>NC_064925.1:155442615-156642615 GCF_023897955.1 Schistocerca gregaria
GCGGCACAGCGCCATGCCCGCCGAGAAGTAGGACGCGTCTGCCGGCAGCACCAGGCAAGCACACACACTGAGTCCTCCACCAACTTGCTCGTTAGTACATGTCAACTAAGCTACGCTTTAATTGATGAAAGGAGAAAATATAAAACCGCAGTGAATGAAGCAGGCGAAAAGGAATACAAACGTCTCAAAAATGAGATCGTCAGGAAGTGAAAAATGGCTAAGCAGGGATGGCTAGAGGACAGATGTAAGGATGTAGAGGTTTATCTCACTAGGGGTAAGATAGATACTGCCTACAGGAAAATTAAAGAGACCTTTGGAGAAAAGAGGGCCACTTGTACGAATATCAAGAGCTCAGATGGAAACCCAGTTCTAAGCAAAGAAGGGAAAGCAGAAAGGTGGAAGGAGTATATAGAGGGTCTATACAAGGGCGATGTGCTTAAGGACAATATTATGGAAATGGAAGAGGATGTAGATGAAGATGAGATACGATACTGCATGAAGATTTTGACACAGCACTGAAAGACCTGAGTCGAAACAAGGCCCCGAGAGTAAACAATATTCCATTACAATTAATCACGGCCTTGGGAAAGCCATGCCTGACAAAACTCTACCATCTGGTGAGCAAGATGTATGAGACCGGCGAAATACCCTCAGACTTCAAGAAGAATATAATAATTCCAATCCCAAAGAAAGCAGGTGTTGATAGATGTGAAAATTACCGAACTATCAGTTTAATAAGTCGCACCTGCAAAATACTAACGCGGATTCTTTACAGACGAATGGAAAACCTGGTAGAAGCCGACCTCAAGGAAGATCAGTTTGGATACCGGAGAAATGTTGGAACACGTGACGCAATACTGACCCTATGACTTATCTTAGAAAATATATTAAGGAAAGGCAAACCTACGTTTCTAGCATTTGTAGACTTAAAGAAACCTTTCGACAATGTTGACTGGCATACTCTCTTTCAAATTCTAAAGGTGGCAGGGGTAAAATATAGCGAGCGAAAGGCTATTTACATTTGGTACAGAAACCAGATGACAGCTCAAAAGAGTCGAGGGGCATGAAAGGGAAGCATCGGTTGGGAAGGGAGTGAGTCAGGGTTGTAACCTGTCCCCGATGTTATTCAATCTGTATACTGACCATGCAGTAAAGGCAACAAAAGAAAAATTCGGAGTAGGTATTAAAATCCATGGACAAGAAATAAGAACGTTGAGGTTTCGTCGATGACATTGTAACTCTATCAGAGACAGCAAAGGACTTGAAAGAGCAGTTGAACGGAATGGACAGTGTCTTGAAAGGAGGATATAACATGAACATCAACAAAGACAAAACGGAGATAATGGAATGTAGTCGAATTAAGTAGGGTGATGCTGAGGTAATTAGATTAGGAAATGAGACACTTAAAGTAGTAAAGAAGTTTTGCTATTTGGGGAGCAAAATAACTGATGATGGTCGAAGTAGAGAGGATATAAAATGTAGACTGACAATGGCAAGGAAAGCGTTTCTGAAGAAGAGAATTATGTTAGCATCGAGTATACATTTAAGTGTCAGGAAGTCGTTCCTGAAAGTATTTGTATGGAGTGTAGCCATGTATGGAAGTAAAACATGGACGATAAATAGTTATGAACAAGAAGAGAATAGAAGCTTTCGAAATGTGGTGCTACAGAAGAATGCTGAAGATTACATGGTTTCAAATGGTTCAAATGGCTCTGAGCACTATGGGACTTGACATCTTAGGTCATCAATCCCTTAGAACATAGAACTACTTAAACCTAACTAAGGAGATCACACACAACCATGCCCGAGGCAGGATTCGAACCTGCGACCGTAGCAGTCTCGCGGTTCCGGACTGCAGCGCCTAGAACCGCACGACCACCGAGGCCGGAATTAGATGGGTAGATCACATAACTAATGAGGAGGTATTGAATAGAATTGGGGAATAGAGGAGTTTGTGGCACAACTTGACAAGAAGAAGGGAGGGCAGCGTGGAGGGTAAAAATCGTAAAGGGAGACCAAGAGATGAATACACTAAGCAGATTCAGAAAGGATGTAGGTTGCAGTAAGTATTGGGAGATGAAGAAGCTTGCACAGGATAGAGTAGCAATAAGAGCTGCATCAAACCAGTCTCAGGACTGAAGACAACAACAACAACAACAACAACGCTTCTCAGCAAATTCCACTAACCCTCACTTGTTCCTAGAAGATTCTCAGCCAGCCATCGGACAGCACTTAGAGTACAACTCAGAGATCGCGTAGAAATAACTAGAATCCCTGAAGGCAGTGCAGGTGCATATTGTTCTGAAACTTCAGCTGGACATTTCTCTAAGAGTACCGTCAGTTGAACTGTGTTATGGCTTCTAAGTGCACAAATCGAACATTATACAGGGTATTGGCTGTGAAGATGGAGAGTTCCCGCAAACACAGAACATCAGTTACTACCTATTGTTTTCTGTACAGTAGTAACAGTTCCGGGAAGTAGACTACACCTGTTAGTATAGACAATCCGTTTTGCGTCCAAGTGTCCCACCTTAATACCTCATCTGCTGCCCAGCGATATGTAAACTTTAATAGCTTGCTTGTGTCGCAAATACTTCGAGGTACTAACTACCCTAAAAACATACTGCTTGTAGCAGCTATAATTACTAGTCTACAAATGAAGTAAATACTGACGTAATGTTGTTCAGTACTCTCTCTCCTGTCAGCAATAGAAATATCTGTACTTATTCTCCAACTACTGCGCATATTGAACTTCCTGGCACTTTAAAACCATACACCAAACCGAAACTCGAACTCCGGACCTTTGCCTTACACAGGCAAGTGCTCTACCAAATTCACTTTTTAACAGAATCGCTTCGTATGTTTATGAACATTCAGATGACCATAGTCAAAACTATCGTGTAACGTGAGCTGCAAACTCAGAAAAAAAATTGAAGGTAACAAAAAAGAGAAAAAGATTCAGAGTAACCAGGAAACGAAAGCACAATCTGTTGTCTACTGTTTTATCTTTTTTTCTGTTTTTTGATTTTTTTATTGTAAGTGAGAAAAGTGAACAAAAGCGGCCTTCACGTGATTCTGCATCAGCTGACAGGGGTCAGCTCACAGGGGTCTTAGCCAATACCCTGTCAACTAAAAATAAGAAAAAGCATTGTATCACAAGTTATCGAGTTTCCAACCACGCCAAGTAGTTAAAATTACACGAGCCTAAGGCTAAACAGGCCTTCACGTTGTGTGACAGCCCTTATATACACTAGCTGCCGCGAGTCCCACGAGAAAGACAGGCCGCGGCGCGTGCGTCACAAAGGTAGTCCTGAACTCGCTCGCTGGCTCAGCTCAGCAGACAAAATACATTTCTACATCTGCTAACTCGCAGATTCATTGGAATCTGCTATTATGAAGTCTTACTCATTAACAGTACTACAGCAAAATTTAATTTATGATCAACATGCGGTATAAATGGTAAAACGGCTTGTTGATAGCATATAGTCTCTTCTGCTTAACAGTACCCCTTACATGCTGGAAGTGGCGCCTTATGCAACTGATAATCGTTTTAGCTTGATTTTATTTTACTGTACGCCAGTACAGCCGTAACTAATTATAAGTAGGCACGTGGACTTCCCATCATTATAGGACTAATAACAGTAAATTCCTTAATAGCGGATTCCAGCAGAAGATTCAGTTTTCGTTTGTACGGGCACGCCTAGTTACGAGTTAACAGGTGTAGATGCGTAGTTTGTCTGCTGATTTGAGCGAGCGAGCGCAGGACTACCTTCGTGACGTACACGCCGCGGACTGCCTTTCTCGTATGCCCCGAGCTGCCGGCTGTGACGTCACTGGTGCCCGCAGCATCGCCGTATACGGGTACATTTTGACTCGGCGTTCGATGCGCTCGGTTCAACCGCGCGATGGCTTGATCCCACGCCATGCTGAGCTGTAGGCCTCCGTCTTTATTTAGGGTGTTATTAGTTATTTTGACTTAAATGTCTTCTTTAGTTACACAATGCCGGCAGCCATATGCGCGAGCCACAGCGGATTTTTTCTCAGATTTCATCTGGTGTCCGTTTTCTAAAGCATTCTCCGTAAAGAAGAATCCTTGGGATAGCGTAGATGATAAAATCACTTAGGCTCCTTCGTGCATTGTTCTACAGTGCATACTGTATGTCCAACATAAGACAGCCCACATTCGCAAGGTATCTTGTAGACCTCAGATGCTCTGAGACCTGCTGCAGCTTTATGTTACGGGGTAAAGTCAACTGCCTGCACACCAGTCAGAAACGAAACAGAAGAGACGGCTGTGAGCAGAAGTCAGCCAATCGCACACTGACCGACCCCTTTCTAGGCCGACAACGTGACAGCCGCGGCCCATATGTGAAGAGGACCTAAGTGCCATAACCGACTGGTGACTACGCAGTTCGATAGCAGCATCAACTCTAGTCTCTTCGCTTGTACTCTCTATGTAGTACAGACTTGGAATAGTTTATAGTGAAGAATATTGATTATGTTTCAGCCGTGGCGGGACCAGCGTCAGTAGTACCCATTGGAACGTTTCCACGTAACACCTGCTTTGTTTAACCTTTAAGGGACAGAAAAGGTAAGAAACTACCGGCAGTATCATCCAAATTTCGGGTAGATACACAACATGCTGAGTGCCGATACAGCGGTACTAGCGAATGACATTCTTATCTGTGATGACACCGTCGTCGGAGTGACGAAAAAGCCTAATATTCCTTCCTTCCTATGGAATTACGCTAGAAAAAAATCCTGAAAATCTAATCAGTAATTTCCTTTAACTAAACGTTTATCACATCAGTTAGTTATTCTAAGTTCACAGCCACTGTATTCGTGCGTCTCTCCTCTTTTCGAACAGCGTCATCTAATAAGCTGGTTTAGGTTTTTATGCAAGGAGCTCAAGGCGACCAATGAGCGCATCGTTGCGTGGTAAATGCTGCGTGAGAGACGACTACGTCCGCGACGAAGAAGGGTTCCACATCAAGTTACTGACCTCTTGCGGGGAGAAACGGTTGATCTTGATGGATATGGGTTGTTGTATCGTGAAACAGATCTTCACAAGACATTAAGCTGCGGTATTCGAGTTGGGGATATGGTGTGGAGAGACGTGCACGACTCATAAAACCTAGGAGTGATAACGAAAATGTTGCATCGGCATAATACCTAGCACAGAAGTAACACTAACAAGAGTGATTAGTAATTGTATGGGCAGACAACGGACATTACTCGTGTGGGAACTAATTTACAAAGGCAAGTGATCACAAAATTAGCTATTTAAATTCAACTATGAATTCAAAACATGAGAGTTCTTTAAAGAAATTATAGAAAAAATCAACACAATGAATTATTTGCATTACGCCTCAGTGTAATAATTACGGAGCACAACCTGACTTTGATCAAAACTTGCTCTCAAGAACGTAATAATTACACAGAAATGACTGTAAACTCTCAAAATACTGCGAGCAAGACATCGATACATAAACACATCAGAATCTGATAAAGGAATCCGTGTAACTGAGATGAAGGTAAAACTATTTACAGTTGGGCAGATTCAGTAGTTTCCGATATATCACGAATATTAATTTGAAATTTAATTATGTTAACTGTAGTTCACAATCAAGATCTTTGTAAGTATGGAAAAGAACTTGTAATTCTAGAGAACATTGTACGGTACTGTCTGGCAAAATTATATCCGTATTCTATATTTTCTCATTCATAACGTGATTATCGGAATTTAATTAGTTAACAGAGTAATAGGGTATGGACCCAGTTTCCATTGTTAGTGACGTGAGTTAATGACCACTATAAAATTATGATTAAAGCACACACAAGTACTGTATTGTCCAAATAAAAAAATCCTTCAAGACCCAGGCAAGTCTTTTACACACCAGGGTGTGTGAAATGCTTCAGCCTTAGTTTCTGCGAACGTACTGCCACGACGAATTAGCTCGGTAGAAACCATTAGGATGATCATGCGTCATCATCCCGTTGAAAATATTTTTTATCCGTACTTTGGCCTAACACAGTATTCTTCGTTTATATTCCTCCTGAAGCCCTCCTCGAAAATCAGATTGTGCCTCACGGAAATAGCATCTCACTGCTACAAGGCACTGATGCACGGACAAGCACTACGCCGGAGCCCCGACAGCCCCTCCCCCCCCCCCCCCCCACACACACACACGCACGTACTCTTTTTTTCCCTCGCAGTTAAATCTCGTCTCCCCTATGGTCGCTACTGTCTGATTGGTCTGTACCGCGCTCCAAAGAGTCTCTTTTACCATTCAGACAATACCACAGGCTTTATACAAAATCATATACTTGATCATGCGAATGACTCTTCTATAAAAAGTTACAAAATATACTCGGTGGCCGAGCGGTTCTAGGCGCTACAGTCTGGAACCGCGCGACCGCTACGGTCGCAGGTTCGAATCCTGCCTCGGGCATGGATGTGTGTGATGTTGGTTCCGATGGCTCTGAGCACTATGGGACTCAACTCCTGTGGTCATCAGTCCCCTAGAACTTAGAACTACTTAAACCTAACTAACCTAAGGACATCACACACATCCATGCCCGAGGCAGGATTCGAACCTGAGACCGTAGCAGTCGCACGGTTCCGGACTGCGCGCCTAGAACCGCGAGACCACCGCGGCCGGCCTCTGTGTGATGTCCTTAGGTTAGTTAGGTTTAAGTAGTTCTAAGTTCTAGGGGACTGATGACCTCCGCTGTTAAGTCCCATAGTGCTCAGAGCCACTTGAACCTTTTTATAACAAAGAAAACATTACATTCATGAAAAACCATAGACTTCAGTAACCCAAAAGTGATGTTGTGTCACATGTTGAGACACTGTGCTGTAGTGTCACAAATTGAAGAATTCTACTCCTTCGCAACCATGGTAATCACACAAATCTGTTTCTCATGATACTGTAGGAGATGTACGAAGGTGGCAGCAGAACTATCTCAAATTCTTCCTCCTACAACTGTTCTCTACATTTAGCCAGCAGTGTTTCACGAACACAATGTTGTCTTCCTACCAATGACTCCAATACGTTCCCCATCATCTCTCTCACACATTCATGTGGGCCAAATCGACCTCTTACCAACGTCCTCAAATTGATGCGATGCCTGCTGTGATACTACTTGGAGAAATAGTGGAACAGGAAATGAATTGATCGCACTAGCGTCCTGCAAAAATTTTCCTTTCTAGATTATCTGCCCTTTCCCAAATTCCTTCCAACAGATCGAAATCGTACATTCACCTCTCCCAATACGGATATTACGTTCTCTTTAAATTCCATATCGCTTCTTCGCGTTACCACTAAATACTTAAACGATTAGGCATGTTACGTATGTTCGCCCTCTTTGTAGTCACCACTAAGCTGGTAATGGGATGCTATCGCGTTGTTGTTCTTTGTTAGAGACACGTGCAACGCTCCATTGGTACGCTATGCGCTTTGACTTATATGTCACCGAGTATGCACAGAAATTTTAATCCATCGGCAATTATTCTGCGTAATTCACTAAAGGGAGTGATTATCTTTATTACGGTCTGGGGTGCAATTTGTTTTCCCACGCACCCTGTCTGCAAAATTGTACATCAGTCTAGTCACTCGAACTGTTGTGCTGCCAATCCTGCCGCTGTTGTAACCCAGTATGTTCGGCAGATTTTTGACATGTTGCCTTGGCCTGCTCGATCACCAGATCCGTCTTCAATCGAGTACAGTTGGGTCACTATCGGCCGAAAACTCCAGCGTCACCCACAACCGTAACTGCTCTGACCGACCAAGTGCAACTGGCGTGGAACTCCATCCCACAAACTGACACGGCATTTGTGCAACACAATTCATGCACGTTTGTATGCTTGCATTCAACACTCTCGTGGTCACACCGCTAATTAACACAGCGGCATTTAACATTTCAGTGGCTTATTCGTGCACATACATTAACCTGTGATCCTGCAATGTTCATCAGCTAAATTTTGTTACCTAGACAAATGTGTTCCAGAAATTACAGTGCAAATTTTTTGCTGTTGCGATATTTCTTTCAGTCAGTGTATTTAGCTGTTCTTCGCATCTGCCCTGGTGTTTCCCCACTGCTGACTTGGTGTGTTGTCTTAGATAAATGTATGCTTACTGAGAAACAGCGGCATTAAAGTCATAATTAAATTCAGCGTGGACTTCATCTTTTCTGTGACATGATGCTTGAAGAACAGGGATTTATCCATTTACACACACAATTTTTTCATCTTTGCTCTCGAAGGGATGCGTTCGTGCCGGTCGGAATAGCCGTGCGCGTCTAGGCGCTACAGTCTGGGGCCGAGCGACCGCTACGGTCACAGGTTCGAGTCCTGCCTCGGGCATAGATGTGTGTGATGTCCTTAGGTTAGTTAGGTTTAAGTAGTTCTAAGTTCTGGGGGACTGATGACCTCAGCAGTTAAGTCCCATAGTGCTCAGTGTACAAAAGTGGTCGCTTCTTGGTAAACAGCACTGCTGCCGTTTTCATACGTTAACATTGACCTTATTCTGCATTGCCAAGGATTGCTTCTGCATACGGAGGATCAGTTTGGGCACATTGAACCCTGAGGCTAAAATCGCTGTATCATTAACCTAGAGACTGGCTGAAACATGTTGTTCCATCGATATTTCGTTAACACTAACCTTAAACAACAGCAGAGACAATATGGAGCCCTGTGAAATGTCGCCAATAGGATGTTGCGTAATCTGGTAGGGTGTGTAAGTAGGCTGTTTAGATTTTTATGTTGGTAACGCCACGTAGCGCTCTGTATGAAAATCACTGGCTGTGCTGTGTGCAGTCTGTGGCTGGTTGGCATTGTTGGAATATTAGCTATTGTAGTGTTGTGCAGTTTTAGGTATACTTTCTACTTCTCCTCTCATTCCTTTAACTGTGGAATTCCTGTAGTACTTTTTGCTGAATCAGAGCTTCAGAAGACCATTTCTTTTCGATACCTTCACATTTTTCCAGCAGCTATTTCGCTTTAGCTTCCTCGCAATTTCTGTCTACTTCACTCCTAAGCAATTTACATTGCTGTATTCCTGTCTTTGCGGCAACGTATTTATGGATCTTTCGCCGGTCAGTTGATTTCTTCTCTTACCAAAGATTTCATCGAGTTTCTTTCCTTGCTCCTGTCTTCAGACGCCGAGCCGTGCAAACGCGCCAGCAGCAGCAGCATTTGCCTGATACACGGTAATTTAGTTTTGTTTCTGTTTTTTTCTGGTGTTTCTGCAAAGAAGTGAATTCTGTCTGTGTATTTTACTGTGTAGACTAGTGGTTAGCAAATTACTCTTAGTTTTTGTTTGTGTGCATAAAATTTAGATAAGGAGGCTTCCTAGTGTACTTTTCCCTCCATCAGACCACCACATCACCCCACTAAGTTTAAATCTCATGCTGTTATACACTCCTGGAAATGGAAAAAAGAACACATTGACACCGGTGTGTCAGACCCACCATACTTGCTCCGGAAACTGCGAGAGCGCTGTACAAGCAATGATCACACGCACGGCACAGCGGACACACCAGGAACCGCGGTGTTGGCCGTCGAATGGCGCTAGCTGCGCAGCATTTGTGCACCGCCGCAGTCAGTGTCAGCCAGTTTGCCGTGGCATACGGAGCTCCATCGCAGTCTTTAACACTGGTAGCATGCCGCGACACGGTGGACGTGAACCGTATGTGCAGTTGACGGACTTTGAGCGAGGGCGTATAGTGGGCATGCGGGAGGCCGGGTGGACGTAGCGCCGAATTGCTCAACACGTGGGGCGTGAGGTCTCCACAGTACATCGATGTTGTCGCCAGTGGTCGGCGGAAGGTGCACGTGCCCGTCGACCTGGGACCGGACCGGACCGCAGCGACGCACGGATCCACGCCAAGACCGTAGGATCCTACGAAGTGCCGTAGGGGACCGCACCGTCACTTCCCAGCAAATTAGGGACACTGTTGCTCCTGGGGTATCGGCGAGGACCATTCGCAACCGTCTCCATGAAGCTGGGCTACGGTCCCACACACCGTTAGGCCGTCTTCCGCTCACGCCCCCAACATCGTGCAGCCCGCCTCCAGTGGTGTCGCGACAGGCGTGAATGGAGGGACGAATGGAGACGTGTCGTCTTCAGCGATGAGAGTCGCTTCTGCCTTGGTGCCAATGATGGTCGTATGCGTGTTTGGCGCCGTACAGGTGACCGCCACAATCAGGACTGCATACGACCGAGGCACACAGGGCCAACACCCGGCATCATGGTGTGGGGAGCGATCTCCTACATTGGCCGTACACCTCTGGTGATCGTCGAGGGGACACTGAATAGTGCACGGTACATCCAAACCGTCATCGAACCCATCGTTCTACCATTCCTAGACCGGCAAGGGAACTTGTTGTTCCAACAGGACAATGCACGTCCGCATGTATCCCGTGCCTCCCAACGTGCTCTAGAAGGTGTAAGTCAACTACCCTGGCCAGCAAGATCTCCGCATCTGTCCCCCATTGAGCATGTTTGGGACTGGATGAAGCGTCGTCTCACTCGGTCTGCACGTCCAGCACGTACGCTGGTCCAACTGAGGCGCCAGGTGGAAATGGCATGGCAAGCCGTTCCACAGGACAACATCCAGCATCTCTACGATCGTCTCCATGGGAGAATAGCAGCCTGCATTGCTGCGAAAGGTGGATATACACTGTACTAGTGCCGACATTGTGCATGCTCTGTTGCCTGTGTCTATGTGCCTGTGGTTCTGTCAGTGTGATCATGTGATGTATCTGACCCCAGGAATGTGTCAAAAAAGTTTCCCCTTCCTGGGACAATGAATTCACGGTGTTCTTATTTCAATTTCCAGGAGTGTAGCATATAATTTAGACCAGTGCATTCTAGTTTACATACTTATACTTATCTTGTGGAGTTGCTTTAGGGTTAGCAGTTTCTAGTGACCGATAACTGTAGATAAAGTCACTTCTGTAGAGAAATTTATTTCTGTTTAAAAGTTTGCCGCCTCAGGGCATAGTGAGAAATCTGCAGAGAAGTTTTTAGTGTTTCTTTGTTCTCCTCGTTATATTTTGCGCACATCCCAAACTCAGTAGCGCCATTTGAAATCTTATATCTATTTTACACGGTACAATATGGCAAGAAACTGTATTTGTTGTGAGCGGGCACAAGGAGAATTGGCTGCGGTCTGTAAACAGCTGGAAGCAGCATTGGCTACCGTCGACATGCTTCTACCTATTGTTTAACGTTGAGCCGGCATCGGGGCTCCGGTGACGAGACCTGCGACACCTTTGGTGCCTTTGAATCCCCAGGTGGCCCGGATGTCGATGCATCTTCTGATTCGCAACATCTGAACGGCCCGTCTTCAGTCGAGGGCGGGTGGCAGACAGTGGTGGGTTCGCGTGTTAGTAGACGGAAGGCGAAAGAGGGAGCACGTCGTGCGGCTGGCTCCCTACGCTTTAGCAACGTGTACGAGTTGCTACCCAGCGTTCATGATAACTCTAAGCCAGCACCAAATGCCTCTCCCATTGGGCCAGCGTAGGATTTTCCTGCCCAGTCCGGACAAGCGCAAAGGTAGGTACACTTGTCATTGGGAGCTCCAATGTTAGACTGGTGATGGAGCCCCTCAGGGAAGTGGCAGGCAAGGAAGGAAAGAATGCCAGCGTACCCTCAGTATGTTAGCCGGGGGGTCTCGTCAGTGATGTGGAAGAGGCCCTGCCGGCAGCTGTCGAGCGATAAAATCTAGCGAGGTTATCACGTATTCCAATTGTGAATTAATATTGGTGAAGTTAAGTATCAAAGGTCTGTAAAAAATGGTAATCGGATGCCTTTATAGACCGCCTGGGTCAGGAGCTCTAGTAATAGAGCGTTTCAGACAGAACTTTCAGAACATTGTTAGTAATTTACCTTATCATGCCGTTGTAATAGGGGGTGACTTCAACTTGCCAGTTATAAATTGGGAATGTCATGCTATCAAAACTGGTGCCAGAGACAGGGATTCGTGTAACACTGTTCTGGACGTCTTGTCCGAAAATTACTTTGAACAGATAGAGACCCAACTTGTGAGGGTAACGTCTTAGGCCTCCTGGGAACAAACAGACCCGAACTTACCGAATAGGTAAACATAGAAGAACGTATCAGTGATCATAAGACTTTGACAGCATCTGTGACGACGGGTACCACAAGGAATGTTAAGAAAGGTAGGAAGTTATATTTGCTTAGCAAGAGTGACAGATTACAAATTTCAGAGTATCGGAGCAGTCAGCATCAAATATTCAGTGATGAGGACAGAGATGAGGAAAACAAATGGAAAAAAATCAATGTAATCGTGTAATATGTCCTCGACAAATAAGTTCGAGCAAGGTCTTATGGGATGGGAAAGACCCAACATGGTATAATGGTCATGTTAGAAAACTGCTACGAAAACAAAGATAACTTCACCTCAGATTCAAGAGAAACAAAAAACTTAACTGACGTACAAAAACTGAACGAAGCGAAAATGAGCGTAAGGAGAACAATGAGAGAAGCGTTCAGTGACCTCGAAAATAAAACTTTGTCAACCGATCTGAGTAAAAACCCTAAAAGGTTTTGGTAGTATATGAAATCAGTAAGTGGGTCAAAAGCATCTATTAATTCAGTCAGTGACCATACTGGCACCGAAACGGAATATTACTGAGAGAGGGCCGAAATACTGAATTTGGTTTTCCAAAACAGTTTCACCGCGGAAGATCGTAACACGGCCCCTCCTTTCAATCGTCGTACGAACGTCAAACGGCAGATATTGAGATAAGCGTTTGCGGAATAGAACAACTACTGCAATCGCTTAGTAGTGGAAAGGCGTCAGGTCACATGAGATACCTATAAGATACAACAAAGATTATACGAAAGAATTTACTTCCCTTCTAGCAGTAATTTACCGTAGATCGCTTGAACAACGAAGGGTATCTAGTGACTATAAGCAAACGCTGGTCATTCCCGTTTCTAAGAAGATCCATAGAATATATGTACCAAATTATAAGCCTACATCGTTGACTCCCGCCCCCCCCCCCCCCCCCCCCCCCCCATGAACCATGGACCTTGCCGTTGGTGGGGAGGCTTGCGTGCCTCAGCGATACAGATAGCCGTACCGTAGGTGCAACCACAACGGAGGGGTATCTGTTGAGAGGCCAGACAAACGTGTGGTTCCTGAAGAGGGGCAGCAGCCTTTTCAGTAGTTGCAGGCGCAACAGTCTGAATGGTTGACTGATCTGGCCTTGTAACAATAACCAAAACGGCTTTGCTGTGCTGGTACTGCGAACGGCTGAAAGCAAGGGGAAACTACGGCCGTAATTTTTCCCGAAGGCATGCAGCTTTACTGTATGATTAAATGATGATGGCGTCCTCTTGGGTAAAAGATTCCGGAGGTAAAATAGTCCCCCATTCGGATCTCCGGGTGGGGACTACTCAAGAGGATGTCATTATCAGGAGAAAGAAAACTGGCGTTCTACGGATCCTAGCGTGGAATGTCAGATCCCTTAATCGGGCAGGTAGGTTAGAAAATTTAAAAAGGGGAATGGATAGGTTAAAGTTAGATATAGCGGGAATTAGTGAAGTTCGGTGGCAGGAGGAACAAGACTTCTGCTCAGGGGACTACAGGGTTATAAACACAAAATCAAATAGGGGTAATGCAGGAGTCGGTTTAATAATGAATAGGAAAATAGGAATGTCGATAAGCTACTACAAACAGCATAGTGAACACATTATTGTGGCCAAGATAGATACGAAGCCTACACCTACTACAGTAGTACAAGTTTATATGCCAACTAGCTCTTCAGATGACAAAGAAATTGAAGAAATGTATGATGAAATAAAAGAAATTATTCAGATTGTGAAGGGAGACGAAAATTTAATAGTCATGGGTGACTGGAATTCGAGTGTAGGAAAAGGGAGAGAAGGAAACATAGTAGGTGAATATAGATTGGGGCTAAGAAATGAAAGAGGATGCCGCCTGGTAGAATTTTGCACAGAGTACAACTTAATCATAGCTAACACTTGGTTTAAGAATTATGGAAGAATGTTGTATACATGGAAGAACCCAGAAGATACTAAAAGGTATCAGATAGATTATATAATGGTAATACAGAGATTTAGGAACCAGGTTTTAAATTGTAAGACATTTCCAGGGGCAGATGTGGACACTGATCACAATCTATTGGTTATGACCTGTAGATTATAACTGAAGAAACTGCAAAAAGGTGGAAATTAAGGAGATGGGACCTGGATAAACTGAAAGAACCAGAGGTTGCACAGAGATTCAGGGAGAGCATAAGGGAACAATTGACAGGAATGGGGGAAAGAAATACAGTAGAAGAAGAATGGGTAGCTTTGAGGGATGAAGTAGTGAAGGCAGCAGACGATCAAGTAGGTAAAAAGACGAGGGCTAGCAGAAATCCTTGGGTAACAGAAGAAATATTGAATTTAATTGATGAAAGGAGAAAATATAAAAATGCAGTAAATGAAGCAGGCGAAAAGGAATACAAACGTCTCAAAAATGAGATCTACAGGAAGTGCAAAATGGCTAAGCAGGGATGGCTAGATGACAAATGTAAGGAGGTAGAGGCTTATCTCACTAGGGGTAAGATAGATACTGCCTACAGGAAAATTAAAGAGACCTTTGGAGATAAGAGAACTACTTGTATGAACATCAAGAGCTCAGATGGAAACCCAGTTTTAAGCAAAGAAGGGAAAGCAGAAAGGTTGAAGGAGTATATAGAGGGTCTATACAAGGGCGATGCACTTGAGGACAATGTAACGGAAATGGAAGAGGATGTAGATGAAGATGATATGGGACATATGATATTGCGTGAAGAGTTTGACAGAGCATTGAAAGACCTGGGTCGAAACAAGGCCCCCGGAGTAGACAACATTCCATTGGAACTACTGACGGCCTTGGGAGAGTCAGTCCTGACAAAAGTCTACCATCTGGTGAGCAAGATGTATGAGACAGGCGAAATACCCTCAGACTTCAAGAAGAATATAATAATTCCAATCCCAAAGAAAGCAGGTGTTGACAGATGTGAAAATTACCGAGCAATCAGTTTAATAAGTCACAGCTGCAAAATACTAACGTGAATTCTTTACAGACGAATGGAAAAACTAGTAGAAGCCGACCTCGGGGAAGATCAGTTTGGATTCCGTAGAAATGTTGGAACACGTGAGGCAATACTGTCCCTACGACTTATCTTAGAAGCTAGATTAAGGAACGGCAAACCTACGTTTCTAGAATTTGTAGACTTAGAAAAATCTGTTGATAATGTTGATTGGAATACTCTCTTTCAAATTCTGAAGGAAGCAGGGGTAAAATACAGGGAGCGAAAGGCTATTTACAATTTGTACAGAAACCAGATGGCAGTTATAAGAGTCGAGGGACATGAAAGGGAAGCAGTGGTTGGGAAGGGTGTGAGAGAGGGTTTTAGTCTCTCCCCGATGTTATTCAATCTGTATATAGAGCAAGCAGTGAAGGAAACAAAAGAAAAATTCGAAGTAGGTATTAAAATCCATGGAGAAGAAATAAAAATGTTGACGTTTGCCGATGACATCGTAATTTTGTCAGAGACAGCAAAGGACTTGGAAGAGCAGTTGAACCGAAAGGATAGTGTCTTGAAAGGAGGATATAAGATGAACATCAACAAAAGCAAAACGAGGATAATTGAATGTAGTCGGATTAAGTCGGGTGATGCTGAGGGATTTAGATTAGGAAATGAGACACTTAAAGTAGTAAAGAAGTTTTGCTATTTGGGGAGCAAAATAACTGATGATGGTCGAAGTAGAGAGGATATAAAATGTAGACTGGCAATGGCAAGGAAAACGTTTCTGAAGAAGAGAAATTTGTTAACATCGAGTATAGATTTAAGTGTCAGGAAGTCATTTCTGCAAGTATTTGTATGGAGTGTAGCCATGTATGGAAGTGAAACATGGACGATAAATAGTTTGGACAAGAAGAGAATAGAAGCTTTCGAAATGTGGTGCTACAGAAGAATGCTGTAGATTAGATGGGTAGATCACATAACTAATGAGGAAGTATTGAATAGGATTGGGGAGAAGAGAAGTTTGTGGCACAACTTGACCAGAAGAAGGGATCGGTTGGTAGGACATGTTCTGAGGCATCAAGGGATCACCAATTTGGTATTGGAGGGCAGCGTGGAGGGCAAAAATCGTAGAGGGAGACCAATAGATGAATACACTAAACAGATTCAGAAGGATTTAGGTTGCAGTAGGTACTGGGAGATGAAGGATAGAGTAGCATGGAGAGCTGCATTAAACCAGTCTCAGGACTGAAGATCGCAACAACAACATCGTTGACTTCAATATGTTTTTCCACTATGGAACACGTTTTATGCTCAAGAATTATGAAGTTCTTGGAAAAGGAAAATCTCCTGTATAAAAATGAACATGGATTTCGCAAACAGAGATACTGCGAATCTCAGCTTGCTCTGTCCTGCATGAGATCCACAGCGCAGTGGGCAATGTCGCCCAAGTTGATGCCGTGTTCCTTGAGTTCAAGAAGGCATATGACACCGTACCGCACTGCCTTATTGAAAAATGTACGAACTTATCAGGTATGGGGGCAGATTTGCGACTGGCTTCAGTACTTCCTTGCAGACAGAACTCAACTTTTAACGGTAAAAATCGACAGATGTAAATGTAATTTGCGGTGTACCCAAAGGAAGTGTGATAGGACCGATACTGTTTAGAATATATATGAGTGATCAAGTAGAAACAGTCGGATGCTCTCTAAGGCTGTGCGCAGACGACGCGGTTGGCTGTGGAAAAACAGCAACGCCAGCAAAATGACCTCCAGAGAATTGTTGAATGGTGTAGGCTCTGGCAGTTGACTCTGAACGTAAAAAAGACGTAACATATTGCGCATACATAGAAAAAGAAATCGGCTAGCGTATAGCAACACTATAGATGACAAACCGCTGGAAACAGTATCAGCCGTGAAATATCTAGGAGTAATTATCTTGAGCGACCTTAAGCGGAATGATCATATAATACACTCCTGGAAATTGAAATAAGAACACCGTGAATTCATTGTCCCAGGAAGGGGAAACTTTATTGACACATTCCTGGGGTCAGATACATCACATGATCACACTGACAGAACCACAGGCACATAGACACAGGCAACAGAGCATGCACAATGTCGGCACTAGTACAGTGTATATCCACCTTTCGCAGCAATGCAGGCTGCTATTCTCCCATGGAGACGATCGTAGAGATGCTGGATGTAGCCCTGTGGAACGGCTTGCCATGCCATTTCCACCTGGCGCCTCAGATGGACCAGCGTTCGTGCTGGACGTGCAGACCGCGTGAGACGACGCTTCATCCAGTCCCAAACATGCTCAATGGGGGACAGATCCGGAGATCTTGGTGGCCAGGGTAGTTGACTTACACCTTCTAGAGCACGTTGGGTGGCACGGGATACATGCGGACGGGCATTGTCCTGTTGGAACAGCAAGTTCCCTTGCCGGTCTAGGAATGGTAGAACGATGGGTTCGATGACGGTTTGGATGTACCATGCACTCTTCAGTGTCCCCTCGACGATCACCAGATGTGTACGGCCAGTGTAGGAGATCGCTCCCCACACCATGATGCCGGGTGTTGGCCCTGTGTGTCTCGGTCGTATGCAGTCCTGATTGTGGCGCTCACCTGCACGGCGACAAACACGCATACGACCATCATTGGCACCAAGGCAGAAGCGACTCTCATCGCTGAAGACGACACGTCTCCATTCGTCCCTCCATTCACGCCTGTCGCGACACCACTGGAGACGGGCTGCACGATGTTGGGGCGTGAGCGGAAGACGGCCTAACGGTGTGCGGGACCGTAGCCCAGCTTCATGGAGACGGTTGCGAATGGTCCTCGCCGATACCCCAGGAGCAACAGTGTCCCTAATTTGCTGGGAAGTGACGGTGCGGTCCCCTACGGCACTGCGTAGGATCCTACGGTCTTGGCGTGCATCCGTGCGTCGCTGCGGTCCGGTCCCAGGTCGACGGGCACGTGCACCTTCCACCGACCACTGGCCACAACATCGATGTCTGTGGAGACCTAACGCCCCACGTGTTGAGCAATTCGGCGGTACGTCCACCCGGCCTCCCGCATGCCCACTATACGCCCTCGCTCAAAGTCCGTCAACTGCACATACGGTTCACGTCCACGCTGTCGCGGCGTGCTACCAGTGTTAAAGACTACGATGGAGCTCCGTATGCCACGGCAAACTGGCTGACACTGACGGCGGCAGTGCAAAAATGCTGCGCAGCTAGCGCCATTCGACGGCCAACACCGCGGTTCCTGGTGTGTCCGCTGTGCCGTGCGTGTGATCATTGCTTGTACAGCCCTCTCGCAGTGTCCGGAGCAAGTATGGTGGGTCTGACACACCGGTGTCAATGTGTTCTTTTTTCCATTTCCAGGAGTGTAGAAATAATGGGAAAAGTAGATGCCAGACTCGGATTCATAGCGAGAATCTTAAGGAAGTGTAACTCATCCACGAGGAAAGTGACATAAGACGCTTGTTGGACACATTTTTGAGTATCGTTCATCTGTCTGGTATCACTAGCAGATAAGACTAACAGAAGAGACAGACAAGATCCAGAATGATTGTGGCACGTTTCGTCACGGGATTATTCAGTCGGCATGAGAGCGATATGGGGATGCTCAACAAATTCAACTGACATACCTTACAAGAGAGGCGTTGTGCTTAACAGAGAGGTGTACTATTGGAATTTCGAGAGGGCGCTTTCCTGGAAGAGTTGGGCAGCATATCACTCCCCCCCCCCCCCCTACATACCTCACGCGTAATGACCATGAGGAGGCAATATGAGAAATTAAAGCCAACACAGAGGCTTACCAACAATCATTCTTTCCACACACAATTCGCGAGTGGAACAGGGTTGCTGGACTCAGTTAGTGGTAAAAAAAGTACACTCCAGCACAAACCGTTAGGTGGCTTTCGGAGTATGAAGTAGATGTAGATGCACAGGTGTCCATCATCTGTGGTTGTCCTTTTCAGAGATATCTACTTCTTTTCAACTGAACTACCTGTTGCGTCGCAGTACCTACAGCCTTAGAGAACTTCAAACACGTCTCACCTCGCCTTATTAGCTCAGTATCTCAATTCCTTCCACACTGGTCCTTCCGGACGATTTTTTAAAGTTTTAGTTTACTCTTAATCATTACTAAATAGTGATGTAAATGTGTATATGTTCCTGGGTACGCCTCTCTGATTTCGGAATCTCTGTCTCACCGTGTTGGAACCTGGAATCTTCTCATGTCTTGAGGCCATTTCCGAGTACAGGTCCTCCTCTCGTGGTTTTGGGACAGTGTATTCGCCATAACTACCTCAGATATGTTTTTGAACCCAGCCTTCTTCCTCTCTCATTCCCCTTGAAAAAAGAGCGTACGGCTTATCCCCTTCTGCAGGACTACGTACAAAGCCAGTCCAGAGCGGAGAAAATCCCTGACGCAATCCGGGGCCAGGTGATCGAGAGTCATTAACACCGACCGCGGAACCACTAGCTGCTGATATATTTCTCAACTCTGTTCCTTCCCCAGCTACAGCGTACCAAACCCTCACGATTATTAGATTTTCGTCTCCCTTTACATGCTGTATTACCTGTTCAGTGCTCTCAAATTGTTTCATTATCTCTTCATCTTCTGCTTCTAATGTCTGAACAATTGTTTTCGCTGTTGGTTTGCTTCCCCTTTACTTTACTAACCCAAATATATCCAGACTGAGTCTTTGAATTTCCGTTTTTAGATTTTCTAGTTTGACTATGATTTTCAGATTTGACATTCCAGTCTCTGACTCGTAGGATGTTGCTGTCTCGGTGGTTATGCACTCTTTTTCTCATGATGCAAACCCCCTTGGCGGCTCGCTCCCAGAGATGCGAGAATCTTTTACAGTGGACTGCTCATCATGATACTTCTTCAGCTACAGGCCACATGCCCTGTGATTACCCATTGCCTTTTGCTGCGTCATGCCGTTTATCATTGCTGAGTGCTCTATCTTTTTTGGCAGTTTCGCAACACAACGGTAAGAGAGTGCCGTGAATCTCTATTCACTCTTCCGACCTCCTGAGAACACTGTTGGCTGAATGAAGGTCCCTAATTATGCCAGAAATGGTAGGAAGCCGATACAAACTATTTTTATTCAGAATATAAACAGTGTATTGGTTATAAGCGAGGATGCAGACTGTTCAGTTTTAAAACCAAGTACGCTACCCCTAGACCACGGGGAAGTCAGCCAAATACTGAAAAGCAACATCAGAAGTGGATAGCATGAGGGAGAAGGGGGGAGGGGGGAGTGGCCACTCTGTGATTAGCCGGCACTCCTCAGTTAGTGCTTACCTAACTGAAAGTGCCATCTGCCCACGAACCACTTTCGTGATAAAACTCACTTCCTATGTCGTGTTGACGGCGTTCACTTCAGCGAAATACTTGGCTTGCTGCAGCTGGGAGGTAGAAGACGAGGAATGTCATCTTCGTACTGGTTCCTACCCTCAAACATTTAAGCCGCAATTACATATTAATTACAGTTGTGAGAGGTTTGTGTATAGAATTACTATAAGAGAGGTACGTGTTACATGTTGTGAAGTTTGTAATAGCTGACCGGTGTGGCCGAGCGGTTCTAGGCAGCGCTTCAGTCTGGAACCGCGCGACCGCTACGGTCACGGTTCGAATTCTGCCTCGGGCATGGATGTGTGTGATGTCCTTCGGTTAGTTAGGTTTACGTAGTTCTAGGTTCTAGGTGACTGATGACCTCAGAAGTTAAGTCCCATAGTGCTCGAGCCATTTGAAGCATTTTGAAGTTTGTAGTACCTTTCAAATGTTATGCTCGCAGCGTTGGTAACATCTGATTGAAAAACATAATTATATATAAACACGTTTTTAAATAGTGTGTTCTTACTTTTGTCAGCCAAGTTACACTCTGCGAATACAAACAAAACAAACACCGTCCAAACACCTTGAATGCCTAACGGTACCGACTGACCGCCGAATCATCCTCAATCCTTAGGCGTCACCAGATGCGAATACAGAGGAGCATGTCGTCTGCACACAACTCTCCCAGCCGTTGTCAGATTTCGTGACTGGTGCCGCTACTCCTCAATCAATCGGCTCCTCAATTGGCCTCACAACGGCTCAGTGCACCCCGCTTGCCAGCAGCACTCGGCAGACCTGGACGGTGTCCCATTTAAGTGCTAGCCAAGCCTGACAGCGCTTAACTTAGGTGATCTGACAGGAACCGGTGTTACCACTGTGATAAGGCCGTTGGTACAGTACATGAAGAAAGAGTGAGCAAATTAGAACTGGGATGGAAGATACACTACCGACGAAATCAAACGTGCCAGAGTAATCCAAGATGGAAAGATCGAGTAAGGATGGTATCTTGATGTCCAGGATTACGTAACCTCATTGTTCGTTTTTTTTATTTCTCTCTCTCTCTCTCTCTCTCTCTCTCTCTCTCTCTCTCTCTCTCTCTCTATATATATATATATATATATATATATATATATATATATATATATATATATATATATATACTCCTGGAAATTGAAATAAGAACACCGTGAAATCATTGTCCCAGGAAGGGGAAACTTTTTTGACACATTCCTGGGGTCAGATACATCACATGATCACACTGACAGAACCACAGGCACATAGACACAGGCAACAGAGCATGCACATTGTCGGCACTAGTACAGTGTATATCCACCTTTCGCAGCAATGCAGGCTGCTATTCTCCCATGGAGATGATCGTAAAGATGCTGGATGTAGTCCTGTGGAACGGCTTGCCATGCCATTTCCACCTGGCGCCTCAGTTGGACCAGCGTTCGTGCTGGACGTGCAGACCACGTGAGACGACGCTTCATCCAGTCCCAAACATGCTCAATGGGGGACAGATCCGGACATCTTGCTGGCAAGGGTAGTTGACTTACACCTTCTAGAGCACGTTGGGTGGCACGTGATACATGCGGACGTGCATTGTCCTGTTGGAACAGCAAGTTCCCTTGCCGGTCTAGGAATGGTAGAACGATGGGTTCGATGACGGTTTGGATGTACCGTGCACTATTCAGTGTCCCCTCGACGATCAGCAGAGATGTACGGCCAGTGTAGGAGATCGCTCCCCACACCATGACGCCGGGTGTTGGCCCTGTGTGCTTCGGTCGTATGCAGTCCTGATTGTGGCGCTCACCTGCACGGCGCAAAACACGCATACGACCATCATTGGCACCAAGGCAGAAGCGACTCTCATCGCTGAAGACGACACGTCTCCATTCGTCCCTCCATTCACGCCTGTCGCGACACCACTGGAGGCGGCTGCACGATGTTGGGGCGTGAGCGGAAGACGGCCTAACGGTGTGTGGGACCGTAGCCCAGCTTCATGGAGACGGTTGCGAATGGTCCTCGCCGATACCCCAGGAGCAACAGTCTCCCTAATTTGCTGGGAAGTGGCGGTGCGGTCCCCTACGGCACTGTGTAGGATCCTACAGTCTTGGCATGCATCCGTGCGTCGCTGCGGTCCGGTACCAGGTCAACGGGCACGTGCACCTTCCGCCGACCACTGGCGACAACATCGATGTACTGTGGAGACCTCACGCCCCACGTGTTGAGCAATTCGGCGGTACGTCCACCCGGCCTCCCGCATGCCCACTATACGTCCTCGCTCAAAGTCCGTCAACTGCACATACGGTTCACGTCCACGCTGTCGCGGCATGCTACCAGTGTTAAAGACTGCGATGGAGCTCCGTATGCCACGGCAAACTGGCTGACACTGACGGCGGCGGTGCACAAATGCTGCGCAGCTAGCGCCATTCGACGGCCAACACCGCGGTTCCTGGTGTGTCCGCTGTGCCGTGGGTGTGATCATTGCTTGTACAGCCCTCTCGCAGTGTCCGGAGCAAGTATGGTGGGTCTGACACACCGGTGTCAATGTGTTCTTTTTTCCATTTCCAGGAGTGTATATATATATTTGCGCTTTTATTTGTTGAGATATTCTGAATGTCGTCGTGTTATGCTATGAAGATGACAGCTTTTTCTTTCGAAACGTGTCAGTTTTTTTACTACAATTGTTGCACATTATCAGTACGATATATCGTGTCATCTCCGAAGTGAACTGTGCATCCGCCGTTGATTTGGTTTGCGAACTGGAGCAGAGAAATTTTACACTCTTGTCAAAAGTGACGTTATTGCCAGGGGAGTATGAAATAATTTCTCACTTCACAGACTAGTGTAGTATTTGCAGCCGTAACGCTAGGTCCAGTTGCGGAAAACGACCTTTAATTGATACGAGTGTATGGAAATTCTGGCTTGTTACGTGCTGAAGCAATATTGTATTTCTTGTTAAGGTAGCCACGGGTGAAATCTGAACCCACTTACATGGGTGCGCAATCTAAAAGTTCAATTAAGCTCAATTAGGGCAGACTTTAACGCTGAAACCAGTCGCTGGTCGTTACCATATATGAGCAGTTATCTCGCAAAGGGTTCGCTTGTGGACGCGAAGTTTACGTGAACACGTTTGCTCTGTTATCGTATATTTTCACTCGTATCGGTTTTCAGTGTTAATTACGAAACCTGATCATACCAGAATTGACGCATTGCGGGAAAACGAGTTTGTATCTCCTGAGACATGTCATCATAAGTATCAGTGTACCTCAACGAATAAAAGCACAAATCAGTTTATTAATAAACAGTTTAATTTTCAGACTAAGCCGTATTCATTTACTTCCCCTTCCACTCCTCTTGACGACCACCCTCTCTTTTGTGAACATATGGTATGTTGAACTGTGTAGAGTCATTTGTCAGTCTCAGTTTCCGGCCGGAGTGGCCGAGCGGTTCTAGGCGCTTCATTCCGGAACCGCGCTGCTGCTACGGTCGCAGGTTCGAATCCTGCCTGGGGCATGGATGTGTGTGATGTCCTTAGGTTAGTAAGGTTTAACTAGTTCTAGGAAACTGATGACCTCAGAGGTTAATTCCCATAGTGCTCAGAGCCATTTGAACCATTTGAACCAGTGTCGGTTGCAACGGGTTCCAGCTCGTTTTCCTTGTCACCCGATATACCGAGACAACACTCGCACCTCTGCAGTTCATTTTTTGTGCAACTATTTGCGCTTTTATTTGTTGAGATATTCTGAATGTCGTCGTGTTATGCTATGAAGATGACAGCTTTTTCTTTCGAAACGTGTCAGTTTTTGTACTACAATTGTTGCATATTATCAGTACACCAGTTTTGACTGTCAGCCATTTGTTTGTTTTAGTACTACACATTTCGATGGTTCACGCCGTTATCTTCAGCTTTTGTAGTTACATTCTTTTCGGGGTAGTGCAGAGCGCATACATCTTTTACAACAGCTAAGTGAATAACAGATTGCTTGTCGTCTTTTGCTGGAGATAAAATGATATTTTCGGAAATAGAGCTGCTTTCGTCAAAAATATAAATTATGTGAAATTTTATTTTGCTTCAGTTTCTCTATAAGCGTACACTGCCAATGGCCTTGCCGCAGTGGTAACACTGGTTCCCGTGAGATACAAACTCGTTTTCCCGCCATGCGTCAGTTTTGGTATGATCAGATTTTGTAATTAACATTGAAAACCGATATGAATGAAAATATACGATAACAGAGCAAACGTGTTCATGTTAATTTAAGCGTTGTCGGACTGGGCTAGCACTTAGATGGGTGACCACCCGATCTGCCGATCCCTGTTGGCAAGTGGGGTGCACTCAGCCCTTGTGAGGCAATCTGAGGAGCTAATTGATCGAGAAGTAGCGATTCCAGTCTTATAAACTGACATACGCCTGGAAGGGCGGTGTGCTGACCACATGCCTCTCCATATCCGCATCCAGTGACGCCTGTGGGCTGAGGAAGGCACGGCGGCCGGTCGGTACCGTTGGGCCTTCCAAGGCCTGTTCGGAGTTTAGTCTAGTTTATAAGCGTACATTACCCTTGCATGACTTTCGGTTTCAACTGTACCTGTGCTTTTTATGAAAAAAACTTTTTTATCGTCAGCAAAATACGAGACGAAACCTTGGTGGGGTATGTTTGTTTCTGGACCATTAAGAACTAGACATTAGTATAGCGGTGTCGCGGGGGTAGCCGCCCGGCATGAGGTGCCTTGCCACGGTTCGCGAGGCTGACCCTGTAGGAGATTCGAGTCCTCCCTCGGCCATGGGTGTGTGTCTTGTCCTTAGCGTAAGTTAGTTTAAGTTAGATCAAGTAGCACGTAAGCCCAGGTTCCGATGACCTCAGCAGTTTGGTCCCATAGTAACTTACATGCCACCACCAACATAGTGGTGCGGCCTAAAATATCGGAATATTGGGCGTAAATGAACTACATGTGTACGAATGAAATTATGGTTATGCTTGTAAATGCTTAAGTTAAGTGGCATTGTGGTATCCAAAAAGTGACTCGTTGCAGTATCATATGCACACAAACTATCGATTTAAATCACAGTTGCAGTTCGTTATCCACAATGAATAAAATGAAATATTTCTTTTTCACGTAGCCTATCGCTGTGAAAAGGCGCCTGTGATCTGCAGAGAAACAGAAAATTATGAAAACACTTATTGCTCCATGTGAATGTGACGGTGCCATCGAAGTGCGTAGTGGTTAATTAAATTAGTGGCTCAGGCAAAATCAGTATTACTTATAATTAATTACCTGTAGCAGCTTTCATCTGTCCTCACCCAAACAGCATTCATGCTCACACTATCTGGGTCGTTGCTTCGGCTGTGCCCATTACAGTGATACATTCTCTTACATATGCCTTCATTTTTAATTTATCCCTTAGAATCAGTCAACCGCAACACCTCCATTGACAATAAGTTCCTCTTATACATCTACTACTCTGCAATTCACATTTAAGTGCTTGGCAGAGGGTTCATCGAACCACAATCATACTATCTTTCTACCATTCCACTCCCTAACAGCGCGCGGGAAAAACGAACACCTAAACCTTTCTGTTCGACCTCTGATTTCTCGTATTTTATTTTGATGATCATTCCTACCTATGTAGGTTGGGCTCAACAAAATATTTTCGCATTCGGAAGAGAAAGTTGGTGACTGAAATTTCATAAAAAGGTATCGCCGCGACGAAAACCGTCTTTGCTGTAATGACTTCCATCCCAATTCGCGTATCATATCTGCCACACTCTCTCCCCTATTAAGTGATAATACAAAACGAGCTGCCCTTTTTTGCACCCTTTCGATGTCCTCCGTCAATCCCACCTGGTAAGGATCCCACACCGCGCAGCAATATTCTAACACAGGACGAACGAGTGTAGTGTAAGCTGTCTCTTTAGTTGACTTGTTGCATCTTCTAAGTGTCCTGCCAATGAAACGCAACCTTTGGCTCGCCTTCCCCACAATATTATCTATGTGGTCTTTCCAACTGAAGTTGTTCGTAATTTTAACACCCATGTACTTAGTTGAATTGACAGCCTTGAGAATTGTACAATTTATCAAGTAATCGAATTTCAACGGATTTCTTTTGGAACTCATGTGGATCACCTCACACTTTTCGTTATTTCGCGTCAACTGCCACCTGCCACACCATACAGCAATCTTTTCTAAATCGGTTTGCAACTGATACTGGTCTTCCGATGACCTTACTAGACGGTAAATTACAGCATCATCTGCGAACAACCTAAGAGAACTACTCAGATTGTCAGCCAGGTCATTTATATAGATCAGGAACAGCAGAGGTCCCAGGACGCTTCCCTGGGGAATACCTGATATCACTTCAGTTTTACTCGATGATTTGCCGTCTATTACTACGAACTGCGACCTTCCCGACAGGAAATCACGAATCCAGTCGCACAACTGAGACGATACCCCATAGGCCCGCAGCTTGATTAGAAGTCGCTTGTGAGGAACGGTGTCAAAAGCTTTCCGGAAATCTAGAAATACGGAATCAACTTGAGATCCCCTGTCGATAGCGGCCATTACTTCGTGCGAATAAAGAGCTAGCTGCGTTGCACAAGAGCGATGGTTTCTGAAACCATGCTGATTACGTATCAATAGATCGTTTCCTTCGAGGTGATTCATAATGTTTGAATTCAGTATATGCTCCAAAACCCTACTGCAAACCGACGTCAATGATATAGGTCTGTAGTTAGATGGATTACTCCTACTATCCTTCTTAAACACTGGTGCGACCTGCGCAATTTTCCAGTCTGTAGGTACAGATCTATCGGTGAGAGAGCGATTGTATATGAGTGCTAAGTACGGAGCTATTGTATCAGCGTAATCTGAAAGGAACCTAATCGGTATACAATCTGGACCTGAAGACTTGCCCGTATTAAGCGATTTGAGTTGCTTCACAACCCCTAAGGTATCTACTTCTAAGAAACTCATGCTAGCAGCTGTTCGCGTTTCAAATTCTGGAATATTCCATTCGACCTCCTTGGTGAAGGAATTTCGGAAACCTGCGTTCAATAACTCAGCTTTAGCGGCACAGTCGTCGGTAACAGTACCATCAGCACTGCGCAGCGAAGGTATTGACTGCGTCTTGCCGCTTGTGTACTTTACATACGACCAGAATTTCTTCGGATTTTCTACAAAATTTCGAGACAATGTTTCGTTGTGGAACCTATTAAAGGCATCTCGCATCGAAGTCCGTGCCAAATTTCGCGCGTCTGTAAATTTTAGCCAATCTTCGGGATTTCGCGTTCTTCTGTACTTCGCATTTTTTTTCCGTTGCCTCTGCAACAGCGTTCGGATCTGTTTTGTGTACGACGGGGGATCCGTTCCATCTCTTACCAATTTATGAGGTATGAATCTCTCAATTGCTGTTGCTACTATATCTTTGAATTTGAGCCACATCTCGTATACATTTGCATAGTCAGTTCAGAAGGAATGGCGATTGTCTCTTAGGAAGGCTTCTAGTGACACTTTATCCGCTTTTTTAGATAAAATTATTTTGTGTTTGTTTCTGGTGGATTTGGAAGAAACGGTATTGAGCCTAGCTACAACGACCTTGTGATCACTAATCCCTGTATCCGTCATGATGCTCTCTATCAGCTCTGGATAGTTTGTGGCTAAGGGCTCAAGTATGTTTTCGCAACCATTTACAATTCGCGTGGGTTCGTGGACTAACTGCTCGAAATAATTTTCGGAGAAAGCATTTAGGACAATATCGGAAGATGTTTTTTGCCTACCACCGGTTATGAACAAGTATTTTTGCCAACATATCGAGGGAAGGTTGAAGTCCCCACCAACTATAACCGTATGAGTGGGGTATTTATTTGTTACGAGACTCAAATTTTCTCTGAACTGTTCCGCAACTATATCATCGGAGTCTGGGGGTCGGTAGAAGGAGCCAATTATTAACTTAGTTCGGCTGTTAAGTATAACCTCCACCCATACCAATTAGCAAGGAGTATCTACTTCTACCTCACTACAAGATAAACCACTACTGACAGACACAAACACTCCACCACCAATTCTGCCTAATCTATCTTTCCTGAACACCGTCTGAGACTTCGTAAAAATTTCTGCAGAACTTATTTCAGGCTTTAGCCAGCTTTCTGTACCTATAACGATCTCAGCTTCTGTGCTTTATATTAGCGCTTGAAGCTCAGGGACTTTCCCAGCACAACTACAACATTTTACAACTACAATTCCTCTTAATTCTTTCATATATTTCCCATGTTTTTGCTTCAAACGTTGCTACACTGTCTACAGTTTTAAGTAACCTAATCCTCGGTTCTCATTTGTGTGTTCTGTAAAACTCCATTTAATAGTTTGGTTGTTTGGCAAAGGCGGTTCTTTATTTCACTTTCACTGGATCCATTTTTGTCATTAATGACTTGCAAATATTTGTTGCTATCCCAAACTCTAAAGTCAGGCATTGACCCAATTCTCCAGCAAATATATTCTGTTTTCACTAAATTAATGGTTAAACCAGATTTCTGATATTCTCTGTGCAAATGTCTATCCATGTACTTCATATCACCCTCACCCTCTGAAAAAATTACTTTGTCATCAGCAAAATGCACAATGAGTAACCTGTCGTAATTTATAGATACACACGTATTTCAACAGGAAAGTTTCCATAACCTTAAAGCACAATACATGTATAATTTAAATACTGTAGGTACTGTCGAGCCCCACTGGCCACTGGAATCTTCCTGACATTTTGTACCTATTTTAATTACACACGTTTGGGTGAGGACACATGGCCTAAGAAGATGATGGAATGGATGTCAACTATTAAAAGAAGAAGGAGAAGAAGAGGAAGAAGAAGATACCTTTAAACAACATGAGAGGAGTGAGTCGGAAGATTTATGTCAGAGGCGAATTTAGGCGGAACATTGGAAAGACGGGACACTCTGGAAGCTACGATATGAAAAAGAACTATATGTATCCAATCGCAATAACATAGCATTCCTCATGATCCCATCCTTTATAGAAGCAATAAATGTCGTTGAGTCGAATTCTTACTTTAAATTAGATTGTTGCTCACTGCTTCGCCAGCAGACCCGTAGGTAACATATGTTTCACACATATATGTATTTCACGTAAATTTAACATATTTCGCAGGTTTTTATAAACATATTGAAAAAGGATGTTGCTGGCAACTATCTGATTCTAAGCTGTTTTCACCATGAGACTTTAGAAAGGATGTTAAATTTATCTGCGATATTTTAGCAGCGAGGCATGGTGTTTGGCCCCGAAACACACTAACTATATTATTTCCTCCCTGCTGTACTTATTTTCACATATGATTGATGCACTGAACAACAGAAGTAAGACACAGATTATTCTTCGTATTTTTAAAGTATTCCTACTCAACCATTTACCGAAGTTAAATACCGGCAGGTCGTTTTCGAACGTTTCTATATGCCACTACTTTCCATCGTCATCCCCAGCCCTAGCGGTAGTAGGGGTCTTTCACTACCAATCTATTTGCATACAAATAATGTTGAAACTGGTACAGGCGTTCCTCAGTTCTGCTTTTACATCACACCCTTTCATCCCAGACACTCAGCCGTCGGTTGCTAGGGGTGTGTTACGATCAGAGCAAATTTTGTAGATAGCAAGTGATATATGGCAGACATTCGTTCATGTGTTACAAAGATATGTGATATGTCATTGTCTTTGTAACAATGCCCCACCTCACTTCAATTCTAGCATTAAAACGTCATCGTGACTGTCACCAATTAGTCTAGAGATTCACTGAATATCTCTCCAGGTTACGACTTCTCACCTCAACGCCTGGTGGTCGTTAGGGTGCATTACCCCCAAAATATTTGTATACACATAATTATAAAAATAATGTATCATGAATACAAAAAGTGATTGAAATCGCCTCAGTCATTCCCGAGTTGAGCTTCTATATCACCCTCTTTAAACCTCCATTTATACGGGTGGTATATTTGTAGGTGAATCAAGTCCCAACAGAAACCATCGTGGGCGTGAGCACAACAACTCACCAAAGTTTGATCGCCATAAGATGAATGGCACAGCAAATCATGAAGACAAACATACAAACAAACAAACAAATTGTAAAAATCACAACAGTCTATGATGAAAAGTATTTGTTTTATACAACTACCAGTTTCAATGTTAATGATCGTCTTCAGATTGATCTGAAAGTAATGGGCATATTAATGAACAGTAGAATTATGATGTGTTACCAGCATTATCAGTAGCAGCGTGATTCACATTGGCTGAGGAAGAACTAACAAATGTACCTCTACATTTGAAGTTAACAAAAGAGTGTAATAAAACATATAGCCATGACTGGCATGGTCACATGATATAGAAACATGATAAAATTATGGTAAACACTTCTGTTTTAAGTCAGAGTAAAACCTCTTAATAATAGTTACCCAGCAGTAATGAATTCAATAAAATATCAAATGTAAAATTGAAAGCAGGATACAATTTTCACGAAAACTGCCGAGTTAAAACCAGGTGTGAATTGGCTAACTGTATTAAAGACATAATAGTTTCTAATGATGTAATTTTTGCGTGACTCGAGATCACTAAACTTTACACCACTGTCACCATTAATGAAACTGTAGAGATTACAAAAATCATAATCTGATGCCTCACCAGAAAATTATCAAAGCAGAAACCACACGGCTCACTGAAATGCTTGAATTCGTGCTTTCCTACTTCTCGTAATAACAAAATATATTTCCGAAAACAAGGCTTTGCAGTGGGAACTAGCTTCGGTGGCAGACTAGGTGATATTTCTACTAATGGCTTAGAAACAATTTTTCTTATAAATTCGCAGACTTTGAAGATCAAGTCATCTACTATAAACGTTATGCAGACGACTTCTTGGTGATGCTAAATGGTAGCGTAAACGATATTGATGTCTTCGTGCAACGGTTTTGTTCTGTGCATCCCAAAATTAAATATATCGCCAGTTAGAAAAAAATAACTCTTTAAGTGTTTCGCCTTAGGTATCACTAAAACTAACAATAGACAAGGTTCCAGCATGTATAGATTACTTACTTGCACAGATAACATTATTCATGTCAAATTCTGCCACCCAATTCGGAATGAAAGACCTTTTCCTTTACTTTCACGGTATACCTACTTTTTCACGTCCCATTAAATAGCCGATAAATGTATTGCATGTTGTTATTCCTGTTGCTTTTTGTTTATTTACGGATTGTCATATTTTTGTAGTCCCCCGTTTCTATTTGAGTTTACATATTGTTATTTTGTCAATTGGATTTAGTGAGTGGAGCTGAGGACGCCAGAATATGGAGTGCCAGGTGGAGACATCGGAACATTTCCGACATATTCTTCTGTTAGAGTTCAATAGACGGGTCGCAGCAGCGGATGCAGCTATAAATACACTACTCGCCATTAAAATTGCTACACCAAGAAGAAATGCAGATGATAAACGGGTATTCAATGGACAAATATATTATACTATAACTGACATGTGATTACATTTTCTAGCAATTTGGGTCCACATATCCTGAGGGGAATGCACCCGTGGTCTAGGGGTAGCGTCTTTGACTCATAATCAAAACGTATTCGGTCCCGGGTTCAACCCTCGCCACTGCCTAAATTTTGATAAATAATCAGCATTGGCCGCCTAAGACTTCCGGCATAAGAAGTCAGCCTCATTCTGCCAAGGAGTGGGAAATTGCCCCTAAAGGCGGAAGAATCAGGAATGATCAACGACATGGGGATGCAGAAGGCAATGGAAACCACTGCATTAAAGACACGTAACGTGTATCCACAGGACATGTGGCCTGTAGTTGAAGAAGTGTCATGATGATCTCTCCATTGGCCAAAGATTCCGGAATAGTCCCCCATTTGGATCTCCAGGAGGGGACTGCCAAGGGGGAGGTTACCATGAGAAAAAGATTGAATAATCAACGAAAGGATAATTTTCTACAAGTCGGGGCGTGGAATGTCAGAAGCTTGAACGTAGTAGGGAAACTAGAAAATCTGAAAAGGGAAATGCAATGGCTCAATCTAGATATAGTAGGGGTCAGTGAACTGAAGTGGAAGGAAGACAAGGATTTCTGGTCAGATGAGTATCCGGTAATATCAACAGCAGCAGAAAATGGTATAACAGGTGTAGGATTCGTTATGAATAGGAAGGTAGGGTAGAGGGTGTGTTACTGTGAACAGTTCAGTGACCGGGTTGTTCTAATCAGAATCGACAGCAGACCAACACCGACAACGATAGTTCAGGTATACATGCCGACGTCGCAAGCTGAAGATGAACAGATAGAGAAAGTGTATGAGGATATTGAAAGGGTAATGCAGTATGTAAAGGGGGACGAAAATCGAATAGTCATGGGCGACTGGAATGCAGTTGTAGGGGAAGGAGTAGAAGAAAAGGTTACAGGAGAATATGGGCTTGGGGCAAGGAATGAAAGAGGAGAAAGACTAATTGAGTTCTGTAACAAGTTTCAGCTAGTAATAGCGAATACCATGTTCAAGAATCACAAGAGGAGGAGGTATACTTGGAAAAGGCCGGGAGATACGGGAAGATTTCAATTAGATTACATCATGGTCAGACAGAGATTCCGAAATCAGATACTGGATTGTAAGGCGTACCCAGGAGCAGATATAGACTCAGATCACAATATAGTAGTGATGAAGAGTAGGCTGAAGTTCAAGACATTAGTCAGGAAGAATCAGTACGCTAAGAAGTGGGATATGGAAGTTCTAAGGAATGACGAGATACGTTTGAAGTTCTCTAACGCTATAAATACAGAAATAAGGAATAGCGCAGTAGGCAGCACAGTTGAAGAGGAATGGACATCTCTAAAAAGGGCCATCACAGAAGTTGGGAAGGAAAACATAGGTACAAAGAAGGTAGCTGCGAAGAAACCATGGGTAACAGAAGAAATACTTCAATTGATTGATGAAAGGAGGAAGTACAAACATGTTCCGGGGAAACCAGGAATACAGAAATACAAGTCGCAGAGGAATGAAATAAATAGGAAGTGCAGGGAAGCTAAGACGAAATGGCTGCAGGAAAAATGTGAAGACATCGAAAAATATATGATTGTCGGAAGCACAGACTCAGCATGCAGGAAAGTCAAAACAACCTTTGGTGACATTAAAAGCAACGGTGGTAACATTAAGAGTGCAACGGGAATTCCACTGTTAAATGAAGAGGAGAGAGCAGATAGGTGGAAAGAATACATTGAAAGCCTCTATGAGGGTGAAGATTTGTCTGATGTGATAGAAGAAGAAACAGGAGTCGATTTAGAAGAGATTGGGGATCCAGTATTAGAATCGGAATTTAAAAGAGCTTTGGAGGACTTACGGTCATATAAGGCAGAAGGGATAGATAACATTCCATCAGAATTTCTAAAATCATTAGGGGAAGTGGCAACAAAACGACTATTCACGTTGGTGTGTAGAATATATGAGTCTGGCGACATACCATCTGACTTTCGGAAAAGCATCATCCACACAATTCCGAAGACGGCAAGAGCTGACAAGTGCGATAATTATCGCACAATCAGCTTAACAGCTCATGTATCGAAGCTGCTCACAAGAATAATATACAGAAGAATGGAAAAGAAAATTGAGAATGCGCTAGGTGACGATCAGTTTGGCTTTAGGAAAAGTAAAGGCACGAGAGAGGCAATTCTGACGTTACAGCTAATAATGGAAGCAAGGCTAAAGAAAAATCAAGACACGTTCATAGGATTTGTCGACCTGGAAAAAGCGTTCGACAATATAAAATGGTGCAAGCTGTTCGAGATTCTGAAAAAAGTAGGGTACGCTATAGGGAGAGACGGGTCATATACAATATGTACAACACCCAACAGGGAATGATAAGAGTGGACCATCAAGAACGAAGTGCTCGTATTAAGAAGGGTGTAAGACAAGGCTGTAGCCTTTCGCCCCTACTCTTCAATCTGTACATCGAGGAAGCAATGATGGAAATAAAAGTAAGGTTCAGGAGTGGAATTAAAATACAAGGTGAAAGGATATCAATGATACGATTTACTGATGACATTGCTATCCTGAGTGAAAGTGAAGAAGAATTAAATGATCTGCTGAACGGAATGAACAGTCTAATGAGTACACAGTATGGTTTGAGAGTAAATCGGAGAAAGACAAAGGTAATGAGAAGTAGTAGAAATGAGAACAGCGAGAAACTTAACATCAGGATTGATGGTCACGAAGTCAATGAAGTTAAGGAATTCTGCTACCTAGGCAGTAAAATAACCAATGACGGACGGAGTAAGGAGGACATCAAAAGCATACTCGCTATGGCAAAAAAGGCATTTCTGGCCAAGAGAAGTCTACTAATATCAAATACCGGCCTTAATTTGAGGAAGAAATTTCTGAGGATGTACGTCTGGAGTACAGCATTGTATGGTAGTGAAACATGGACTGTGGGAAAACCGGAACACAAGAGAATCGAAGCATTCGAGATGTGGTGCTATAGACGAATGTTGAAAATTAGGTGGACTGATAAGGTAAGGAATGAGGAGGTTCTACGCACAATCGGAGAGGAAAGGAATATGTGGAAAACACTGATAAGGAGAAGGGACAGGATGATAGGACATCTGTTAAGACATGAGGGACTGACTTTCATGGTACTAGAGGGAGCTATAGAGGGCAAAAACTGTAGAGGAAGACAGAGATTGGAATACGTCGAGCAAATAAGTGAGGACGTAGGTTGCAAGTGCTACTCTGAGATGAAGAGGTTAGCACAGGAAAGGAATTCGTGGCGGGCCGCATCAAACCAGTCAGTAGACTGATGACAAAAAAAAAAAAGATCCTGAGAAATCAGTACCCAGAACAACCACTTCGGGCCGTAATAATGGCCTTGATACGCCTGGGCACTGAGTCAAACAGAGCTTGGATGGAGTGTACACTTACAGCTGCGCATGGAGCTTCAACACGATACCACGGTTCATCAAGAGTAGTGATTGGCGTATTGTGACGACCCAGTTGCTCGGCCACCATTGACCAGACGTTTTCAATTGGTGTGAGATCGGGAGAATGTGTATAGCCAGGGCAGGAGTCGAACATTTTCTCTATCCAGAAAGTCCCGTACAGGACCTGCAACATGCGGTCGTGCATTATCCTGCTGAAATGTAGGGTTTCGCAGGGATCGAATGAAGGGTAGAGCCACGGGTTGTAAAACATCTGAAATGCAACGTCCACTGTTCAAAGTGCCGTCAATGCGAACAGGTGGTGACCGAGACGTGTAACCAATGGCACCCTGTACCATCACGCCAGGTGATACACCAGTATGGCGATGACGAATACACGCTTCCAACATGCGTTCACCGCGATGTCGCCAATCACGGATGCGACCATCATGATGCTGTAAACACAACCTGGATTCATCCGAAAAAATGACGTTTTGTCATTCGTGCACCCAGGTTCGTCGTTGAGTACACCATCGCAGGCGCTCCTGTCTGTGATGGAGCGACAAAGGTAACCGCAGCCATGGTCTCCGAGCTGATAGTCCATGCTCCTGTAGACGTCGTCGAACTGTTCGTGCAGATATTTGTTGTCTTGCAAACGTCCCCATCTGTTGACTCAGGGATCGAGACGTGGGATCAGGTCACTACATTAACCTATCCTTCCTAGCACTCATTGCCAAAGTGTGGACTCTCCGTCGGTATCACTGATATCAACGGAAGGCCAGTTCCATTGGTTGAAGGATACGACGAAGTGTTGTCAGCCGCTTCCAGTTTGGAGTCTGCTTCTATGAGTCTGCAACCGACTGGCTGTGGGGGACTATTGCAGTCACAATGGTGACTGACTGAAGATGAATGTCGGGCTGATCTTGCTGAACAAAAAACAAAAAAAAAACAAAAAAAACGTATCTATCTGACTGCAGTCTGTTCATCATGGGATCAGGGTCCGCCCCTGGTAGCTGAGTGGTCAGCACGACGGAATGTCATACCTAACGGTCCAGATTCAATTCCCGGATTGGACGGAGATTTTCTCCGCTCAGTGACTGAGTCCTGTGTCGTCCTTATCATCATCATTTCATCCCCATCGACACGCAAGTCGCCAAAGTGGCGTCAACTCGAAAGGCTTGCACCAGGCGAATGGTCTACTAGACTGGAGGCTCTAGCCACACGGCGTTTCCATTATGGGATTAGGGCAGCTGGTGGCGCCGCTCTTCGGCAGTGATTGTACCACCTTGCCAGCTAAACGCCGGGACCGCTCCTCGGGCTGCCCTCCGTTTTACTGTTGGGACTGCCGGCTTACAGCCTCACGACATCCACCATCAGACATTTGCACATTTCTGGGGCTTACCCTGAGAGCAACTATGCGCAATGAGAGTACTGAAACATCAGCGGATGTGCACAGACATGCTGGGCTGTGGGGATGTGCGAGCCACCGCACTGCCTGGAACGAGGCAGCAGAACTGACCGTGGGTAACACCTGGTGCTTCAGCCACACATTTCACAACGAGCGCTGACACGCTACTTAGAGCATTTCTGCAACACGGGCGCAACAAGGCTGCTACCAGTTCGCTCAGAGGTGGAGACTCAACCACCGTAAAACTGTCAGCAGAAAGTGGATGATAATTTAATACTGTTTCATTGATCCCACGGGCGTGGCAAAGGTCCTCACCAGTGCCTCGTTGCTCGGCCGTCTTGAACCTTCATAGCGCATCACATCCAGTGGATCCCCTACATAACATTTTACTGTGGACCCAAGTTTAAACTCTAGCTCGTCCTAACTACATTTTGACATACCCCATTTTGCTCCGTGGAAAATTTTAATGATCATATCGCTGACTGTGGAATACTCTGCTGTAAACAGTACATACGCTCACAGACGCCAAGACCCCTTGGCTGTAAGCATAGTGTGCTAATGACGGCCCCATATTGCGCGACATGAGTTTTCAGCGTAATTTTGTCATGATTTCATACTGTGTCACTATGTGAGTCACGGCTATACACACTACTCGCCATTAAAATTGCTACACCAGGAAGATGACGTGCTACAGACGCGAAATTTAACCGACAAGAAGAAGATGCTGTGATAAGCAAATGATTAGCTTTTCAGAGTATTCGCACAAGGTTGGCGCCGGTGACGACACCTACAACGTGCTGACACTAGAAAAGTTTCCAACCGATTTCTCATACACAAACAGCAGTTGACCGACGTTGCCTGGTGAAACATTGTTGTGATGCCTCATGTAAGGAGGAGAAATGGGTACCATCATGTTTCCGACTTTCATAAAGGACGGATTGTAGCCTATCACGATTGCGGCTTATTGTAACGCGACATTGCTGCTCGCGTTGGTAGAGATCCAATGACTGTTAGTAGAATATGGAATCAGTGGGTTCAGGAGGGTAATACGGAACGCCTTGCTGGATCCCAACGGCCTCGTATCACTAGCAGTCGAGACGACAGGCATCTTACCCGCAGGGCTGTAACGGATCGTGCAGCCACGTCTCGATCCCTGAGTCAACAGATGGGGACGTTTGCAAGACAACAACCATCTACACGAACAGTTCGACGACGTTTGCAGCAGCATGGACTATCAGCTCGGAGACCACTTCTGCGGTTACTCTTGACGCTGCATCACAGACGGGAGCGGCTGCAATGGAGTACTCAACGACGAACCTCGGTGCACGAATGGCAAAACGTCATTTTTTCGGATGAATCCAGGTTCTGTTCAGAGCATCATGATGGTCACAACCGTGTTTGGCGACATCGCGGTGATCGCATATTGGAAACGTGTATTCGTCATCGCCATACTGGCGTATCACCCGGCGTGATGGTATGGGGTGCCATCGGTTACACGTCTGGGTCACCTCTTGTTCGCATTGACGGCACTTTGAACAATGGACGTTACATTTCAGATGTGGATACAGAAAATGTTCGAATGTTGCCCTGGCCAGCACATTCTCCAGATCTCTCACCAACTGAAAACGCCTGGTCAATGGTGGCCGAGAACCTGGCTTGTCACAATACACCTGTCACTACTCCTGATGAACTGTGCTATCATGTTGAAGCCTCATGGGCAGCTGTACCTGTACACGCCATCCAAGCTGTGTATGACTCAATGGCCAGGCGTAAAAAATTAGTATCGGTTCTAGGCGTTCAGTCTGGAACCGCGCTGCTGCTAGGGTCGCAGGTTCGAATCCTGCCTCAGAAATGGATGTGTGTGATGTCCTTAGGTTAGTTATGTTCAAGTAGTTCTAAATCTAGGGGACTGATGACCTCAGATGTGGTTAGAGGCAAAAAATTAGTACATCCTTTTAGAGATTTCCAATTCACTCAGGATTTATTGTTGCATCACTCCATATGGAGTACATGAAATGGTTACATCTACAGAATAGCAGCACATGCCCTTTTGAGGCAAGAGGCATCGACTCACGCTGAAACACTCACATTAGTACGTGGTGTAACCTACTCTGACGCAATGCACGCGCTGACTCTGGCATCCAGTCGATCGTACAGATGGCGAATGCTGTCTTGGGATAGGTAATGCCACACCTGGTCGACCTCTTCACATAGTTCTGTAAGAATTGCTGGTCGACGAGTTGCACGAGTCACTCTTCATCCCATCATATCTCGCACGTACTCGGTTGGAGACAAGTCTGCAGATCGTGCTCGCTAGGGAAGCTGCAGCACGTGTTGGAGAGAAAGTTGAGTTTCATGGGCAGTGTTTGGGCCAACGTAATTCTGTTGGAACAAGACATCACCTTCCTGTTGTAAGAAGGGCAAATTAACGGGTCTGACAACAATCTGCATGTACCGAGATCCAGTTATCGTCCCCCTACAAAAAACTTCTAAGTGAACGAGGCTTGCACCTTATCAGATTCCAGCCTGGGTGGGGCCACTGCTTCTTGGAACAATGCACTGTACGAGGCAGCACTCAGCACATGTACGCCGTACGCGCAAACGACGATCAGTTGCGTTCAGGCAGAATCTGCTTTCATCATACAAAACCACGGCGCGCCACTCTACCTTCCAAGTGAACCTCTGACGGCACCAGTTGAGACGTGCACGTCGATGCTGTGGCGTTAGTGGGACAGGCTAGAGGTGTGCAGACTCCCACTGCTGATAACTGGGTCGCAAATATTCGTGACGTTATGTCTGGGCTCATAAGCCCTCTTGTCTGTGCTATGGTATCTGTAGGAACTGCTACTGCCACCCTCACAATACAATCCTGGTGGGTGTCTGTGCTGCGTGGACATCCAGGACCTTGTCTACGGCTGTGAGAATGTCCAGTTGCCCACTGATACCAGTGTTGTACAACTGACGCAGCACGTCCAGCTTAAGTAGCAGTTTCCCTAAAGGGCCATCTCGCCACTGGAAAGGCCACAATTTTACCCCTTTCAGAGTCGCTCGCCTGACTGTGGGGAACACGAGTACGTCTCCATAACATCGTTGCCTGCCTGCTTCACACACTTGCATCACGTGAGCCTTCTGGTTGTGAACACTTCCTATCAAAGGGCAGACACAGATGGCACTCTGGTACCTATAGCACTACGCTGTCTGTCGATGTTGAAACCATTTTCGTACAACTGTTATCCCCCAGATGAGATATACCGTCATCTGGTCAAAATGGACGACGTCTTATTTTTTTTCGTGCAGTGTGTCTTATTTTCCTCTTATTGTAATTCCATGTATGCTTTTTAGTTCCATCTTAGACAAAAAGAATCGCACTACAGCTTGTGATCTTGATAACTTATCGTAATATTATTATTGATAAATATGCACATTCTTTTTAGAACGATCTATAGTTGGTCACTGCAGTTCCACCTATCACTGAATAAAACAAAAACTTGTAGGTATTGACTGTGGTTGTTTTTGCGTGTTGTAAAACTTTAGATCGCTCTTTTCTTCACGGTGACTACGTTACCCCTCATCAAACAAATATTCTTTTTATGTACTAGAGTGGTGGGGAAGAGAGTGAGACAGGGGTGTAGCCTCTCCCCAATGTTATTCAATCTGTATACTGAGCAAGCAGTAAAGGCAACAAAAGAAAAATTCGGAGTAGATATTAAGATCCATGGAGAATAAATAAAAACTTTGAGGTTCGCCGATGACATTGTAATTATGTCAGAGACAGTAAAGAACTTGGAAGAGCAGTTGAACGGAATGGACAGTGTCTTGAAAGGAGGATATAAGATGAACATCAACAAAATCAAAACGAGGGTATTGGAATGTAATCGAATTAAGTCGGGTGATGCTGAGGGAATTAGAGTAGGAAATGAGACACTTAAAGAAGTGAAGGAGTTTTGCTATTTGGGGAGTAAAATAATTGATGATGGTCGAAGTAGAGAGGATATAAAATGTAGCCTGGCAATGGAAAGACAAGCGTTTCCGAAGAAGAGAAATTTGTTAACATCGAGTATAGATTTAAGTGTCAGGAAGTCGTTTCTGAAAGTATTTGTATGGAGTGTAGCCATGTATCGAAGTGAAATGTGGACGATAAATAGTTTAGACAAGAAGAGATAGAAGCTTTCAAAATGTGGTGCTACAGAAGAATGCTCAAGATTAGATGGCTAGATCACATAACTAATGAGAAGGTATTAAACAGAATTGGATAGAAGAGAAATTTGTGGTATCGGATGGTAGGACATGTTCTGAGGCATCAAGAGATCACCGATTTGGTACTGGAGGGCAGCGTGGAGGGTAAGAATCGTAGAGGGAGACCAAGAGATAAGTACAGTAAGCAGATTCAGAAAGATGTATGTTGCAGTAGGTACTGGGAGATGAAGAAGCTTGCACAGGATAGAGTAGCATGGAGAGCTGCATGAGGACTGTAGACGACAACAACAACAACATGTATTAGAGTGAGACTAGCGCTTCTCGGACGAAAGACGCCTCTTTGGCACTTTGCCCGGTTTCGGACTCACCGGCCAGCGAGCGGTTGTAGACGCGCGGCAGCCAGGAGGAGAAGTCGGTGCGGCGCACGTGGACGCCCACGAAGGTGACGCGCGCGTGGTCGGGAACGCCGCTTCGCCTGCGCAGAGCCCAGAGCGCGCGCTGGGCGCCGGCCGCCAGCTCCGGCCGCAGGCGGAAGTCGCCGGCCCGCAGCTCGTCGAGGCGCGCCAGCACCGGCTCCGCCAGAACGATCCAGCGGTGCAGCAGCAGCGGCCGCTCCGCGAAGGCCGGCAGCGCGCGCGACAGCGGCTCCAGGCGCCAGCGCTTCACCGGCTCTGACGCCTCCAGGCGCCGTCTGCAAGAGCCACCGTACAGTGCGTGAGAGAAAAACTGTCACACTTCTTTCTGACTTGCTGCCAGTAACTTAGTTACGAAAACGGCCGACAGGGGCGCCACCGACCGTAACTGGCGATGAGTCAGGCAGGAAAGCACTTTCTGCGCTATAATTTGCCCATTACCAGTCGGCAGGTAGTGTGCAAGGAGTGTTATGGCGATGAATCAGGCAGGAAAGCCATTTTCTGTGCCATAATTTACCTGTTACCAATCGGTACGTAGTGTGTAAGGAGTGGAATGGCGATGAGTGAGGCAGGAAAGCCGATTTCTGTGCTATAATTTGCGCGTTACCAATCGACAGGTAGTGTGTAAGGAGTGTAATGGCGATGAGTCAGGCAGGAAAGCCAATTTATGTGCTATAATTTGCCCATTACCAATCGGCAGGTAGTGCGTAAGGAGTGTAATGGTGATGAGTCAAGCAGGAAAGCCATTTTCTGGGCTACAATTTGCGCTTTACCTATCGGCGGGTGGTGTGTAAGGAGTTTCACAGCACACCATCTGTTTACAACAGCTTAGTAGCATAATGAAATGGTACAAGAAATCTGAAGAGGATGGTTGTTGGTGCGATGCAAAATGTCCTGGCAGACTGGGCGTGTCAGGAAAGATGGTTACCAGTGTGAAGGACATGATGTTGCCAAGTCTACTTATCGAGCTAGAGTGAAACTGAACACCCCTCATACAACAGTACGGAAAATCCTTTGTAAGCAAACTGGTAGAAGCCGACATCGGGTAAGATCAGTTTGGATCCATAGAAATGCTGAAATACGTGAGGCAATTCTGACCCTACGACTAACCTTAGAAAATAGATTAAGGAAAGCCAAACCTACGTTTCTAGCATTTGTAGACTTAGAGAAAGCTTTCGATAATATTGACTGGAATACTCTCTTTCAAATTCTAAAGGTGGCAGCGGTAAAATACAGGGAGCGAAAGGCTATTTACAATTTGTGCAGAAACCAGATGGCAGTTATAAGAGGCGAGGGGCATGAAAGGTAAAGAGTGGTTGAGAAGGGAGTGAGACAGGGTTTTAGTCTCTCCACGATGTTATTCAATCTGTATATTGAGCAAGCAGTAAAGGAAACAAAAGAAAATTTCGGAGTAGGTATTAAAATCCATGGAGGAGAAATAAAAACTCTTGGAAGAGCAGTTGAACGGAATGGACAGTGTCTTGAAAGGACAGTATAAGATGAACATCAACAAAAGCAAAACGAGGATAATGGAATGTAGATGAATTAAGTCGGGCGATGCTGAGGGAATTAGATTAGGAAATGAGACACTTAAAGTAGTAAAGGAGTTATGCTATTTGTTGAGCAAAATAACTGATGATGGTCGAAGTAGAGAGAATATAAAAATTAGACTGGCAATGGCAAAGAAAGCGTTTCTGAAGAAGAGAAAATTGTTAACATCGTTTATAGATTTAAGTGTCAAGAAGTCGTCAGCGGTTCACCGGCTCTGACGCCTCCAGGCGCCATCTGCAAGAGCCACAGTACAGTGCATGAGAGAAAAACTGTCTCTTTTCTTTTTTACTTGCTGCCAGTAATTTAGTTAGAAAAGCAGCCGACAGCTTAAAATGGCGATGAGTCAGGCAGGAGAGCCATTTTGTGCGCTATAATTTGCCCGTTACCAATCGGCAGGTAGTGTGTAAGGAGTTTCACAGCACACCATCTATTTACACCTGCTTAGTAGCATAATGAAATGGTACAAGAAACCTGAAGAGGATGGTTGTTGGTGTGATGCAAAATGTCCTGGCAGACCGGGCATGACAGGAAAGACGGTGGCCTATATGAAGGACACTGAGCCGTAGTTGTGTCTGGCTCTTCGAAATGCGCGCCAGGTGGTGTGCTTTCGCTTCGTGTCTAGTGTTTGCGGTGGCGCTTTCGGTTCGGCGCGCTGTTTGGATCGCTACCACCCTCGGGCGGGAGGTGGAGCAAGTGTACGGTCACGTGACGATCGAGGAGTACGTAGTGGGCGGTGTCCGAGAGAGGTGGGGGCGCGAGCGGGGCCCTGTTGTTGGGGGTGTCAACTGCTCGCCACGTGCGCTGACCGACCTCTTGGCTGTCAGGGGCTAAGTCTGCCTTACCTGCATGTATGTGGCTTATGAATCTTGGAAGCTGTGGTGCAGGAGATCAGTGCATGGGACCGTATGTCTTCTTATCGGCCATTGAAACCACTGGCAGCAGTTGGCTCTGATGAGTATAAGGAAGTGCAACATGTTCCCGGTGCTGTCGTGCAGTCTGAGAAATCCCAACTGTTTTCTATGTAACCGAGGTATATATATATATAGTTTATGAGTTTCTTCACCAGTGGTTTTGATGGGGGTCTTCTCACTGCAGTTTTCGTTTGCTAGTCCACGAGAATGTGGTAATTGCTTCTTGGTCGGGCCGTTTCATTCACGCCTTCGTTGGGTGATTTAGTCTGAAGTCTACTTATCGAGTTTGTCTGAAGCTGAACACCCCTCATACAACAGTGCGGAAAATCCTTTGTAAGCAATTAATAGAGAAATTGTACGAACTACACCTGTACATTTAATATCCTGTAAATTATTTTCGATTTATATTTATATTACATCGCTGTTTATGATGCACAGTTGGATTATTTATCATTTCATTGGCTGATACTGACTAGCACCACATACTAACAATTCCTGTAATACTTCATTTCCGGGAGGTAATTGGAGCTCAGCATTGACAGAAAAGACAGCGTGGGCTATGCCTACCTCAGAAATCACTATCGGCGAAAAAATTGGAAATTTGTAGTAAGTTCCAATGTGACCAAACTGCTGAGGTCATCGGTCCCTAGACTTACACACTAACTTAAACTGCCACGCGCGATTAGCCGAGCGGTCTGATGCGCTGCAGTCGTGGACTGTGCGGCTGGTCCCGGCGGAGGTTCGGGTCCTCCCTCGGGCATGGGTGTGTGTGTTTGTCCTTAGGATAATTTAGGTTAAGTAGTGTGTACGCTTAGGTACTGATGACCTTACCAGTTAAGTCCCATAAGATTTCACACACATTTGAACATTTTTTAAGTTAAACTAACTTAGCTAAGGACAACAGACATACACCCATGCCCAAGGGAGGACTCGAACCTCTGACGGAGGGAGCCTCGCAAAACGTGGCAAGGCGCTTCAGACTGTCGGCTAGAGAGGAGCTTGGAAGGGAGCTGTCATGTTCTGCAGGGGTGGACATTTATTGCTTTATGACAGAGTAGAGGGAGAAGGCAGCAGTATTCAGAGGTGGAAGCTGCAGAACCCCCATAGCAAGGAAAGAGCAGGTTTCAGGTTACACTCTGATGGGAACAAAAAAAAAATGATAAAATCATTGTAGCATACCTGACCAAAGAGTGTCATGGTTGGAACAAGGCAAAAAGACATCTTTTTAATGCAAACAAATGCTCAGTGTCATAAACGATGGATGCGAGCTGACCTATGAAGAATCTTCTCAAGACAAACGCCAGGGCATGTTTCCCACTGAAAAGCAGAGTTGCATATTTGATGCGTGGAGTGCTAAGGATGTACGAGGGGAAACAATAAGTTACAGAAAATCTTCTGAAAGAAGTAAGAGCTTTAGGCAATTGCCTGGCAGATTCATGACCCATGTAGTGGGCGTAATGTTTTTGTAGCAGCTGCTGGGATTCGTTGCCTGAGTGCAAGGGTAGGCGCCTTGTGTAGGGAGAGGGGAGGTGTATGTTGTCTAAAGGAACTTCCCTCCAGGTATCAACCGAAGGTACTTCCTTATGGGGATTGATAGAAAGCACTTCCCTCCGGGTGTTCGACCTACAGTCGGTGGCAAGAGCCACAGTGGAGAATCTGGCGGTTAGATTGAAACGTCCCCTTAGAATGATGAATTACTGTGCTGGCAAACTTCTACGTTATTTGATACAGAGACAGCTGAGTAAAACTGAACGTACTCAGACAGTTCTCTCTTTACTTATTCTGATCATCACTAAACTGACACACAATATTTTTTTAGCGCAACGCAATCTGTCTTTCAATAATCCCTACAAAAGAACGGCCCAGACTAACAGGAACCTATACCTTTCATGAATCACTTACCTCACAAAAATCTTCGTTACTCGAACTACTGCAATACTGCAAGCACCAATACTGCCAGCTAAATAAACGATTCTAACTATCGAAGGCACTAACTACTGATAGGGATAGTTGGCAAATGAAAGATTTTGATAGAGAACAAACAACGTATTTACCACTGCTGGTGGCTCACCTCCAACTGCACAACGCTACGCGCTGTTCAAATCCAACTTCCCAACACTACACGCGAATATCAATGAGTCCAACCAGCCACAGACTGTGCACAGCAGAGTCAGTGATTTTAGTACAGAGCGCTACGTGTCGTTACCAACATACAAACCTAAACAGCCTACTTACAAGAATTTGTTGTTTTTGCTTTCAACACTAGGAGTTCGTGAAGTCGTTTCCCTGTTACAGAATAGTTATTCTGCTTACTCAAGTGAGATTCTTAACTTCTCTGTGCAGTATGAAACACGTTTAAATACTTCTTTACCTAGGAATACCTGAGTCGGAGAAAACAGAAATCTCGAATTGTGTTCGTCTTGTACTGAGATAATTTCAGTACTAGCAGTTTGTGGACGGCATACTGCGTCCACTTTGTAGGCAGAGAATTGGAGGTTCATATGGTTCAAATGGCTCTGAGCACTATGGGACTTAACATCTATGGTCATCAGTCCCCTAGAACTTAGAACTACTTAAACCTAACTAACCTAAGGACATCACACAACACCCAGCCATCACGAGGCAGAGAAAATCCCTGACCCCGCCGGGAATCTAACCCGGGAACCCGGGCGTGGGAAGCGAGAACGCTACCGCACGACCACGAGATGCGGGCAGAATTCCAGGTGCACCATGTACATTATATGTATTGTGACCAACATCCAACGAGCTGATCATCAGTGCAGTACATATGCTGTCCTTATTTCAGTGCGTGACATGCGCACTGTTGTTTGTTGGATAGGTAAACACTCACGGTAAATGAAATGAGTTCCATTTGTTTGACTGCTGATCTTTTTCTGAAGGTGCCAGAAAGGGTTTAGATCTTTTGTTTCTCACCGCTAATCAGTATCAGCCAACTTTGTGTCCGTCTAATTAAGGGGGTGGGGGAGGTTGGGGGGCTGGGGGGCGCATTTTAGAGGAAGTCAAACATACGTGCTGCCCATCTCGAAATTACACTTATGGCAGAATCCCACGTTCTGTACTACATATTTGTACAATTTATTGCACTCTACATGTTTTTTGAGAGTAAGTAATTCACATTATCCAAGTCATGATTCATTCTAGTAACAGCCCCATAGGAATGATTTCGTTTGATGTTCTAAACTGAAGTAAAACCACAACACAATGCTTCATTTTCCGGAAGTCCCTAGGTATGTCAATGAAAGGGTCGTTATACTCATTTGTTGGTGTGAGAATTCCATTGCAGAGAGAACATTAGACAACCACACAAACAAACACTACACTGAAGAGCCAAAGAAATTGGTACCCCTGAGTAATATCGTGTAGGGCACGCAGAAGTGCAGCAACGCATGGACTCAACTAAGTCTGAAGTAGTGCTTGAGGGAACTGACACCATGAATCCTGCAGATCTGTCCATAAATCCGTAATAATACGTGGGGGAGGAGATCTATTCTGAACAGCACGTTGCAAGGCATCCCAGATATGCTCAGTAACGTTTATGTCTGGAGAGTTTGGTGGCCAGCGAAAGGGTTTAAACTCAGAAGAGTGTTCCTGGGGCCACTCTGTAGCAACTCTGCACATGTGTCGTATTGTCCTGCTGGAATTGCCCTTGTGCGTCGGAATGCACAGTGGACGTGAATGGATGCAGATGAACAGACAGGATGCCTACGTAGTTGCCACCTGTCAGAGTCGTGTCTAGGCGTATCAGGGGTCCCATACTACTCCAACGGCATACGCCCCACACCATTGCAGAGCCTCCACCAGCTTGAACAGTCCCCTGTTGACATACAGGCTCTATGGATTCGTGAGGTTGTCCTTCCATCCGTATTTGGTGTTTTACCGTATTCCCGATATTCGAGGTACACCTGTCAAATGGTCGTACGGGTAAATCGGCACTTCATCGCTACCTCGGAGATGCTGTGCCCCATCGCTAGTGCTTCGACTATAGCACCACGTTCAAGCTCACTTAAATCTTGATAACCTGCCATTGTAGCAACAGTAACAGATCTAACAACTGCGCCAGACACTTGTTGTCTTATATAGGCATTGCCGACCGCAGCGCCGTGTTCTGCCTATTTACTTAACTTTCTATTTGAATACGCATGCCTCTAAGGTGCGTCTGAAAGGTTCGGTGAATGGTCTCAGAAAATAAAGGGAACAAGAGTTTCTAAGGAAGTAGCTTTACTGGCATTCAGAGTGATCAGTTTCAGCTACAACAATCTTCTGACATCGATTGTAAGCTTATTGCAAAGCGTCAGTAACTGTGTCTGAAGAAGTCGTCTGAGAAAATCTAAGTTTGAGAAGATGCTGATCCCTGTTTCGATAGCAACGGCTTGAAACATCACGAATTTCTACCTGAGGAAGGCAGGGAAGACGATGAACACCATGCGATTGACTGTCGCTTGCTTTTCGGATCGTAGTGGCAGCACCAAGTTTCATTACCTTCCAATGTGGATATCCAATAACACGTTACCATGACGCTTCGAGTGATTCCACAAAAATCGGTTGCTGACAGTTTCCAACAGCTTTACAACTGATGTAAGAAGTGTGTTACAGCTAATGGTGATTACTCTGAAGGCCAGTAAAGGTATTTTGCTTCTAATTCTTGTTTCATTTATTTCCTGAGGCCGTTCACCGAACTTTTCAGGCGCACCTTGTATACCAGTTTCTTTGGAACTTCAGTGTGCATGCTACAAATAATACGTGGTGATACGTGGGACCGCAGCTCGTGGTCGTGCGGTAGCGTTCTCGCTTCCCACGCCCGGGTTCCCGGGTTCGATTCCCGGCGGGGTGAGGGATTTTCTCTGCCTCGTGATGACTGGGTGTTGTGTGCTGTCCTTACGTTAGTTAGGTTTAAGTGGTTCTAAGTTCTAGGGGACTGATGACCATAGATGTTAAGTCCCATAGTGCTCAGAGCCATTTGATACGAGGGCCTTATCGAAGACAGAAAAGGTGTGGGCTGGGCCTAATCAGTTACCATTGGTTGCACAGTAAACACATAAACTTTTTTAAGGAAATAATTTCTTAAAACAATCATTTTTTTAAAATTTGCATGTAACACAAGCTACTCTGACGGCTGAAGGCCTTACTAAGAAAGAATTCAAAATTATTTGTCGGCTGAAGGCCACAAGCAATACCTCAGAACAATTAGGCGGCTGAAGGCCTGAATTACAAATACTAAAAGACCAAAATAATTTTTAAAATAATCATTTAAAAATTGACTGAAACACAAGCTACAATGACGGCTGAAGGCCTTATAAAGAAGAATTCAAATTATTTTTTGGCTGAACGCCACAAGCAATAGGAATGATTTAAACAAAATACTATTTTCAACAATTGACACAACCGGACCAAATAAAGAAGGGTGTGATCCACAGACAGTGCTCCAAGGATCGACCTGAGAAACGTCCCTACAGCTGCGTAAGCGGTGAGACAGGTAGCCAAGAGTTATGGTCACGTAACCGGGCAACTCAAACTAGGGACACTTAAACGCCAACACACTCGCAAAATCCACCTAAGATGCGATAACCAATACCACGATAGAGTAACATTTAGCATCGTCAAATGACAAGCATTTCATTACACAAGTTGACTCCACCAATTCCTAGGGCGCAGACAGGGTTAAGACCACAGTGCCTACTATCTGACTAAATGCACGTGGAACCGCAAAAGACAATTCCACAAGCAACTCAAACAATTCTAAAACAGTCACTATACAGGAACAAAACGAGTTGCGCGTAGACATGAACGCTAAGAAGACAGAAACGGTCGACAGACCAGATGCACGTCGGCCACTGAGACGACCGACCGAACGACCAACCATCGGTCGTTGCCAGTCAAGTTGTAACACCATAGCTCTAATGCTGTACGGATGTATTTTGCTTTTGTTTCATTTAATGTTACCTCATTGAGCTTCTGTAAGTGTGTTTGATAGAATAGATAACACAGAATTGTGTACTCCTTTCTTTGTTAAAACTTTGATGTCATGGTTTGGTTCTGTACAAAGTAGTGTATCTGTCATTTAAATTCTTTGTCCCATTTGGAGGGCACAAAACTTATTGTATATTATTGTAATTTTGTGTGAATAATTTTTGGTAGAAATGTCAATATGTGCAAATGTTCTGTTTCATTTAATGAATTTGGTTGCTGTTATGTAAACTGCTGATCCTCACTTAGGGTTCTTAGTTAGTTTGTATGTAAAAGGTGTTGCGGTTCCCCTCGGGAACGGAACTGTGTAGCGCGCGCAAATTGTGGTTGGCCTAGGTAGAAAAGGTGGAAGAAGAGTCAGTCGGGGACGAGCTACGAGTCGGGGACGAGCTACCAAACTGTGCACTGCCATGTAAATGTTGCATATTGTGCTGGTTCCGAGAGAGGTTTTTTTCTGCTACTATCCAATGCCTCGGATGGACGGATAAATAGCTGGAACGACTCTGGAATTGGTATTCATCATCACCACCAAGAAAGGCCACAGTCCAGCAATTCTGTCTTCAAATCCGCCTACCGACTTGCAGTTGCCACCACATTGCCCAATCACTGTAAAGGAGTACTATAATAATGTACAGTGAAGGATCAGCTAAATGAATGTGTTAGTGTGCTCAAATATAAGGTAATTTACAACTGAATTTATGTACCTACCTTGATTTTTCTCCTTATCGTAACACCTTTCAGGTTCCTCTCCGTTTGTACTAAAGTGATTACCGAGTGTCCCTACTGAAAGAACATTAAAGACCAGTGTTTTTGCTAATTAATGCCTCTTGAACATAGTAAAAAGAAAGTTAAAGTTAATAGTAAAACTGCTTATTAATGTGTTTTTGCCAACTTCAAATTAAGAGTTCTTGAGACTGAGGATTATAAAGTTTTGCATATTAAATGATCACATTTTTGCCTGTTGTAAATAGCAGAAGATGAGTCAGTATCTTACACATATATATATTAATTTTGTCTCTCGATGTAGTAAAAGGGGAAAACTGGAGTGTGGAATGCCATATACCCATGTTAGATAAGTGTTTGTCTCTCTTGTGTATTGGATGTGCATATTAAAAATATAACAGGATCCACAGTTTGTCTGTTGTGTTAATGCTAGGTAACAACCAATGGGAAGACCACTAATTATGAAAAACATTATTTCTTTATTCAAAAGATAGTGATAAACAACCTGTTAGTGGATTCCAGTTAACTTTCATTTTAAATAGTAAAGTATTTAACTGAGAGAGACTTAACCTATATCCAGTTAATGATTCTGCAGTGAATAGTAATAATAACGTTATAAAGAGCATTCAGTTTGTGTAAGCCTTGAAAGTATTAGTGTGTTTCGGTATCTGTTATAATTTTGCAAACAGTTTGTGCTGCTCTTAGTGTTAGTTTCAATCTTACCGTAAACATACGTATGTGTCAAGAGTTCACTGCACTCGCGTGTAACAAAGTATAGGTTGTGTTTATCCATTAAAGTTATTAATAACTATTTTCTTGAACGAGAATGTTAATCATTCTCTTGCCTAGTTAGGCTGGCGACCGTTTTCTTTATCAGTTAAACTGTGCAGATAGGCAGAACTTTGTTTGTTACTGTTCAAATATTTACGTAATTCTGACTTTCATTTCTGATAAGCCCACCTCCGTTAGGTACAACACGGTCAACACAACAAAATTACTCTCAGAGGGTAACACTGCTCTGTTGCGTTGTACCATAATTTGCTTTAATAAAATAGTTTTATTTCACAACCTGCTTCAACCTTTAAGGTTATGGTACAGCAGTAGCAGACGGTAGTGTTATAAAGTCAGGCAATGGAAGCATAGGAGTACAAAACCGCCAACTGACAGCTTGATGGCATGAGGTCACTTCGACGGACTGAAACACACAAGAAGTGAAAGTTGCACTACTCGAATATAACGATTCATTCAACTTAAACTCGCTGAATCCGGACCTCGGCGTTGTCGTGCACTCTCGCGACCACATCCTTCCATCAGGCACTGCATATATCACCAGCTCGCTTGGCGAGTACTGCTGCTCCGTCCCCACTAAACTCCGACACACGACGACCCGGAAATACTTGAGGTCGCTCCAAAGATAATACCACAGTACTCACTATCGATAAACGCCGCTTCTGCCACTCGCGGACAGACAAAGCGAGCAAACGTAGAGGCGCCAGTGAACACACTAAGAAAATGAGAGGTCACAATCGGAATACACGACGCCAACCTGTCAACGGCACAAACGCGAGCTGGAGCACGGCAAATTGGGCAGTGCGCAGTTCTGCACTGATATGCAGAACCATCTTGAAAATGATGACTCCATACGAAGATTAATCTTCAGCGACGAAACCTCCTTCAATGAAGGTGAAACGCCACGTAAACGCACATGGGCGATAGAGAATCCATATGAAACTGCCGAACGCGCCCGGGATTACGAGAAAGTGAACGTTATCTGTGCCTCGCCCAACTTCACACTCTGGGAACCATCCGTGTTCGCTGAGGGACCTGATATCACCTACTGTATCTCGAAATGTTGCAGTTACGGCTAGTGCCACAACCTGAAACTGATAGCAGCGGTTTCATCTTTCAGCAAGATGAGACACATATATACACAATCGCGTACAAGATTACCTGAACTAGGTATTGTCAAGTCTGTGGATGACCCGCGTTGCGTCCTCTGACCAAGCACTATTCGATGGCTACCACAGTTGCCAGACTTGATGCCCTGCAACTTTTTCTTCCATCAACTACAGCGTTTTCGTTCCACCTCCAATAAAGAACTTCGAAGACTTGCGAACCAGCATCATTCTTATGTCATATGCTTAGTCTGGTATTGGCAGAATTGGAGTCCCGATTAGATGTGCCCCGTTTGGGGCACATATTTATGATCACTGTCAAACAACTTTGGGAGATTGTCTTTCGCACATTGCATCATTATTACGTTGGTCTTACACATTTATCCGTACTCATTTTTTTGAAATGTTACATGGAATTTACAATCATTAATGCCTAGCACGTTTTCCAATCGTGAAACCATTCCGTAACTTATGTAGGGTGTCAGGCAAATCCAACACCTTCCATGAAAACCCTGACATGATAAGCAAATCCAGTAGTATGACACACAGCTCCGAATAAATCGTGACATTAAATTAACCAAGGTAATACGAGTAACGAGTGAGCAAATGGAATACCACAGACTAACACAAGAATGCCTAAATGCATGTCATACCGTCCCACCGTGAGGCAGACGCAGTTTCGAGGGGAGAAACGAGAACAGAAGCCGAGAGCAGAACCGTGTTAAGCTAGAAAGCCCTACGATAAGGGACGGACAGGACACTCACGTCGCCAGCTAACCACTAGCGCCACACAACCCGCACGTTTTAGCGTGAGACTGTTTCGCGTCTCTGTTACGTCAAGGACCCCCCCCCCCCCCCCAGCCCATATTAAAAGCTAGAGCCCTCCAGAAGAACAGTATAGATCTTAAAGGACCACACCAGCTGCAGGTTTTAGCGTGAGACTTTTTCGCGTCTCTGTTACGATGCAAACTTTAAAAACATTGCCCCACCATGAAAAGTATAACGTTTCTCATTGGATAGGCAGAATTTTTGTAGGCAGAGCTAAAGGTTAACATTGAGACCCTGATTAGTCGGATGAAAACACAGCCAGATAGTTTTTTTAAACCAAATTCGGTAAATTGTAGTAAGGAGAAGTGGAGAGTTGCTTCCGAGAGGGCGAGCTGAACAGAGCTGCGCCGGCCGCGGCCCCCTGACGAACACCGACAAGTTAATAAACGCATGCGATGCCGCATAACAGTGCATAAAGCTTCACTCATAACTGCAGAAGTCTCGTCTGTTACACCCCCTTTTTTGCATAATACTAGTGTCGATCGTAAATTAAAGCACATTTGCCACTTGAAGTAAAAATCTGAAACGCGATGATTTCTCTGTTGTATAATTATTGAGAAGTAATTTACGACAAGTTAGATCATTTTGATAGTTTTCTCTTTTGTGAAACTTAACTTAAACCTAGATTATAGATGTGATATGGCATAATTCATCCTTCGATTCACTGTAGAACTTTGAAACCCATTCAGGGAATATTCGTTCACATTTTTGTTGAACGCAGTTGGTTTTTACCATCCTGTATTAAAACACTTCCTTTTATCAATAATGCAATTTATAAACGATGTTTTGTGAGTAGAATAAAATTTCCAATGGTAAACTTAACTGCTTTTCTACGTTATTTTACCAGCTAACTAAAAATAGGAAAGCCTTGAACCCCTTCCACTAAATTTAGTTAGTATTAAGATTCTTTTACAGGGAGTGCAGTGGAGCTGACGCTGAAATCATTAAGTATTTGGTTATATCATCGCTAGTCTCACTGAACTCTTCTGAATTCTACATGTCATGTGTGGTCTCCTTACCAGCAACAGGTCCCGGGTTGAAACTAGTCAATTCCCTAAAAAACACGGTCACAGCGTCGTTGCGCGAAAGTGGTAGGGAGACACGATACAGAACAAACAGACACCCACCATGAATGTTTAGAAAATGGCGACCCTGCCAGGATGGTAAAATACCATGATTGAAGGTCGCCCACATGACTAACTAGGTCAGAAAAATATCGTGCTGAAAAATTTTCGTAGTAAAACATTTTTCTAAGGTTATACATAGTCGAAAACAGTAGCTGTGGCGATAAATAGTAAAAGTATTCAACAAATAGTGAGACATTGTAGCAGAGGCAATAGCATAATTAAGTTATGAATTTTAATATTGTTAGAATTAAGTTTTCTCTCGAATGCAAGCGCGTAGTTGGCGGATACATCGTTGACAAGTTGATTCTGACCCAAAAAGTAAGTGAATTGTTTGTCAAATCGTGTTAACAAAAAGTTTATGAAACCCGTGAGATCGTATGAGCGCATGTTGACGCGAAGTAGGGCGCGTGAATTGCTTTTAAAACAAAAAATAAGGGATTCGGAAAGATTAGCAATGGCAGATCGAGACCGTGACCGAATTGAGGTAGAGACCCAGCATGAAAATGGACAGAGAATAGAGGACAGTACAATAGACGATGCAGTATCGCGAGAAACAGAACAGATAACTCATCATAACGAGGATAATGTACGCCAAGGCACAGAAAACCTAGGTCAGCATACTACAGAGGAGCAGGAAAGTAGTGAGACAGGCGATGAGGATTCTAACTTGCGTCTTAAATACGTAGAACCCATAGTACGAGTAATCAGAGCTCCCTCACCACAGAGTACAAGGAATGCGAGCAGAAACGTGTCACAGCACAGTTCAATGCAATCGGTTGCGAATCACCACTTGGGCGAAAACACAGAGCTTAGGACGTCGGAACAAACCGCAATAGGACCCACCAATCTGGCAGAATTATTACAACAAATTACGGAAACCATGACAAGGCAAAGTAAAGACATAGCGAACCAAATTAAAATTCAGAATGTAGAAACCACAAGACAAATGCGTGAGATTAAAGAACAAAACAAAAAAATTCTGTTACACCTATATCATATTGAAAACGAGGCAAAAGAATTTCTAGAAGTGATAGGAAACTTAATAACAGGTTACAATCAGTTGAGAACAGACATTGACAAGGTTCAAGCGGACGTACAAACATTGCGTAATGACATTCAGGACGAGATCAAAACATTACGTAACAACAACCAGGGAGAAGTCAAGAAAGTAGAGAAACAGACAAGCAACAGTACAGTGGGTGAAATTGTTGAAAACAGTGCGTTACACAAACGTATCACAAAAGCAGCGGTGAAAAGATATAATAATCGCATAGTCAAAATAGAAGCACAAACGAAACGACAATTTCACAAATTGCGAACAGAGTTGTTGCAAACCATTGAAGAGCGTAGTGAACAGGATCGAACAAGCACAGAGTCTGCAACCACATCCGTATCTGTAACAGCACGGGAAAAACAAACAATTAACTAAGATATTACGCATTTATGATTCCAGTCACAGGCGGAAAGTAGCATGTGTGAAATCAGACTGCCTGCAACGTGGGTACGCGAAAGCTACAGTGGACAATATCCAATGGACCTACCACAACCGGAAAGAACGACGGGAGAAATGATCAGGAACAAAAGTGGCGAAGAATCGTGAATTTCTAATGGAGCTTTGACGAAGTACGACAACGATAGTACGAAGATTTCAGAGAGAAGTTTCTCTCACGATATTGGTCCAGCGAAGCACAGAACAGAGTGAAGTACGAATTATTACAGAACCCATATTTTGAAAACTCAGGAGAGAAGAGTCCCGTGAAATTTTTCGAAGTAATGGCAAACAAAAATCAGTGCTTAGATGTACCATAGAGTGACGGAGAGTTGATTAAATTATGCACGATGAAGCTGCCATTGAAATACCAGCAATCATTAGTAGGTCGCGGAGGCAATGACGTCAAAGCATTTAAAGGTATTCTAAGGAAACTAGAGTTCATGTTTTCGGAAGATGACGCAAGAAAAAGACGAAGCGCACGTAAAAACGAAAGCAAAAAGCAGTGGAATCCACAAGACACAGTACGAAGAAACAATAATTATGAACCACATGATAACTTCGCACCAAGAAACGACAATAGATTTCAACAAAGAACCGGTTATGGATTTAGAAAAGAATATGGCCATAACTATAATTCGCCCAGGAACGGCAACAACTATTACAGAGGGAATAACGACAAATTATCAACAAAGAAACCACTATCAACGAGCTGAACAAGAAAAGCGAATACAGATAGAAGAGGTCGAGGTAAGACCACCAAACCCCGATAAACGTTCGATTTGACAGCTAAGCGCCCATGCCAAACAGAATGACGCACCGACCCAGGACAATTGCAACACCTTTAACAGAGAAGTAAAAATCTTATCACGAGAAGAGAAGAAGGAAGAAACAAATCCGCAGGGATCAGATGAAAACGAAGACAAGAAAATAACAATATCGTGTTGGGACGAAATTAATTTTGAGAATACTGACGAGGAAGATGAATTACCAGAGGCATGCACAACGAATGTAGGAGGAAAGGACGAAGTAATGAGTACTGTAGAGCTATTTAACATGGAAACCAGGGAAAGCGAATTCAATGAGGATAATGTGCAGTCGACAGAAGTTGAAAATAAGTTACAAGTGGGCACACAACCCAACGTATATAATGAAGGAAATTATGAAGAGATAATTAGAGCATTTACAGTAGATGCGAATATGTGGAAGTAGCGAAGAAGGAGAAGATAGACGAGGATGAGGAAAAAGTTGAGAATGTAGAAGAAAGCGCAAATGAAGGAAGAAGTAGGGAAGAGGAAATAAAAGAGAGCGAAGTAGCAGTCGAATCTCATCCTACAGAAAGTTCGAATTCACAAGGGAAATTCCTAAAAAGACTCATGTATGATTCAGTGGAGGATTCGTTGATGCAAGAGGAAGAAGAACAGAACCAACCCTTTTAAATTCAATCAATTGCGAAGGCCATGGTAAAGCATATCCCAGTCAATATTGTAATTGATAGCGGAAGTGAACTGACTGCGATCTCAGAAAATTTATTCTTGCAGTGTAATGCCAATGAGGAATTGCCAGTTCTGAAAACACGTAAGATTAAAGTAAGAGGTCCTATTAGAAACAATGCTGCGGAAGTTACGAGACAAACAAGGTTAACTCTTTCGTGCCAAGGTCAAAAGGTCGAAGCCAACTTCGTGATTATACCTAAACTAACTGTAGATTCGATTATAGATGCAGATTTTTTAAATGAGAGACGAGCGATAATAAATATGGGGAAAGGTAGCGTAACATTCAGGAATGTCACACTTCTCTTTGAGCAAAAGCTAAAATTAGAAGAGATCCCATTTATAAACAAACAATTAAGAATGACGCGAGATAAAGAGGATGAAGAATTAGAATGGTATGCACAAAAGAAGGAATCGCCTCAACTCATGTTAGAAGTCCATAAAGAAATCGACGAAAAACTGCAAGAAGTTCAAGGTATTTCGGATCACAGTAAAAGAGAATTAGACGGTGTTTTACGAGATAAAGCAGAGGTATTTTTACCTAAGACTGGCAGTATTAAACACTTTCAGTACAAGTATGAAGTAAAACAGCACAAACCATTTAGAGTGCCACCCTATACAATCCCATTAAGCTACAGGAATAAAGTATTCCAGGAGATACCTAAAATGTTAGATGACGATATTGTTGAACCAGCTACCTCCACATATAACAGCCCGCTCCATATTGTACAAAGACGAGATGGGAGCATCAGGTTAGTGACTGATTCCAGACAGATCAACACAATCATAATCACTGAGACAGATCGCCCAGAAAAATTAGAGGAATTGATACAAAACTTCCACGGTGCTAAGATATTTTCATCAGTTGATTTACGGAGTAGTTTCTGGCAAATAGAATTGGCCCCAGAATGTAGAAAAATTACAGCATTTATCTCATTTTCTTTAGATGTTACCAGTTTAATCGATTGCCATTTGGTTTAAACATATCATCAGCAGCGTTTATTAGGGGATTTAATACTATACTCAGTCCTGAAATTTTACAAAAAATTACTTGTTATGTTGATGATGTGATTGTAGCAGAACCCTCTTGGGAACATCACAACGACACATTAAATTAGTTTTTACAGATCATGAAAGAGCATGGGGTCACAGTAAATATAACAAAATCCAAATTTGGAAGGCGAGAGGTGAAATTTCTAGGACACATAATTTCCGAGAAAGGGGTAATGGCCGACCCTGAAAACCTAACGGCAATCAAAGAATTCTGTACTCCATATAATAAGAAAACTCTCAGAGGATTTCTAGGTCTAACCGGATTCTATAAAAAATTTATTTGGATCGACTCTCTCGCAACATCACGCCTATGTACATTGACTGGAAAAAACACGCCATGTGTATGGGATCAACAAGCCAATGAAGAATTTTTAAAAGTGAAAAACGCACTAACAACAGCACCGATTTTAGCACATCCTGATCTAACACAAAATTTTTGTATGCCAGTGATAGCGCGAAAATAGGTTTAGGAATTGTTTTATTCCAAGAATACGAACAGGCAGGGCTAAGATCATATAGAACAATTGCCTTTGCCAGTCGGGTACTCACAAAAAGCGAGAGAAACTGTTCAGTCACCGAGCTGGAAGCATTCGCCATTGTATGGGGCTTCCAACGTTTTAGATACTTCCTATTCGGAAGAAAAACAAAAGTATATACTGACCACAAAGTATTAGAATTTCTGTTATCCGCCAAACTAACTCATGGGAGGTTAGCCAGATGGATGTTAATAGTAGAAGAATTTGACTTCACTATTACACACACACCAGGACCAGCGAATGTATTAGCAGATGCTTTATCACGCTGTCCACAGGGTGCATCCATAACATACGTTTGGAAGCAGCAGAAGACCAGTTTACAATGTACTATATGAAACAAGTACCTTTCGAAAACTACATTACGACAGCATTGAAAAACATAGGCAAAGAACAGGACAAGGATCCTGAAATAGTAGGAATCAAACACAAGTGGAGAAGTAAGGATTATCCAGACATTCGACAGCATTATCTCGTAAAAAACAATGTTTATTTTTTAGAGGAAATGTTAAAACGAATGAATGGTTAATTTATATCCCATATGAACTAATTAATAAATACATATGGTATACACATTTAAGTGATGGCCACTTTGGACCAAAGAAATGCTTTTTAAAAATAAAACAAACAAGCCACTTTCCTAATATGGAAAGATGAATTAGAACAGTATTAGTCAAATGCAAAAAATGTATGAGGGCTAAACACGTCACTTTCCAAACAAAACCACCTATGTTTCCAATAATCCCTAAAAGGTTAAAACAAATAGCTGCAACAGATTTGATGGGGCCCATCCCACGCACAAAAAATGGATATATTTTCATATTTGTCGTTTTGGAACTTACTTCTAAATATGTTACCTTGACACCATTAAAACGGGCAACAGGTCTTGCTATATGTAAAGCATTTAGACAAGATTTTCTCAGACAAGTAGATCGAGTTGAACGAGTAATTTCTGATAATGGCCCACAATACAAATAAGTGCAATGGAAGAACACGTTAAAACGACACAAAATAAAACCCATCTACATATCTAAGTACAAACCTAGCATAAATCCAGCAGAACGATCTATGATGGACATAGGCACTTTATGCCGATTATATGCAGGCAAAAGAGACAACACTTGGGATATATACCTTAAAGATTTTCAAGAAGTAATAAATGAAAAGCCACATAGCACTACACTACTACCTCCAGTTACTGTACATAAAAATATTGAACCCCCAAACATAACCAGAGAGAATGTTAGATTTCTTATTATACCACGTAGACAGCACAAACAAATCATAGCAACAGCACTCTCCAACATCAGAAAGGCAGCCATTAAAAGAAAAGAAAGAGGAGATAGAACAGCAATTAAAAGAACATTCTCAGTAGGCCAGAAAGTAATTGTAAAATCACATCATCTCTCCAGCAAACAGAAACACAAAATACATAAGTTTTACGCTGCATACAAAGAATCTATCATAATTAGCCGAATTGCTCATGATAATGCTGTGGAACTAATGGACCCAAAAACAGGCATAACCTTAGGACTTCACCAGGTGTACCATATCAAAAAGTTTGAAGATTAATTTTATTACTGGTAAATAATCAGCACAATATTGCAAGATTATGTTGCAGATAAGATCGTCAGGAGAAAGAAGACTGAAGAGAGAGGAAGGTGGGAAAAAGAAAGTAGTTTCAATAATAACACCAATAGTACCATAGATTAAGGTGAAGGGATAAAGCGTAGATAGTCTAACAGCATGAAATACTAAAATGCTATACACCACGACACTACACAAAAATAAAAAAACGAATTTGAGGATTCTTGAGTAGACGTTAAGACTCCAAATATGTTAGAATTGTAACATGGAATGGGCGCCGAAATTAGTAAAGCTTTTTAAGAAGGCGTAAAACAAGTAGGTACTAGATACATGTTAGATGATCATAAGTAAAACTTTTTGTAAGAACCATTGTAAAAACTCCAGCAAGGAAGAGATGCAACGACACCCAAGTTGCAACGCGAGAAGTATCAGGAAAGAAAAGGATGTAATTAGCAAGACACGAGGACAGCGAGACCAGCAGAAGGCCCTTGTAGCGAAAGTAGGCAATAAATTTCCCCTCTAGGTGGAACCCTGCTGGGATGGACAGTGACAGCGCCCTGCAGAGACGTGACGGGATGCCGAATGTCAGAAGGGGCTGGTTGCATGGACAAACAAGCAGACACCAGAGTTTCACCGCTCGAAAACCCCTGAGCGGAGCGAGCAAAAAACGGCCGAACGAGAAGACCGCTTGGGCAAGCCACTGCTGGCAAAAAATATGTGTAAAAGTCACATTACTGCTATTAAACAGCACGCTGATGCACGAAACTGAAGAAGAACTTCCGCAAAGTAAAAATGACATGCCCAAACAATTTATCAAACTGTTACTAGGAGGAGAACTTCAAAGCGACTAGTTATCAAAAAATATTTCCATATCCTGCACAGAGAAGAACCAAGAAGCAAGTAAGAAGCAGAGAATAAGCAGGAAGAACAGAAGATGAAGATTTGCAAGATTGAGACCAAGAAAGAAGATGGGTGAAGAATAGACGACATACCTTCCCCAATCCCTATCCTATTATAAATTAGTCGTCTGTGAAGTATTACAACGAAAAACGACCGCTTTCAGCGACACATAACGATGTCTTTCACACATACAAAGCCAGTAAACCACGAGATTCTGCACTCACAGCTCCATTCCATTATGGGACCTCCACAACAGCGACACACACTGCAAAACCAACAAGGAACGACGAAAGAACCTGTACATCAAATGCTTGCCCACATCCATCTCGCTCAAGTCCATCATAGAATTGTGTGAATGTGTGAAATCAAATTATGTGATGTAGGAATTGTGCAAAAGAAACATGTGAAAATCTAAATAAGTTAAGCACACCAGACAGCTAATAAACTAAAAAAATAACGGTCATTGACTATGGACTTAAGTAAAAAATAGACTATCGATAAAAATAACTCATTAGTTCTGAAATGGACCTATATAAAGAAACAATATTCCACTTATTTTCTCCTCATAAAAATAAAAGAATAACTATATTTTACTTATTTTCTCCTTATAAAAACAAAGAATAAAAAATTATCTTGTTGGATGTTTTCCCTTTTTTTTAACATTTGTGCCATTTATTAGGATAATATCTCAATACTTGTGTATGTGTATTTCATTGTCAAAGCAATTCTTGGAAATAATTCTTATTTGTTAGTGTAACAATGTTGAAATGAGCATCTCGAAATAAAAACATTTTTACTTGCACATGATATTTAGAAAATGTCTTAGGAATAGATTTTACTTAATTACTACATTTATAAAAACAATATTTCTAAGAAAATCGATGTGAAAGACTCCTCACTTTAGATTTAAAAAATTCTTAAAAAAACCTCACTCATAAAGAAAGCAAGAAAATAATTAAAAATTAATAATAGTATAAAAATATTCTTCTCTTGTCATTTTTAATTATAATGTGGAAAAATATAAAAATATAAATTAGTAATACAAACTAGCATAGAACAGAATAACGTGGTTGAACAGTATGCAACAAAATTGAGATAAATCAGAAAATTTTTGACTAACTTAGACAACGATACAATCATTGCCTAAATTCAGTGCAAAAATTAAGTTCGAAGGGTGGTGATATGTAAGGTGTCAGGCAAATCCAACACCTTCCACGAAAACCCTGACATGATAAGCAAATCCAGTAGTATGTCATATAGCTCCTAATAAATCATGACATTAAATTAACCAAAGTAATTCGAGTAACGAGTGAGGAAATGGAATACCACAGACTAACACAAGAATGCCTAAATGCATGTCATACCTTCCCACCATGAGGCAGATGCAGTTCCGAGGGGAGAAACGAGAACAGAAGCCGAGAGCAGAACCGTGTTAAGCTAGAAGGCCCTACGATAAGGGACGGACTGGACACCCACGTCGCCAGCTAACCACTAGCGCCACACAACCCGCACGTTTTAGCGTGAGACTTTTTCGCGTCTCTGTTACGTCAAGGACCGCCCCCCTCCCCCCCCCCCCCCCACCAGCCCATATTAAAAGCTAGAGCCCTCCAGAAGAACAGTATAGATCTTACGATAACGCTAAAAGGACCACACCAGCTGCAGGTTTTAGGGTGAGACTTTTTCGCGTCTCTGTTACGATGCAAACTTAAAAAACATTGCCCCACCACGAAAAGTATAACGTTTCTCATTGGATAGACAGAATTTTTGTAGGCAGTGCTAAAGGTTAACATTGAGACCCTGATTAGTCGGATAAAAACACAGCCAGATAGTTTTTTTAAACCAACTTCGGTAAATTGTAGTAAGGAGAAGTGGAGAGTTGCTTCTGAGAGGGCGAGCTGGACGGAGCTGCGGCGGCCGCGGCCCCCTGAGGAACACCGACAAGGTAATGAACGCACGTGATGCCGCATAACAGCGCATAAAGCTTCACTCAGAACTGCAGAAGTCTCATCTGTTAAACCCCCTTTTTTTGCATAATACTAGTGGCGATCGTAAATTGAAGCTCATTTGCCACTTGAAGCAAAAATCTGAAAAGCGATGATTTCTCTGTTATATAATTATTGAGAAGTCACATCAGCCACTGTAATTTACGACAAGTTAGACCATTTTGATAGTTTTCTCTTTTGTGAAACTTAACTTAAACCTAGATTATAGATGTGATATGGCATAATTCATCCTTCGATTCACTGTAGAACTTGGAAACCCATTCAGGGAATATTCGTTCACATTTTTGTTGAACGCAGTTGGTTTCTACCATCATGTATTAAAACACTTCCTTTTATCAATAGTGCAATTTATAAACGATGTTTTGTGAGTAGAATAAAATTTCCAATGGTAAACTTAACTGCTTTTTCGACTTTATTTTACCAGCTAACTAAAAATAGGAAAGCCTTGAACCCCTTCCACTAAATTTAGTTAGTATCAAGGTTCTTTTACAGGGAGTGCAGTGGAGCTGACGCTGAGATCATTTAGTATTTGGTTATATCATCGCTAGTCTCACTGAACTCTTCTGAATTCTACATGTCATGTGTGGTCTGGCGTCTCCTTACCAGCAACAAGTCCCAGGTACAAACTAGTCAATTCCCTAAAAAACACTCTCAGAGCGTCGTTGCGCGAAAGTGGTAGGGAGACACGATTAGAACAAACAGACACCACCATGAATGTTTAGAACGTCATCCAAGCTCTGTTTGACTCATTGCCCAGGCGTATCAAGGCCGTTATTACAGCCTGAGGTGGTTATTCTGGGTACCGATTTCTCAAGATCTATGCACCCAGAATTTCGTAAAAATGTAATCACATGTCAGTTCTAGTATAATATATTGGTCCAATGAATACCCGTTTATCATCTGCATTTCGTCTTGATGTAACAATTTTTATGGCCAGTAGTGTACTAAGATCTTTGCAGGAAGGCCTTCGGACAACACCATTCATGTGAAAATGACCAACGGTTGGAAGTAGTTCGGCTTCACAGAGCTATCAAGACCAGCCCCTCCTCCCAGTCACTGGTGGGACGTACCTGGCGGGGCAGTCCTCCGGTAGGTCCTCGAGCGCGGGCAGCGACAGGTTGTGGAACAGTTTGGAGAGCGCCTTCAGCAGCGACCGCGGCACCACCGCCGTCTTGTTGAGCTCCGGCAAGACCCGGGGAAGGGCCCAGACTGCCGCGTACTCCCACAGCTTGTTACCGAGCCGGCCTCCGTCCTGTACGCTCACCAGGTCGCCGTCAGGGCACTTCAGCTTCCCTTTCAGCCCCTCGTTCTTCTCCCTAATTACACCAGCTTTCTTCTGAATGACACTCTCGCTCTTCACCTTCCTGACGTTTTTTGCTTCTTTATACTGAGTTGAATATTCTTGTAGTTTCACACTTTCCCCTGCAGATTTCCTTTTGTTTTGTTCTTGTATCACTGACTGTCTTTCTTCTATGTGCTTCGGATTCTTATCCAGTACCTTCCCTTCCGTCTTACCTAGCTTGTCGATGCTGTCAGCTGACGTCACTTCTAAATCCTGAATAAAGACTTCTTTGTCTTTTGTCACTTCATAACTGTTGCCATTAGGAGGACCCTCGTTAGTCAAACTTCTAGAAGTGACATGCAGAACGTTGTCGCCCTCATTTGACTGTGCTACATTTTCTGATGAGGATTTGTTCTCTGTGGCATCACTTCCCTTTTGTATTATTCCAGTATTTTCGTCATACGTATCTGTAGCCTCTTGCGACATTGTCTCACTGACGCTTAAGTACCTGCGGCCAAACAGTTTCTGACCTCCGACCTCAGGCGTTTCTCGGGCGTTGTAGCGTTGTGCGTGCCTGCCTGCGCCCTCGTATGAGTCTGGATCCCATGCTGCAAATTTGCTTGGATAATTAATATTTTTACTAGCCATAGCAGGTGAATTTCGGTAGTCTCCATTTTGGGTAAACTGCTCTGGAGATCTCGAATAGTATAAAACTGGTTGTTGCATTTCTTCCCTTGTGTGAAACGAAACCTCAGGATTTTTACTTCTGGTGACTGGTGGATATTCTTGAGGATACCTCCACATCATACCTTCAGGGATATAGACAGGTCTCAATGGTGACTGAACCTGTATTGTCCTGTGCTGCAGTCTTTGCCGTTGTGTAGGAGAATGAGCGTAGGCTTCGAAAGTTGCACTATCTCGCCATCTAGTGTCTACATTCGCACTGACATCGTTCGGCATCATGGGTGCATCTTGGGGAGAACTCTGGACTGGATCCATATTGCCTGGCAGCTGCGGCCCTCTATTATCTGGCTGTAAAGGCCACCACTGACCTCGGTAGTCATACTTTACCCCTGACACGCCGCTATCCACCGCTTGTATCACTGATTTCGTTCCCCCAGTGGAGTCCTGCCGCGCTTGATAATCAATAACTGTGTAATTATTTTCGCCCCGGTTCGTCAGTTCCAGCGAATCTCTGGAAGGAGCTGTCCTCTCGCGCGTCTGCTCTTCTCCAAGTACGGCAGCAGCTGCGTTGCTGTCGAGTGCACCAGATTGGAGTTCGTTTGCTTCTGGTGCTTGGACATCAGCTGGACCTCCCTCTGCAGCTCCCTCTCGATCGGTTTGGCGGAAGGGAGTAGCTACTGGTAGATCTGACCTTCCGAATTGTGCAGTTTGCTGAGTGTCGTCTGAGTCTTCTGACCGTTCGTCTGCCGCACCGTCGTCGTCGCCCAGCTGAGACTGCTGAGGGCCAGTGGCCACCGCAATTTCCGACACGCGCGGAGGCGCCGAGCCGTACAGCTGCAGGAAGCGCTGCAGGATTGCCGCATGGGCGGCATCGCTGTCGGCGGCAGCGGCGGAGGTGGCCTGCAGGAGCGGCTGGGCCGATGCACCACTGGAGGCGTCACCGAATCCCCGGGCGGCGGCTGTGGTGTCCGCGGGGCGGCCGGGAGAGAAGAAGATGCTCACCAGCCACAGGCAGCAAGCTACTGCGGCACACCACGCCACCACACGTTGCCAACCGCCAGTCTTCATTTTCGGCACTGTACTTGCCATAGCCGGTTGACACAGTCCGGTTGTTTGCATGCAGTCAGTTGCAGCTTAAAACTGCAAAAAAGGCAGAAAGTAATCAGGTTTTGAGACGCAACAAAATGGTTCAAATGGCTCGGAGCACTATGGGACTTAACATCTGAGGTCATCAGTCCCCTAGTACTTAGAACTACTTAAATCTAACTAACCTAAGGACATCACACACATCCATGCCCGAGGCAAGATTCGAACCTGCCACCGTACCGGTCGCGCGGTTCCAGACTGAAGCGCCTAGAACTGCTAGGCCACACAAGCCTGCTGAGACACAACAGGCATCGTATGTTTTTCTTTGGATGTTATAAACCTGAGACTTCAATTACATTTTTAACACACATGTCGCGAGGCAACAGCAACTGTACACAAAGGAACTTCCCCCTTCTTGCAAAGTTTTGTCTCTATTACAGATAATGTTGAGGATCAGTGGACAAAGTTCAAAACCATCGTACAATATGTGTTAGATGAGTATCTGCCAAGCAGGGTGGTAAGAGATGGAAAAGAGCCATCATGGTACTACAACCGAGTTAGAAAACTGCTACGGAAGCAAAGGGAACTTCACAGAAAACATAAACATAGCCAAAGCCTTGCAGACAAACAATAAATTATGTAAGGAGGGCTATGCGAGAGGCGTTCAATGAATTCGAAAGTAAAGTTCTATGAACAGACTTGGCAGAACATCCGAAGAAATTTTGGTCTTATGTCAAAGCGGCAGGTGGATCAAAACAAAATATCCAGACACTCTGTGACCAAAATGGTACTGAAACAGAGGATGACAGACTAAAGGCCGAAATACTAAAAGTCTTCTTCCAAAGCTGTTTCACAGAGGAAGACTGCACTGTAATTCCTTCTCTAGATTGTCGCACAGATGACAAAATGGTAGATATCGAAATAGACTACAGAGGGATAGAGAAACAATTAAAATCGCTCAAAAAAGGAAAAGCCGCTGGACCTGATGGGATACTAGTTCGATTTTACACAGAGTACGCGAAGAAACTTGCCCCCCTTCTTGCAACAGTGTATCATATGTATCTAGAAGAGCGTAGCGTTTCAATGGGTTGGAAAAGGGCACTGGTCATCCCCGTTTTAAAGAAGGAACTTCGAACAGATGTGCAGAACTATACGCCTATATCTCTAACGTCGATCAGTTGTAGAATTTTGGAACCCGTATTATGTTCGAGTATAATGACTTTTCTGGAGACTATAAATCTACTCAGTAGGAATCAGCATGGGTTTCGAAAAAGACAATCGTGTGAAACCCAGCTCGCGCTATTCGTCTACGAGACTCAGAGGGCCATAAACACGGGTTCCCAGGTAGATGCCGTGTTTCTTGACCTCCGCAAGGCGTTGGATACAGCTCCCCACAGTCGTTTAATGAACAAAGTAGGAGCATATGGACTATCAGACCAATTGTCTGACTGAATTGAAGAGTTCCTAGATGAACGCAGCACGTCATTCTCAATGGAGAGAAGTCTTCCGAAGTAAGAGTGATTTCAGGTGAGCCGCAGGGGAGTGTCGTAGGACCGTTGCTATTCACAATATACATAAATGACCTTGTGGATAACATCAGAAGTTCACTGAGGCTTTTTGCGGATGATGCTGTAGTATATCGAGAGGTTGTAACAATGGAAGATTTTACTGAAGTGCAGGAGGAGCTGCAACGAATTGTCGCATGATGCAGGGATTGGCAATTGAATCTCAATGTAGACAAGTGTAATGTGCTGCGAATACATAGAAAGAAAGATCCTTTATCATTTAGCTACTATATAGCAGGTCAGAAACTGGAAGCAGTTAATTCCATAAATTATCTGGGAGTAGGCATTCGGAGTTATTTAAAATGGAATGATCATATGAAGTTGATCATCGGTAAAGCTGATGCCAGACTGATATTCATTGGCAGGATCCTAAGGAAATGCAATCCGAATACAAAGGAAGTAGGTTACAGTACGCTTGTTCGCCCACTGCTTGAATATTGGTCATCAGTGTGGGACCCGTCCCAGATAGGGTTGATAGAAGAGATAGAGAAGATCTAACGGAGAGCAGCGCGCTTCGTTACAGGATCATTTAATCGCTAACGCGTTACGGAGATGATAGATAAACTCCAGTGGAAGACTCTGCAGGAGGGACGCTCAGTAGCTCGGTACGGGCTTTTGTTGAAGTTTCGAGAACATACCTTCACCGAGGAGTCAAGCAGTATATTGCTCCCTCCTACTTATATCTCGCGAAGAGACCATGAGGATAAAATCAGAGAGATTATAGCCCACACAGAAGCATACCGACAATCTCTCTTTCGACGACCAATACGAGACTGGAACAGAAGGGAGAACCATTAGAGGTACTCAAAGTACCCTTCACCACTCACCGTCAGATGGCTTGCGGAGTATGGATGTAGATGTATCGTCAAGCCATTACAAATAAAGAGTTCTGAAGTATTCAGCTGTTATAAAATCCAAGCTCAGATTCAAACACTAGGAGAAATCATAAATCCAGTGACCGCAACAACGGTTCGATTGCGTGCATGCTAAGTGATCTGGAAAACTGTTTGTCAGACCTACTGTAGATTCCGTTCCTTGATGCTGCCTTGGTCAAAGAGGCAGAGAAGCTAAAACGCTCTGACACCAAGAAGGAATTATCTGAATGGGACCGAAGCCGGTACATGTACAGACAAAATATGATCACAATCTCATAAAAAATTGATGATTTGTTCAGTACATACAGCTTGACAAATTGAGCAATTCAATAACGCGTTGGTCCACCTCTGACCTTCATGCAAGCAGTTGACTGGGTGTTGTGTGCTGTCCTTAGGTTAGTTAGGTTTAAGTAGTTCTATGTTCTAGGGGACTGATGACCATAGATGTTAAGTCCCATAGTCCTCAGAGCCATTTCAACCATTTTTATGCAAGCAGTTTATCGCCACAGCGCTGCTTGGTAGATTTGTTGGATGTCCTTCTGGCGGATATCGTGCCACATTCTGTCCAATTGGCGCCTTAGATAGTCGAAGTCCCGAAATGGATGCTTGGATCTGCCAATAAAGCTCCAAATGTTCTCAGCTAGAGAGAGATACAGCGACCCTGCTGGCCAAGTTACGGTTTCACAAGCACTGAGACAAGTGTTAGAAACCCTCACCGTGTGTTGGCGGGCATTATCTTGCTGAAATGTAAACTCAGGATGGCTTTCTACGAAGTGCAACAAAGCGGGGCACAGAATATCGTCGACTTACCGCTCGGTCATAAGAGTGCCGCAGATGTTAATCAAAGGGTTCGTGCTGTGAAATGAAACAGCACCACAGATAGTAGCTCCCAGTTGTTGGACAACAGTTAGTTTGGTATCCCACCGCTGTACGAGGGGTCTCCAGACGCGTCTACGCTGGTCGTCAGGGCTCATTTCCAAGCATGACTCATCACTGAAGACAATTCTACTCCAGTCAATGAGATTCCAGACGAGAGACGCCCCGGACAGCAATAGGATACTAACCTGACTTCTCCACCATATGACCTGGCAACCAGGAGTGGTAGTCTGGGGTGCCATCTCATTTCATAGCAGGAACCCTTTGGTTGTCATCCACGACGGCATTAGAGCACAGCAGTACTTCGACGATATTCTACGACCCATTTTGTTGCCCTTCATGGCACGGAGCATACATTTCAGCGACATGACGCCCACCCACAGACTGCGAGACTTTCTACTGCTTGCCAAACCCTACCTTGGCCAGCAAGGTGACCGGATCTCTTCCCTATTGATAACGTTTGGAGCATTATGGACAAAGCTGTCCAACCAGCTCGAGATTTTTACAATGTAACGTGTCAGTTGATTACAATTTTGCATGATATCCCTCAGGAGGACATCCAAATATTCCATCAATCACTCCTGAGCTGATTCACTGCTTGCATGAGGGTCAAATGTGGACCAACCAGTTGTTGATATGTTCAATTTGTGAAGCTCTTTCCCTCGAATAATTCGTCCAGTTTTTCTGAAATCGTAATCATTTGTTTCTCTGTACGTGTACATCTCATCTACCGATCCCCTTCCACACAGATTCACCACCACCAAAAAAAATTCGGGTAACCGCCAGTGCTGAAAAAATTATGGTGTCCATGTCCTGGGACAGCGAGGGCGTAATCCTTACCCATTGCGTTCCAAAGGGCACTTCGGTAACAGGTGCATCCTAGCAAAATGTTTTGAAGAACAAATTCCTTCCTGCACTGCAACAAAAACTTCCGGGAAGGGCTGCGCGTGTGCTATTTCACCAAGACAATACACCCGCACATCGAGCTAACGTTACGCAACAGTTTCTTCGTGATAACAACTTTGAAGTGATTTCTCACGCTCCCTACTCACCTGACATAGCTCCTGGTGACTTTTGGCTTTTTCCAACAATGAAAGACACTCTCCGTGGCCGCACATTCACCAGCCGTGCTGCTATTGGCTCAGCGATTTTCCAGTGGTCAAAACAGACTCCTAAAGAAGCCTTCCCCGCTGCCATGGAATTATGGCGTCAGCGTTATGAAAAATGTGTACGTCTGCAAGGCGATTACGTCGAGAAGTAACGCCAGTTTCATCGATTTCAGGTGAGTAGTTAATTAGAAAAAAAAGTGGAGGCCTTAGAAGTTGAATGCACCTCGTATTACCTATTCGAGAGGGGGGTCACATCACATTGACGACAGCAGGAGTAACATAGAGATGCTGACTTTCTAGATTAATGATGAAAATGAACTTCCTACATAGTGAATAAAAGCTGTTACCTGAGTTTTCATGTTCTGGTGAAAGTCAGGTGTAGGAGTCGTCGCTGGAGAGACTGCAGAAAATTGGATTGCAGGCTCAACTTGTGAATATGTAAGTGTACGTTCGATAGCGCGCTGTTGGCGCGATGTTATGTCATCAATGGCGCCGTTTTTGCCATTATATCCAGATCAGAAATGCAACCAATCAGGGAACGCATTTGGCCGCACCTACTGTTCCGTTCACAGTTGTCAAATCTCTGTGCTACTGCAGGTAGCGGCTACTTTAGCCAGTTGTAGACGACGCTCGCGGCCGGTAACGTAAACAGTTGTCGTTCCAAGTTTTGTTTCTCTGTGCGGCGAGTTTATTTCGAGTTACAGAATGTCGGAAGCTTGTACCGGAAGTGGGCAAAAAAAGTGCGGCTGCTAAACGGGAAGTTCAACGATCTGCTCATGTTTTGCGTGGTCAGACACGTGAATTGGTGTGTGCTTGGTGCGAGAATATTTCGAGAAAGAGGGAGCCAATGGTGCAGCACTATTGCCTCTAACTAAGGGCGAGGTAGTCGAGAGAACTGCAGACGCCTTGAAGACACACAAAAATAAAGTCGTGAGAATTTATGAGGTGTAATACTGCGCGGAAGGGGAAGAGATTGGTTCATCTAAACAGCGACACCTGGAAGCAAGAGAAGGACAGAACCACCTGTAACAAACTTGCACTCTTTTCAACAAGATGCTCTTCGTCGCCACATATGTGGATATTAGGAGGGAAAAGAACATCCAAGAATTAAAAAAACTGTGCATTACTCTTCGCAAGGCAGTCATTCAGTGGCACCAAAACGTCATTGTTGACGGTTGTCAGAGCCCTACGTTTTCGGTATAAAAAATTAATGGACGGAAAATTATAATGGAGAGAAGCGACATTATAGCGCGGTGTTGTCGATTTTTGAGAACTGTCGTTAAATGCCTTTTAAAGATATTGTGTGGTTCGACGAAACCTGGATAAACGCTGGTCATCCTGTTAGCAAAGATTGGGCAGATGATAGCATATGCGAAAGTTTTGCTATTCCGATGGGAAGGAGCGCAGGAATTATCGTCTTGCGTGCTGTAAACGCATCTGGTTTTGTACCCAACGGTCTCCTCGTTTACAGATCGAGGAAAACAAACGACTACCACGAGGAAATGAACCACAATAGTTTTTTGAAGTGGTTCAAGGGGCAACTGGCTAATTGTTCAAATGGCTCTGAGCACTATCTGAGGTCTTCAGTCCCCTAGATCTTTAAACTACTTAAACCTAACTTACCTAAGAACATCACACACATCCATTCCCGAGGCAGAATTCGAACCTGCGACCGTAGGAGTCGTGCGGTTCCTGACTGAAGCGCCTAGAACCGCTCGGCCACAGCAGCCGGCCAAGGGGCAACTACTGGAAAACTTAAATTGGCCGGTCGTAATTTTAATAGATAAAGCCCCATACCACTCAGTTATTAAAGATAAAGCTCCAACGATGCCAACGAGAAAAGCCGACATTTCTGAATGACTGAAACGCCACAAAGAAAAAATTCAGGGCGATTTATGTAAGGCTGAGCTCATGGAAATAGTAAACAAAAATAATCCACCGTTTCAGCAGTATATTGTGGACGTGGTAGCTAAAGAACATGCCACAGCGTTCCTAGGTTTCCACCATACCAATGCCACTTTAACACTATTGAAATGATTTGGGCACAAATTAAAAATTACGTTGCAACAAATAACGAAAGCTTCACTGTGGCAGAAATTCAAAGACTGTTAGAGAAAACAGTGGCACAAATAACGCCAGAGAAGTGAAGAAATGTTGTACGCCACACAGAAACGGTTGTTAAAGAAGCGTGGAAAAGTGAAGTGAATGTCGAGATAATATAGACAATACAATACAGAAAAAGTAATTATGTCCTTGGGCAATTCCAGTGGCTTGTCCACGGACCAGAGCTCAGATAACGACAGTGTCGAGGAAGGAAATGATTATGAACAAAGTGACATTTACCCTTTACCTTAAAATTTGTCATTATCTTTGTGTTTGTATTTCGTATTTTTGACTGAATGGTGTGTACTGCAGTTGCATAGTATATCTCATCTCATTATTAAGGAATACTCATCTGCACAAATATGACCCTCTACATGCACCCTACAGTGACTGTTAAGTAATCAAGCAGTTGATATTATTTTACTGTTTACAGTGTTTACATGAACGATTCACATCCATTTTCGCACCCCTGCTTGTTGTAAGATCAGTGCTCTTCCTGTTGCTTTTGTTCAGATATACAAATAATAGGAACAGATTATCATTTTATAAACTAAAGTATGTTTGTTAAACCACAAGGATATAATGATCCTGCAAAGCGAACGCAATGCCGCACATTAAAAGGTGCCGTGAGAAGGTAACCCAACAAGGAACCACACAACTGTTGCTGAAACAGCCATAATGCGCGTGCACGCACAGGCAAACCGACAACAGCGCCCCCTTCCACGCTCAGCTGTGCTTCGCTGTCAACCACTTTGTTGTTATTCGGATCCAAGTGTAGGCAAGACTAGGTGGCCTCCTAGGATGGCAAAATGTTAGGAGCGGCAAAGGGAGGAAAAAATTGACTTTAAATCAACCAGCGGAAAACTTGAGCAAACGAGAAAGAAATGAAAGAGAGGAAAAATTAAAACTCCAAATTCTTTTTGAAAGCATATGGAACAGTTACTTAATAAGCCTTTGGTGTATCCGTTGTTTTTGATCCTCTATGACCTCATTCCTTTCCCCATCTGATCCTGTTCCCCGAACATATCCGCATACTCCACACCTCCCACCGCCTTGATCCCCCTGACCCCCTGGTTGCTCCTCTCATCTCCCATCCCTGCACTCTGCCACATCTTCACTGTTGTGTCTGCCCTACCCTCTGTCTCTACACCCCTACACCCCTACACCTTTCCCAAGGTGGCTTCCATCAACTCTCCCTCACAGATGATGCCATCTCTCCCTCCATTTATCCCTCCTATCAACTCTGATCCTCATTCCCCCTCCTTTCCTCTGTCCTTTCCGTGGGCTCCCTCTTCCCCGCCTTTCCAACCTGTTTTTCTCCCCACCTAATGTCTCACTACCTCCCTTCTTCCCCCCCCCCCCCTCCCCGAGTCCTTTTGTAATCCCCTCCTCTGCCTTACCCCACTCCCTGTCGCGTCTGCCCAGCACCCTCCCCCCTCTTATAGGTCCTCGTCCTCCCTTCCCCCCATTCGTTTTTCCTCTCCTTGCCCCTTTTTATTTTCCCATCATCTATCCATGTTTCCCCCACCTGCCCTCGGTTATGGTTTGTCATATTTGCCAACTTTTTAATGTAGTGATCAAGTGAATGTTCAGTGTTGTTCGTCTTTCCAAAGTGTCATGCTGTCGCTGGGTGTGAACTTTACGTCTCTTGGGAACAGAAACAAGACTGTCGCAGTTTGTTTTAATTGTCTGTCTATTATTTTACCTGTCTGCTTCATATGCATTTTATTACCGTCATCATCCCTTTGTTCTATGTTTTAAGTTCCACGATTTTTCCGCCATGTCACCATTTAAGTCTCCTATTTTCTCGCCTGTTTTTATTATTTATTATCTTCATCTTTTTCAACAAATTCTGTAGGCTGAAGAGCGGCATACTAAGGTGCTGCTAGACCGCCCCCTTTGGGGGAATCGAAACTCAATAAAGAAAAAAAAATCTGCTGTTCTTAGCGTAAGTCAGTTTAAGTAGTGTGTAAGTCTAGGGACCGATGACATCAGCAGTTTGATCCCTCAGTAATTCACACACATTCAACATTCAATAGGCCTTTAATTACTTCGCGAAAGGAAATACACTGCCTCTGTGTACCTACCAAGCTAAAGCAGACGCTACTGAGCAAGAAGCGGAAACGAACAAGACCTTGATTCATACCTGTTGAGCGCTAGAGTGAGGCACTTGCGCTGGCTTGCCAAAGATTAGCAATGAATTTATCAATTGTATCATACTTGTCAAATAAACTTACGATGAATCTGAGTGGTACTTTTCGTATGAAATCGGTATAAATAATAGTAAACTGCTATCATTCGGAGTATTACTTCTGAAAATTTTTTCATGTTATTCATAAGGAGGGGCAGCGTAGAAAAAAAAAACTACATTTTCATTTTGTACCGTATTTCCATTGTGATTCTGTGCAAGAAAAAAATCCTAAGCCAAAAATTTATGGTACAGAACAAGGGATATTCCAAGTCCAGCAGCTTTGCTTGGAGAAACAGGTTAATGAAAATTAGTACTTAAAGAAGTTTTTTAACTTAGGGTTTATTGTCCACTGTAAGCAACTCAATCGCCTATTAAGCAGTCGCCAGTACCTAATTTAGGACCTCTGACTCCAGGGAAGGGAAAGAGCGAGTGCCTTTAGACAAACACAACATCCATGCCGCCAAACCTGGACTCATCTCGGATGAATGATCAGAGTCCAGAAGCTTTGACCTCGGCGTCAATGTGGCAGCTAACACAACTTGTATATGAGCAGACATAATGTCACCACTGTATAATAGTCATAAGCTGACGCGTATTGTATTGCATTTTCTTTGTCTATGTTGTACTTAGCTCTGTGATTAGTTTGTTGATTAGTTTGTTAGACGATAAAGGCTGATTCTAATAGAATGTAAATCTTTCAGAGGTGATTACTTGTAATTATTCAGTGTGGTTCCATGTACTAGTTTGTCGAGTTTATTATGGGCTGATACTGTCATCTTGCTGATCACTTATAAAGTCACAAAAAGTTGAAGGAAGAACATAATGTAATGTACAGTCGACATTGAGGTCGTCAGAGATTGCGTAGAAGCTCGGAATGTGTAGAGAATTTTTGATTTTTATTTTAATTTTTTTCTTTGCTCATGGAATGAATCGCACTATTGAATCGAGATTACCCGAGGGGGACAATCCCCCGTTGACCAATGTCGACGCAAGCAGGCATTCGGATTCTGAGGGAACTGCAAAAAAATGCAGAAGGGAAGAGTCGGAGCTCCCAACAATCTCAAAGAAGATTAAAACTAAAAAGACTTTCAGAATTGGAACCATAAATGTACAGACAATGATTAAGACTAGTGAACTTAAACAAGGTAATAGATGAGATGAAAGAGAGAAGCATTGAGATTCTAGCGATGCAAGAAACAAGACACACTGATGAAGATACAGTGGAGTCAGAAGGCTTCATAATACTGAAAGGGAAACCAGGAATTAGAGTGGGAAAGGAAAGACGTGCACCTACATACTTTGGTACGATGTTCATAGTCGACCAGAGATACGAGGATGGCATAACTGAAATAAAGAGCAGATGAGAAAGGATATCAACACAGACGGAACAAAAACTTTGCAATAGTAAATGGGCATGCACCTACAAATGACAAAAACAGGGAAGACAAGAAAGTTGCAGTCAGTTACTGGGAGGAGATAGATGATAAACTGAAAAACATACCATATAGACATGTAAGGATACTCATAGGAGATTATAATGCACAGATTGGAAGAGAGAAGCAACATAAAGAAGTAGTGGTCGAGTGCCCTGCACATCAGCGGACAAATAAAGATGGAGAAAGACTAACTGAACTGCGTCGAGAACACAAAATGAGATTTATGACAACACACCTCAGGGCCAAACCGAGTAAGAAAAAGACATGGGCAAACCCACACACCCGCCTTGGGGAATTCCAAATTGGTCAGATAGCAATCAGCTGGACAAACACTAAAGAGATCATGAACACAAAGGTCAGGAAGAACTCAAGAATAGAATAGGATCATTATCTTACAGAAGTGCCTTTGGATCTGAAACAGGGATAGACTGCCACTGACGAATAGAAGAACTGGAAACGTGAAGATAGGCAGAAACAAATTAAAACACAATTAATGCAGATATGAGAAAGGAATTGAATCATACAATGAGTGCGACAACATGAAGCGAAATATGGCGAAAGAGGCTGAACTATGGTTACAGGAAGAAAAGAAACAGAAGCACTGGTGTTGGAACAAGGAATGTGAGGAAGCGGTAGAGTCTCGCAAGAAAACCTGGAGAGACTGGAGCTGCAAGAAGGACTTGGAAAAAGGGGAAGTTTTCTTAGGAGCAAGAAAGCAAGCGGCCTGAACGATAAGATGGACCAGAAGATAGAAGATGAAGCAGGAACTGGACGAGATTGAGACCAACTTCAGGAAAACAACAGCATACACTTTTTCGGGAAATACAAAAGGAGTCTGATTGGATTCAAGGGTAGAGAACTATTTATAAGAGATAAGAAAGGGGAGCTGGCTGTTAGTGCGAAGGAGAATTGTAGGATTTTCGCAGAGTAGTTTCGTGACCTGCTGAACTGTGAACCACCTGAAGACGAGCTGGAATTGGGGACTGACACAGATGAGAGCGAGCCACGCCCTCCAACCAGGGATGAAATCGCACATTCCGCAAGCGATCTAAAGAATAATAAGGCAACTGGATAAGATGGTACAGCGGCCGATATGATAAAGTGGGGAGGCAACAAAGCAAAACAAAGCAATAGACAACATGACCAACATAATCCACCAGATTTGGAGAACAAAGAAGTTGCCAGAAGGATGGAAGAATGCAATCGTAGTACCAGTAGATAAGAAAGAGGACATGAGAGTTGCAAACAACTACAGAGGAATGTCACTACTAAAGGTTGGATACAAGGTGCTGTCAAAACTCTTGCTCAAGAGATTAGAAGAACATGTAGAAAGTACAGGTGGCGACTACCAAGCGGGATTCAGGAAGGGAAGAGGACGTATAGAACAGATATTTGTCCTGAAGCAAGTGATAGAACATAAGGCCTTAAAAAACATAAAGACAGTATTAACCGTCGTGGACTTCACAAAGTCACATGACTCCATCGACAGACAAACTCTTGTTAGGATCCTGAAGAACAGAGGACTTGATGGAACTACACAAGAACTCATAAAAGAAATTCTGACAGGCGTAAAAGCCAGGGTGAGAGGAGCACTATCAAAAGTATTTGAGATCAAGACTGACGTTAAACAGGGGGATGGATTGTCAGCATTGTTGTTCAGTGTAGCAGTGGAGAGCAATAAACGAGGAAATGGGAGTAGAAAGGCCCATGTGGGGGCAAAAAAGGACAACAGGGCTGAAGTGGACTGCCTAGCCTTTGTAGACGACATAGCAATAGTAAGTGCGGCGGAAGAAGACGCAAAGGCACAGCTCGACAACTTAAGTAAGGTAGTCAGAAAGGTGGGACTGTGGATTGCCTATAACAAGACAAAGACATTAAATAGCACTGCAGACTGGGAAACACCGGATGGCACTGTGCAAATGGTGGACAAATTTAAATACCTGTTAGAATTTATAACAGGAAGGATCCGGAGCAAGGAGGGAATAACAGAGATGATAAAGAAGATGATTTCAGCCTTCTGTACGACGAGTGAGATATACAATAAAAACAATATATCAACAGAGGCAAAGATAACCCGCTACAAGGCAACAGTGAGGAATGCAGTATCATATGCTGCTGAGACAATGACACTAGGAACAAATTGGACAGAAAAACTAAAGAAAGAAGAGAGAAAAATGCTAGGTCCCAAAAGTGGTGGAGGGAGATGGATGTGAAGACCTAGGGAAGAACTGTACCGGAACATGAGAACAATATCCGGGGAAATTAGACTCGAAAGGGCAAGGTTTGCTGGACGTGTAATTAGGATGAGTATGGATTGAATGATGAAGAGAGTGTGGGAAACAACAGGGAGGACAAGGGGAAAGACAGGAACCAAGAGGGTTTTTGAACCTCGGAAGGAAGGGTTGGAATTGGGGATCAATGTCGAAGGAAAGGAAAAGGAGGAGCAAATATACACTGACCAATTTGCCAGAGATCAACGACCAAGAATAATACAGGAAAAGATTAGTGTGTCACCAGTGGAGCCGACAGGAGAAAATGACACTGATGATCTTGGAAGAAGAGCTGAGAGAAGAAGAGAAAGAAGAAGAAGGAAGTTCTGGGAGAAGAAGAAAATTCAGTCCACGAAGGGGCTACCCATGGTCCTACAGAGGCTGTAAATATACTATGAGCCAACAAACAGATTTTAATAACACTTAGAAAGCGTATTTTTTGTTCAACTATACACTTCTTGGAACAATGGATCAATGGATATTGGCATTAACAAACTAAAAGTAGGGTTAATTGGAATGTCAGTGGTGGTTATAGCAAGATCTAGTGAGAGTCATTTACGAGATGTCGTATTTTGAAAATTTTCCACACCAACGATTCTTTGTTCCATTCAACCTGGGCAGTTACTGTGTGCGATGCCGTTATATTTGATTACATTGTGCGTGGGTGTTCCTTGCTAGTTAGTGTGTGACAGTCCAAGTAGTAGGTCATGAGTGAACGATGATACTTTCCATTGCAGAAAAAGTCGACACGCTCAAGTTGTATCGTGTGGAGAGTGTAGAAACAATGCAAGCTTGTACCCATATGGTGTATGCAGCAAGATATTTCAATAGACATCAATCATATTGGCAGTTATTTATCAGCCTCTTCAACTAGTTATGTGAAAGTGGTATTATAACTCCTAGCAACGTAACAGAAGCAAACAAGTGACTATAGAAGAGGTAGAAATTAGTCTTATAGCTAATGTTGCAGTTGATCTGCACATTAGCTCCCTCGCAATCACACGAGGAAGTGGCATGAGGCAGGCATTTGTCATCAACGTGGGTTCCATCTCTCTCCATCAAGAGCTGCATGGAAACGATTGTGAGAATCGTGTTAACTTCTATACCTGGGCATTAAGAGAGCATACTCCAGATGTAACATGTAACCTGTTTAGTGATGAAGCCACATATGCCAATCATGTGCAGACAAACCACCAAAATATGCTCTATTGTTCTGTTGACAGTGCCCATTGGCTTCATCAGGTCGAGCATCAGCTTCAATGGAGTGCAAACGTGCGACGTTGAACTGTGAACCATCAGCTCATAGGCCCACTTTTTGAACGTAACAGACCATCTTGTACGGATGCTACCAGATACCTCTGCAGACTAGGAGGAACTAGTGGTACCAACATGATTTTTGTCCAGCCCACACTACACGAGGTTCAAAATGGTTCAAATGGCTCTGAGCACTATGGGACTAAATATCTGAGGTCATCAGTCCCCTAGAAATTAAAACTACTTAAACCTAACTAACCTAAGGTCATCACACACATCCATGTCCGAGGAAGGATTCGAACCTGCGACCGTAGCGGTCGCGCGGTTCCAAACTGAAGCGCCTAGAACCGCTCGGCCACACCGGCCGGCCTACATGAAGTACTACAGCACGTCTTCACGAATTGTTTCCAAATCAATGGACTGGATGTCGAAGACCTGTACCTTGTCCAACCCACTCTCCAGAATTGACACTAGCTGAAAGACGCTGTCTGTGAGGACACACAAATACAACCCATGATATTCAACGACATATTACTGCAGCCTGTTCGGATATGTCTGCTGAAATGCAAGCATGTGTACAACAGTCGTTCTATATCAGACTGGAATCATGTATTGCTGCTGGTGGTGGTCATTTTGGACACAAACTGGCCGAGCGGTTCTAGGCGCTTCAGTCTGGAACAGCGAAACCGCTACGGTCGCAGGTTCGAAGCCTGCCACGGGCACGAACTTATGTGATGTCCTTAGGTTAGTTAGGTTTCAGTAGTTCTAAGTTCTAGGGGGCTGATGACCTCAGATGTTAAGTCCCATAGTGCTCAGAGCCATTTGACCCATTTTTTTTAACAGAGCCTGTGACGGCCAGCTGTCGCTTTACTGGTCTTAATTCACATAACTGGTGTATACACTCGTATTATTCTTCACTGTGTGCTCCCACAGGTATTGTCCAAGTGCGGAAACTTTTCAAAATACGGTGTCTCATAAACGAGTCGCACTAGAATCTTGCAACAAACGTCCGCAGCTCGTGGTCGTGCGGTAGCGTTCTCGCTTCCCACGCCCGGGTTCCCGGGTTCGATTCCCAGAGGGGTCAGGGATTTTCTCTGCCTCGTGATGACTGGGTGTTGTGTGATGTCCTTAGGTTAGTTAGGTTTAAGTAGTTCTAGTTTCTAGGGGACTGATGACCATAGATGTTAAGTACCATAGTGCTCAAAGCCATTGGAACCATCTTGCAACAAACACAGTTGACATTCTAATTTACACTACTTTTAGTTTGTTAAGGCATTGTTCCATTTAAAAAGTGTATGGGTGCACAAAAATTAAACATTCTAAACATTACTGTATTTCAGTCCTTTTATTGGCTAACAGTACGACCACCTGACTACTAACCGATTCTGTGAAAACCGCACGCCAGTAGCAGTTCCCAGTTCCGCAATATTTGCGGTACATGATTCAGATGATTCAACCAGTATATATGAATGTGTTTTAGAATACGTGTTATATTTTATGTGTAAGGTTGCCCATTTTAAGCAAGAATTATTATTTCTATATCTGTACAGAATATTGTTTACTTCTGCGTTAGCTAGCGCAAAAACGTCAATTTTGTTTTACGCTCCATGTTATCATATACTGACTAATAAAAGGATATTTAATATACCTTCGCTTGCACAACCTCCAAACCCTGCAATACAGCCACCATTGTTGCGATGGCTACAAATTTAACACATATACTGTTAGCTGCATATTGCTCAAAATAGCTATACTTTTCTTTTTATTTGAGTCGTCTGTCTTCTGGCTGGTTTAATGCGAATTCCTCTCCTGTACCGACCTCTTCATCTCAGTGAAGCACTTGCACCAAACGTCCTCATTTACTTGCTGGATGTATTCCAGTCTCTGTCCTTCTCTATAGTTCTTATCCTCTACAGTTCCCTTTAGTACCAAGGAAGTTATTCTGTGATGTCTTAAGGGATGTCCTACCATCCTTTCCCCTCTCCTTGTCAGTATTCTCCAAACATTCCTTTCCTCGCCGATTCTGCAGAGAACCTCCTCATTCCTTACCTTATCAGTCCACCTAACTTTCTACATTCGTCTGTAACTCCACATCTCAAATGCTTCAATTCTCTTCTGTTCCGGTTTACCAACAGCCCCTGTTTCACTACGATACAATGCTGTGCTCCAAACGCACATTCTCAGAAATGTATTTCCCAAATTAAGGTCTATATTGGAAACTACTACACTTCTCTTGGCCAGGAATGCTAGTCAGGAATGCCCTTTCTGCCAGTTCAAGTCTGCTTTTTATGTCCTCCTTGCTCCGGCCAACAATGCTTCTTTTGCAGCCTGGATAGCAGAGTTCCTTGACTTTCTCTGCTTCGTGATAACAAATCCTAATGTTCAGTTTCTCGGTCTTTCATTTCTACTACTTCATATTACTTTTGTATTTCTTCGATTTACTCTCAATCCATATTCTGTAGTCATTAAACTGTTCATTCGATTCACCAAATCCTGCAACTATACTTCGCTATCACCGAGGATAGCAATGTCAACAGCGAATCTTACCATTGATATCCCTTCACCTTGAATTTTAACTCAATTCTTTAACCTTTCTCTTATTTCCGCTATTGCTTCATCGATGTGTAGAACGAACAGTAGGGACGAAAAACTACATGCTCGTTAATTGAAAGACTTCATTCGTGATCTTCCAGTCTTATTGTTCCCTCTTGGATCTTGTACGTACTGTGCATTATCCGTCTTTCCCTATAATGTACCCCTGTTTTTCTCTGAATTTCGATTTTCTTACACCATATTACATTGTCAAACGCTTTTTGTAAATGGATAATTTACATGAACACGTCTTGAATTTTCTATAGTCTTGCTTCTATTATCATGTGCAACGTCATAATTGCCTTTTTTTACCTTTATCTTTCCTAAACCCAAACAGATCGTCATCTAAAACATCCTCAATTTTATTTTCCATTTTTCTATATACTATTTCATTCAGAAACTTGGATCGTGAACTGTTAAGCTGATTGTGCGACGATTCTATCACTTCTCGGCTCTTATAATCATCTGAATAATGTGGACGATATTTTTCCTAAAGTCAGATGGTATATCGTCAGACACACCAACGTGAACAGCCGTTTTGTTGCACTTTCACTAATGATTTTAGAAATTCTAATGGAATATTATCTATCCCTTCTGCCTTATTCGATGTTAAGTCTTCCAAACTTCTTTCCTGTTTTGATCCTACTGCTGGATCCCTTGTCTCTTCTACATCAACTCCTGTTTTTTTCTTATATCATCTCTCTCCTCCGCATTTGACAGTGGAATTCCCACCGCACTCTTGAAGTGACCGGACCACCCTGACATTAATTTCAGCGAAGGTTGTCTGACTTTTCTGTATGCTGAGTCAGTCCTTCTGGAAATTATCTCTTTTTCATCTTTACATTTTCAATACAGCCTTTTCGCCGTAACTTACCTGCACTTCCAATTTATTTCATCCTTAATTATCTTGTATCTGTGTATTGCTGAATTTCCTTGAACATTTTTGTGCTTCCTTCTTTCATCGATCAACTGAAGTATTTCAGCAGTTACCCGCAGTTTCTTTGTAGTTACCTTCTTTGTAACTATGTTTTTCTTTCCAGTATCTGTGATTGTCCCTGTTAGAGATGACCATTCTCTTCAACTGAACTGCATTTTGAGCTATTCCTTACCGTACTACCTATAGCCTCAGGGAACTTCAAGCGTGCCGCGCGGGATTAGACGAGCGGCCTCAGGCGCTGCAGTCATAAACTGTGCGGCTGGTTCCGGCGGAGGTTCGAGTCCTCCCTCGGGCATGGGTGTGTGTGTTTGTCCTTAGGATAATTTAAGTTAAGTAGTGTGTAAGCTTAGGGACTGATGACCTTAGCAGTTAAGTCCCATGAGATTTAACACACATCTGAACATTTTTCGAACTTCAAACGTATCTCTTAATTCCTCAGTGTTTCTGTATCCGACTTCTTTGCGCATGGATACTTCCAGACTAACCTCTTAAACGTCAGCATACTCTTCATCACTACTAATTTGTGATTTGAGTCTATATCTGGTCCTAGGTACGCCTTACAACCCAGTATGCTATTCCCGTTACACCATTTTCTACTGCTGTTGATATTGCCCTATACTTACTTTGTACCTGACCAGAAACCATTTGTCTTCTTTCCATTTCACTTCATTAATCCCTACTATATCCAGATTGTGCCTTACCATTCTCCGTTTCACGTTTTCTAGCTTCCCTACCTCGCTGAAACTTCTGAAATTCCTCGTTCCAACTCGTAGAACATTATTCTTTTGTTTGTTATTCAGTCTTTTTCTCATGGTCACCTCCGCCTTGGCAGTCCTCTCCTGGAGATACAAATGGAAGAATAGTCGGGAATCTTTTGCCAATGCAGAGAATATCACAACACTTTTTCCACTACAGGTCACACTATGTGTCTTTAATACAGTGGTTTCCACTGCCTTCTGCATCTTCATGACATTGATCATTGCTGACTCTTCCACCTTTAGTGGCTCTTTCTCACCCCCAGGGCAATAGAGTGTCCTGAACTTCTGTCCGCTCGTCCGCTCTCTTTGACAAGGTCGTTGGCAGAATGAAGGTGACTTGTTATGCGAGGAGTGTTCGGCCGCCACTCTTAACGATTTTTATTCAAAACTGAAGCGGTGGCGCGGTTCGAACACGGGATCGAGAGCGTTTTGATTACCACAGGTGCTATTTAGCTCTATCGACAACAGAAAATCTTTCAATTTAAGCCTATATAATATTATCTCAAAACTGCTCATGTTTCATCTTTTTAGGCTCAAAAATCAAAACCAACAAAAGCGTACGCATCATCACCGGATGCTTATTTGCAATAACAGATGCTGCTGTCCTCATCACAAACAATACTATCACCAAAATTCAGTTCGTTTTACATGGGAAAGTAATGCAAATAAAGCTAGATTGTAGTGTACTTGTAGAAGTGTACTTGTAGAAGTGTACTTGTAGAAGCTTACCCACAAAACGATAAGATACCAGATGAAGCTATCTTCTGTTTGCGTAACCCACATGGTAGGTGCATACAGCAGCTATATACATCACTGGATGTACATGCAAATTTATATCGTTGTACGGCACACTGTATAGACAGACATAATATATACTGAGTTCCGTAAAAATGAAACTGCAGGGCGAAATTCGCGAGAGATACATGTAAAATATCTAAAACGGAAAACCTGGTAAAATTATCCAGTAACGTCCTTCAAAATTGCTCATGTTTTGTATACTATAAATGCGAAGGTTTTTGAGTGTGTGTCAGTATGTTTGTTACTTGTTCGTGCTGAAACAGCCTGACGTATATGGATGAAATTTGGAATGGAGATAGTTTATACCCTGAATTAAAACATAGGCTACCTTTTTTGAAGAACTACTCACACTTCATGCGTCCACTGTTGAGAATGAGAGCACTTCGTGCCAAACTTTGCACGTTGTATCAAGCCTTTACGAAACTTGTTCTTGCTGATAACCTCCCACAAAATAATGAAAGGAAAAAATTATATCGCTTCATACATTTTCGCTGTTCAGGGTGTGAATCTGCCAGAAGAACCATGACGTTTTAATTTATTATGTCTCTACTGCTAACTTTATTTGTGCTACTGTTTGCATGTTATGTTCACATATACCAGTGAACATACCATCAAAGTTATATCATTGTACGACACATAATTCAGGACGTGACGTCATAAACACTGAGTTGAGTGAACACTTGTCGTATCATACATGACGTTCTGATGTACTACTTCCTCGCTATACATTTCATGAACAGCGACTGTATATATCACTGGATGTACTTGCAAATTTATAACATTGTACGGCACACAGTTGAGATAGACGTAATGAACACTGAGCTGCGTGAAAATGAAACTGTAGGGCGAAATCTGCGAGGGATATAAGTGAAATATGTATACAAATACGTGTGAAATATGTTAGATATCTGTGAAATAGGTCTGATATGTGCGTAAGTGGGCAAATCCATGGGTAAAAACCTCATGTCAAATCCCTGGAACTATTTAAATCATATTTGGTACACATCTCACAAGGGGAGGTCAAAAATTTTCCATTTGAGGGTGTTGCGGGACTCCGATGCGGGTATATAAGCATCGACATGTAGGCAAAGGATTAGTGTGGCGGTCCTGTCTTTCGATGTGGTTGTGATAAATGCGGAAACGTGGACTATGATCATGTATTACCAAATGCACCCAAACAGGACCAACGTGCTTTTATTCTTTTCTTCGCTGCCAAAAGACAAACACTGGTTGACATCCATCGAAGGATGAACAATGCGTGTGGGGTAGCTACATGTGCCTAAAGCGACCATTATGGAATAGTGTGTCAAGTATCGTGCTGCTTCAGGTAATGTATGTCCCCACAACGCAAATGTCGTAACACAGAAGTTACGCCAACTGAAGTGGGAGACACTCGAGCAACTCTCGTCGTGGTTTCTCCCCATACGATTATCACTCCTCTGGTCCCTTAAAGAAGGCCTTGACAGGTAGACGATTCCTGTCAGACGATGATGTGCATCAGGGCGTTCCAGACTTCTTCATGCAGCAAGATATGGTGTTTTACCAAGGTGGAGTCTTCAAAGCGGTGCGTCTATGGCCTGATTGTCTCAGTTGTCACGGAGATTTTACCTTATTGGCATACCGATTCCGGAGTGTAAGCCTTCGACCAGAAACTTTTTGATCGCTCCTTATGGATAGGTTCAGAAAAGAAATGCTGTGAAGGTAACAGCCAAGAGCCTTCTGTTGTGGTGGATAGGGAATAGGGGAGGAGAGGATGACAAACAGGGAGAAGGTTCAAATGGACACAGGTAGGGGATGTAGCAGATGGACAGAGAGAGGGTGGGGGAGTAATTGAATAGAGAGAGGAGTGGGACAAAATTGACAGAGGAAGCGAACAGGATAAGATGGACTGGGAGGAGGCAGAAGATGGACAGAGAAAGAAAAGATTAGGCGATGGACAGAGAGTGAATGAGAGGTGGAGGAGGTTGGCTCTGAGCACTATGGGACTTAACATCTATGGTCATCAGTCCCCTATAACTTAGAACTACGTAAACCTAACTAACCTAAGGACATCACACAACATACAGTCATCACAAGGCAGAGAAAATCCCTGACCCTGCCGGGAATCGAACCGGGGAACTCAGGCGTGGGAAGCGAGAACGCTACCGCACGACCACGAGCTTCGGACAGTGGAGGAGGGGGCAGCAACAGTGATTATGAAGAGATGGACAGGGAGAGGGAGAAGGAGCAGAGGCACACTGTTAAGGGGTAGTGGGATATGGACAGAGGGTGAAGGAGGAAGTAAACAGAGAGAGGGGCGTGAGAAAATGACAGAGAAAAGGAAGAGGAGGAGGTGGACAGTGAGAGGGCAGAGGAGAAGATAGAAAGAGAAAGGAAAGAGAAGAAGGGGAAGGAGAAATAGATGTAGAAAGAGGAAGAGACAGAGGGGAGGGGAGAGGAGGAGATGGACCGAGAGAGTATAGGAGGAGAAGCCGAACGAAGGAAGATGAGAGGAGATGGACAAAGAGAGGTGGGGAGATCGACAGAGAGTGGGGTGGGGCAGGTGGAAAGAGAGAGGGGGGAGGAGGAGATGGACTAGAAGAAGATTGGATTAAATACATACGTTGGCAACGCCGTTTACTCAGCTATCTCAGCATACATGCAGAGAACAACATGTCTCGCAACGTTGTTTACAGAGAGATCTTGACACACACCAAGAAAATTATGATCCTTCCTGTACTAAACAAGTCAGTCGTGATACTATTTAATCCCACTTCTAGCAAATTTTGTAATTCGCTACTCGTCTGCGTAAAGATGCTTTCCGTCAACATGAGTTTTGACAACTTCAAAATTTGGTGGTTCTTTTCTTTTCTTTTCTTTTCTTTTCTTCGATGTCGCTGGATTTTCTGGGCCGCACGTGGCTCGTACCGCAAGTGTTCCAAGAGACAACTTATGTGACGGTGCAGAGGCTTGGTTAGTGATTTTAGACATTAGAATTTATTTTAAATTACTGTTTATCCGCAGGTAACACCGCGCGTCGCAGCTAGTAGTATAATGCCTCTCCGTTTTAGAATCCGACACCCGCCCACCCTTGCCGTAGGAAGCTCACTGATTGGCCTGTTTCCAAAAACAAAAGTGGGCTTAGTTTAAGAAGGAATCAAGAAATGTGATTTTAAATCAAATACTGAACTGTACTGGGCTAAATACAGGTGTTGCCTTAGAAGTAATGAGACTGCCCTCATTCCAAGAAATAGAGGAGATGGAATGGGGGAGCATGCATGTAGGCATCTCTATGGTCAAAGTAAAGTTTTGTCCAGAATGCCTGTTGCTGTCATCCCATCCTGCCAAATTCCTTTTGCATCCCTACTCTTAACACCTAATGCTCTAGGTTATTCAGGTGCCCCTACCTCTGGGTTTTGTTCAACCCACAACGCCTTCAAATACCGCATACAAGATATTTATCTTCTTTTACTCGTTGTGAGCAAACTATTAGTTCTACAGAAAAAGTGAGCAACACCTTTTAGAGGGGACTGTAATGTAATTAAATTTTGTGCTAGGATACTTTTTTACTAGAGGCCATGTTTTTCGAATTATTCAACAAAAGTGACTTTCAAGAAAGTTTTTCTTGAATAACTCCAAAACCATGGCCTCCAGCGAAAACTTATCCCTCTAAAAATTTTACTCTATTAAATTTCCCATACAAAGTTCTTGTTCATTTTTTCCGTAAGACTAATAGTTTGCACACAGTTAGCGGGGATAAGAAAATCTTGCCCCTTGTTTTTGCAGACACTGCGAGTTGCATAAAACCCATATGTAGGGGCAGCTGACTCACCTTTTGTACAGGATGAACCTAAACCCCATCGATAAAACTTCAGATGTTGTTCAAGGATATTTTATCGGTTGCTTGAAGGTGTATGTGCTGTCCAGTGACTTGTTACAGAGTAATAACGTGTTTATGATTTATTCGGTTTATTGCCAAAATAGCTTCTGATAAAATACCGTCTCAACAATGAGAAAAAGGTAAGAAGGCCTGTATTTTACAATCACCGAAACGAACAACACAAAACATAGGTTAATGCCACAACTCTCATGTGAAACACGTTAACTTTTATCACGATAAGTTCATTTCATTGCAAGCCGTGGCTCGCTTTACTCGTAAAAATACTCATATGTCCGAGTGAAGCAATTCATGTATCACTGCAAGTATTTTAGCTCATAAAATAATGACAAGTTTTATTAAATCGAATAATAGACGATAATATCCATAGCTAACTGTTTCGAATGCATCCAGCAAAAATAGTTTCACTTATTTGTAAAACAAATCGACATTCCTGTTGTATGAAAACCAAATTGCGATTACAAAACTTCATCACACCGATTAGAAGCAGAATATCATTGTTTACCTGGAGTTTAGATGCTCTTACATTTACAATAGCTGTCCACACATGTACCGTTGAAAAAGATATTTCGCAGCTGACTGAACACATACTTCCTACTTTCATTAGAAAATAGTTTTTTTGGCTTCGTACTGTCCAGCCTTGAAGTTTAAGCTTCTGGATCTCCATCATCTTAAATAACATGAAGCTAAGTCCGCTTCAGAGACTGACGTTAGTTTACATTCACAAACAGCACAGCCCTTACGTTTGCGTTATCTGCACGTTGTACATGCTCTATATCTCTCCGCACACAAAACCTGCTCGTCCTACACCTCGTTGTACTTTGAGAGTACGGTGATTTCTTCACTGCTGCAAATGCTTTCCTAATCAGGTAATTGTTTGTGAGCAAAGTAAATTTATTTATCCTCAGTTGACCACTTCTCAGACTAGCGTTAGTGTGATGCTAGATATAATACATCCCACCATCGAAACAACTGCTACAATGAATTCTTGCTAACGCTATTTTCGTTTTTGATGTAATACTTCTAAAAATGTATGACCCTTGCAGGATGCGAGCCGCTGTCGTTTCTACTCGCAGTCTCATGCGCCCTGCGTTGGGCCACATACCACGTGCTACTTGGAGCACATCTGTCGAGTGTCTTGTATAGCGGAAATCAGCGATAAGATTTGCCAAGAACAATTTTATTGTATGTAAATGAAAGGGATATCTGCTATCAGCTGCAGCGGTACATTAAGCAGAATCAGCGGCGACTAGCGAAAATGTGTACTGGGCCAGGATTCGAACCCAGGATTTCCTGCTTACGAGGCAGGTGCGGTAACCACTGCGCCAGCCGGGACACGGTGCTACCGTAACTGCACGGACTATCCCGCTACGCCTCACAGCCGGTCCACACTCCCATTGAGCGCCACTTATCCGTGGTTCTTGTCCATTATACTCCTGTTCGCTGCTTAGAGATTAACACAGGAGGTCAAACGTATTTGTGAATTCGCACTGAAGAAAGTGGATCCATTGACCAACCAGCCTCATCAATTATTTAAATGCGTAGTGTCTGTTCCCTCGAAAGAACAGACACCATGCAGATCCAGCAGCCGTGAAACACTGTTTGTAAATTGGAGTTATATACATTGTTTCACGCCTTCCGGATCTGCGTGGGGTCTGTTCTTTTGAGGAACAGACAATGCGCATTCAAATAAATAATTTTATTGTGCTTTGGATGGCATTTCACGACTGGTAGTCGACAACCTAGATATAAGATAAGGACCCATTTGCTACAGTTCTGGAATTCCTTAGTTTCTGAGCGACTTTAATGATATTGCAGAGAAATAATGTCCGTCCTTGCAAATATCGCCGCTCTAAATGAGTGGAGCATGAAGCATCAATTTTCGTAATGTTTCCACCATCAAAGTTCACGAAATTCCATTCTGTTAATACTAAAAAGACGTAAATGCTTTTCCCATCACTAAATAGCTAAACTACTTGCAGAAAAATATATAACAAACTATTAACAAACTAACACTGCTGTATCACACGTATAGCCTCCTCTTACCCCTAGTCTGTGACGTCACCAGAGCTTCAGCGAATAACAAAGCTTTTCCGATCACGTGACCAAATCTTGATATTAAATTATTTTTACACTTAAATTGCATAAAAATTACAGATTTTTGTGAGAATATTGATTGTTAATGCGTGTTGAATATTATAAACACTCAGAGTAACAACAGTCCGAACCATATTTTTACGATACGAAAATAGCCTATTGCCGCTTAACTAAACATCCAGCGCTGGTCTCCCTCACAAATCCACTGATGGCACCAGATGGTACTGACGTAGATCTCGCCGTGTCTGAAGATGTAGTTGGATTGCCTGAATGCAGAAGCGGTACTGAATGTGATCCAGTAGCTTCAGTCAGATGTGCATACTGTTCGGTTTCTCTTTGCTTTGACTAATTAAGTGAAATCCCACACCTGCACTTCGAAGCCTGAACACCTGTGCAATACTATCAGGTCGGCAGAAACAGTTAATTGTTTGGATAGTGTAATTATTGCAAACAAAGGGATATGCTGCTGAAGTATGTCTGCTCTTTTTTGGTTCTGTTTTACAGAGTGTTTCGAAATGGACTTTACAACTTTAAAAATTCATATAAATTAATTCGTAGTACCTACAGAGGTGAGTGTAGTGTCAGTTTGTAGGGAAATACATCACGTTTTGTCTCGCGTATTTCGCTAGTACTGAATCGCACCGTAAGGAGCGCTGGCAGCAGTTGCGTTTAAAACGACTACCTTCACTGGTCCCGAGCGTGTCACTGTATGTTTTGGTTTGAAGATTCGAAGTCGGCGACAACAGTTCGCAGTAATTTCTATATCAAGTACGCTAAGGATACTCCTAGTAGGCCTACAATTTATGAGTAGCATAAATGTTTTGTAGATACAAAGTGCTCGGTAAGACATGGGAAATGTTCAGGTTGCCGAAGCACATCTGACGACGTCATTGAGAGAATGAAACAACATTTTTTCAACAGCCCTATGAAATCGACCCGGCGGGTATCTCGCGAACTGCAAATCCCACATACGACTGGTGTCTGCTGAGAAACCGTTTGCATTTGAAACTGTACAAATTGACTTGACCATTGTACAAGCAGTAAAAGGCACTGATAAAATCGCTCGCAGGAACTTCTGTGCGGGTATGTTAACACGATTACATGAGGATGAACGCTTCTTGGACAAAGTCATCTTTTCTTACAAGGGGACTTTTCACTTAAGTGGCAGGGTTAACGCACATAACTGTAGGAACTGGTGCAGTGAAAATCCACATCGAACATTGCAACATGTTCGTGATAGCCCTAAACTGAACTTTTTTGTGCCTAGAGCAAGAACAAAGTGTATGCCCCCTTTCCTATTCTTGAGAGATCGATCAATGGAATAGTGTTCCTGGATATGTTACAAAAATTTTTGATACCACAGATCAATGACAATGAACAAAAACGAAATTTTTACTTTATGCAAGATGGTTCACAACCCCACTATCTGGCTCACGTCCAGAGGTTTCTCAGTGACCGCTTTCAGGTCAATGGATTGGCCTTGATGGGCCAATTGCACTGCCCCCACTTTCACCAGATCTGACACCACTCTCGACCTGAACTTAGAGCAAGAATTTACTCTACCACTGAGAAGATTACACCTGCAATGCTACAGCGAGTTTGGGAAGGACTGACTTCCAAAGGGATGTGTGCAGGATAACCAACGGAAGCCACATACAACATCTTTAGTTTAAGGTAAAAAAAACTTGATGTGTTTCCCTACAAAATAACGCTAAACCCAACTCTATATCTTCTTTCAATAATTTTATACGATTTTTTAAAGTTGTTAAGTCCTTTTTGAAACACCCTGTACAGATACTTTCTTTCTTTGCGTTACCATAGTTCATCCTTCATACCTTGAATAGATCGTCATTCAAATGTCTCTTGCGGTAAGACGCATAGTTTCCTAAGACAATGGCTCATATGACTGTTTTTGGTATTAGCGATTTATATTGTAATCACCTTTCCGTGCAGTTTTGAGCATTCGAAGTTACGTACTTCTCTTGCATGATCAGACACACAAGTGATTCGTAAGCAGTCTCATTTGTAGACTGTGGACAATTTCCCAGTATCCTGCAAGTGAACCGACATTGCGACCTACCTTACATATGATTAATCATTCAATTTCATATCTGTGCAAATTTTTGCACATAGCTGTTTATACAATTCGACCAATTCCGAGCATGTAGTGTACTTCTTGATAGTTTTACATTTTCCGCATGCCGCCTTCGCGGCGTCGCAGTTTCAATGGGCAGCAAAGCATTTTCCAATCTAGAAAATACCAATGCGTATCTTATCTGCAATTACAAGACACGGAGTTTTGGGAAGAAATATGGACAAACCGTGAGAAATGCTTGCCTGAATATAAATGCAGATGCAGGACTTTACTAGTTAAAAAAATCATATAAGCCTGCATGTTGTGGTTTTGTATTTCGGCACGAATGGCACCTATCCGATGCCATCAATACTTTGCAAGTGTCATTTGTGATCAGAAGAGTGTTCTGTGTATTTGTAAGTCTATTACGTCCGAGTTATTGAATTCGGACGTCGGCAAATTGTTAGTGCTCTTATAGTTGGTGCTTCCGTAACCAAGGCAGCCAAAGTGTTCGATGTTCCGAGAGGTACCGTATCGAAAATATCTACTGTTTACAGTGAAAGCGGAGAAACATCATCCCCCTAAGCCAGGCCGCTCAGGAAAGTGTGTGCTGAGCGAGCCTGACAAACGATGATTGAAGAAGATTGTGACGAAAACTAAACGGAAGTCAGGTGCAAAAGTCATTGCAGAACTGAATGTTGCACTCGTCAAGTCAGTCAGCATCAAAAACACACGAAGGGAGCTCCATAAGCGCGAGCTGGAATAGCAAAACAACACCACTGATGCAAATGCCCTTAACAGAAAAACGTGGCGCTGAAACCATAAAACCTGGACTATGGAGCAATGGTAGAATGTCATTTACTCGAATGAGTCTTATTTCACACCGTTTACAACTTCTGGCCTGTCTACGTCCCTAGAGTGAAACACGGCGTGGGTTCGGTGATGATTTGGGCAGTCATATCGTGGTATTCCATGGGACCCCCATTCATTCCGCAAGGACGCATCACTGCCAAAGATTATTGGACCATTTTGGCTGACAAGGTCCATCCAATGGCCCAACGTCTGTTCCCCGATTGGGCCGCGCGCGATTAGTAGAGCGGTCTGGGCACTGCAGTCATGGACTGTGCGGCTGGTCTCGGTGGAGGTTCGAGTCCTCCCTCGACTGATGACCTTAGCAGTTAACTCCCATAAGATTTCACACACATTTGAACATTTTTGTTCCCCAATGGTGTGTCGTCTTGGCTCAAGGCGAGATGACTCTGTTGACACAGCTCGCATCGTGAACCGACAATGAACTGCCGCATCTCCCTTGATCACCACAACATTACTGTCACCTACTTTGGAGAGGCGGGTGTGTAAACACTGTCCACTTCTGCAGTGTTACCTGAAACTGACACTGTTTTGCATACCTGTCTTTATCCATTTCAAGATGATTGGAAGTTGTTTTGAGTGCCAATGGTTTTCCTACACCGTTTTTGTTCCGGCGTAACCACAAGCGCCGGCAAGAAGATGAATAATGGAAGAGCAGAGAAGGTTGTGAGACGACGCCAGCCAATGGCACGCTGACTAGGACGTCACCACGACAGGAGCTGCCTCTATAAAAAGAGACTATAAGCGCTGCTCCTGTCAGACTCGACCGAACATTAAAAGACGTCCGTTAGCAGAGGCACTAACGGAGAGACCTAGAAGAGCAGTGGTACACATATCAAAAAAAAGTTTTGCATCACCTCGGTTCCGGAACCTGTACAGAAAATTGGAATACGGATCAATGTAAACATCATTTCCGCCCTTTTTATTGTTCACGAAAACCACACATTGCATGTTGTACCACTGCACAGCGAAACCTTCAGAGATGGTGGTCCAGATTGCTGTACACTCAGGTACCTCTAACACCCCTTACCACGTCCTCTAGCACTGATGCATGCCTGTATTCGTCGTGGCATACTATCCACAAGTTCATTATGGCACTGTTGGTCCAGATTCTCCCACTCCCCAACGGCAGTTCGGCGTAGATCCCTCAGAGCGGTTGGTGGGTCACGTCGTCCATAAACTGCCGTTATCAAACTATCCCAGGCATGTTCGATAGGCTTTAGCTCTGGATAACATGCTGGACACTCTAGTCGAGCGATGTCGTTATCCTGAAGGAAGTCATTCACAAGATAGGCACTATGAGAGAGCGAATTATCGCCCTTGACGACGAATGCCTCGCCAATATGCTGCCGACCTGGTTGCACTATCTGTCGGAGGATGGCATTCACATATTGTACAGCCGGTACGGCCCTATTCACGAGCACCAGCGGCGTACGTCGGCCCCACATCATGCCACCCCAAAACAACAGGGAACCTCCACCTTGCTCCACTAGCTGAACAGTGTGTCTAAGACGTTCACCCTGACCGGGTTGCCTCCAAACACGTCTCCGACGATTGTCTGGTTAAAGGCATATGCGACATTCATCGGTGAAGAGTACGTGAGGCTAATCCTGAGCGGTCCATTTGGCATGTTGTTGGGCCCATCTGTAACGCACTGCATGGTGCCATGGTTGCAAAGATGAACCTCGCTATGGACCTCGGGAGTGAAGTCGCGCATCATGCAGCCTACTGCACACAGTTTGAGTCGTAACACGACGTCCTGTGGGTGCAGGAAAAGCATTATTCAACATGGTGGCGTTGCTGTCAGGGTTACTCTGAGCCACCGCGAGGGACCAGCCGAGCGGTCTGAGGCGCTGCAGTCATGAACTGTGCGGCTGGACCCGGCGGAGGTTCGAGTTCTCCCTCGGGTATGGATGTGTGTGTTTGTCCTTAGGATAATTTAGGTTACGTAGTGTGTAGGCTTAGGGACTGATGACCTTAGCAGTTAAGTCCCATGGGATTTCACACACATTTGAACTTTTTTTTGTTACTCTGAGCCATAATCCGTAGGTAGCGGTCATCCACTGCAGTAGTAGCCCTTGGGCGGCCTGAGCGAGGCATTTCATCGACAGCTCTTGTCTCTCTGTATCTCCTCCATGTCCGACAACATCGCTTTGGTTCACTCCGAAACGTCTGGACACTTCTCTTATTAAGAGCCCTTCCTGGTACAAAGTAACGATGCGGAAGCGATCGAACATCGGGATTGACCGTCTGGGCAAGGTTGAACTACAAACAACATGAGCCGTGCACTTCCTCGTGGAATGACTGGAACTGATCGGCTGTCGGACCCCCTCCGTCTAATAGGGCCTGCTCGTGCTGGGTTGTTGGCGTCTTTGGGCGGGTTTAGTGACATCTCTGAACAGTCAAAAGGACTGTGTCTGTGATACAATATTCACAGTCAACGTCTATCTTCAGGAGTTCTGGGAACCGGGGTGATGGGAAACTTTTTTTGATGTGTGTATTAACGATAGTAGTGGCTTATGAGCAAAGGTGAATAACTTGCAAGGACATTGTATTAGCGAAGAACTTTGATTAGCTGTTTGTTGCCCATCACTTGCGGCACCATCGTAAATCAAAGTTAAATATAGTCAGTTTACGTTATTGTAATAAAAACCATTAATGTGATTTACTTGAATTGTTGTATAGTTATCCGAGAAGCCAGCAACTTTTAGGCACCATGTAAGAGACGAATGGGAAGGCCCCCACACTTATAATCATAGTAATGTGTTGTGTTTGTGGTGTTTCCATATTTTGTCCCATCCCTTGTATGTGATGGCCTCGTATGATAAAGCATCATAAATTACAGAACGGAAACATAATGCACGTTCGTATTACACTGTTCTGCAACTTACCGTGATCCCACGTCCAGCTGACATCTGAGAGAGTGAAGTAACTGCTGCCTATTATTGCTCGCTACTTGGTCAGCGATGGACGACGGTATGAAGATAGTACGGCCTCTTCAGCCTCTCTCTGCTGGTGCAGTTGGGACGCAGAGCTAATGCTGGTCGGGCTTTCTTCGCGTACGCAGCTAATCTGCATAGCGCGTGCCACGCCAGACCAGAAGGGACCAGAGAACAGTCCAGGCCACGAGATAAACGCCAGCGACACGCTGTGTGTGTGTGTGTGTGTGTGTGTGAGAGAGAGAGAGAGAGAGAGAGAGAGAGAGAGAGAGAGAGAGCGTGTGCACGCGCACCAGCCTGCCGATTTACACAGCACTAAATTCTCTGTTTGTGTTTGCCGTGCTCGCATTGTTAATGCGAGTAAACATGCCTGAAGGAATTTTATTATTTCTGCAGGAAAATACTTCAAATACAGCGCATCCCGTGTACAGCGACAACGTTGACTCTGCCCCCTCGCTGAAATGCGCTACGGGCGCTCTGCACCGCTGAGCGGAACAGATCCACCAACTCGTTATGCATCAGTTAATTTATTGTGCGGAGGGATGCCGTGTAAGGAAACATCGTGAAAATTTCCGTTTTCAGTCGATACAATTCAGCATTTTAATCGTGTATTCAGCAGTTATTCGTTAAAGTTAGAATAAAATGGGGCAAGACGGCGCCGTTAAAAGGTTTAACTGACGAGATACCAAAAGGAACCTAATCACTTCCAATAAGGTTTTAACTAGTTTTGGCTAGTGTACAACAGAGTAAGAAAGGCGTATCTAAAAATTAAACTGTACTACACACTTAGTAAAAACGACTGCGATTAGCGATCGCGCTCTGACGGTTCCGTACAAACCAAACTACGTATGTATTTCGTTCAGATGAGTGAGCATACGCTTAGAAAAAATATGAATGACTGTGCTAGTAAACTTCTACGTCATTTGATACAAAGACAGCTGAGTAAAACTGAACGTACTCAGACAGTTCCCTCTTTACTTATTCTGATGTTCACTAAACTGGCACACAATATTTTTTAGCGCAACGTAATCTCACTTTAAAAAATCCCTACAAAAGAATGGCCCTGACTCACAATAACCTATACCTTTCATGAATCACTTACCTCACAAAAATCTTCGTTACTCGAACTACTGCAATACAGCGAGCGCCAATACTGCCAGCTAAATAAAAGATTCTAACTACTGAAGGCGCTAACTACTGATAGGCATAGTTAGCAAATGAAAGATTTTCGTAGAGAACAAACAATGTATTTATCTTAATAGTGTTCAAAAGTCATCATATATATATATATATATATATATATATATATATATATATATATATATATATATATGTGTGTGTGTGTGTGTGTGTGTGAGAGAGAGAGAGAGAGAGAGAGAGAGAGAGAGAGAGAGAGAGAGAGAGAGAGAGAGATCCATCTTTACAAATTTCCTTTTTCTGGCGGACACAACCTCCTCTCAAAACTCTGGCATGTCTCTCTCCACATCCACCACTGCTGGCGGCTCACTTCCAACTGCACAACGCTACGCGCTGTTCACACCCAAATGCCCAACACTACACAAGCGAATATTCCAACAATGCCAACCAGCCACAGACTGCACACAGGACAGTCAGTGATTTTCCTACGGAACACTACGTCGCGTTACCAACATAAAAACCTAAACAGCCTACTTACAAAGAGTATCAAAATATGTGACAAAAATGGGATTACTTTTTGACCCACATGCTTAAATTTTTTACACCGCCAAAGGACCGTAGATCTTAGTATTTGAGATAAATTTCAACGTGATATCTCTACCCATTCGTGACAGAGGGTTCTTAAAGGACGACCATTTGTTTTATTGCAATTAGTGCAGTGACTTAGAAGCTTAAATATTTTACATTTCCAAGGGACCGTACACCTTAATGAGTCACATTATTTCAACTTGATACCTCTACCCATTCCTGAAGGAAAAGGGATCGGACGGACAGACAGACAGACAACAAAATTACCATATAAGGGTTAGTTTTTGTCGAAACGAGGTCATCATCATCATCATCAGTTTTCTGTTGCATTAAGTGTCCTTTACCTCTCCATTTTCTGCGATCCATTGCTTCCTTCTTAAGGCTGCTGTATGTTGTACCGTCCATCACGTCATCCAGTATCTGAAATCTCTTCCTTCCTCGCTTCCTTTTTCCATCTACATAGCATTGAAAAACTGTTTTTATAAGTCCGTCATTCTTTCTTTAGATATGCCCAATCCAAGGTCTTTTTCTTCTTTTTTTTTACATCTAGTAACTGTCTTTTCTCTCCCTCTCTTCTCAGTACCTCTTCATTTTTTACCCTGTCCACCCAGCTTACTCTTTCCATCCTCCGCCTTGTCCATATCTCAAAAGCCTCCAGCCTTTCTCTGTCTTTCTTCCTTATAGTCCATGTAGTCCATGTTTCAGCGCCATATAGAAGAACACTCCATACAAGACATTTTAGGAGTCTCGTCCTGAGTTCTCCTTCCACACCGCTTCGGAAAATTCTCCTTTTCTTATAAAATGCCTCTTTTGCCATTGCTGTCCTTGTTTTAATTTCTGTGGTGCGCTTCCAGTTGGTGTCTGTCCGGCTTCCAAGATACTTAAAATTTTGCACCTGTTCTAGTTTCTCTCCATTCAGCATAATTTTTTATTTCTTTATTTCCTGCTAGTGCCAATACTTTTGTTTTCTTTGTGTTAATTTTCATTTCATAATTAGCTTCAAAGGCGTCCACCAAATTCTGTAATTCTTTTTCCCCTGTGGCTAGAAGGACCATGTCATCAGCAAACCTCAAACACCCTACTCCTCCAATTTCTACTCCTTTGTCATCTAATGAGCATTGGTCAATCATATTTTCCAAGTACAGGTTGAAAAGAGTACGTGACAGACAGCATCCTTGTCTTACTTCTTTTCCTGTTCCATTCCAATTTGTATTTTCTTCTCTCACTCTAACTGAGGCTTTCTGATTAAGATATAATGAGTTTACTAGTTCTCTGGTTTTCCAGTCCACTCTCTTTTCCCTCATAGTCGCCAGCTTGTCCCAGACCACATTGTCAAATGCCTTTTCTAGATCGATGAAGCACATATATAGGTCTCTTCCTTTATTAATAACCCTTTCTCCCAAGATTCGTAGGATCACTATTGCACCTATGGTGCCTGTATTCCGTCTAAAGCCAAACTGCTCCTCGCCAAATTCTCCTCCATTACTTTTTCAAGTCTTTTAGTAATTATTCTTAACATCATTTTGGCTGCATATGAAATGAGACTGATTGTCCTGTGCATTTCTTGGTTCCTTGTTTTTTCCGTGAAGGAATCATTACTGCTGTCAGAAAGTCCTCAGGCCATTCACCACTGTCATATATTTTATTACATAACCTCAATGTTTCTGTTATTTATTCTTGGTTCAAGCATTTTAATATTTCTCCCAGCAACGTATCTGTACTTACCGCATTGCCATTTTTCGTTGCACCTGTGGCAGACTTTACTTCTTCCATTATGATGGTTGGTCCTTTCTCGTCATCACACTGTTGTGTGATTCAAGTTCCAGAGTTTCTGGTATGCGATTTGTGTCATATGGCTCTTTTAGATATTCTTCCCAACTCTGGAGTACATCGTCATGATCTTTGTGCACTACCTCTTCGTCTTTAATCCAAATTTCCATAGTAGCACTTCGTGCTCTGTTTTGTTCCCATGTCATAGACTTTACACTGCTGTATAGTAAGTCGTATCTTCCCTTCCTGTCCAGTTCTTCAGTTGCATCCATTCCTCTTTTAGCCATTTTTTCCTAGTCTGCTCTGTTTCTCTTCGCAGATTATTACTTAACCTTCGGTGTATCTTTCTTGCATCTTCAGTATTCTTGTTTTTAAATTTTCTTCTCTCCTCCATCTTGGAAATCATTTCTTGTTTGACCCATGATTTTTCCGTTTTCCCTTTTACATATCCTATATTTTGCTGTCCTGCTTTAATGATTCCTTCTTTCAGCACATTCCAGTACTCGTTGACATTATCAGGTTGTTCTTTGTCTCGTAATGCGTTTAGAAACTCACGTGACAGCATTTCTGTAATGTTTTATTCGTTGGATCTTATCTTCTCTAGATCCCACTTCTTCACCATTGTCGCCTTTTTGAGTTTTTTCGTTCTTATTTCTGTTTCTGCCATAATTAAGTTGTGGTCGCTATTAATATCTGCACCTGGTAATGTGTGCACTTTCTTGATTCCATTTCTGTATCTTTCTTCTATCAGTATAAAATCGATTTGATTTCTGTTTTATCCCCTGGCGATTTTCATGTGTAGAGCCTCCTCTCGTTGTTCTTGAACCATGTGTTTGCCGCTGTCAGCTGCCTTTCTCTGCAGAAGTCAATTAGCCATTCACCTTTATCACTTCTGTTTCCAAGACCATGACTGCCTACTACGTTTCCCTATTTCCCTTTTCCCAAAATGGAGTTCCAGTCTCCCATTACTATTTTGCAGCATTTTTTTATTTTCGTCCATTATTCTATTACATTGTACGTTTCCTCTACAATTTGGTCATCGTGTTCTGAAGTTGGCATATACACCTGGGCAATCTTTTTGTGCACCTTTCAGCCTTACACCAATAACCCAGTGATTTGCATAGTCCACATATTCCACACATTTAGCCAATTCCTTTGTCATAATCATTCCTATTCCATTAATTCCTTTTACTTCTCCTCCTCAGTAGTACAATACCTATTCATCTCACTTTAGCTCTCCATGTCCATTCCATCTTACCTCAGCAACTCCAACGAGGTCCATATGATTCTTTTCCATCTCTCTTTTAATGTTTTCTAGTTTTCCTGCTTGTAACAGAGTTCTAATATTCCAGGTAGCAATTGTTGTTTTGATTTTTTGCCTCATTTCTATTTGTCATCCCCCCTTCCCCAGAGATCGGAATGGGGGACTATTTTACCTCCGGACACTGATTTAACATGAGAGGAAGCCACTTTTGTGCATAAAATGGAGACTGCATTACGCAGGGAAGGTAATCTGCGGTGGTATTCTGTTGCCTTCCGCGGCTATGGAGGCCGCCCCTAACATTGTATACCGACGCCGTTCGCAGCCGCCCTCTCCGGACCAGACGCTGTATGAGAAGTATAGGTTGGAAAATGAAAGACACCTAGCCCTCGAAACCTAATAGCGTCAGGGTCGGAAAATAACAAGAGTTGGCCAAGGGTGGCGACATAGGAAAGGTTAAAGTGAGGAGCCTGACATAAGTAAGTGGAAGCAATGCCAGGACTCAGCTCGGGGCCCGTCATCGCCAGCCACGTACTCACTAGGTGTGAGTCCCTGAGGGACCCGAATGAGGTATGGAGCCTTAAAAAAGTGGTGTTCTAATATATGAGAATGAGTCTTTAACATTGACTAAGAAAGACAAAAGAGGAATACAGTCGCCTGTAACGAAATTTTTAAGAAAAGTTTAAGAGCCAAATACACTCTAAGAAAAGGAGGAGAAGAAGAAATTATCCGAATGGGACGGAAATCGGTAGATGTGAAGTACATGTATAATATTTCAGAAAAATTAGATGACCTTCACAAACTGAGCAAGTCAATAACCCTTTGGTCAACCTCTGATTCCTATGTCAGCAGTTGTTAGGCTTGGCATTGATTGATAGAGTTGTTGGATGTCCTCCTGAGTGTTATCGTGCCAAAATCTATTCAAAGGGTGCGTTAGATCGTCAAAATCCCAAGATGGTTGGAGGGCCATGCCCATAGTGTTCCAAACGTTCTCATCTGCAGAGAGACCCAGCGGGCTTGCTGGTGAAGGGGAAGTTTCGCAAGAACGAAGACAAGCAGTAGCAACTCTCACAGTATGCGGACGGGCGTTGTCTTGCTGAATCCTAAGCTCAGGATGGCTTGTCGTGAAGGGCAACAAAACGAAGCGTAGAATATCGTCGACGTACCGCTGTGTCGTAAGGGTTCCACGGATGACAACCAAAGCCATCCCGCTGTCAAATGAAATAGTACCCAGACCATCACTCCGGTTATCGGGCCGTATGGCGGGTGACAGCGAGGTTGATATCCCACCGCTGTCCGCGATGTCTCAAACCATGTTTCTGGCCTGGAATCGCATCGACTGTATTAGACTTGTCTTGAGCGGTGAGTACGCTTCAACGTAAGCCCAGATCGCCAGGAAAGATATGTCAGGAGACGCCCCAGACGGCCGTGGGATGTCTGTCTGACTGTCGCCCACCATACAGCTAGACAACCAGGAGTAATGGTCTGGCACGCTATTTCATTTCATAGCAGGGACCTTTTAGTTGTCATCTGCGGTATTCTTACAGCACACTGGTACGTCACTCTTCAAGCCAAACCACACTGGGCTACATTTCAACTACATAACGCCCGCCCGCACAAGGCGAGAGCTTCTACTTCTTGCCTTCATGCTTGACAAACGCTGCCTTGGCCAGTAACGTCTCGGGATATCTCCCGAATTGAGAACGTTTGGAGTATTATGGGCAGTGCCCTCCAACCAGCTCGGAAGTTTGATGATCTAACGCGTCAGTTGGACAGAATTTGGCACGATATCCCTCAGGAGGACGTCCAACAACTGTATCAATCAGTGTCAAGTCGAATAATTGATTGCATAAGAATCAGAGGTGGATCAAACGCGTTGTTGATTTGTACAATCTGTGAAACTCTTTCTCTTGAATAAATCATCCAGCTTTTCTGAAATTATAATCATTTGTTTGTCTGTGCATGTAAATTGCATCTACCATTTTCCGTCCTATGCGGATAATACCATCGTGGTGCATCTTTTTTTCTTGTTTCTTTCTTTTTGTGTTAGAGTGTGTTAATACGACAGGACTTCCAAACTGTGGGGATGGATAGAAGACCCGACATTCACTGTCCAAGTGATAGTAACGTGCCAAGTGAGCGCATTGTAAACAGGCTGAATCGTCTGACCAACATCGAGTGGGAAACAGAATTCAAGAACAAGATCTCATTGTACCAAATGAGCTCCAGTAATGTTGAACAGTGAATGCTCACTCTCCTGTCCATCGCCACATTTGGGTTGCAAGACATGTATATTGTCTATTGTCAAACCACAATTTATGAAATATGTTTACATTTTATTAATAGGATTAAGCAGGAATAATTAATATTTGTCATTTTGGAAATAATTGCGGTATCAGGGAACGTCTGCACCAAAGTATTGTCGGCGGAAGAGACCGCACATTGATATAATTTTAAAAAGGGCGGGAGATATCGCATATGGACACATTTTAAGAAAAGATAGGGAGAGACCGCGCATTGATACATTTTGTAATGGTAGCAGGGATTGTCTGCACCAGAAAGCATTGTTGGTGGGAGACACCGCACTTTAGCGATCGTAGGAAGTCAGTACTAAGCGAGATGTGAATCGAGTCGGTAGCAGGTCGGAAGCGAAAATTTGAGAGGAGCAATGTGCCTGGCAGCCACCAGCAATGATTTACAAGAGATTATAAACCGATGTACAGAGACATCAGCTAAATATTATAATAAGAGGAACTAATATTATTGAAATATTCTTTTTATAAACTCAAGACTACTGAAGGTATGTTTGCGCAACGCTAGTTGCAAGATTATTGTAAAAAGTAAGTCCCATTTGAACGTTTGTAAAATCATTTCATTACCAACAGTAAATATCTGAAGAATCGTTTTCAGAATATAATTAATTTTTGCCAGCAATACTGCAATACTGATTATAATCCATCCCAAAAAAGACCATCAACGTAAAACTTTGCAAAATTTTATTGTTGTCAAGAAAAAGTTTAACTATGACTTACGTAACTTCTATCAAATAAATTAAAGAATAACGTCAGCTTTGTTATTAAAGAATAACGTCAGCTTTGGTAATAAATACAGCAGCTAACAGAGTATAGTAAAACAGAGTTAGTATATTCATGTCGCAGTTCTATGTAGCAGTTAGATGGCGATGGGTTATTGCAGGTAGCGACTGAGGGCCACGACAACGACAATTTCTATGTTTCGTCGAAATAATCAGAAAATCACTTTTAATAAGCAGCGTTTAAATTTTTATACGAAGATTGCACTTAGTATTATTGAGAAAGAGAATTAATTTCAAAGGGCAGTTTCCATAGGTTGTTATAGAACGGAAGGTTGCGTAACAAAGGAGATATAGAGGAAACGGGAAGGTTTCAGGGTCTCAGATACCTTAATTTATATACCCACTTGAAGATGTGGCTCGTTATTAGTATATTTAGTGAAACCGAGAATGTGAGCAGCCATTATTGCTGTCTTTAATTATTTCTTCCATGTATTCTAATCCCTGCCTTTCCGTAAAATTTTCATCCTCCACGAGTCCCTCTCGTCAGTGGTAGTTATTCCTATCCCTTCTTCTGTTATTCCATGTCCTATCACATGCACTCATTTCTATCCTATCGGCACACTTAAGCGTTCAGCTCCCTTCTGCACCACCCACTGTTCATGATACACACAAATCTGTTACAATCGCTTAGCGACGGGGAGAACCACAAGGGGATCTGCCATGCCCCGGACGTCACTTGCTACACTCTGACAAACAAGATTTTCCGGAAAATATGTTACCATTACAGTGAATTCCACATATTATGTTACTATATGTGTCCCTGGAGGAGGGAACGCCAATAAAATGTAGTGTCGTATCCCGGGCGCCATGTAAGGGGGGGGGGGGGGGGAGGGGGGGAAGGGGGATAGGAGACGCCAATGAAGTGTCGTGTCCCTGGCGCTAGTTACGTTCGCTTCCCCACTGTGTGTTCTGCGGAGGTACTGTTGTGGCTGGCAGGAGAGCCAACCACTTGGTACTAAAGGAGGCCGGAATGCACGCGTTTTAGCTCACGCAGGCTGGCGTGAGGTCTGGAACATGAGAAGGGAATTAGAATTGAGAAAAACGGACGTAGCTGGTGGAATACTTAACTTTAATCCATTCATGGAGAACGTCGCTCTTTATGGTACATGATTCACAATATCAATAGTACGGATACTGGCGCCTTGCTAGGTCGTAGCAAATAACGCAGCTGAAGGCTATGCTAACTATCGTCTCGGCAATTGAGAGCGTAATTTGTCAGTAAACCATCGCTAGCAAAGTTGGCTGTACAACTGGGGCGAGTGCTAGGAAGTCTCTCTAGACCTGCCGTGTGGCGGCGCTCGGTCTGCAATCATTGATAGTGGCGACAAGGACCGCGGCCGATTTAAAGGCTACCACCTAGCAAGTCTGGGCGGTGACACCTCAGGTACAGTCCTCGAAAGTTCTTCCTTAAATTAAGACCTATGTTTATACAGGAATTCTCTTATTACCTATTCGAGTCTGCGGATTCTTCTGTCTTCGTTCCCTCTTCCGTTTTTTTTTTTATTTTTATTTTTTCAAGATAGTAGGATTCCTTCTCTTCATCTATTAATCGGCCCACAGTGTTAAAGTTTCGCTTTTCGCTATCTCATTTTTGCTGCTCCTCAATAGTTTCGTCTTTTTCGGTTTACTTTGAACCGACGGCATGTTCTGAGCAGACTGCTCATCCCTTTCAACAGTGCATGCAAGACTTCCTCACTTTGACAGAGGATAACAATGTCAACAGCGCATCTTATCACTGAAATAATTTCTCTCTGAGTTTCAGCCTCGCTTTTGAAACTTTGTTTTATCTTCTTCATTGATACTCTAATAGAGAGGTCCTACAGCATAAGCCTTGCTTTCCCCTTTTTTAATTCGTCTCCCTCCTTAATTGTTCCCTCTTATTGTACATTACCCGCCTTTCTCAACAGAGTATACAAATTTTTTGAGTATTCCGAACGTCTCCCTCCTTAATTGTTCCCTCTTATTGTACATTACCCGCCTTTCTCAACAGAGTATACAAATTTTTTGAGTATTCCGAACGTCTTACATCACTTTACATTGTCGAACGCTTTATGCAGGTCAACAAATTCTACGAAAGAGTTTTAATTTTTCATTATTCATTATCAAGCGCAACGTCATAATTGCCTTTCTAGTGCCTTTATCTTTTATAGAGTCAAACTGATCGTCACGTAACATATTCTCAATTTCATAGTCTCTTCTTCCGAATATTATTCCGGTCAGTAACTAGAAAGCATGACTATGAAACTGATTACGCAATACATTTCCCCTTGCTATATCCGTAACTAAAAGAAGGTAACAGAGAGGGTACAATTAGAGTAATAGATCAGGAGAGATTAAAAAGGGCGTGAGACAAGGATGCAACCTTTCTCCTCATCCACTGAGTCCCATTGTCATTATTGTAAACTATTAGTGATTGTTGTAAGAACCCAAGATTTTATTACTCTGTATGAAGCCAAATACGCAGCTATTTCGTCCGCTATTGGCTGTTAATGACGTATTAAAATGTATCCCTTTCGTAATTCTTCTCTAGGGAAATCATTCGGGATGACCGTATCGAGGTTTAATATGAGCAATAACAGCACAGCACATGCGGAATTTCGATTCATTATAACTCCATAAACAAGCATCATACGGGCAAATATATCGCACCCACAGGAGTCGTTACAGAGGGGAAACAGTAGCTGCGTTGTTTCTGTTTATCTCGTATTTATTGCAATGCGATCTGTAATAGAGTAACGATAATATGTGTCATGCGAGTATATTAAACCGGCCGTTACCAATACGTTGCCATTGTTCCTGTAGCACTGATGTATTTCTCGCCCCAGGAAGCTTTCCATGAATCTCGGTTATTGTTAAACATTGTGGATGTTTGTGTTGGGCCAGGGTATTTAGTTTCGTGTTGGGCCAGTGTATTTAGTTTCTCTGTTATTGAACTTCGGCTTTGACAGTGACACATCTTGGGTGTGTGGTCGGCAACGTTTATAGGACGTCCTGTTCAATTAGCTTGTTGTCTAACAAATAGAATACGCAGTGTGTGCAATAACAGAGAGGGCATAATTAGAATGGTAGATCAAGAGAGATTAAAAAGGGCATGATAGAAGGGTGCAACCTTTCTCCTCTTCCATTCAATCCCAATGTCGAAGAAGCAACGAAGGAGATAAAAGTTCAGAAGTCAGCCAAGATTCAGAGCGAAATGATGTCGATGGGGACATTTTCTGATGACGTTGCTGTCCTATTTGAAAGTTAGTTAGAATTACCGTATCTGTTGCGAACGATGAACAATCAACTGGACACAGAATGATCCAAAAACAGAATTGCGAGGCAACGTTCTGTAAACCGGAACATAGAGAAACATTACAAAAAATTACGTAACCTTTTTCTTTCTAATCTGTCCGAGATTAGTTTACATATAACCAACACCTAATAACATCGATTGTACAAGTGTCGATTAGAAAAAATGGGTAACGGCATACAAAGCACACGGTAACGTGTAAAGGATCATACTAATACGTGACGACTGGTAACAAATGCTATTTTTTGGATTATTAATGGTAAAAAAAGATACTGAAATCAAATTGTTACATTATCATATGGCTGCAAGATTGGTCTCTATATATACTATAAAATACATAGGTTGGCACAACACAGCAGCTTTCTGTAGGAATAGACATCCAGTTTGGTTATAATATGTTAGGGATTCCATGATGACTCTGTAAATTATTGTAACTGCTGGCGATACTTGTTAGAAACGGGTGGTTCAGTTTGCTTAATCGCTTGCACAAAGTGAGTGACTATACTACTGTCATGAAAACGAAGGGTAACTTAAACAATGTCTTGAAATTAATTAGTTGGGTCAAGTTGGGAAGTCTCTACTGTCTGACGCATTACCTGTGGAGGTGACAAGGGAATTGTAGAAAGTTCCGTCTATTAAGATAGCTGTTAGCTACCGTCTGGCGCGCGTCCATTGTATGAACAACGACTTTGAGATTCATGGAGCTACAATTCCTGAGAGGCGGATTGACACTCTTCAGGCACTTTTACTATTCCGTTGTGGCCCTCGCTGTGAACAATCAGTTACTAGATGAAATTTCTACTAGCCGTATTTGCAATTTTGACTAGTGAAATGCACACTATTATTGTCCATCTTCCAATCACTAACACTAGCTCTGAAACAGCTTGTAACACGGTCTGCAGCAGATGCAATAATCCTCACTTAGGGACGTTTCAAAACCTTTTATCTTAGAATCACTTGCAAAAATTTCACAAATGAAATTCCGGCTTCTGCAGAACAAGGTACCTAGCTATGTGAATGCAATTAAGACTATACAGTTAAATACCGATTTGTAAAATATCGTTGTATCGCAGCTTATTCTTGAGAAGTTTGAGCTCGAATAGATTTGCAAATTTCAACAAAGCAAGCATATTTCTATGAAATAACTGTAGAACATAAAATAAATATATATAAAAGTTAAAATGTGCATTACAATAACAGTACTTCCTATTACGAATGTGTGATTTCAAAGCAGCTATTTACTTGAAAAATGGAACGTAGCCCAAATAAGCGTAGTTTATGAGAAAGGAAATAGATGTGAATGTCATAACTGCAGCGGTACTTCTGAATACATGTCATAAACTGCATTTTAGACATGTGACAAAACAACTGTCGCCAACTGATGGAACTATGTTATCAGATTGCCATCATGCTTTGTGCAAAGGAAGAACATGCTCAGACTACACCTTCACTACGACTTAACAAGTAGAACAAAAAAACCTTGTATCCAATTTACCAACTTTTCTTCGAAGGAAAAGAAGCAAAATATATAAAATTTTCAGAAATAGAAGCATCTTATCTCACCTTATACGGCCTGTACAGGGTTTATATAAGAATAAGAAAAAAACATTAAAAATACAGAACAGCAGATAAAACAAACCAATGAGTTAGACAACGGCATCCCCTTCACTCACTCTATTCAATATATACATCGATTACATAACGAAAACTTAGGTTAAGACAATAATATTTATATATTACTAAGTAGATGCTAGCTCACTGCTTTTTTCTGACGACGAAGTAGCTGTTAGCCAGAACCAAAATAACCTACAAGTAGTTCTTTTAAGTCGGACGAAGTGGACGTGCGGTTCTAGGCGCTGCAATCTGGAACCGCGAGACCGCTGCGGTCGCAGGTTCGAATCCTGCCTCGGGCATGGATGTGTGTGATGTCGTTAGGTTAGTTAGGTTTAACTAGTTCTAAGTTCTAGGGGACTAATGACATCAGAAGTTGAGTCCCACAGTGCTCAGAGCCATTTCAACTATTTTAGCCAAGTTCTTTCAATTTAAGGAAAATAGCCAGAAATCCCCCCCCCCCCCCCCCCCCCCCATGAACCATGGATCTTGCCGTTGGTGGGGAGGCTTGCGTGCCTCAGCGATACAGATGGCCGTACCGTAGGTGCAACCACAACGGAGGGGTATCTGTTGAGAGGCCAGACAAACATGTGGTTCCTGAAGAGGGGCAGCAGCCTTTTCAGTAGTTGCAGGGGCAACAGTCTGGATGATTAACTGATCTGGCCTTGCAACATTAACCAAAACGGCCTTGCTGTGCTGGTACTGCGAACGGCTGAAAGCAAGGGGAAACTACAGCCGTAATTTTTCCCGAGGACATGCAGCTTTACTGTATGATTAAATGATGATGGCATCCTCTTGGGTAAAATATTCCGAAGGTAAAATAGTCCCCCATTCGGATCTCTGGGCGGGGACTACTCAGGAGAATGTCGTTATCAGGAGAAAGAAAACTGGTGTTCTACGGATCGGAGCGTGGAATGTCAGATCCCTTAATCGGGCAGGTAGGTTAGATAATTTAAAAAGGGAAATGGATAGGTTAAAGTTAGATATAGTGGGAATTAGTGAAGTTCGGTGGCAGGAGGAACAAGACTTCTGGTCAGGTGACTACAGGGTTATAAACACAAAATCAAATTGGGGTAATGCAGGAGTAGGTTCAATAATGAGTAGGAAAATAGGAATGCGGGTAAGCTACTACAAACAGCATAGTGAACGCATTATTGTGGCCAAGATAGATACGAAGCCCACACCTACTACAGTAGTACAAGTTTATATGCCAACTAGCTCTGCAGATGACGAAGAAATTGAAGAAATGTACGATGAAATAAAAGAAATTATTCAGATAGTGAAGGGAGACGAAAATTTAATAGTAATGGGTGACTGGAATTCTAGTGTAGGAAAAGGGAGAGAAGGAAACATAGTAGGTGAATATGGATTGGGGCTAAGAAATGAAAGAGGAAGCCGCCTAGTAGAATTTTGCACAGAGCACAACTTAATCATAGCTTAAGAATCATGAAAGAAGGTTGTATACGTGGAAGAACCCTGGAGATACTAAAAGGTATTATAACTGCAGAAACTGCAAAAGTGTGGGAAATTAAGGAGATGGGACCTGGTTAAACTGAAAGAACCAGAGGTTGTACAGAGCTTCAGGGAGAGCGTAAGGGAACAATTGACAGGAATAGGGGAAAGAAATACAGTAGAAGAAGAATGGGTAGCTCTGAGGGATGAAGTAGTGAAGGCAGCAGAGGATAAAGTAGGTAAAAAGACGAGGGCTGCTAGAAATCCTTGGGTAACAGAAGCAATATTGAATTTAATAGATGAAAGGAGAAAATATAAAAATGCAGTAAATGAAGCAGGCAAAAAGGAATACAAACGTCTCAGAAATGAGATCCACAGGAAGTGCAAAATGGCTAAACAGGGAGGTCTAGAGGACAAATGTAAGGATGTAGAAGCTTATCTCACTAGGGGTAATATAGATACTGCCTACAGGAAAATTAAAGAGACCTTTGGAGATAAGAGAACCACGTGTATGAATATCAAGAGCTCAGATGGCAACCCAGTTCTAAGCAAAGAAGGGAAGGCAGAAAGGTGGAAGGAGTATATAGAAGGTTTATACAAGGGCGATGTACTTGAGGACAATATTATGGAAATGGAAGAGGATGTAGATGAAGACGAAATGGGAGATACGATACTGCGTGAAGAGTTTGACAGAGCACTGAAAGACCTGAGTCGAAACAAGGCCCCCGGAGTAGACAACATTCCATTAGAACTACTGACGGTCTTGGGAGAGCCAGTCATGACAAAACTCTACCAGCTGGTGAGCAAGATGTATGAAACAGGAGAAATACCCTCAGACTTCAAGAAGAATATAATAATTCCAATCCCAAAGAAAGCAGGTGCTGACAGATGTGAAAATTACCGAACTATCAGTTTAATAAGTCACAGCTGCAAAATACTAATGCGAATTCTTTACAGACGAATGGAAAAACTGGTAGATGCGGACCTCGGGGAGGATCAGTTTGGATTCCGTCGAAATATTGGAACACGTGAGGCAATACGGACCTTACGAGTTATCTTAGAAGAAAGATTAAGAAAAGGCAAACCTACGTTTCTAGCATTTGTAGACTTAGAGAAAGCTTTTGACAATGTTGACTGGAATACTCTTTTTCAAATTCTAAAGGTGGCAGGGGTAAAATACAGGGAGCGAAAGGCTATTTACAATTTGTACAGAAACCAGATGGCAGTCATAAGAGTCGAGGGGCATGAAAGGGAAGCAGTGGTTGGGAAAAGAGTGAGACAGAGTTGTAGCCTCTCCCCGATGTTATTCAATCTGTATATTGAGCAAGCAGTTAAGGAAACAAAAGAAAAATTTGGAGTGGGTATTAAAATTCATGGAGACGAAGTAAAAACTTTGAGGTTCGCCGATGACATTGTAATTCTGTCAGAGACGGCAAAGGACTTGGAGGAGCAGTTGAACGGAATGGACCGTGTCTTGAATGGAGGATATAAGATGAACATCAACAAAAGCAAAACGAGGATAATGGAATGTAGTCAAATTAAATCGGGTGATGCGGAGGGAATTAGATTAGGAAATGAGACACTTAAAGTAGTAAAGGAGTTTTGCTATTTAGGAAGTAAAGTAACTGATGATGGTCGAAGTAGAGAGGATATAAAATGTAGACTGGCAATGGCAAGGAAAGCGTTTCTGAAGAAGAGAAATTTGTTAACATCGAACATACACTCCTGGAAATGGAAAAAAGAACACATTGACACCGGTGCGTCAGACCCACCATACTTGCTCCGGACACTGCGAGAGGGCTGTACAAGCAATGATCACACGCATGGCACAGCGGACACACCAGGAACCGCGGTGTTGGCCGTCGAATGGCGCTAGCTGCGCAGCCTTTGTGCACCGCCGCCGTCAGTGTCAGCCAGTTTGCCGTGGCATACGGAGCTCCACCGCAGTCTTTAACACTGGTAGCATGCCGCGACAGCGTGGACGTGAACCGTATGTGCAGTTGACGGACTTTGAGCGAGGGCGTATAGTGGGCATGCAGGAGGCCGGGTGGACGTACCGCCGAATTGCTCAACACGTGGGGCGTGAGGTCTCCACAGTACATCGATGTTGTCGCCAGTGGTCGGCGGAAGGTGCACGTGCCCGTCGACCTGGGACCGGACCGCAGCGAAGCATGGATGCACGCCAAGACCGTAGGATCCTACACAGTGCCGTAGGGGACCGCACCGCCACTTCCCAGCAAATTAGGGACACTGTTGCTCCTGGGGTATCGGCGAGGACCATTCGCAACCGTCTCCATGAAGCTGGGCTACGGTCCCGCACACCGTTAGGCCGTCTTCCGCTCACGCCCCAACATCGTGCAGCCCGCCTCCAGTGGTGTCGCGACAGGCGTGAATGGAGGGACGAATGGAGACGTATCGTCTTCAGCGATGAGAGTCGCTTCTGCCTTGGTGCCAATGATGGTCGTATGCGTGTTTTGCGCCGTGCAGGTGAGCGCCACAATCAGGACTGCATACGACCGAAGCACACAGGGCCAACACCCGGCATCATGGTGTGGGGAGCGATCTCCTACACTGGCCGTACACCTCTGGTGATCGTCGAGGGTACACTGAATAGTGCACGGTACATCCAAACCGTCATCGAACCCATCGTTCTACCATTCCTAGACCGGCAAGGGAACTTGCTGTTCCAACAAGACAATGCATGTCCGCATGTATCCCGTGCCACCCAACGTGCTCTAGAAGGTGTAAGTCAACTACCCTGGCCAGCAAGATCTCCGGATCTGTCCCCCATTGAGCATGTTTGGGACTGGATGAAGCGTCGTCTCACGTGGTCTGCACGTCCAGCACGAACGCTGGTCCAACTGAGGCGCCAGGTGGAAATGGCATGGCAAGCCGTTCCACAGGACTACATCCAGCATTTCGACGATCGTCTCCATGGGAGAGTAGCAGCCTGCATTGCTGCGAAAGGTGGATATACACTGTACTAGTGCCGACATTGTGCATGCTCTGTTGCCTGTGTCTATGTGCCTGTGGTTCTGTCAGTGTGATCATGTGATGTATCTGACCCCAGGAATGTGTCAATAAAGTTTCCCCTTCCTGGGACAATGAATTGACGGTGTTCTTATTTCAATTTCCAGGAGTGTAGATTTATGTATCAGGAAGTCGTTTCTGAAAGTATTTGTGTGGAGTGTAGCCATGTATGAAAGTGAAACATGGACGATAACTAGTTTGGACAAGAAGAGAATTGAAGCTTTCGAAATGTGGTGCTACAGAAGAATACTGAAGATAAGGTGGATAGATCACGTAACTAATGAGGAGGTATTGAATAGGATTGCGGAGAAGAGAAGTTTGTGGCACAACTTGACTAGAAGAAGGGATCGGTTGGTAGGACATGTTTTGAGGCATCAGGGGATCACAAATTTAGCATTGGAGGGCAGCGTGGAGGGTAAAAATCGTAGAGGGAGACCGAGAGATGAGTGCACTAAGCAGATTCAGAAGGATGTAGGTTGCAGTAGGTACTGGGAGATGAAGCAGCTTGCACAGGATACAGTAGCATGGAGAGGTGCATCAAACCAGTCTCAGGACTGAAGACAACAACAACAACAGCCAGAAATTGCATTCTGGAGGTCTCCATTACGAAGACAAAATCAATGGCGTTTTTGGGACACCGGCCAATGCGAGTTAAGATTGAAATTAACAAGTACATCACAGAGCAATTTAATACACACGTCAAAAAAAGTTTTGCATCACCCCAGTTCCCAGAACTCCAGAAGATAGACGTTGACTGTGGGTATTGTATCACAGACGCAGTCCCTTTGACTGTTCAGAGATGTCACTCGGTTCAAATGGCTCTGAGCACTATGGGATTTAATATCTGTGGTCATCAGTCTCCTAGAACTTAGAACTACTTAAACCTAACTAACATAAGGACAGTACACACATCCATGCCCGAGGCAGGATTCGAACCTCCGAACGTAGCGGTCACGCGGTTCCAGACTGAAGCGCCTAGAACCGCACGGCCACACCGGGCGGCAGAGATGTCACTAATCCCGCCCATAGGTGTAAATAACTATGCATGAGCAGCGCCTATTAGACGGAAGGGGTCCGACAGCCAATCAGTTCCAGTCATTCCATCAGGGAGGAGCTACATGTCTCGTGTTGTCTTAGTTCAACCATGCCTAGACGGTGAATACCGCGGTTCGGTAGCTTGTGCATTGTTACTTTGTGCCAGGAAGGGCTCTCAACAAGGGTTGTGTCCAGGTGTCTCGGAGTCAACCAAAGCGATGTTCTTCGGACATTGAGGAGATACAGAGAGACAGGAACTGTCGATGACATGCCTCGCTCAGGCCGCCCAGTGGATGACTGCTACCTACGGATTATGGCTCGGAAGAACCCTCACAGCAACGCCACCATCTTGAATAATGCTTTTAGAGCAGGCACAGGACGTCGTGTAACGACTCAAACTGTGCGCAATGGGCTGCATGATGCGCAACTTCGCTCCCGACGTCCACGGCGAGGTCAGTCTTTCCAAGCACGGCACCATGCAGCGCGGTACAGATGGGTCCAACAACATGCAACAGGCAACAAAGCAACGCTCAGGATTGGCATCTCGTTCTCTTCACCGATGAGTGTCACATAGGCCTTCAACCAGACAATTGTCGGATTCGTGATTGGAGGCAACCCGGTCAGGCTCAACACCTTAGACACACTGTCCAGCGAGTGCAGCAAAGTGGAGGTTCCGTGGTGTTTTGGGGAGGCGTTATGTGGAGCCGACCTACGCCACTGGTGGCCATGGAAGGCGTCGTAACTGCTGGAATTGCCCAAGTCTGTCGGAATGCACAATGGACAGGAATGGATGCAGTTGATCAGGCAGGATGCTAACGTATGTGTCACCTATTAGAGTCATGTTTAGACGTATCAGGTGTCCCATATCTCTCCAACTGCACATGCCCCATACCATTACAGAGCTCCACCAACTTGAACAATCCCCTGATAACATGCGGAGCCCATGGATTCATGAGGTTGTCTCCACACCCGTACACGTCCATCCGCTCGATTCAATCTGAAATGAGACTCGTCCGATCAGACAGCATGTTACCAGTCATCACAGTCCAATATTGGTGTTGACGGGCCCAGGCGAGGTGTACAGCTTTGTGTCGACCAGTCATCAACGGTACACGAGTGGGCCTTCTGCTCCGAAAGCCCATATCGATGATGTTTCTTTGAATGGTTCGAACGCTCACGCTTGTTGATGATCCAGCATTGAAAACTGCAGAAACTTTCGGGATGGCTGCCCTTCTGTCACGCTGAACAATTCTCTTCAGTCGTCGTTAGTTCCGTTCTTGCATGATCTTTTTCCTGCCGCAGCCGTGTAGGAGATTAGATGTTTTACCAGATTACTGATATTCCCGGTAAAATTGTGAGATGGCCGTACGGAAAGATCCCCAATTCATCCCTACCTCGGAAGTGCTGTGTTGCCTCGCTCGTGCGCTGACTATAACACCACGTTCAAACTCAGTCAAATCTTGATAACCTGCCGTTGTAGCAGCAGTAACCGATCTAACAACTGCGCCAGACACTTGTCTTTATAGGCGTTTCCGAACGCAGGCCGTATTCTGCCTGTTTACATCTCTCTCTATTTGAATATGCACGCCTGTACCAGTTTCTTTGGCGCTTCAGAGTATGTTGGCGCACAAATTTTCAACATTCGTCTGTAGCACCACACCTCATATGCTTAAATTCTCTTCTGTTCAGATTTTCACAAGGTCTGTGTTTCACTACCTTACAGTGCTGTGTGCAGGCGTACATTCTCAGAAAATTCATTCTCCAGTTAAGACCTATATTTGATACAAGCAGACTTCCCTTGGCCAGAAACAGCCTTTTTGCCAGTGTTAGTCTGCTTTTCTCATTGGTTATTTTACTGCCTAGGTAACAGAATTCCTTAACTTCATCTACTTTGTAATCACCAATTAAGATGTTAAGTTGCTCACCATTCTCATTTTTGGTATTTCTCGTTACTCTCGTCTTCGATTTGCTCTCAGTTACTTTAAAATAGGGAAATGTGTCCGTTATTACCAGTAAAACTCTGCATTAGTGAACTATGGATGTTTGAAAATAATTAATCTGCAGACTACAGCAGCACAACCCGCCCAGATAATTATAATTACCACTTTCACAAGAGTTTTAATGTGGTACTATTAGGCAAAAGTCTAAACATTTGCTTGAAAGAATGCACGCTAGCAAATACAGTAGTTAGAGTCATATCGCAAAATAGTAGTTAGTGTTTTGTATGTTCTTCCCTTATCTATCATCGAAGTTCGGGTATGGAGTTCATGTAAATGATTAAAACACAGCGAATGGAACAGCTCGTGGTAGACTATGGCTTTCACATTAGATATTTGCCAGATAATATCATGACTCTTGCGAGCCTCTTTAACCTATAAATATCAGTTATACGCAGATGAGATTACTAGAAGTTAAATGACATTAGTGGGTTGTAGAAAAGGCGTACCTCCGTATTTTAAAATAATTTTTGTAAATTTCACCCATTCGAGGTGGGATACTTCCTTTGTCAGAGAAAATGAATGCAGTATTCACCTGCAAATACGAAGCTCATTTAGTACACACTAGCCACCTAATACTTTAGATTAGGCTAATGTGAATGGACATTTAAGAAACGTTCTTCAACTGTTTAATTCGTCATATACTGTAAAATTTATTTTTTCTATGTCATTACTAAAAAAGAGGAAATAGTAATTCTACATTTCAGCGATGCTTAGCTTACATTTTGATTGGAATGGCAGTGCTGTCAACAACACATATTGTTCTATTAGAGCAAAATAATAAAAATTGCTTTAAGGAATTTTGTTGAGTAACCACATTTGCGAGCCAATTTTCTAAACGTATTACACTATTCTTATTATTGGCACTGTTCGTAATTTTAGATAAACTTGAAGCATACACAGGAAATAAGTTTCCAATAGGTAATTTAATTCTTCTGTAGTGGTAAGGTAACTTCACAATACCAAGTTTCATTCACCCTACTGCATCATTCCTCATCATGAGAAGTGGAACGTTCACAAAAAAGTCACACATGTAGAGAGCTCCCTTTGTCATTTGTTTTTGCCATTTGTCATCTTAAAAAGAGCATTGTGACCATGCTGCAACTGTCCCCATACCGCTACTTCTTCAAGGATTTGGATCACTGGTAACAATGTCTGGTTGAAACCATGGCCACTCTGCTCGCCTCTTCTAGTGATCAAGATCGTGATTTCGTTAGCACTCTCTCAGAAGGTATCAATAGCTTGGGTTTTCGCTCTCTTGCACATCGAAAGGTAAGGACGTTGATCTTACTACTTCATTTACAACCATTCCATGTTCATCGTGGGTCAAAATGTCTTAATGAAGACGAAAATGACTACGGAGCGACTTCAATGGGATCAAATAAAACAGATCTACAATAAATATAACGATCAATCTGGAAACAAATTGTATTTAAGGCGATTGTTACATGGTTTATCTGGTTTTATTACGTTGGACTGTGTGAATTGCTTGAATTCAATTAGTAACTTTAGAAAGGATTAACCTGCAATATGCCTTAGGTAAATAACGTTCCTCTCATTCTTTGCAACAGGCTTGCCATCAAGAAAGGTGAACTGCAAGAAATTCTCAAAATCGTAACGGAGAAAAGCTCAGGTGTGTCTCCGTTATGGTCTTGAGAATTTTTTGCAGTTTCGATTCACATAGTTCAACGTAATCAAACCAGATAAACCAAGTAACAATCGCCCTTATATACGATTTGTTTCCAGATTGACCATTAAATTTATTGTAGGTCTGTTTTGTTTGATCACACTAAAACTAACTTTATCATCAAATGTCTCCACACAAGCGTTATGCAAATAAATAGATAATGGCACGTTTGTGCTGCGGATGGGCCTTTTATAAGTTCCTAAGGTACCAGATGTCTTATACATAACTATTGACAACAGACGATTACGAAATGTGCAAGATCAGTAATAACTGCATGTGTTGATAATCAACATTTGCTGCTTTACGTGAACTGAACAGACTTCCCTTGGATTGAGGCCACCACAACGCGACGCGTAGCGATTTATGCGCATGTTGTGACAACTGCCTGAGCAATGGATGTCTGGAGTTGGACATTGTACAAATATATCAACGACAGCAACGCGACCGTTCAGAGACATCAAAGATCGCTTTACATCATTTCAGTGGCTTAAAAAAAATCTTGGGCTGCATTTATTATGGAGGACGATGTCGTCTATTGTTAAAAAATGAGAAGCTGGAAGAGGTAAATAAAGTTTGAAGCAAAACAGTGTGGTTTATTTAAGTATTACACTACTGACCAGTAAAATTGCTACACCAAGAAGAAATGCAGATGATAAATGGGTATTCATTGGACAAATATATTACACTAGAACTGACGTGCGATTACATTTTCACGCAATTTTGGTGCTTAGATCTTGAGAAATCAGTACCCAGAACAACCACCTCTGGCCGTAATAACGGTCTTGATACGCCTGGGCATTGAGTCAGAGCATGGATGGCGTGTACAGGTACAGCTCCCCATGAAGCTTCAACACGATACCACAGTTCATCAAGAGTAGTGACTGGCGTATACTGACGAGCCAGTTGCTCCGCCTCCATTGACCAGACGTTTTCATTTGGTGAGAGATCTGGAGAATGTGCTGGCCAGGCAGCAGTTGAACATTTTCTGTATCCATAAACGCCCGTACAGGACCTGTAACATGCGGTCATGCATTATCCTACTGAAATGTAGGGTTTCGCAGTGATCGAATGAAGGGTAGAGCCACGGGTTGTAACACATCTGAAATGTAACGTCCACTGTTCAAAGTGCCGTCAATGCAAACAAGAGGTGACCGAGACGTGTAACCAATGGCGCCCCATACCACCACGCAGGGTGATACGCCAGTATGGCGAAGACGAATACACGCGTTGTGTGTATGTGCGTTCACTGCGATGTCGCCAAACACGGATGCTACCATCATGATGCTGTAAACAGAACCTGGATTCATCCGAAAAAATGACGTTTTGCCATTCGTGCACTCAGGTTCGTCGTTGAGTACACCATCACAGGCGCTGCTGTCTGTGATGCAGCGTCAACGGTAACCGCATTCATGGTCTCCGAGCTGATAGTCCATGCTGCTGCAAACGTCGTCGAAGTGTTCGTGCAGATGGTTGTTGTCTTGCAAACGTCCCCATCTGTTGACTCAGGGATCGAGACGTGGCTGCCCGATCCGTTACAGCCATGCGGATAAGATGGCTGTCATCTCGACGGCTAGTGATACGAAGCCGTTATGATCCAGCATGGCGTTCCGTATTACCCTCCTGAACCCACCGATATCATATTCTGCTAACAGTCATTGGATTTCGACCAACGCGAGCAGCAATGTCGCGATACGATAAACAGCAATCTCGATATGCTGCAGTCTGACCTTTATCAAAGTCGGAAACATGATGATACGCATTTCTCCTCCTTACACGAGGCATCACAACAACGTTTCACCAGGCAACACCGGTCAACTGCTGTTTGTGTATGAGAAATCGGTTGGAAACTTTCCTCGTGTCAGCACGTTGTAGGTGTCGCCGCCAGCGCCAACCTTGTGTGAATGCTCTGAAAAGCTAATCATTTGCATATCATAGCATATTCTTCCTGTGGGTTAAATTTCGCGTCTCTAGCACGTCATCTTGGTGGTTTAGCAATTTTAATGGCCAGTGGTGTAGTTAGTTGGCGCTTGTCTAGATGGCAACGATTATAAATCCGAGTTCGTGCATTTGTGTAGGATAATATGCACATATTGCTGCTTCCTACATGTAATTCAATGAGTACATGGATACCACGTGAAAGACTAGTCCCCATGCGAAAGCATCCATGGGGTAGTAATTCTGGCAATATGTGCTTCCGCCACACAGCAGTATGTAGAGACAAAGTAGATGCTGACAGCTGCAAATTTGTGGACTCATAATAGAATCCAAACAACATTTTCCAGAATTCTTGTAATCCAACACAATTTTGAATAAAAAGGAGGATTCATTTGCAGTTCTAGTACAGGGTCTATCTAGGGCTTACTTACTCAGTAACAGCAGCAGTCACACATGTTCACGAACAGATTTTTCGCTTATTAGACAACAGAAAAATGAGAAGTTAATTTGTCGGTTGACAGACTGCAGTAAGAAATTGTAGTGGTTCTGTAACGCGGAAGCATCGTCTCATTAAGTTGCAAAAGAAAAAGCTTTCAGATTTTTTTTCTTTCTCTCTCTCTCTCTTTGTTTTGTTTTTGTTTTTTTACTGCAAGCTTGTCAACAATATGGAACGCTCGGATATAGTAGCGCGGGACATTATAAAGCAACACCACACGCCTACCTCTATTCAGATTCGAACCTCAGAAATTTGTTAATGTTACTCCATTCCCCTTATATTCATTACCGCTGCATTTACGCTTCTGACGCAGGAGTCGTCTGAATCTTCCATGTGACCATTCCTAAAAGCCGAGTTCGAATCACCGTCTTGCAAATTATGTTCTTTTATTCCAGATGACATCACATAATTCGAGTTACAGTGCAATCAAATCGTGTCTCAGTTGACGAACTCTGAGAATGTTAAGGAATTTTTTGCAAAATCATTAGATACAATATGACTCTTCAGATTATTGAATATGTGATGTGCATGTCCTCTTTTAGTCAATTTATCTACAATACACTTTGCTGTCTTGGTGTAAATACACAAAAAAAATCGTCTTCAGCTTATTAATGCGTGTGATTTACTTTTATGAGCAGTTAGGACCCATCTCAAGATCACCATGGTTTTGCGACTTTGTAAAGCTCCTTTAATGTATTGTTTTTAAATTGACATCTTACGGCCTTCTACCTTCCGATTGCTCATCAAAAACTTATTTATATCGCCTCTTGCCTTCAGCGATTATAAAGCTGAAAAACGAGATTACTTCTCTTTCGAACACATTGTGCCATCACTGGTTGTGTTGATCTAATATCTTAAGTACAAATGTTTCATAGCAAGTAACCATGCGCAGTATAAATTGCTGACAAGTATGTAGGCGTCATAAAAGCGCGAAAAAATGCCATCCAAACACAGGTGTCAATACGTTTTAATTATTTCCTTTAGAGGATATTGTTTGGTTTTAGCATACATGAGTTTGCTTATATCACTTTACAGCAAGTTCGCGTCAAATATAACACTAACACAAACTAGCGTTACCCTCTGAGAGGATTTCTGATGTTTTGACCATGTGTTTACCTAATGGACAGAGGGTATGGTTCAAATGGCTCTGAGCACTATGGGACCTAACATCTGAGGTCATCAGTCCCTTAGAACTTAGAACTACTTACACCTAACTAACCTAAGGACATCTCACAAATCCATGCCCGAGGCAGGATTCAAACCCGCGACCGTAGCGATCACGCGGTTCCAGACTGAAGCGCCTATAACCGCCCAGCCACACCGGCAGGCCCAGAGGTTATCAAACAGTAATTTCGTACATATGGAAAGTAATTGGAAAAACTTAACAGGCTTTATTTTGTGGGTAATGGAAGTAGAGAAGTGCATGCAAATGAAATAACAAACGGTCGCCACCCTAATCAGGCATAATAATTTGAAACATTATTTTCAAGGAAATTGAATATGAGTACCTAAAGTGACATTCATTAACAATATCTTTAAATAGTGCACTGGATACACACGACTACAGAGCGAACAAAGTTGTAGGTAGCAGTAGTTACCATCTGCACAAATCAGCAGTCATAAGAGATAATAATAGTTATTATTGCAGTCATTAATCAACATAGCACTGCGGTGTTACTATATGAAACACTGGACTAAAGTTGGGCATGAAAAAAGTTCTAACTTAATTAACATATAACTACCACAGCTGAAATTAAATAACACTACGCAGACATAGGAATGTATCTGATATATAACACTACATAGACATAGGAATGTATCTGATTTCTTTCGTAACAACAAATATCCAAATTATCTGTCTAATACGAGAAAAACTACAATGTGCCCATAAACTGGTACTGTCTCTCCAGGCAGCTCTGTGATTATTTTAAAACCAAACTGCAATTCACTAATACTGATTCCTAACCCCACTTAAAATAGTTTATATTTTCACCCTTTAAATCAAATTACTGAAACACAGAGTTCAATTAACCCCAACAAATAGTTCATTGTAACAATTAATACTAAATTACGTTTCATAATAGTTCAGTTCATGTGCTTTTTCACTGCCTGTGAAACAGGTATTTTACATAGCAACATTTACACACTCTGGCACTGAACTTTAGCAGTTTTAATAAGGGAACAAGTCACTATTTACCTCGAAACAATATGCTCGGTTTCTGCACGTTTAGGATGGGATCCTGCATCGGTTCATGATTGGGATAACTTTAAGTTTCAAACACAGGTTTACAGCACTTGAATTACTATTGAAAAACACTCACACAAATATACTAGTACATGCTATAATACATATCTGTGTTTCGGAAGTTGGTCCAGCAGTGGCACAATAGTGGTGGCCAGCAACATGGCGGCTAACTGGTCTCACACGCTTGATGTTGAATGCTCTTTACAGTTTCTTCTTTTCGACGGATTTTTCTCGTTTAAGAGCTATTCCTTAATACCAAGAGCACCATGCAACAGCCAAAGCCACACCTGAGGCAAATTTCCACATAAACGGCTTCCAAGTGCCTCACATGTCACCCTCGATGTTTATCATACAATGGCTAGCCACTGACTGCGTAGCATTCCTACCTAGTACCCGCCCAGATCGACCGCCAAAACCACCTTTTACCGCGCGCCAAGCCACTTCCGTAGCGGAGGGGGTTTATTACAGCCTTTATACTTTACAATAAAAATTCCCTAAACATGAACCAGCTTCCAATATATACACTCCTGGAAATTGAAATAAGAACACCGTGAATTCATTGTCCCAGGAAGGGGAAACTTTATTGACACATTCCTGGGGTCAGATACATCACATGATCACACTGACAGAACCACAGGCACATAGACACAGGCAACAGAGCATGCACAATGTCGACACTAGTACAGTGTATATCCACCTTTCGCAGCAATGCAGGCTGCTATTCTCCCATGGAGACGATCGTAGAGATGCTGGATGTAGTCCTGTGGAACGGCTTGCCATGCCATTTCCACCTGGCGCCTCAGTTGGACCAGCGTTCGTGCTGGACGTGCAGACCGCGTGAGACGACGCTTCATCCAGTCCCAAACATGCTCAATGGGGGACAGATCCGGAGATCTTGCTGGTCAGGGTAGTTGACTTACACCTTCTAGAGCACGTTGGGTGGCACAGGATACATGCGGACGTGCATTGTCCTGTTGGAACAGCAAGTTCCCTTGCCGGTCTAGGAATGGTAGAACGATGGGTTCGATGACGGTTTGGATGTACCGTGCACTATTCAGTGTCCCCTCGACGATCACCAGAGGTGTACGGCCAGTGTAGGAGATCGCTCACCACACCATGATGCGGGGTGTTGGCCCTGTGTGCCTCGGTCGTATGCAGTCCTGATTGTGGCGCTCACCTGCACGGCGCCAAACACGCATACGACCATCATTGGCACCAAGGCAGAAGCGACTCTCATCGCTGAAGACGACACGTCTCCATTCGTCCCTCCATTCACGCCTGTCGCGCACTACTGGAGGCGGCCTGCACGATGTTGGGTCGTGAGCGGAAGACGGCCTAACGGTGTGCGGGACAGTAGCCCAGCTTCATGGAGACGGTTGCGAATGGTCCTCGCCGATACCCCATGAGCAACAGTGTCCCTAATTTGCTGGGAAGTGGCGGTGCGGTCCCCTACGGCACTGTATAGGATCCTACGGTCTTGGCGTGCATCCGTGCGTCGCTGCGGTCCGGTCCGGTCCCAGGTCGACGGGCACGTGCACCTTCCGCCGACCACTGGCGACAACATCGATGTACTGTGGAGACCTCACGCCCCACGTGTTGAGCAATTCGGCGGTACGTCCATCCGGCCTCCCGCATGCCCACTATACGCCCTCGTTCAAAGTCCGTCAACTGCACATACGGTTCACGTCCACGCTGTCGCGGCATGCTACCAGTGTTAAAGACTGCGATGGAGCTCCGTATGCCACGGCAAACTGGCTGACACTGACGGCGGCGGTGCACAAATGCTGCGCAGCTAGCGCCATTCGACGGCCAACACCGCGGTTCCTGGTGTGTCCGCTGTGCCGTGCGTGTGATTATTGCTTGTACAGCCCTCTCGCAGTGTCCGGAGCAAGTATAGTGCGTCTGACACACCGGTGTCAATGTGTTCTTTTTTCCATTTCCAGGAGTGTAGATTTTCCATTGTGAACAGACATACATTATTAAATTTCATTAATTTTAAACATCCTTTAGCGTTTACAACACATACATAACAAACTTTAAATTTCCTCTCATAAATCAATGGCTTTAATTAGTAAAGAACAACCACTTCATAGTCACATACACGTAGTAACATAGTATAACCCACTTACAATCGATATTGGCGTTACACATGCCCCATGTTTCATTGAGGTTTCCTGACAGGGATACGTCAATGAAACATCAATAACACCTATGCAGTGTCGTGTAGTCAAAAAATAATCAATCCAACCAGCATTGGGCATGAAAAAACGTGTCACAAAATACAGTAAAATACAATAAACTTTATATACATCATTGGCAAAACAAGACATAAACATCAATACTCAGTCCTGTAGACCTGTGGTAATTCACTGTCATTTTATGGAACAATCAGTTAAGTAGTAATCAAAATTATCTGCATTATTAATAATAATGCATAGTATTCAAGAAAAATTAATTATACATTTAGAAGCATATAAATAACAATATCACAATGAATTTTACACTGTACATGTAATACATCAAATAGCATAGTTTTGAAATTATTAAGCAAGAATTTTCGATACTGCTTCTAATTATGTCAGTCCATTTTTGGATATTTACACAGACATATAAATATATTTAAATTGAACCTAGTATTATTTTCTCACTGCCCTTACTTGAAAAAGACAGTCCAAATTTTTAAAACCATAGCAAACACGTACACTCTATAATTAAGACAATAACCAAATAATTTCACTGCCTGCAATAACATTTGGCAGTACATGTTTGCAAAATTTTCAACACTGTGTATTCATTAGACATTACACATTTGACTACCAACTTTGGATTTTATGGCAGTTCATTTCTGACACAAATTTAAACACATAAAACACTCAGAAGGGTTTCAATTTCAAATACTGCCTATCACTGAGATATGACAGTCCATGATGAACATTTTACCATATTCACACATACTTTCTTGCGCCAGTTTGGAAAGTCCTTTAGGCTGCCCACTCTGTATTCAAGGTAGTCCTTTGCTATTTTCATCATCAAAACTTATCTGCCCAATAACACTTTTTGCAATCCTTATATGTGTCATAACCAGGAGTTTAAATATAATGCACATCTCATTATTTTATATCGAATCTTAAACGTACAGGCATGCATCAGTAGTCTTATAATAGAAAAGTTCTTTTTTCAAAATAACAACACTTAGTAAAACAACATCAAAAATAAGAGCAAATATATTAAACTACATAGGTACTTTTTCCCTTTCCCCCCCTTATTACTCATTTCTATAGATATACAGAAAATCTGCTATATTATGAACCCCCAATGGCTTGTTTGCCTTAGGATGAACAAGATAACATGCATTAGGGTGCGGAGTTCCTTGCACTTCAAAGGGGATCATTATAAATATATTTGAGTTTAGAATTTCTTGGTTAATTTCACTGGATTTTTCGTGAGTTTTTACTAGAACAAAATCACCAGTTTTGATTTTGGTCAATTTAAGACACTTATCATGCCTTTTAGATCTGGCTTTCGCTTTTTCTTTCATTCGTTTTCTTACTAAGTCTTTTTTCTTTTTCAGGTCAAGTTCTACATAGGGTGGAAACTGTAAGGCTTCTTCAATGACATTTTTGCTTTTACAATTAAGTAGGATTTCCTTAGGCGTAAATCCTGTAGTTTCATGATGGAGGGTATTCATTATATTTTCAAAATTCATAACAATACTTCATGACCTTGGTGGCAGTTAGTTGTTATTTACTGACCAATCTCCTATACGTGGTGGCTTCTTTGGTCTCCCCCTTTCTACATCTTTCACAATCCTATTCAACTCTTGCCATCATATTGTATCGTCAGGTGGCTCTTTCAGTTTCATGAGTTCGAATTCTTTTATGTTCTCTTCGTCTGAACTATCTCTCAGTTCACATTCACTCTCTGATTCTAGCATGATTGTTACTCCAAGTCAACGAGCCAGCTTATCTTCCGATCTTTCGTTATTTTCATTCTTTTCGATTTTCTGATCATTTCCTAAAATTTCCACTTTATTTTCGGTTACAAGCGCTTCCTCGATATCACTTTAGATGAAGTCGATTTTCACTTCATGTTTGGTATGATCATCATGAATTTCAGTGGTTCACTTATAATCGTCTGAATCTATCTCTTCACAACCATTGCTAACAATTTCTTGTACGATATTTTCGTCAGCCAGGATCGCATCCACACTATTGAGGATTTCGTCCTCCCCCTGATTCCCATTTATACTGGCCATTTTTCTATTTTCTTCACCAATTTCCCTGACATCAGCAGCTCGCGTGCTTCTTGCGGTGCCTTCCTTCCTCTTACTCTCTTACTAACCTATTCCTCTAAATTTGCTGCAAACACACCTCATGCTGCGCTAACGCCCTCCACCCCCTTTCCGTTCTCGTGCAACATCCTTACTCCAATGTTTCACTTTCGTTTCTTCCCTTTATCACATTTCTGGCCTTATAACCTTCTCCAAAATTTTCCCACTTATATTGCTTTATACAGCGAATTAAATCATCTCACCCTTTTTCTTCCCTGACGACTCCCATTCGCACAGACTGTGTTCCTTTCCACTTTTATTTAATAACATGTCTGATTCTCTTTTTGTTTTGGTGATATTCTCCACAAAAACAGGTTCACTGAATTCTTTTACGACGTCATCTTTTACTACTGCCGCTCCTGCCATCTCACGGTGGCCAGCTGATCGCTCTGCGAAGTTCAGTGCACGCGGTAGTCTAATTCGAATGTCCCGCTAGCTGTATTTTCTCCCATGTGTGACTCATACATGTCAGGACCTGTCGTTCTGTATACACCGGCTAGTGACGCATTTCTGCCATTAGCTTGTGCCTTAAATTCATCTTGCTTAGTTCTGTAATGTTTCTTTAGTTTGGGACCATAGTACTTGTCTGCAGAATCTGGCATGTAAAACATGCGGGCCTTAGTTTTCCGCATCATTCCACTTTTGAAGATTTTGCGGTACAAATCCGCTGCCGTAAAATGACATGCTACCGCTACCTCTGCCGCTACCTCTTTGCTTAGTATTTACTAGGTAATATTCGATCTCAGATTGTTCATTCTGCTCGTGATTATCCCTTGTCCAGTTGTTACTGTTTTTCGTCTCTAGTGATCCTCATCTTCTACTCTTTCCAAAAACTACGTGAAGCTTTTGTGGATGCTTCCAACATAACGTTTTCAATCCTCTGGGAGCTTTTTCCATAGTTCCCAATCTATTTTGGATTCCGTTCATCTATTCCTTAACTGTGTCAATTTTGGGACCACATTTCGCAAAATACCTTCATTGAGTTTCTACCTCAACTTTTGTACAACGTTGCCATAATAAACTCTCGCCATAGGTAGTCCTGCTTTTGTTCTGACGAATATTCCTCTATAAATTTTGGTTTAAACACATCAAATGACATTTAATCTGTGTCTAAATTTAACACCCATCGTTTAGCATCACCTGCTATGATGCTAATGAACATATTAGTCCATTATATAATCAGAAAAATTCCTTTCACAATTTTTCAAAAAATCTAGGGGATGTCGTCCATCATGGTTTTCAGCTGGATCGAATCGTTCTTTGCCCTCTAGCAATTTACTACAAATTATTCTGTCAGTTGCTTAATTGGTTTTTCCCTCATCTTACGTTCAAGATCTTTCATTTTACCTTGAATATGTGAAGTGTTCTGTTCACACTTCTTTTCGCAAGTGGCTACTTCTTTACTCAGGTTTTTTTTCTAGAGTCATTAACTTTTTGTCTAAACTGAGAAATTCTGGAATTACATTTGTTAATTAATGCGGTTTTGAGGCCAAAAACTTTTTCGCCAATTTTTGTTACTTCCAAAGGTTTATTTAAGTATTACACTACTGACCAGTAAAATTGCTACACCAAGAAGAAATGCAGATGATAAATGGGTATTCATTGGACAAATATATTACACTAGAACTGACGTGCGATTACATTTTCACGCAATTTGGGTGCTTAGATCCTGAGAAATCAGTACCCAGAACAACCACCTCTGGCCGTAATAACGGTCTTGATACGCCTGGGCATTGAGTCAGAGCATGGATGGCGTGTACAGGTACAGCTCCCCATGAAGCTTCAACACGATACCACAGTTCATCAAGAGTAGTGACTGGCGTATACTGACGAGCCAGTTGCTCCGCCACCATTGACCAGACGTTTTCATTTGGTGAGAGATCTGGAGAATGTGCTGGCCAGGCAGCAGTTGAACATTTTCTGTATCCATAAACGCCCGTACAGGACCTGTAACATGCGGTCATGCATTATCCTACTGAAATGTAGGGTTTCGCAGTGATCGAATGAAGGGTAGAGCCACGGGTTGTAACACATCTGAAATGTAACGTCCACTGTTCAAAGTGCCGTCAATGCAAACAAGAGGTGACCGAGACGTGTAACCAATGGCGCCCCATACCACCACGCAGGGTGATACGCCAGTATGGCGAAGACGAATACACGCGTTGTGTGTATGTGCGTTCACTGCGATGTCGCCAAACACGGATGCTACCATCATGATGCTGTAAACAGAACCTGGATTCATCCGAAAAAATGACGTTTTGCCATTCGTGCACTCAGGTTCGTCGTTGAGTACACCATCACAGGCGCTGCTGTCTGTGATGCAGCGTCAACGGTAACCGCATTCATGGTCTCCGAGCTGATAGTCCATGCTGCTGCAAACGTCGTCGAAGTGTTCGTGCAGATGGTTGTTGTCTTGCAAACGTCCCCATCTGTTGACTCAGGGATCGAGACGTGGCTGCCCGATCCGTTACAGCCATGCGGATAAGATGGCTGTCATCTCGACGGCTAGTGATACGAAGCCGTTATGATCCAGCATGGCGTTCCGTATTACCCTCCTGAACCCACCGATATCATATTCTGCTAACAGTCATTGGATTTCGACCAACGCGAGCAGCAATGTCGCGATACGATAAACAGCAATCTCGATATGCTGCAGTCTGACCTTTATCAAAGTCGGAAACATGATGATACGCATTTCTCCTCCTTACACGAGGCATCACAACAACGTTTCACCAGGCAACACCGGTCAACTGCTGTTTGTGTATGAGAAATCGGTTGGAAACTTTCCTCGTGTCAGCACGTTGTAGGTGTCGCCGCCAGCGCCAACCTTGTGTGAATGCTCTGAAAAGCTAATCATTTGCATATCATAGCATATTCTTCCTGTGGGTTAAATTTCGCGTCTCTAGCACGTCATCTTGGTGGTTTAGCAATTTTAATGGCCAGTGGTGTAGTTAGTTGGCGCTTGTCTAGATGGCAACGATTATAAATCCGAGTTCGTGCATTTGTGTAGGATAATATGCACATATTGCTGCTTCCTACATGTAATTCAATGAGTACATGGATACCACGTGAAAGACTAGTCCCCATGCGAAAGCATCCATGGGGTAGTAATTCTGGCAATATGTGCTTCCGCCACACAGCAGTATGTAGAGACAAAGTAGATGCTGACAGCTGCAAATTTGTGGACTCATAATAGAATCCAAACAACATTTTCCAGAATTCTTGTAATCCAACACAATTTTGAATAAAAAGGAGGATTCATTTGCAGTTCTAGTACTTTTTCGCCAATTTTTGTTACTTCCAAAGGTTCTACATTGTCTTGAATTTTCATTATTTCTGTGTCAAATCTATCGTTAATATCATTTATCTGTCCCTGTTTTTGTTGTTAATAATCCAACCCAGTTCAAAAGTAATAGCAATGTGCAAAGCTATAACACCAGGAGAAAGGATGATCTCCACTATGCAGGGTTAAATCTGACTTTGGCACAGAAAGGGGTAAATTATGCTGCCACAAAAGTCTTTGCTCGCCTACCAAACAGCATCAAAAGCCTGACAGATAGTCAACCAATATTTAAAAATAAATTAAAAGAATTTCTAGATGACAACTCCTTCTACTCATTGGCTGAATTTTTAGATATAAATTAAGGGAGGAGAAGGAAAAAAAACTACCATAAACATTAGTGTCATGCAATATTTTGTGTAATGTAATATCTTGTGCAGACATCTTTTATTAACCTGACTTGTTCCACATCATTACGAAGTGTCGTATTCATGATCTATGGAACAAGTATTAATCTAATCTAATCTAATCTAATCCTGCATAGTGTCGACATTGTCACTAATAGTGTCTGTCTCAATGTTTAAATAGCTGATTGCATTGTTCACAATGCCTACTTTCGCGTCAACTTGCTCGATTTATCTTCTTATTTTAGCACCTTGCATTTCAATTTGGTTGTTAATGTCCCTACTCTGAACTGCAATTGGTGCTTTAATTTGGTTGTTAATATCATTGCTCCGAGTTGCAATTTGTGCTTTCATTTGGTTGTTAATATTTCTGCTTTGAGCTTTAATCTGATGACCCTATACTGTAATTTCATTGTCATTATTGCTACTTTGTTCTGCAATTTGCGCTGACAGTGTTTTTAATAAATCGGTCAAATTCAGCTGTTTTTCAATTTCTTGTTCTATGGTGTCCTCACATTCAGATCCTACTCATCGCGTTTCACTTTCGACTTTCTATGAACTGAACATATCCATCGAGTGGTTAACTTAACCACTGTCTTCGGTTGTGTCATCTTTCCTGCCTTGTTTCATTTGCGACGAGTTCATCTTTTGAATTTGATCGTTTATGTGTGTATGGTATTCCATGTAAGCTAGTTGCAGCGTCGTGGCATCATTTGTGTTTCCGTCTAGCGAACTACTGCCACCTAGTACAGTACTTACTTTCTCGTCCCGCTTGTTCTGATCTAATGTCGTTTTCGTATCCCTCTTAACTTTGTCAGTACTTTATATATTACCATTCAAATACTTGTGAAGCTTTCTATTAACAATTTTGCCTGATGTATTGCAAATTCGTGCAGCTCGACGGTCCGTACTCGTCTTATAGTTGTTTTGTGTCAAATATTTATGTTCTGAACTACAATTTTGTGTGTAAAACTCACGAACGTCCTGGCACGCAGCGCCAAATATAACGCTCAATTGCAAGTTTGGATCAAATATAACACTAATAACTAACACAAACTAGCGTTACCCTCCGGAAGCATTTTTGACGTTTTGACCGTGTGTTTACGTAATGGATAGAGGGTATTGGCTCTGAGCACTATGGGACTTAACTTCTTAGGTCGTCAGTCCCCTAGAACTTAGAACTACTTAAACCTAACTAGCCTAAGGACATCACACACATCCATGCCCCAGGCAGGATTCGAACCTGCGACTGAAGCGCCTAGAACCGCACGACCACCATGGCCGGCGGATAGAGGGTATCGAACAGTAATTTCGTATACAGGGTGTTACCAAAAGGTACGACCTAACTTCCAGGAAACATTCCTCACATACAAACAAAGAAAATATGTTATGTGGACATGTGTCCGGAAACGCTTAATTTCAATGTTAGAGCTCATTTTATTACTTCTCTTCATATCACATTAATCATGAAATGGAAACACACAGCAGCAGAACGTAACAGCGTGACTTCAAACACTTTGTTACAGGAAATGTTCAAAAAGTCCTCCGTTAGCGAGGATACATGCATCCACCGTCCGTCGCATGGAATCCCTGATGCGCTGATGCAGCCCTGGAGAACGGCGTATTGTATCACAGCTGTCCACAATACGAGCACGAAGAGTCTCTACTTTTGGTACCGGGGTTGCGTAGACAAGAGCTTTCAAATGCCCCCATAAATGAAAGTCAGGAGAGCGTGGAGGCCATGGAATTGGTCCTCCTCTACCAATCCATTGGTTGAGAATCGTACGAACACTTCGACCGAAATGTGCAGGAGCTCCATCGTGCATGAACCACATGTTGTGTCGTACTTGTAAAGGCACATGTTCCAGCAGCACAGGTAGAGTATCCCTTATGAAATCATGATAACGTGCTCCATTGAGCGTAGGTGGAAGAACATGGGGCCCAATCAAGACATCACCAACAATGCATGCCCAAACGTTCACAGAAAATCTGTGTTAATGACGTGATTGAACAATTGCGTGCGGATTCTCGTCAGCCCACACATGTGGCGGTGATTCGAGGAAGTACAGTACATGCTGACGAAAGTAAAATGAGCTCTAACATGGAAATTAAGCGTTTCAGGACACATGTCTACGTAACACCTTTACTTTATTTATGTGTGAAAAATATTTCCTAAAAGTTTGGCCGTACCTTTTTGTAACACCGTGTAGATGGCAATTAGTAGAAAAACTTAACAGGTGTTATTTTGGGGGTAATGAAACTATTGAGACATTATGTTCACAGAAATTGAATAAACTATGAGTAGCTACAGTGACTTTCATTAACACTCCCTTTGAATAGTGCACTCGATACACGCGACTACAGGGCGAACAAAGTTACCAGTTACACGAATCAGCAATCATACGAAGATGAATGAAACTTCCCTCTTAATAATAATAATTACTATTCCAATCATTAATCAACACAGCACTGCGATGGCATGGTATGAAACACTGGACTGAAATTGGAGAGGAAAGCAGTTCTGACTTAACTAACATATAAATACCACAACTGAGATTAAGTAATACTAATTAGACACTTTTTATGCCCTCATTTTTGGTAATGTATCAGGTTTCTTTAGTAACAACAAATACCCCAATTATCTGTCTAATATGAGAAAAACTACAATTAATCCCATAAAGCGATACTGTCTCTCCAGGCATCTCTGTGATTATTTCAAAACTAAAGTGCAATTCACCACTATTGATTCCTAACCCCACTTAAAATAGTTTATATTTTCATCCTTTAAATCAAATCCCTTAAACACAGAGCTCAATTAACCTCAACAAATTGTTCATGGTAACAATCAATGCTAAATTAGTTTCATAATAGTTCAATTTATGTGATTTTTCACCACCTATTAAGCAGATATTTTAGATAGCAACATTTACACACACTGTCACTGAACTTTAGCACATTTGATATGGGAACAAGTTACTATTTAGTTAGAAATGGGATACTTGGTTTCTGCGCATTTAGGATGGAGTCCTGCATCGGTTCGTGATTAGGATAACTTTAAGGTTCAAACACAGGATTTTTCACACTTGAATTATTATTGAAAAACACTCACACAAATACAGAGTCCATAACTGGCAAACTAATTGACGGAGTTGTCTCATCTTTGGTAGTGTAATAGTTTGTAATTCCGGCAATCGCCACACAAGCGTTGTATTGCGTTGTTTTGTTTTGTCAGATAACAGTCGCCAGATATTCAGTGTTTTGGTCTTAGTTGCATCTAGTTGCTCGAGTAAACTTGGCTGGCACAAGGCTTACATTTGATGAAAGGAAGTCAGTTTTGAAGTGGTATTTTAATACGAAAACATTAATGAGGTTCAACGGCAATGACGAAATGAGTATCAAATAGAGCCACCGACACGTTTAACGATTCGTAGCATTCGAGACAGATCTGAAGCCATAGGCTGTGTTAAAGGTGTACACAAGCAACGATCTGTACGATCTGTATGATCTGTAACAGTAACAAGTCCAGCTAACTCCCATTGTGTGTTACAACAATTCACTCACTCATCACTGAAGTCTGTGAGACAGTGTGCCCGTGAAACTGGAGTGAGTCGCTCATGGCTTTGGCGAATTTTGAAGACAGCAAAGTGGAAGTGCTACATCCCACGATTATTACATGCAATGAATGAGGACACTCCAGATCGTAGAATTGAGTACTGCGAGTGGTTTACTAACATGGTGCGCAACAGTTAAGAGTTTGCAGAGATGATTGTGTGGTCTGTTGAGGCACAGTTCAAACTCAATAGTACAGTAAATCGCCACAATTGCATCTACTGGGCCGCCGAACATCCGAACATCCATGTTGACAAAGCCATGAATTTACCAGAAGTAAGTGTGTGGTTTGGGTTGTCTTACTGGGACATGATTGAGCCATTCTTCTTTGACGGCACAGTTACCAGTGAGCTGTACCTTCAGAAGCTTCAGACACCCATTTTACCTGCCATTCGAGACTTGTATGGAGACGGCAGACTTTACTTTCAACAAGATGGTGCCCCAGCCCACTACCAAAATCGTGTTAGGGCGTGTCTCGACGAACATCTACCAGGAAGATGGATAGGCTCTAGAGGTGCTGTGGAGTATCGTCTATGTTCCCCAGACCTAACCCCTTTAGACTTTTACCTGTGGGGAACACTAAAGTACGTCGTTTATCGACAAAAGCAACGCACATTGGATGAACTTCGGGAATCCATCGTACATTCATGTGCAAATATCCAACTGAACACGTTGCAGTCAGCAGTTTGTGCTGCAGTTCGGTGGCATCGTTTGTGTGTGGAATTTTAATGGTGACCATTTCGAACACCTAGTTGGACTTTAAGCTAAACTTTTACCAAAAATGAGACGACTCCGTCAATTAGTTCGCAAGTTATGGACTTTTAAACAGTGGATACATATTTTTGGACCCCTCTGTATACTGGTCCATCCTATAATATATATCTGTGTTTCTGAAGTTGGTCGAGCAGTGGCGCAATAGTGGTGACAAGTAACGTGGTGGCTAACTGGTCTCACACCCTTGATGTTGAATGCTCTTTACAGTTTCTTCTTGGCAACGGATTTTTCTCGTTTTAGAGCTATTCCATAATACCAAGAGCACCATGGAACAGCCGAAACCACATCTGAGGCAAATTTTCACATAAACCGCTTCCAAATGATTCACTTGGCACCCTCGATGTTTACCATATAATGGCTAGCCACTGACTCCGTAGCATTCCTACCTAGTAGCCTTCCAGATGGACCGCCAAAAACCACCTTTTACCATGCACCAAGCCATTTCTGTAGTGGAGGGGGTTCCCTAAAGCTTTTATACTTTACAATACAAATTGCCTGAGCATGAACCAACTTCCAATATATTGCTTTAACTTTGTGAACAGACATATATTATAAAATTTCATTGATTTTAAACATCCTTTAGCTTTTACAATACATGCACAACAAACTTTAAATTTCCTCTCACTCATCAGTGACCTTAATTAGTAAAGAACAACAACCCCATAGTCATATACACATAGTTACATAGTAAAACCTACTTACAATCGGTATTAGTGTTACAACTTCTTACTTCTAGCTCATACATTTTTCTGCAAGAATAGCACTACAGGACAAAATGAAGGATGAAAAGATAAAAGGCAGGTTTCACAGATGAAGACATTTTTTTGATTATGTCCTTCTGAAGATGCGTGCATCAGTAATGCTTTGTCATTATGTGCATAGGCACCATTCTCACTGTTGATGGTCTGGCAAATTGCGCAAGCGGTGGCATTCACACCAGCACTGTAACAGGACTCTTACAACTCTGCTAATATGCACCTTCATTTCCTATCTAGATTGGCCCCGATGCCTAAGTGGACCGTGTAGCGATCGTTTGTAAGTTGGACATATGCGGACCACCATAAATCTAACAATTTTTTGTGATGCAAATTGTTGTAAGAAAGTGTTTTCTGACACAGCGCCTAAAATTTGGAAAATGTCGTGGCATGGATGTTTCTGTAGATTTTGGATTGCTTCTCAAGAAAAAAAAAAGTCATATAAATTTCCTCTAAAGAAAAGTTTACCAGAACCTACACAAATGGCCTACTAGACTTATCTAAAATTAAATAAATAGACATATTTTTTCTTACATTACCCTGTTATTTAGAAAATAAAGTTCACTTCAAAAAGGGAAACGAATCCTTTTATTATAAAAATAATTTTTGTTTACATAAAATTTTCCTATTTTCTTCTTTAGCACACAAGAGTTTATTATGAATTAATGATTTTTCATGTTGTTTGAGTGAATGATTAACTGCATTTCTTCGACATTCACATGGAACTTTAATTTTATGGCAACTCAATACACATTCTTTACATGTATTATGATACCCATCTTTTTGATTCATGCCTATTTGAAATTCTTCAATATTTTTTTATCCATCACTGAATACACTTCTCTAGCTGAAAGTTGTTGTTAAGTTAAATGATGTAAATGTTAGTGGAATAAAATAAAATATTAAACTAAAAATTCGAGATCACATTTTGTACAGTTAGTAAGTGGGCACAATTGAGCACAATCGGTAGAAAATAATGTCCCTACTTTTGAGGACGCTAGCACATTGGGGAGTTATAGTAAAAATAGCAAGTTATAATAAAAATTGAAGATAATTTTTTAAATTAAACTAAAAATTTCAGATCATGAATTTTATTATTCTTATTTTTAAGTTTTTTTCATTCCTTCATATTTCAGGTTTATACTTCCATCTTCAAAATATTGAAAATCCCAACCAGAATTTAATTTATATCTATTTTACAAAATAATTTTGGATTTGTCACTGAGCTCTATACAAATTTTCTCTCCATAGCTAGATTTCAAATATTCATGTCCTGTTATGTAATATGTTTCATTTACTTCTAGCTGACTAATTTTTTTGAACAAACTCGAATTGCTAGACTGAGCTTCTTGAGTAGAGCCTCCATTAATATAGAATTCATTTTTTATAAGATTTTATTTTTCATTCCATATAAATGAAAGAGATAGTAGTAATGATATATAATACAGCTGAATTAATGTCTTTATTTTTAAGAGAAGATTATGAATGTGGAGAGTATACTGCTGATGATAATAATGAATAATGGCCATATGGTAATGTATTTATCCTATTTTCCAGAACATATTTTTTATCATCATAAGTACTAAAAATGTGTAGATTTCGTGATTTTCATTTCAAATCATATTTATCATTCTGCGCTGCTCTATATTCTTGAACAAAAAATCTTTATAGTCTTCTCCACTTGTTTTGTTTTTAACAAAACATTTCTTCACTCTTTTAGACTTGTTTCTCCTCCTTTTCAACAAATTTTTAAGAATACATTTTGCTCTAAAACCACAAAATTCTTCCATAATTTTTCTGTTATATTTTCTTTCATTTTTCCTAAAAGTTTCTTTTATACCTCTAGAATATTGTTTATATTATCTGATGGATAGTCACTTTTGTCAAAGTGATTAATCATTGATTTCATATCTTCATAAAAACCTTTAGTGTGCATGTCCAAAATATATGTCTGAATTTTGCTAACACATTTATCTATTTTCACCTAATTATGGTTTCATAACTGTGTAGTGAAAATCATACAACATTTCTTTAGATAAATCAATTACAATCATATCCACATAGATGGGTTTATTAAATGTAATTTTTGTTTTATTCATAATTATATTCATTATTAAATACTGATTTTTCTTTAAAGGTTAGTATTGCTACAAATACATCACATTTTTCTTCATCTTCAACTAATCTTATATCTATTCTGTCTCACATTCTCCATCATCTTGCCAAATACAGAATTATTCTTCTGTAACCTCACTTGTAGAATTGAAAGATACTGATTCATCGCATCCAAAACTACTATGTGGTAAATACTGACTCACAACATAACCATACACATTGTTTGCATCTAAATAGGCTAAATAATTAGATACACTTTTTACATCACAATCTTAATAAATTTATCATTTGCTGTTACATATATCTTACAACACTGAGATATATCATCCATTATTCATTTTTCAACCAGAAGAACCATATTATAATCATGTAATAATTCTAGTTGTTTATCAGTCATTCTTAGCATTGCATTCCTGACAAACCTGGAGCTCTAAATTACCAGCACAGATTCAGATCATTTGCTTTCGTGAAATTTTTGTAAAATTTTCAAAACATTTCCACAAATTTTTTTGACAGTTTGTAAAATAGATGTTTTCTATGTAAATATAGAACATGTACGGTGTGAACTATAAAAGAAAAAGGAAAAAATGTGAGAAATATCTACAATATTACATCAAAATATTACGACACACTTTATAAAACAGAAAAAAATCGACAGTAAATCACTATTTTAGAATGTCATGTGAAATATAACAAAAACAGCCACCAGTTACAGTCACACCAGATGTTATATATCCATCAGGACAATGCAGATGTACTTGTAAATGCAAATCTTCCAAAGCAGCTGCAGTAAATGTTTTAAGGAGTGATACTGCACCCTTACAATGTCCTTTCAAGACATATATTTCACTGCAAGCCCAATCATCAATAAACTAACTACTTTTTTTGGAAATGTTTTTTGATTGTGAACATTTATTCTCCTTTGTTAGACTGTGTCGTTTTTGTTGTGCTACTTCTGGGTCATATTTTTGTTTGTCATGAAGTGATTTTGCAATAGCCGCTGCTGCACTAGCTAGTGAACCAACTGCACCAAATGCTGCTAACAGAGATGAAAGAAATTCCCCCCTCCCTGACCCCCTCCTCCATCACATGCTGTTAGCCCTTTACTATTTTTCTTTTGTGTCAGATATTCAATAACAATTTTTCACAACAGGTAAACATAATGTCGTAAGTAAATTTCCACCTGTCTTGTCTCTCTTATTTGCGCATTAGTTAAACAATTATAGATGCTGTGTAAGTGATCATTATTGAGCTTAATTTTAATGGCTTTAACTTTAGTTTTGCCACTAGGTAGCAAAGCATAATCAGTGCTTAAGTTATTCTTTCATACAGATAAAAATTTACAAAGATGAACATTTTTAGAAAACACTGAAAGGGTGGTACTCAATTTTTCATAAACTCCAATCATTTTCACTAGCTGCCAATTTTTCGAATAATTAAGCGTCATAAGTTTACATTCTCTCATTTGCTGTTAACTGAAGTTCTTTATCAGCTTTACTACTTGCTTCTAAGGCTTCATTATCTCTGTACACAAAAACATGTTTTTTTCTAAGCTTCATGTGAAGGACTTATGGGAATGGGATCGGTAATCGGGATGTAAAACTTAATTCCAATATATGTTTTAGCTCGTGTCCATATAGAATGAAGTATAACAATGAACTGACTAAAGTTAAGATGGAGGTTCAACAGAGCACTTTGAGTTCACAGGTACTACATTTTGTGGTCGATACGAACTATGGATTCCACAGACTTATAAGATTATCACTCTGTGCAAGTGTTTCACCTAGTTTAGTGAATGGTTTGCAGTATGGATATTGTGGTAGATGCATCAGACATTGGCAAATTATTTAAAGCGCAATTTACTAATCCCTTTTACATGTCTATCAGACTTGCAAAATGTTTGCAGCAAGTTATTCATAAGCTAATGAAGTATGGTATCCCTGTTGGATTATTAAAAATAAAATACTAAATTTGTCAATATCTGTCTTGTGCCAAGTGTTTCATTACGGTAATTTTTATTTCATGCTAATTCTTCTCTGTGGATTACCGTTAATCTATAGATTAATTCTCTCACATAATTTGTCCAAACATATTCAATTGGTTTTTCTCTACATTTCATTATTTATCCTTCACCCACTTTTTCGAATTAAGAATCTAAATATGTTAATTTTTGGTTAGCAATATTAAGAATTTTATTTACAAAATAATGTGATAAATCATATGTATTTAATTGTGATTGTTCTTTTATCATTATATTGTGTTATTAGCCTCTACTCGATTTTATTTTATTTTGTATATTATCATAATATAATGATAATGAATAAAAGAATGTATCTGCATAATTTGATAAATCAACTGAATCGAATTTTGATCCCATATCATCCATGGTAATTTGTTTTTCAGTTGAAAGATTCATCAGTCCATCTGTACCTTTATTTTCTATCCCGTCGATCATTAATAATATCTCCATCAAATGTTATTGTTAATTCATCAACAAATTTATATATTTGGACAGGTCACACTCCAAAAGTTGTGTTTTCACTATGGCTGATATACTGTAACATTATTTTTCTTATATTTATTTTTACAGCATCATCCTCCTTTACTTTTTTAACATCACACTGAGCTTGAGCTATCTCTTTCTGTCTTTAAACACTTGTCCATACTTCTGCAACACTTCTTGTATTTTGGTTCAATTAATGTGTAGTAATACTTATTAGGATGATCATCAGATAATTCATACTTTGGACTTACATACCCTGGTACATCTCCAAATTCTTCCAAATGTTTATGATCATATGGATCCATTTGTTTTTCATCCTCTCTATTTTCTTCAGTTGCTTTCAGAACATTATCATCTAGTCCTTCAATTCCTTGATTGACCTGCTCAACTGCATCAAGTACAGGCCAATCTTCTTTCTTATATTTGTCAAATTCTGTTCTTGTTTGTTTTTTTTCGAAACTTGAATCTTTCTTTCAATTCTTCGGATATTTCTGTTCCTTTTAGCTTTTTAACAACTTGTGGAACTTATTTGCAAACATTTTCTGAAGATGAAGTTCATTACTAAAAGATTTATAGCATCTTACGCTTTTGTTTAACATGCTTCTTAAGCTAATAGAAAATTTTTGATTTTTTTTCTGCACTTGCTGTCATTAGGTTTCCTAGTCATGTCTTCTGTTAAAAATGTAACATGATCCTCATTCCAAGTTTTACTACAATATCCCTTAAAATTATGAAAATGTAAATCACCACCAACAAACGCATCGTAAATATGATATAAAATTTGAGTCATGTTACGAATTTTTTTAAAAATATTAGATTATCCCTGACTACTTGTTTAGGTACTTCAGAATATGTCTGAGCTAAAAAAATTCCATTATATTTGCCTCTAGTAAAATATTTTGTAACTGCATCCTGATTTTCAAGAATGAAGTCATTAGATACTTTGCATTGCTCTAGGGATATAATTTCACTAGCATTTTCAATAAACGAAGTAATCTTCTCATTATCTTTATCTTCAATTTTTTTATAAACTATTGATGTTTTGGTTGGTCTAAACTTTCAGAACAAATATACAAATGGTTGATTTTTTTATAATTCAACCGTCTTGGAGCTAAATTACAATTATCAATCATTAATATTGCTTATCCACAGTCATAGGTCCTATTATTGAACACAAATACAATTCAGTAAAGGCTTTCCATGTTTATTTTTCGATATCTTCTCTGCAACTCTTAGTTTTGGTTCCCATCTGTCATTTAATTATATAATTGGGTAGGTTAGGTTACGTTAGGTTAGGTTATTCGTATTAAATGAGTCATCTTTTGCAATTCAGTGATAAGTCATCTGTTCTAAAAAAAGATAGACTGTACCTATACGAAAAAGTTATAGCAATGTTGTGCTAGACTTTTATAAAACATTCTAGCTCCAAAATCAAAAAATAATAAACAGTATTCTGATGGAGAAACGACTGAAATTCTTGTTGTTCAATATGGACTGAAAAAATTCATTTAATCAAAAAAGTATAACAATAAAACTTTAAATAGAATTATTACTGCAAGTGATGCCACATCATATATGGATAAAAAACATTATATTCGAAGTGTATTAGGATTTAGTAACCAAATTGTTGAAGCAAATAAAAAAGGTGTTGCCAATGATGGTCCTAAAATTATTCTATTCAGATTAAGAAATATAAATTGTAACTTGGCTGATGGCATGTTTGTGAAGCATACTGGTCATTTTCCTCAAGAAACTAGTATTATTTCTTCATTCAAGCACAATGCTGAACTTAGTCGATCACTAACTCATGAACCATATTGTTCTGTATATATTCCAGTTTTTGATACTATACCACATTCAGAAATAAGTATAACTGATGAAAATAATAATTTAATTAACTTCAATGTTGCTACTGTAACAGTTACTTTAGAAATGGTTCAGTAAATTTTGTCCTTATTAAATAATGAACAAAGTCGAGAGCTATCAGTTTTACTCATTCCCTTTGAATGAGGAAAGCAAATATAACCTACATGTTCATAATAAGGCCACTGACATTAACGTAAATATAGTAGATGGATGACTTCATCCTAATCATACTCAACTGTACATGATCTTTAGGATTGCTATCAGATTATCCAACATATGACGAAAAATTAGATAAAAATTAATTGATAATTATATGGCAAAGCTATTTGATTTTATAACCATAAAGAAAGGAAGTAATACTATGTTTAGAAAAGAGCATCCTTTTGTTTCATCTTCAGTTTTGTTGTAATTGACTTCATCTCTTAATGATAAAATAAGTATGGAAGGACATATACTTAATAGTGGTAAGTAAACAGTAAGAAAAGTGAGATGCTATTTCCACTAGATATACTTGTTGCATTTTTCAAAGATTATAAATAAATTTTGTGCAAAGATGATCTTCCTGTAATTTTTATTTGGAGTTCCAGTGGTGAAGATGCTTTTCTTAGATGGCCTGATTGCAGTAATGCTGGAATTGAAATAGAAAGAAAAGTATTCTTCCAAAAGAAGGTAAAATTATTGTAAAATCTATGGAAATTCGTGTACCTATTAGTAAGTGTGAACCAAATTATATTTATTCATTATTATTTTTCTAAATATCTCTTTTTATTTCGATTGTGTTAGCATTTTGAAATTTTAAAATTGATGAATATTCGTCTGAGAAACTAACAAAAAATTTTATCCTTTGCCTTTGCAAATTATGCAACCCATTTTACTTTCATGTATTGAGGGTAGCGTTTTCGACCCTGTCCAAAAATGCAATCAGTTTTCAGTTATCTCTAAAAATAAAAAAAAGTTATACTAAAAACAAATTTCATGCACCTCTATGTAGGAAACCCAACTTACATGGGGAATCTCTGGCTGAGCTGTAGTGTGAAAATGATGGCACTCTTTTAAAATGAATATGGGAATGTTCTTTGTTTCAAACATAAATTATTCTTTTTTTAATGTTAATTCCAGTACTGTAATTGGCATTACAAGTTGTTTACATTTAGTCCCCTCAAATAAAATACAATAATGCAAGGAGGTTCCTACATTCATATTCAAATTAAACTGTTGAAAATGCCACGTTTTACAATGAATTTCAAATCCCTATGGGCCCAATTTCAGTTCACAAGAGCTGATAGTAGGGTTTGCATGTGGCACAGACCCTCTGAAGCTGTTGACTCATGCTGTCAAACAAGGCACTGTGCCAGCTGGTTGTGCCTCCATTATGATGTGGGCTGTCTTTACATGGAGTGGAGTGGGTCCTCTGTTCCAACTCAACTGATCATTGCCTGGGAATGGTTATGCTTGGCTACTTGGAGAATATCTGCAGCCATCCACAGATTTTGTGTTCCCAAACAACAATGGAATTTTTATGGACGATAATGCATCATATCACTGGGCCCCAACTGTTCTTGATGATTGAAGAACATTGTGGACAGTTGGAGCAAATGACTCTGCCACCCAGTTCACCCTACTGACACCCAGCATGATCTGTTCTTGCTGTGACTGATGCATGAGGGGATCACATTGCTAAAAAGAAGTTTACAGATACCAAGGACTGAATGCTGGAATGACCACATGCTTTCACAGTGCCTGACTGACAGCTTGCACCCATGGCTTTGGGGATTTGTGCCACACCCAAACCCTGCTATGGGTTTTCATCAACTGAAATTGAGACTCATCTGACCAGGTCACATTTTTCCAGTTGTCAGAGGTCCAACTAATGTGGTCATGAGCCCAAGAGAGGTACTGCAGGTGAAGTTGTACTTTTAGCAAAGGTTATAGCATTGTTCATCTGCTGCCATAGTCCATTAATGCCAAATTTGGCTCACTCTTCTAGTGGATACATTTTGCATACATCCCACATTGATTTCTACTCTTACTTCATGCAGTCTTGCTTTTCTGTTAGGACTGAAAAGCTGTACATACACAATGCAGCTTTCGGTTGTTAAACGAGGGCTGTCAGCCTCTGCAATGTCCATGGTGAGAGGTAATGCCTGCAATTTGGTATTCTCATCACATTTGACACTGTGGATCTCAGGATGTCAGAATATTCAATTCCCTAATGATTTCTGTAATGCACTGTCCCATGGGTCTAGCTCCAACTACCATTTCATGTTGGAAGTCTGTTAATTCTCATTGCACAGCCATAATCACATTGGAAACCTCTTTCACATGAATCACCTGAGTAGAAATGACAGCTATGAAAATGCACCACACTCTTATACCTAGTGTATGCAATACTACTATAATCTACATACGTACATATCACTATCCTGTGACTTTTGTCACCTCCATATAGATTATGTATAAACATACAAAACATGACCCTCCCATTATCCATGGACCTTGTCGTTGGTGAGGAGGCTTGCGTGCCTCAGCGATACAGATACCCGTACCGTAGGTGCAACCACAACGGAGGGGTATCTGTTAAGAGGCCAGACAAACGTGTGGTTCCTGAAGAGGGGCAGCAGCCTTTTCAGTAGTTGCAGGGGTAACAGTCTGGATGATTGACTGATCTGGCCTTGTAACAATAACCAAAACAGCCTTGCTGTGCTGGTACTGCGAACGGCTGAAAGCAAGGGGAAACTACGGCCGTAATTTTTCCCGAGGGCATGCAGCATTACTGTATGATTAAATGATGATGGCGTCCTCTTGGGTAAAATATTCCGGAGGTAAAATAGTCCCTCCTTCGGATCCCCGGGGGGGGGGGGGGGGGGACTACTCAAGAGGATGTCATTATCAGGAGAAAGAAAACTGGCGTTCTACGGGTCGGAGCGTGGAATGTCAGATCCCTTAATTGGGCAGGTAGGTTAGAAAATTTAAAAAGGGAAATGGATAGGTTAAAGTTAGATATAGTGGGAATTAGTGAAGTTCGGTGGCAGGAGGAACAAGACTTCTGGTCAGGTGACTACAGGGTTATAAACACAAAATCAAATAGGGGAAATGCAGGAGTAGGTTTAATAATGAATAGGAAAATAGGAATGCGGGTAAGCTACTACAAACAACATAGTGAACGCATTATTGTGGCCAAGATAGATACGAAGCCCACACCTACTACAGTAGTACAAGTTTATATGCCAACTAGCTCTGCAGATGACGAAGAAATTGAAGAAATGTATAATGAAATAAAAGAAATTATTCAGATAGTGAAGGGTGACGAAAATTTAATAGTCATGAGTGACTGGAATTCGGTAGTAGGAAAAGGGAGAGAAGGAAACGTAGTAGGTAAATATGGACTGGGGCAAAGAAATGAAAGAGGAAGCCGCCTGGTAGAATTTTGCACAGAGCACAACTTAATCATAGGTAACACTTGGTTCAAGAATCATAAAAGAAGGCTGTATACATGGAAGAAGCCTGAGATACTGACAGGTTTCAGATAGATTATATAATGGTATGACAGAGATTTATGAATCAGGTTTTAAATTGTAAGACATTTCCAGGGGCAGATGTGGACTCTGATCACAATCTGTTGGTTGTGACCTGTAGATTAAAACTGAAGAAACTGCAAAAAGGTGGGAATTTAAGGAGATGGGACCTGGATAAACTAAAAGAACCAGAGGTTGTACGGAGTTTCAAGGAGAGCATAAGGGAGCAATTGACAGGAATGGGGGAAGGAAATACAATAGAAGAAGAATGGGTAGCTTTGAGGGATGAAGTAGTGAAGGCAGCAGAGGATCAAGTAGCTAAAAAGACGAGGGCTAGTAGAAATCCTTGGGTAACAGAAGAAATATTGAATTTAATTGATGAAAGGAGAAAATATAAAAATGCAGTAAATGAAGCAGGCAAAAAGGAATACAAACGTCTCAAAAATGACATCGACAGGAAGTGCAAAATGGCTAAACAGGGATGGCTAGAGGACAAATGTAAGGATGTAGAGGCTTATCTCACTAGGGGTAAGATAGATACTGCCTACAGGAAACTTAAAGAGACCTTTGGAGAAAAGAGGACCACTTGTATGAATATTAAGAGCTCAGATGGCAACCCAGTTCTAACCAAAGAAGGGAAAGCAGAAAGGTGGAAGAAGTATATAGAGGGTCTATACAAGGGCGATGTACTTAAGGACAATATTATGGAAATGGAAGAGGATGTAGCTGAAGATGAAATGGGAGATACGATACTGCGTGAAGAGTTTGACAGAGCACTGAAAGACCTGAGTCGAAACAAGGCCCCTGGAGTAGACAACATTCCATTTGAACTACTGACGGCCTTGGAAGAGCCAGTCCTGACAAAACTCTACCATCTGGTGAGCAAGATGTATGAGACAGGCGAAATACCCTCAGACTTCAAGAAGAATATAATAATTCCAATCCCAAAGAAAGCAGGTGTTGACAGATGTGAAAATTACCGAACTATCAGTTTAATAAGCCACAGCTGCAAAATACTAACGCGAGTTCTTTACAGACGAATGGAAAAACTAGTAGAAGCCGACCTCGGGGAAGATCAGTTTGGATTCCATAGACATGTTGGAACACGTTAGGCAATACTGACCCTTCGACTTATCTTAGAAGCTAGATTAAGGAATGGCAAACCTACGTTTCTAGCATTTGTAGACTTAGAGAAAACTTTTGACAATGTTGATTGGAATACTCTCTTTGAAATTCTGAAGGTGGCAGGGGTAAAATACAGGGAGCGAAAGGCTATTTACAATTTGTACAGAAACCAGATGGCAGTTATAAGAGTCGAGGGACATGAAAGGGAAGCAGTGGTTCGGAAGGGAGTGAGACAGGGCTGCAGTCTATCACCGATGTTATTCAATCTGTATATTGAGAAAGCAGTAAAGGAAACAAAAGAAAAATTCGGAGTAGGTATTAAAGTCCATGGAGAAGAAATAAAAAGTTTGAGGTTCGCCGATGACATTGTAATTCTGTCAGAGACAGCAAAGGACTTGGAAGAGCAGTTGAATGGAATGGACAGTGTCTTGAGAGGAGTATATAAGATGAACATCAACAAAAGCAAAATGTGGATAATGGAATGTAGTCGAATTAAGTCGGGTGATGCTGAGGAAATTAGATTAGGAAATGAGACACTTAAAGTAGTAAATTAGTTTTGCTATTTGGGGAGCAAAATAACTGATGATGGTTGAAGTAGAGAGGATATAAAATGTAGACTGGCAATGACAAGGAAAGTGTTTCTGAAGAAGAGAAGTATGTTAACATCGAGTATAGATTTAAGTGTCAGGAAGTCACTTCTGAAAGTATTTGTATGGAGTGTAGCCATGTATGGAAGTGAATCATGGACGATATATAGTTTGTACAAGAAGAGAATTGAAGCTTTCGAAATGTGGTGCTACAGAAGGATGCTGAAGATTAGATGGGTAGATCACATAACTAATGAGGAAGTATTGAATCGGACTGGGGAGAAGAGAAGTTTGTGGCACAACTTGACCAGAAGAAGGGATCGCTTGGTAAGACATGTTCTGAGGGATCAGGATCACCAATTTAGGATTGGTGGGCAGTGTGGAGGGTAAAAATCGTAGAGGGAGACCAAGAGATGACTACACTAAGCAGATTCAGAAGAATGTAGGTTGCAGTAGGTACTGGGAGATGAAGAAGCTTGCACAGGATAGATTAGCATGGAGAGCTGCATCAAATCAGTTTCAAGATTGAAGACCACAACAACAACAACAACCAAACATGAAGGTGATGAAGACTAACAGAATGGAGAGTAATGAGTTGCTTACCATCAAAATTGGGATCAAAATAATAGTGAAAAATGTAAGAGTAGACTACAGTCCATGAGGAAAAAGTAAAGAGAAAATCACATGCTGATTGGCAAAGAACACTTACAGTGTCAAATATTGGTACAACATGGAGAGAGAAGTTCCTGAAAGAAAACACTTGGACCTTAGCACCATATGCAAGTGAAATGTACACCACCAGATATCAGGGTAATGAAGCATGGATGCCATCTAAGAACATTAAAATTAGATGTGCAAATAAAGTATGAAATGAAGAAGTACTGAAAAACATAGGTGTGAATAGAAGTTCATAGAAAATTCATGGCAGTAGAAGGTTGGTGGAACACCTTTTGCAGTATCCAGGATCAAGTGCTGGAAGGAACAGAACTGACGAATAGTAGTGTAGGCAGACCAAGACTAAAATAAGCAAATCATATTATAAAGGAAGCAATGTATAATACTTGTTAGAGATGAAGATTTTGGCACAGATTAGAAACAGTTAGAGGACAGTGTCTAACTGGACAAAATATCTATGACTTTAAGAAATTCTGTTATGATGCCTCAGGTATTTAGCAACTGCACTTTTGCATTTGGAGCACTCAGTCAACCACAGAGATAGCCGACCACAAGGGCATTCATATCTGGGGGCAAGGTGGGGCATACCCACCCCCCACCCGCCTTGCTTCCTCTCAGGGGAAGGAAAAAATATGATGTGGTCATGTGTTTTTCTTTCGATAAAATGATTTAAAAGTGAGTGTTACACAGGTTTTTAACAGGGAACTGAAAGCTTTTTGTGGCTACTTAAAAGTCGTCATTTGTCTTCCAAAATACTAGAAATGCTCCATACCCCAGGAGCAGGCTCCCCCTCCCCCATTTCAGCAAACTATAATAAGGACACCTTTGGTCAATCATTTGCTGAAATGTTAATGAATTGCTGCTATGTTGCCATAAGGAGCCATCAGGCACTTTACATCTACATCTACATCTACATGACTACTCTGCAATTCACATTTAAGTGCTTGGCAGAGGGTTCATCGAACCACAATCATACTATCTCTCTACTATTCCACTCCCGAACAGTGAGCGGGAAAAACGAACACCTAAACCTTTCTGTTCGAACTCTGATTTCTCTTATTTTATTTTGATGATCATTCCTACCTATGTAGGTTGGGCTCAACAAAATATTTTCGCATTCGGAAGAGAAAGTTGGTGACTGAAATTTCGTAAAAAGGTCTCGCCGCGATGAAAAACGTCTATGCTGTAATGACTTCCATCCTAACTCGTGTATCATATCTGCCACACTCTCTCCCCTATTACGTGATTTTGCACCCTTTCGATGTCCTCCGTCAATCCCACACCGCGCAACAATATTCTAACAGAGGACGAACGAGTGTAGTGTAAGCTGTCTCTTTAGTTGACTTGTTGCATCTTCTAAGTGTCCTGCCAATAAAACGCAACCTTTGGCTCGCTTTCCCGACAATATTATCTATGTGGTCCTTCCAACTGAAGTTGTTCGTAATTTTAACACCCAGGTACTTAGTTGAATTGACAGTCTTGAGAACTGTACTATTTATCGAGTAATCGAATTCCAACGGATTTCTTTTGGAACTCATGTGGATCATCTCACACTTTTCGTTATTTAGCGTCAACTGCCACCTGCCACACCATACAGCAATCTTTTCTAAATCGGTTTGCAACTGATACTGGTCTTCCGATGACCTTACTAGACGGTAAATTACAGCATCATCTGCGAACAACCTAAGAGAACTGCTCAGATTGTCACCCAGGTCATTTATATAGATCAGGAACAGCAGAGGTCCCAGGACGCTTCCCTGGGGAATACCTGATATCACTTCAGTTTTACTTGATGATTTGGGCACAACTTGGCTAAGGGAAGGATCAGTTGATAGGACAGACCCTGAGGTCTCAACTGCTTTTTTATTTATTTCTATTTATTCATTTAGCCTGATTTGATTAGGGCCACCATGGCCCTTTTACTTCATTTTTACCTAAGAAATAACAATTTTAAAATTAAAAACAGTATTACGATGTTTTGAGTGGCTGAAATGTTGGTGTTAGTAAATTGTACTGACGATGACTAATAATGTTAATACTGACATTACTTGTGCTACTGCTACAGCTGCCACAAATAGTGATAACAGTAATAATAATAATGATAATAGTAATAATAATAATAATAATGATAATACCAACAATAATAATGGCAATAATAACAATATTGATGGTGTGAGATATAAAAAGGAAATTTAAGGAGACTGCCCCAGCTAAGAAAACTGCAAACTGAGGAAGATCTGGCTGGAAAATAGTGTGAACAGTGGTAACGAGTGGGACAGGCACAGTGATAATAATTATTGTTGCTTTAGTAGATATGTCATTAAATGTCTTACACCTTGAAGATTTATTCTTTTCACCAGTATTTTGATTATTAACCAGTATATCACTGTGAAGAGTTCAGTGATAGTGTTGTTCTCATCTAGGGTGACCAGATGCAATTGTTTAAAAAGGAGGACAAACAGCTTCAAAAAGGAGGACAAAGGAAGAAAAAAGAGGACACATCAGATGGGTCAACTGCAGATAAGGATACCACTCGTCAGTTTTGGACAAGACACATAACTGCCGGGAATGACCTGTAAGACTAGTAGTTAATTGTTACTAATGGTCAGGTGGTGGTTAACTGAGCAGTATAAAAAAATCAAAAGCATTGATTGTGGTGACAGTGTGGCGCCAATTGTTTTATTATGTCAACAACACGGAATTGTTTACAAACCGAAAAACATAGGATCATTCACATCCCTTCATTTGACGCACCGCTACCAACATCTACAATTCAAGCAGCAGCTGACGACATGTAAACTTCACTTTAACCTTCCGAATACAAATAAATTGAATGACTATGAAACAATGAAATAAAACCATGACAGTTAATCTGTCAAGTTATTTCTTACCTTTATTGGCCACAGCTCCACATATCTTATATTCCGCTTTAAATTCATTTCTCCCTTTCTTGAAAGCTGGATATTTGCAGGAAAGGACATCAGAAAAAGTACACTTTCATTTAGGCATAGAGAAATATTTTACATAACTCACTCGGTTAAAAATTACATTCATAAACCACACGTGCACTACAGGAAGCCAAGCGAATATATGAAACGAAAATTTTAAATAATCGAAATTTGCATTCACTTATGGGGCAATCAACAATGACATCAGTGATCCTGGTGCCACCTACTAACATCGCCTTCATGCGTGTTTATCATGAAGGGTGTGCCAATAGTTAAAGTATTTATGAAAACAGCAATAGAATGGAACGAATTGTAAATTTAGGCTAACTTTACTATGCTCAACTTTCTGAAAAAGCCAGACACTGTAAAAATCCGTCCAGACCCCGAACAAGGAGCTAAAATGGAGGACATGTCCAGATTAATCCGGACATCTGGTCACCCTATTCTCATCAGAATCAACAGCAAACAAGCACTGACTATGATAGTTCAGGTATACAATCCACCATAGCAAGCTGAAGATGAAGAGACAGAAAAAGTATAGGAGGACATTGAAAAGGTAATACAATGCATAAACAGAGATGAAAATCTAATATCCATGGGGGGCTGGAATGCAGTTGTAGGGAAAGGAGTAGAAGAAGAGGTTACAGGAGAATATGGGCTTGGGACAAGGAATGAGAGAGGAGAAAGACTAATTGAGTTCTGTGAAATGTTTCAGCTACCAACAGCGAATCCTCTGTTCAAGAATTACAAGAGGATGAGGTATGCTTGGAAAAGGATGGGCAATACAGAAAGTATTCTGTGATTAGATTACATCATGGTCAAACAGAGATTCCGAAATCAGATGCTGGTTTGTAAGGCATACCCAGCAGCAGATATAGACTCATATCACAATGTAGCAGTGATGAGAAGTAGACTGAAATTTAAGAGATTAGTCAGGAAGTATAAATACACAAGAAGTGGGATATGAAAGTACCAACTAATGACAAGGTAAGCTTGAAGCTCTCTAAGGATATAAATACAGCAATAAAGAATAGCTCAGTAGGCAGTACACTTGAACACTTGAAGAGGAATGGACATCTCTAAAAAGGGCAATCACAGAAGCTGGAAAGAAAAACATAGGTACAAAGAAGGTAACTGCAAAGAAACTATGGGTAACAGAAGAAATGCTTCAGTTGATCGATGAAAGAAGTAAGTACAAGGAGATGGAAGAATATGGGAATGCAAGTCGCTGAGGAATGAAAAAAATAGGAAGTACAGGGAAACTATGACAAAATGGCTGCATGAAAAATGTGAAGAAATCGAAAGGACTTGCTCAGCATATATTAAAGCCAAAATAACCTTCCACGAGATTAAAAGCATGCTTGGTAACATTAAGAATGCAGTGGAATTCCTCTCTTAAATGCAGAAGAAAGAGCAGACAGGTGGAAAGAGTACATTGAAGGCCTCTATAGGGGGTAAGATTTGTCTGATGAGATGGAAGAAGAAACAGGATTCGATTTAGAAGAGATGGGAGATCCAGTATTAGAACCAGAATTTAAGAGAACTTTGGAGGACTTAAGATGAAATAAGGTAGAAGGGATAGATAACATTCCATCAGAATTTCTAAAATAACTGGGAGAAGAGGCAACGAAACAACTATTCATGTGGTATGTAGAATGTATGAGCCTGGTGACATACTATCTGACTTTTAAAAGAAATATCATCCACACAATTCAAAAGACAGAAACAGCTGACAAGTGCAAGAATTGTTGGACAATTAGCTTAACACCTTATGACCCAAGTTGCTGACAAGAATAATGTACAGAAGAATGGAAAGGAAAGTTGAGGATGTGCTAAATGATGATTACTTTGGCTTCAGGGAAGGTAAAGGGACCAGGAAGGCAACTCTGACATTGCAGTTGATGATGGAGGCAAGGCTAAAGAAAAATCAAGACATATTCATAGTATTTATTGACCTGGGAAAAGTGTTTTACAATCTAAAATGGTGCAAGGTGTTTGAAATTCTGAGAAATAAGAGTAAACTATAGGGAGATACAGGCAATATACAATATGTACAAGACCCATGAGCGAATAATAAGAGTGGATAACCAAGAATGAAGTGCTTGGATTAAAAAGGTCATATGACAGGAATGTAGTCTTTCACCCCTACTGTTCAGTCTGTACATCAAAAAAGCGATGGTGGAAATAAAAGGAAGGTTCAGGTGAGGGATTAAAATTCAAGGTGAAAGGATATCAATGATATAATTTACTGTTGAAATTGCTATCCTGAGTGAAAGTGAAGAAGAATTACATATTCTATTGAATGGAATGAACACTGTAACGAGTAGAGAATATGAACTAGGGTAAGTTGAAGAAAGATGAAAGTAATGAGAAGTAGCAGAAGTGAGAACAGCAAGAAACTTAACTTCAGGATTGATGCTTACATTGTAGATAAAGTGAAGGAATGCTGCTACCAAGGCAGCAAAATAACCAATGATGGACAGAGCAAGGAGCAGACTAGCACTGGCAAAAAGGGCATTCCTGGTCAAGAGGGATCTACTAGTATCAAACATAGGCCTTAATTTGAGGAAGAAATTTCTGATACTGTATGTTTGGAGCACAGCATTGTACGGTAGTGAAACATTTGAGATGTGGTGCCAATGAAGAATGATGAAAATTAAGATATGGTAGGGTAAGGAATGAGTAAGTTCTGTGCAGAATTGGAGAGGAAAGAAATATGTGGAAAACACTGTCATGGAGAAGGGGCAAGATGATAGGGCATCTGTTAAGGGATGAGAGAAAGATTTCCATGGTAGCAAATGGAATTGTAGAGAGCAGAAGCTGTAGAGGAAGACAGAGACCAGAATACATCCAGGAAATAATTGAAGTCATAGACTGCAAGTGCTACTCTGAGATGAAGAGGTTGGCACACGAGAGGATTTTGTAGCAGACCTTGCAGTAATACTAAGGAGAGATATGAGGTACAGTGTACTTTGATAAGACAGTAGAGAAGTCGGAGGGTATGGAAGTTTCTGCACTTGCCTGCGTGCAACCAGGGTAGCTGTGTGTATGGTGGTGAAGTAGGATCAGATAGTTGAACATCACAGATGTGACAAGCATAGGAATCCAGAGCTAGTTCCAGGCCTGTGCCCAGTTTGATAGTGCATGCATGTTGGTACTGTGATTCTCAATAGCTGTCTTTAGATTTATTAGTATTGCACTTAGATGTAACTGGAGGTCATCAGCATTGGTATTTGCAGTAGGACAAAACTGATGACACATCATTGACATACAATTAAAAGAGCATTGGACCTAATACTGAACCCTGGGGGACACATGATACTACCTGCCTCTACTGTGACTTTATGGTGCCAGACATGATGCACTGATGAATAGTGCATGGATTTATATGCACTGAAAAGTATGAATATATGCATGCATCTATGCATTAAAAATCTGATAAATATGATCTAAAAACTTTAAAATATGCATAATAAATAAAGTTCATTTTTTTCAACTTGCTCACATCTTTTAATCCTCCTAAAGTAATCTAATTGTACAATTGTTCTTAAAAGATTAATTAACAAATTTAATATTTATTACTGTCTGTTTGTCCCTTTCTCTTAGTCTGTTTTAGCATCAGTTGATTTTATTGCAATAAACAATTAAATATTTTTCACAGTTGTCTGGAAGAACTGATTTCCTTCTGTTACTTAAAATGTTTTTACTGAAGTCACAGGACAGTACCAAAAAGAGGCTATCTCACTTACAGTATGACCATTAAGCTGTTTTTCAGATTCTCATTGTAACACCTTATTCACATCCAAAAGAAACATTAAACCTGGATTCCTTGCTTCAGTTTTCTCAGTTATGTTGCAAAGACACTTTCCTATTTCTCCTGGTATGTCTCTGATGACAGCTGTTTCATAGACCTCAAAGGAAGAAAACAGAAGTGTTGCTTTTCCTTCCAAATGTGTGACTGTGGCTGGGAGTTTACAGAAATAGGTCTTAATAAACACTAATTTTCTCTGGAGACTCTCCTCATTGCAAGCACTAATTGCAGCTGGAATACTTGCTGCTTTGTTTCTGTCCATCACGTCCAGCACCCTTTTCACATCTTCTAAATACTCACTGTAATGCAGAGTTGCTTCCATCCATGTCCCACAACTCATGATGATTGGCTGTGGGGGTAAACTAATACCTGGCATCATTTCAGTAAATAATTTTTATCTTGATGGCACCTTCACAAACACTTTTTTCACAGAGAAAATTAAGGCATTTACTTCTGGAAAATATGCTTAAATTTCTTCAGCCCGTCAGTGAAGAGCATATGCTAAACAAGTTATGTGAACTACCTTGGGATAAAATATCTGCAAAGCTTTAGCACCCTTAATCATATATGCTGCTGCATCTGTAACTATCATGAGGAGTTTCTCCTCATTTTCTTTAGGGGGCCACAAAATGCGTAATGCATCAGGAACAACCCTAGCAATAGTAGACTGGTTTGTTTTTCCAGTACTCTGGAGACAATGAGATGAAGTGTTCCTGGTTCAGATTCCGCTAATTTTCCAAGGACAATGTTGCCAATATATTTCCCACATGAGAGAGTCGTATCATCTACAGATAACCACAGAGTTGAATCCCCAATATTATCTCTGATCTCTTGTATTACCTGAAAAGAATTATTTTATTGAAAATTTGTAAAGAACACCTATGGTGGTATGGGTCTCACTTTTTTGGGGGGGGGGGCGGTGGAATAAGTGTAAAATGGGGGGGAGGGAGGATAAGTATAACAAAAAATATTAAAAATGTTTTTTGATCGTAATCTCGTCATCACTACAGGCCATACAAAATTTTATGTTTCAGTTTTAAAATATTTTTATATAATAGATTTAAAATTCACAAAAAAAATGAAAAAGTTTTAATGAAACTTAAATGGAGGGTGGGGGATATGGGTCTAGCTGACATGCAAACTAATTTCATTAAATAAATTTTTAAACTTACCTCTTCGTAAACTTTGCTAAGATAGGTTTTCCTTATTGTTCATTCATCATGTACTTTTCGTTTGGTACATTTTTCGAGGAACCCTCAAAATTCCACATTATTTAATGTATTGAAAGGGATGTTGGCTGAAACTAAAGCTTTGGAGAGATCTTTCGAAAAATTATCATTGCCTTCATTTCCACTTCTGCTTGCAGAAAATGCTGCTGATAATGTTGTCTGGATGTTGGAGATATTTTTATTAACAGAATTTCTATAAGCAGCCGTTTGTAAATGTTGTGTAATCTGGAATTTTTTATCACAGGGCACCTATAACACTCCTCCATGAACCATGGACTTTGCCGTTGGTGTGGTGGCTTGCGTGGCTCAGCGATACAGATAGCCGTACCGTAGGTGCAACCACAACAGAGGGGTATCTGTTATGAGACCAGACAAATGTGTGGTTCCTGAAGAGGGGCAGCAGCCTTTTCAGTAGTTGCAAGGGCAACAGTCTGGATGATTAACTGATCTGGTCTTGTAATAATAACCAAAACAGCCTTGCTGTGCTGGTACTTCGAACGGCTGAAAGCAAGGGGAAACTACGGCCGTAATTTTACCCGAGGGCATGCAGCTTTACTGTATGATTAAATGATGATGGCGTCCTCTTGGGTAAAATATTCTGGACGTAAAATAGTCCCCCATTCGGATCTCCGGGCGGGGACTACTCAAGAGGATGTCGTTATCAGGAGAAAGAAAACTGGCATTCTACGGGTCGGAGCGTGGAATGTCAGATCACTTAATCGGGCATGTAGGTTAGAAAATTTAAAAAGGGAAATGGATAGGTTAAAGTTAGAATATAGTGGGAATTAGTGAAGTTCGGTGGCAGGAGGAACAAGACTTCTGGCCAGGCGACTACAGGGTTATAAACACAACATCAAATAGGGGTAGTGCAGGAGTAGGTTTAATAATGAATAGGAAAATAGGAATGAGGGTAAGCTAATACAAACAGCATAGTGAATGCATTATTGTGGCCAAGATAGATACAAAGCCCACACCTACTACAGTAGTACAAGTTTATATGCCAACTAGCTCTGCAGATGACGAAGAAATTGAAGAAATGTATGATGAAATAAAAGAAATTATTCAGATAGTGAAGGGAGACGAAAATTTAATAGTCACGGGTGACAGGAATTCGGTAGTAGGAAAAGGGAGAGAAGGAAATGTAGTACGTGAATATGGATTGGAGGTAAGAAATGAAAGAGGAAGCCGCCTGGTAGAATTTTGCACAGAGCACAACTTAATCATAGCTAACACTTGGTTTAAAAATCATGAAAGAAGGTTGTATACATGGAAGAACCCTGGAGATACTAAAAGGTATCAGATAGATTGTATAATGGTAAGGCAGAGATTTAGGAATCAGGTATTAAATTGTAAGACATTTGCAGGGGCAGATGCGGACTCTGACCACAATCTATTGGTTATGACCTGTAGGTTAAAACTGAAGAAACTGCAAAAAGGTGGGAACTTAAGGAGATGGGATCTGGATAAACTGAAAGAACCAGAGGTTGTACAGAGTTTCAGGGAGAGCATAAGGGAACAATTGACAGGAATGGGGGAAAGAAATACAGTAGAAGAAGAATGGGTAGCTTTGAGGGATGAAGTAGTGAAGGCAGCAGAGGATCAAGTAGGTAAAAAGACGAGGGCTAGTAGAAATTCTTGGGTAACAGAATAAATATTGAATTTAATAGATGAAAGGAGAAAATATAAAAATGCAGTAAATGTAGCTGGCAGAAAGGAATACAAATGTCTCAAAAATGAGATCGACAGGAAGTGCAAAATGGCTAAGCAGGGATGGCTAGAGGACAAATGTAAGGATGTAGAGGCTTATCTCACTAGGGGTAAGATAGATACTGCCTACAGGAAAATTAGGGAGACCTTTAGATATAAGAGAACGACTTGTATGAACATCAAGAGCTCAGATGGAAACCCAGTTCTAAGCAAAGAAAGGAAAGCAGAAAAGTGGAAGGAATATACAGAGGGTCTATACAAGGGCAATTAGATTAAATTAGATTAGATTAGTTTAATACTTTTTCCATAGATCATGAATAAGACACTTTGTAACGAAGTGGAATGTGTCAAGTTAATGAAAGATGTCTGTACACGATATTACATTACACAAAATATTGCATGACACTAATGTTTAAGTTAGTTTCTTTCTCTCCCTTAATTTATATCTAAAAATTCAGCCAATGAGTAGAAGGAGTTGTCACCTAGAAATTCTTTTAATTTATTTTTAAATGTTGGTTGACTATCTGTCAGGCTTTTGATGCTGTTTGGTAGGTGACCAAAGACTTTTGTGGCTGCATAATTTACCCCTTTCTGTGCCAAAGTCAGATTTAACCCTGCATTGTGAAGATCATCCTTCCTCCTGGTGTTATAGCTATGCACACTGTTATTACTTTTGAACTGGGTTGGATTATTAACAACAAATTTCATAAGTGAATATATATACTGTGAGGTTACTGTGAGGATCCCTAGATCCTTAAATAAATGTCTGCAGGATGACCGTGGGTGGGCTCCAGCAATTATTCTGATTACACGTGAATGAATACTTTTCTACTCAACAATAAATTACCCCAGAATATGATGCCATACGAAAGCAATGAATGAAAGTAGGAATAGTAAGCTATTTTACTGAGATTCTTATCACCAAAATTTGCAATAACCCTAATAGCATACATAGCTGAACTCAGACGTTTCAGCAGACCATCAATATGTTGCTTCCAGTTTAACCTCTCATCAATGGACACACCTAAAAGTTTTGAAAATTCTACCTTAGCTACAGACTTCTGTTCAAAGTTTATATTTATTTCTGGAGTTGTGTCATTTACTGTACGGAACTGTATATACTGTGTTTTATCAAACTTTAAAGAGAGTCCATTTGCTGAGAACCACTTGATAATTTTGTGAAAAACATCATTTACAATTACATCACTTAGTTCTTGGTTTTTGGATGTTATTACTATACTTGTATCATAAGCAAAATGAACTAACTTTGCATCTTCATCAATGTGGAATGGTAAGTCATTAATGTATATCAAGAAGAGTAAAGGACCTAAGACCGAACCCTGTGGGACCCCGTGCTTGATAGCACCCCAGTTTGAGGAATCAGCTGTTGTTTTAACATTACACGAACCACTTATTTCAACTTTCTGCATTCTTCCAGTTAAGTATGAATTAAACCATTTGTGCACTGCCCCACTCAAACCATAATGATTTAGCTTATCTAAAAGAATTCCATGATTTACACAATCAAAGGCCTTCAAGAGATCACAAAAAATACCAATGGGTGATGTCCGGTTATTCAGAGCATTTAATATTTGATCAGTGAAAGCGTATATAGCACTTTCTGTTGAAAAGCCTTTCTGAAAACCAAACTGACATTTTGTTAGAACTTTATTTTTCAAATATGAAAGGCTACTCTTGAATACATTACTTTCTCAAAAATTTTTGATAGAGCTGTCAGAAGAGAGACTGGGCGATATTTGTTGACATCTGATGTATCTCCCTTTTTATGCAATGGTTTTACAATGGCATATTTTAGTCTACCGGGGAAAACACCCTGCTCCAAAGAGCTATTACATACGTGGCTGAGACTCCTACTTATCTGTGAGTAACAAGCTTTAAGTATCTTGCTGGAAATGCCATCAATTCCGTAAGAGCTTTTACTTTTCAGTGAGTTTATTATTTTACTGATTTCAGAGGGAGAGGTTGGTGGAAATACAGTTGTTTCAAACTGGACTTCAAAATGTGTTTGAGTACAATATTATGGAAATGGAAGAGGACATAGATGAAGATGAAATGGGAGATATGATACTGCGTGAAGAGTTCGACAGAGCACTGAAAAACCTGAGCCGCATCAAGACCCCCGGGAGTAGACAACATTCCATTGGAACTACTGACAGCCTTTGGAGAGCCAGTCCTGACAAAACTCTACCATCTTGTGAGCAAGATATATGAAACAGGTGAAATACCCTCAGACTTAAAGAATAATATAATAATTCCAATCCCAAAGAAAGCAGGTGGTGACAGATGTGAAAATTACCAAACAATCAGTTTAATAAGCCACAGCTGCAAAATACTAACATGAATTCTTTACAGATGAATGGAAAAACTAGTAGAAGCCAACCTCGGGGAAGATCAGTTTGGATTCCATAGAAATACTGGAACACGGGAGGCAATACTGACCTTACGACTTATCTTAGAAGAAAGATTAAGGAAAGGCAAACCTATGTTTCTAGCATTTTTAGACATAGAGAAAGCTTTTGACAATGTTGACTGGAATACTCTCTTTCAAATTCTAAAGGTGGCAGGGGTAAAATACAGGGAGCGAATGGCTGTTTACAATTTGTACAGAAACCAGATGGTAGTTATAAGAGTCGAGGGACATGAAAGGGAAGCAGTTGTTGGGAAGGGAGTAAGACAGGGTTGTAGCCTCTCCCTGATGTTATTCAATCTGTATATTGAGCAAGCAGTAATGGAAACAAAAGAAAAATTTGGTGTAGGTATTAAAATCCATGGATAAGAAATAAAGGTTCGCCGATGACATTGTAATTCTGTCAGAGACAGCAAAGGACTTGGAAGAGCAGTTGAATGGAATGGACAATGTCTTGAAAGGAGGATATAAGATGAACATTAACAAAAGCAAAACAAGGATAATGGAATGTAGTCGAATTAAGTCGGGTGATGCTGAGGGAATTAGATTAGGAAATGAGACACTTAAAGTAGTAAATTAGTTTTGCTATTTGGGGAGCAAAATAACTGATGATGGTCGAAGTAGAGAGGATTTAAAATGTAGACTGACAATGGCAAGGAAAGTGTTTCTGAGGAAGAGAAATTTGTTAACTTCGAGTATAGATTTAAGTGTCAGTCACTTCTGAAAGTATTTGTATGGAGTGTAGCCATGTATGGAAGTGAATCATGGACGATAAATAGTTTGGACAAGAAGAGAATTGAAGCTTTCGAAATGTGGTGCTACAGAAGAATGCTGAAGATTAGATGGGTAGATCACATAACTAATGAGGAAGTATTGAATAGGATTGGGGAGAAGGGAAGTTTGTGGCACAACTTGACTAGAAGAAGGGATCGGTTGGTAGGACATGTTCTGAGGCATCAAGGGATCACCAACTTAGTATTGGAGGGCAGTGTGGAGGGTAAAAATCGTAGAGGGAGACCAAGAGATGAATACACTAAGCAGATTCAGAAGGATGTAGGTTGCAGTAGGTACTGGGAGATGAAGCAGCTTGCACAGGATAGAGTAGCATGGAGAGGTGCATCAAACCAGTCTCAGGACTCAAGACCACATCAACAACAACAGCCTATTGCAATGGTATAACTTACGTACTTCTCACACACTTGGCACAATACTACATTTCCAAGGATTTCCATCAATCCACTGTCAAAGTAAATAAATTTCACTGTTCTTCTCCTTCATCATTGTGGTAATATAGTCTCCTCCTGCGCACTCTTCAGAAATCACGAAGAACAGAACACTAGTTACTGATTTATAGGTAGCTGACAATGGAACTTCCTCATTCTTGAAATTGCCACCTGTGGCTTCATTTGTTACACAATACAAACCATACTGATTTTTATGATTCGATGGCCAACAAAAATTTAAAGGTTTGCCACATGATTGTTGATTGTTATTTAGTTTTTGTTAAGTTGTCAAGAGACATATTGAGTCATTTTTTATAGTACAGGAACCGCTCATTGCTGATTGCTATGTTTGCCTCATTTTTAGGTGCTTTTTTATGGATTTTAAAATATGACAGAGAAGTAATTCTACACAAACAGAGCAACAAAATAAAAATTTGCTCAGGTCTTAGTCTTCTTCTTATACTATTCTGGTGAAATACTTGTATATCAAGAATAATTGCTGCAAAAGTAAAATATATGCATAAATATGCAAAAGTTATTTATGTATGCAATAACACCTTAAATATGAATTTATATGCACTGTCATGCCAATATTCAAAAATCCTAGCTCTACTGATGAGACTTTAGGTATGACCAAAATCAGTACACTGCCTTTTTATGAGTTTTTTGATGAGCATTGAAATTTAACAATGGTTTACACTGATGTGTGTAAGCAGGGCCATACTGTCATCTGATAAGTAGATTTTCAGTTTTTGTGTGTTGTTGGAACTCCTAACCACAGTATTGCTAAGTGAGAATTTACTTCCACACATATTTACAGTTTTTGACATAGATTGCTGTACAACTTGATATGAAATGGAGAATTTCAGGTACAATCCATAGAATAATTTTAAACTGTACCCTGATTTGCAATGTTCCTTACAGGCCATTCAGCTGATGTACCCTGTAAATAAAGAGATCTAAAAGATACATGACACACATTACACACTACAATGTCAAGAGAACAAAGTATCATTCTATTAGGTAACAAGTCCTATGGAAATACTGGGAAATGAGCAACCTGATAATGACAACAAGGGTCACATACAAGGAATGTAATTTACTTCCCTGTGCCATTCCTTCAAGAGCTATTACCTTGTTGCTGACAAGAGAAGTTATGCATCAAAGGGAGAATGTGTGGTTGGAGGTACAAAATAACGAATTATGTCAGGTGATGCCTACAGTTACAACAGAGCAAACATCATTCCAGTGATACAGATAGAAAGAAGTGGTTCCAGCTGGAGGACTTGCCAGCATTTGGTGCTTGTTGTACAGCAGCATAAGTGTACCAAATTTTACTTGATTGCATTTTATATTCCAACAATAAAGCATTTTTCCAATAACAGTTTATCCTCTGTTCTAAAGGAATGAAACTCACTGTGGAAAAAATTTTCAGTTTTTGTGTGTTGTTGAATCTCCTAATCAAAGTAATACTAAGTGAGGTGGCACAGTGCTTATCTTGCTGTATTTTCGTTTAGGAAAGGGGGGGAGGGGGAGACAATGATTCAAATCTCCATCCACTGCATCTAGATTTCCCTAAATTACTAAAGACAAATGACAGGCTTGTACCTGTAAAAGGGCACAGCTGATTTCCCTCCCCCTCTTCCTCTCACACAAACTTGGGCGCCATCTCTAATTAGCTCATTGTCCAAGGAATGTAAAACTTTTACTCTTCTAACCTTCCTCCTAAGCAAGTTATTGCGTAAATTATTTCAATTTACCTTAGACAAGCCCGTCCTTTCTTGCTTCTTCCATTCATTGATCTTTCAACCATGTTTATCTGGATAAGTTTTCAGTCTGGACTACATGTCTATTTCTGTTTTAATACAGTACATATTTTAAAATAAGATTTGGGTTTCTGTTCAAGAACTTTCAACATTCTTGTATTGCCCTGAGGATGTTCTGATCACTGCCCTTGGAAGTGCAGGCCCTGCCATTGGAAAGAGTCAAGAACAAAATTTAAAGAGTCTTAATACTATGTCCACTCTGCTTCACCCAGGAATTTTTTGACTGTGAAGAGAAAGTTAATGAGTTTACTGAACTTTCTCCAAAACTACTGAATTTGCCAGTGAACTCAAATGTCAATAGCAGTTTAAATGTATGATTAGTAAAATGCTTAACTTGTTAAAGAAATTGTATTTTTGCATATTATGTAACATGTACATACGCATGTATATGTATGCATTAACATATGCATGTAGACATGCATGCTTCCATGGGTGATTTCCACTATTTTAATTTACTAATCAGTAACTAATGTCTGTGTCATCCCTGCCAGACATTCTTTTAAGTCTGTAATGTGTGTCCATGAGCCATTGTCCTGAGAAGATTCTTTATGAGTAAAAAAATAATTATTCCAAGCATTTTACATATATTCCACAAGATCACTGATAACCAAGCCACTAAAGGTAATAAAGCCAATAACATCATCATATGTTTAGTTATGCAGGAAAATGTGGGAGGGTAAACTGTAGCAGAAGGGCAAGGTTTGACTACAATAAGCAAGCTCAAGAAGAAGTCAATGGCAGTAGTTACACGGGATGAACAAGCTTCCTCAGGACAGGCTAATGTGGAAAGCTGCAGACTGAAGACCATAACAACAGGATCTACACAGTCCCGTCACTTTAATGCGACCATTGCCTATATTTAATGTCAACACGCACTAACCACTCACAGATGTCAGATACCAATGCTAACAGTGGAGGGTGTACAAAGCTTTAGGGGGACAAGAAGACAGTGAAGTTACTATCATAATGTCGAATTGGAGCAATTTAGCCATGATCATTGGCTTTCTGGCCAAAGATGGAAGCATTTCTGAAATGGCAAAGTTTATATACTGTTCACTAGTCACTGTAGCTAAAGTATACCATACATGGCAAAATGACCCTATTGAAAATCAGCACCAATGCAACTGAGATGCACAATGGGCCATAGATGACAGAGTTGAGTGCCAGTCATGGAGGTGTTTAAGGGCATATCTACATGCAACTTTTGAGCAACTGAGCACCCAGATGAACCAAAGGGCTACAAAAAGTGTCTCCTCAACAACCATTCAGACAATGTTGCTACAAATAGGGTCTGTAAGAGGCACATGATCTATACACACACTGACAGCAATGAAGACTGGAATTTGAATGCCAGTACCACAACTGGACGTCCACTGAATGACAACAAGTGGATTTTTCAGATGAATGACGTTTTATGCTGCATCAGACAGAAAGCAAACACTGTGCAACTGTCGTAGGAAGGGTCTAGACCAAAGGAGGAAGTATTATGATTGGGGGAATGTCCTTATAGCATTCCCTATGTGATCATGTCATTCTTGTGGCACAGTGGATCAACATATATATGTGTTTATCCTTAGGGGCCCTGTCCAGGCTTACATGTAGTTTGTTTTTCCTTGGCATGACAGCATTTACCATTAGGACAATGCAATGTGTCACACAGCTTGCTCTGTACCTGAGTGATATAAAGCACCAGGATGAATTTGCTGTATTCCTCTGGTGACGAAACTCACCAGATATAAAAACCCAGTCAAGAAACTATGGGACCACCTCAATTTGACTATTCATGCCATGAATCCTCTACTGAGAATTATAGTTCTTCTGTTCATGGAAATGGAGTTGGCATAGCTCCACATCCCTGTTTGTACCTTCAAGAACCTCATTGACTCTCTTCCTGCATGTCTCACAGTAATCCACTCTGCATAAAGTGGTTATTTACACCTTTGATAGGTGCTCACATTAATGAGGCTGAACAGTGTACTTTGGTTGAAGGTAGGATTAGTACATAAACCTCTGATAACAGTTGCATGTATGTTTCATGATACATTGTTCCCAAAGTTGACAAGAGTTGGTGATCTCAGTAACTTATGGAATGCATGTGAGAATACTGAGCCAGTGTAACACATGTCTGAATGGCTGTGTTGAATCATAGTAGCATCTACCATACTGTTAACAAAAATGTCGTATCCAAGATGCTGATACCTGTTACTGGAATTTACTGATTAAATGTATGTCTACTATAAATGACTTGGGAAGTGCCTTTCAGTGGATCACAGAATAAGTGGTAATTTTTGCACATTAGTCTTTTGAAATCTGGATACAAGATATATGTGAACCTAATAAGAAATACAGTAAAGATCGTTTTAGAAACATTTCTTACCAAAGAACAGAGAGGATTTGGAATGGGAAGATCTTGCTGAGATAGTGTTTTTCCAATCTACCAAATTTTTGAAAACTCAAGAGAATACAATCATTCCTTATACATAGCCTTTATAGACTATGGAAAAGTTGTTGGTAAAGTTGACAGAGTTAAAATACAGGAAATTAAAGAAAAGAATGGAATACCACAGCACCTAATGAGTGTAATTCAATGTATGTATACACACAACACAATAAAACTATAAAAATGGACTCCATTTGTGAGAGACATGTCTCAAGGATTACTATCATAGACAGCATGAAAGCTATGACAAATGTCCCCCTTAGCACAATAATGCCACCACCAGTCTATGTCCATGGAGTGGTGCATGTTTTGAGTAATTGTTGACACCGCTGATGGTTTATCCTGACACAGCCACTAACCTGACATATACATGATTCATCTGACCATCCCATACATTTCCACTGATTTACTATCCAGTCTTTATGTTCTAGTGCACACTCCAATCATAACAACCAATGATACTTCTTCAACATGGTAAAATGGAGTGTGCTTCAAAAAAACTTAGGCGTCCTCTAGCATTGTACTCTGTTATCACATCCTGTTTTACAGAACAAGAAGGTCTCCAATCTCAACATTCTGTGATGAGGCATGGATATTGAACAACATTGTCACCTACTTTATTCTAGCTGCCCTTCTACCTCTTTCCATAGATAATCACAACAGTGGCACACTAATAGCCAATCAGCTTTACTGTGATGTGATCATTTCCAGGAGTCAGGCCATAAACAGGTTGTCCTTTGTCAAAGAGTTTAGGTCACAGGAGTCCCTCTTTGCTGCTCATATCATCACTAGAATGATTCCCCATGCATCTCTGCTTCTCTCATATACTTTGCTTACTGGATCATATGTCCACAACATCACAAGGGGGCATTCAGTTCTGTGGCAAGCAGTTTTGGCTCAACAGTGTATCACATGCTGAAAACCACATTTTTTGTCTTTAAATGTTCATGAAACTCAGGGGCTTACATGATTCATTTACAAGCTTAATTTGAGGTCAAATATTAGCTATTTCATCCATGGAGTCTCTTGATGAAGGGCACTAGTGTGACTTCTACAACACAAGTGTGACTCTGTTTTCCACACTGATTACCCTCAGTTCTTAACATATGAGCTGGTCCATGATATTTAGGTATTATCCTCACAGTTGCACTTAATGTAACAATCACTTTCTTATACTGTAAAATAATCAGCTTCCATGTTGGCAGACTCAGTGGAAATATACAGATCAGATGTAATGTACATTATGTTTCATCTTCAACAATTCCTATTACTGTAAGCAATAGATTATCACAATATGAGTAAACAATTGAGATACTTCCATTAGCTTACCAAGCTCTTACAGCTTTATCTGCCTTAGTAAAACTGAAATGGCACTTAACCACAGTTTATGGGCAGAACGTATACAGTATGAATAAAATGTCCTTAATGTAATTATCAACCAATTTAATATATTGAAACACAATCACTTCAGCGTAATAAATACATTCATACTTACCAAACACTTCAAAAGTAACAAAGTGCTCAGAATCTGTAAAACAATCCTTCTTGAGCATGTTATTTTCACATTAACTTCTGAAAAAGTGTTTGGATCAAAACCATATCCAGTATCTTTATAACAAGAACTAAACACAGTTACAGACTAAACACAGAGCCATGGTAACTTTCTTTTAGACCATGAACTATAATATTTCTGCAGTTCCACTGTGTGATACCTTATGAAAGGGAAATGACATTTTTAGATACACACAGTTTTCCACTAAGCCCATATTAAATAATACGTTAGTATGTATCACTATTTTTCTATCAACTATGTCCATGATAAATCATGCTGTTGAGAATGCCAAGTTCATCTTCGCTAATAGCCAAGAACCTTGATGGTAGATATATTTTGTAGTCATTCAGATAGACCAGAACTGCTGCTCCAGATCTAGTGTTGACACATCTTGATGTTAAGATTATGGGCTACTCCAATGAAAAAAGTATTTTGATGCATATTGCACTATCACCATCACCAAAATGCTTCAAGTTCTGTAAAATAGAAACAGAAGAATCTCTGTTTTTTAATTATGATTACTTCATATCAGCCACATTTTTTATAATTCAATGAAGTACACACAGAGGACAGCAGCAGCAGTAGCAGCAGTAGTGCCAGCAGCCACAGTACCAGAGACTTACTTCTGCTACTAGTTGTCCCATATTCTAATTTCCTGCACAGCCAGCGATTGCCAACAAGTTCTGACAAGCAAGTCACTATTTTTGCAATCACCAAACATGTCAGATTTCACCAAGTCAGAATAACTTGAGGCTTGCAAAATACATAATCAGTGAGTTCATGCTTGCTGATGCCTATTCTGCATGTGTGGTATATTATGTCAAACTGGTTTCCATTGTTTCTGTGTGACACACAATGAATCACCTTCAGGGTTTGTTTTCATTTTCACACATACAGTGCAATCACAGTTAATTCTGTCTTGCAGCACAAATCGTTTGGCATATTATGCTGTCATATTCTTATTTTTCTTCTTTTTAGAATATCATCTGTGGCAAACAGGAGGCTGTTACATGAAGACACATGTATGTGCTAAGCTATCATCTTCTGTGATATCCAGCTTTTAACATTTCCAACCACATATTCAGTTTTCCACTAAAACTGAATGTGATCCCTTGGCATCTGTTCCCAAGATCAGATGCATATTGTTTGGTCCATTGTAATTGTAAGACATTTTTCCAAATCTTTTGATATTTATGAGATGCACATGTTGTAGATTTCTTTCAACTGATGGAATGTTTTCATATGCAGCTTTCCATTCTGCAGTTGAGTTTTTCACTTTATTATTTGTGACAGACATTGTAAACTTCAAGTGATAATCAATGCTTCTTGAAGTTCCTGTTTGACAGATATCTATCTATTATCATGTGAATTACTGCTTATTGCTTTCAAAGCTATTTACAAAATTAATCATTTTATTAGTTCATCATGATTGATATCTGCCGCCAATTTATTAGATGTCATCCTCCAACGATGATAATCAGCATAATATTCTTCTTCTTTCCTTCATTTTCTTCTTTTCGTCTTTATCATCATCATTGTAATCATCCTCTTCATCATCATCCTCTTTATCCATCCTCTTCTCCTCCTATATCTCCACCTCCTGCATCATTTTCTTTGGCATCATCTCCTCTGTATTGGTCTGTCTTCTTTCAGAACAGCTGTCCCAATCTCTGTAACAGCTGGAAAATAGGTTTAAACACATTTTCCAGCACAGAGTCCACTTCCACTTGCTTCTTTGTGGCAATGACAGTTCCTTGATAATTGTTACTGAGATTTCAACAAAACTTAGCGAGATTTGTTGTTTCCAGTATCAGACACAGCTGGATTAGGGCCTGAAATTTCAGATAATATAATATGTCATTAATATCTCTATTAATTAGTGGCAAGAGAGCACATAAATATTGTTCTTCTGTGTAATAACTAACAGCCTTACGAAATGGATCTGATTTTCTTATCCAAACACACTGCAGCTTCAGATGAAACAATAGAAACTCCAGGCAGGAATATCAACAATGTAGGAAAAGAAAGATTGCTACTCACCATATAGAAGACACATTAAGTTGCAGACAGGCACAATTAAAAGACAGTTACATAAAGTTTTTGGCCACAGCCTCCACCAGTAAAAGAGAGATACACATCGTTCATACTCACAAGTAAACACACCTGAAGCACAAATGACCATCAACTCCAGCACCTCAAGCCTATGTTGCTGTAGCTTCAGGTGCTTTAATATGGTGTGTGCACTACTTTTATAAGTTCAGATTCAATTCATTTCAACTATCTACTCTGGTTTTCAGTTTACTAAAAGGTATTTTAAAATTTTAGCACTCCTTCTAAGTAATAAAACTGGTTTTTAATTTTTTAAATCTTCTGTAATACAGTTTATTTTCTCTGTCTTCCTTATATTTTTTCTACTTATTTCAGACATAGAAAATATAAGTATAAATGGATGATTGTCAACTTACAGGGTGATTGTCTCTGGTTTTAATCAACAATTTAAACAAAAAATAATACACCTAAAATCCTTAAAAACAACTAAATTATACAAAAGTAGGCCTTGCACAGTGTCATTTAATCATTGGTATGCTAACAGAAGTGGCAATTAATTGTCACCTGCAGTATGGCTTCACTTACAGCAGAAAAACAATCTATCTCACTCAACACCCGAACAAAAATTATCTAGAAGGTCTGCACTATGTCTCTTGAATTTACAAGATTCACCATTGCAAATGATGTTCAGTTTACAGCATGATTTCCATTACTCTGTATATTATTTGGTAGGAGGCAATGATGCTCAGTTTATAGGGTGATCACCATCACCCCAATCATGGTGACTTCTATACTGAACACTGTTGGTGTGGTAATGATGGCCAGTTGACATGGTGACTGCCATTGCCCCAGTCATGGTAATTATCATAATATTAACCCAATCATGGTGATCACAATTACCATAAACTCATTGTGGACACAAATGGGGTGTAATGAGGCTCAGTTTGCCCCAAACATGGTGACCATCATTACCTCACATTTCACATTTGTTGCCCAAAGTCAGTTGACCGTAACTGATCCAGTCTTCATTTGGGATATTGTACATAAATAGTAGATTAATCTAATAGAAAATTTTTACTGTAACTTTATCAACACCACATGTGGGAATCATGTACTCTGATGCCTCAAAAAACTGTAACACATATCTGCATTAAGAGATTTGGAGACTTGTTGAGGAACTCTCTACTGTTATGTGAAACTTCCAGTAATAAATAACAAGCAAATGAATTGTGAAATATCTTATGAATTATTAAACACTCATACACTGCAGTTTAACATTTTGTAACCTAATACTGTTGTTTTATGCTCTAATCTGGCAGGTTCTATGTCCTTTGTGTCTGCCTCAATAGCTGAGTTGTCAGTGTGACCAATTGCCGTCCTACAGGCCTGGGTTCGGTTCCTTTCTGGGTTGAGGATTTTCTCCGCTCAGGGACTGGGTGTTGTATTGTCTTCACATCATTTCATTCCCATCTGGCACGCAGGTCGCCCAATGTGGTGTCGAATGTAATAAGACCTGCAACAAGGCGGCTGGACGTGCCCTGCAAGGGGCCTCTTGGCCAATGATGCCAAACGCTAATTTCCATTTATGTACTTGATGATCTGTATCTGCTCCACCATTTAAAATCCAGGACATCAGTAGCTTTCCCACATCAAAGAACAAGTATGATCACTTGAAATTAGCATATGATACATGAGTTACCTGTGAACATTTTAAAAACCTGTAGCAGTAGTAGTAGCTATACACTGATATTTATCCTCATGTCACAAGTGACATTTATTGTCTACACTTTAACAAGACATCCAACAGTCTTGCCGCAGTGGTAACACCGGTCCCTGTCAGATCACTGAAGTTAAGCACTGTTGGGCTGGGCTAGCAATTGGATGGTTGACCATCCGGTCTGCTGAGCGCTGTTCACAACTGGGTTGCACTCAGCCCTTGTGAGGCAAGCTGAGGAGCTTCTTGATTGAGAAATAGTGGCTCCGGTCTCTGAAACTCATATACGGCTGGCAGAGCAGTGTGCTGGTCACATGCCCCTCCATATCTACATCCAGTGACGCCTGTGGGCTGAGGATGACACGGCAACCTTCATGGCCTGATCGGGAGGAGTTAACGTGACATATGATTAGTAACTACTCATTGACATGAAGCTTACCAAACCCAGTGCCAGTTACACTCTCTCTCACATCTCCACAGAATCTAACAGTTTGTGATGTTCTAATGAAAATTATTCCAAGTTCACATGATGACAGAATTTGAGAACATTTATATCCCAGCCTGACAGTACAGAACATTCTTAAACACCTTACATAATTTGCTTACTGAGTAAATAAGAGTTGTTGTCTGATCAAGCTCATAAGAAGTCATTCCTTTCTGTTACACAGAAAAAGGGAAATTATTAGTATGTAGCATCACATCACACAATCTGAACATTTTAAGGTGTTGCACAAATGGAAACAAAGTGAATTCAGGGCAAAATTACTGAAAAAACCTGCTTGTGTATGAACAGTCTTCAGCAAATTACCATGAGAAAAAATTAGTCACCATTGGTACTGCAAGTAGACACATTGTGGTCACAGTGCTATAGATTTAACAGATTCTGCTACTCAGTTTTCCAAAGAGAATGCTAGAACCTATGTATTACGCTATTTTTATGTATTTGTAACACCACTGGTTTTCATATGTGTTGTATTTTTCTGTCTTTAAGACCATCATTTGTAGCTCTCATAAGTGATGACAAGACATGAAGTCAATGTATCTCACAGCTAATGCTGTACATATTGTAAAGATATTTTGTACAAAATATTGTTTCAGTAATGGATCAGGCTCATTGCCTATCCAGTGAGATTTTGAAATGATGTGACATGGATTTGCAGACACAATTACAGCATTATACAGGAAGGTGCTGATTCCTGCAAAAAAGTCATTTAATGACAATGTAATATATAATGCAGATAATAGAAGCAAAGCAGTCTGAGATGTTGTAAAAAAGGAAATGGGGAGGAAAAACAAACACAGAATAACATACTGCTAAGGGAGAGGGTAAGGTAAGAAATGATCCACAACACTTAGCAAACTATGTGAACGAGCATTTTTCATGTACTGCTGAGAAGATACAGCATAAAGTCCCCAAAACAAATATAACACCTGTAAATAATGTTGCACTAAATACAATGTTACTTCCAACCACAGAGAATGAAATCAATAAAACTGTTCAAAAATTAAAGAAACTAAAAGTCAGTAGGCTTAGATGAAGTACCAATGTGTGTACTGAAACAATGCATAGGGATTATACGAGGCCCCTTAACAAATATAATAAATTAATCCTTCACATCAGGAACATTTCCAGAGTAATTAAAACAGGCAAGAGTTGTACCTTTGCTTAAGTAAGGTAATGCTTTGCTTAAGAAAGGTGATGCAGAAAACATAGAAAATTACTGGCCCATTTCCCTGCTGTCAGCATTCTCAAAAATAATAGAAGAAATTATGAAAGACAGATTAATGAATTACCTGAATAAATACAATCATTTAAGCAAACCACAGTTTGGTTTCCGAAGTGGTAAAAATATGGAGTCAGCCATAGTAGAATTTACAAAAGTTGTACTTGATGCTCTTGATAAAGATGAGTGTGTCACAGGCATATTTTTGGATCTTTCTAAGGCATTTGATACAGCTGACCATAAGATTCCATTAAATAAATTAGAAGCATTAGGAATAAGAGGGGTAGCTAATGACTGGTTTCTATCATACCTGACAGATAGGGTACTAAGAGTAGAGATAACACATACTTCAAATAGATCTAAATGTTTGGTAAAACACTTATCAGAATCAAAATACATTAATATAGGGGTTCCACAAGGTAGCATATTAGGACCAATACTGTTCGTGATATACATCAGTGACATTCCCAGTAGTGTTACTCAAGGTAAAAAATTATCTTCGATGATGACAGCAATATTATAGTCACTGAAAAAATAAAAGAACTTCTTGCCAAGAAAGCAAATGAAACTCTCAAGAAAGTTTATGGTTGATCAATAAGCAATAAAGTGACATTGAACATAAAGAAAACCAATGCCATGAATTTCAGTTTGAAGTGGAAAAATGACATTGTTAAATTAAATGTAGATGGCACCTCTATCGACTGTGTAATTTCTAGGAATGAATATTGATTTTCAGTTGAAGTGGTGTGAGCACACAAAGATACTTGCAAACATAATGTCTTCAGCATGTTATGCCCTTAGAATCCTATCAGTGTGTAACATGCAGTGTCTTTTTGTTACATATTATTCATATGTACACTCAATTCTTAGCTATGGCATTCTTTTTAGGGAAACAAATGCACAAAATATGAACATAATTTTCAAACTCCAGAAAAGAGCCATAAGAATAATAACCAAAAATACTATTTGAGCTCATTGTTCAAAACACTGGGAATTTTAACTTCTCCATGTGAATACATTTATCAGTCAGTTGTACACATCAAAAATAACATTGGTAATTAATGCACGAACAGCTCTGTCCATGACCATGTAAGAAGAGATAAACTCAACTTACATTTACCAAGAAAAAATAAACATAATCCTCAAAACAGCATTTTCTACCAAGGAATAAAGCTGTGCAATAAATTATGAAGATAGATTAAAGAAATCACAAAAACACACTTATTTATAAAGGTAGCTAAAATTGCCTGTTATGCAATACATTTTATACATTGAAGGATTACTTAGATAAAATAGAGTAGGGGTTTGTTAAAAAATGTTATACAAACAAATAATAATAATGATTATAAAACATCCAACATTCCACATAACACCTTCACTTTGTTTTTTCCTTCTTTCTTCCTTTCTAGAAATACTTACAGCCAAGGTATGCATAGAATAGTACTAAAACCTTTTCCTCTTTCTGAGGTCAATATCTCACTCATTATGGAGGGATGTTCAAAAATGTTCAAATGTGTGTGAAATCTTATGTGACCTAACTGCTAAGGTCATCAGTCCCTGAGCTTACACACTACTTAACCTTAATTATCCTAAGGACGAACACAGACACCCATGCCCGAGGGAGGACTCGAACCTCCACCGGGATGAGCCGCACTGATGGAGGGATGCTGACTCAGTTTTTCAGGACAGCAAATGGGAAGTTGCAGTACAGAAAATGGCTGTGTGTAGTGAGTGAAGTGTTATGAAACAATGTGTGTATAGTGCGTGCAGTGACTGATAGTGGGATATGAGTGAACAGTGTGGCATTACATTATTTAATAAGTTATTTGTAAAAAAGGGATTGTATGCCAGGAGTAAATCTAATGATTATCTCTAACTAGAAGTCTGTAAATATTAGTGTATATGAATTAGCTTATTTTAAATTGATCTAAAGTTGTAAATACTTTGACATGTCTTATATCCTTGTAAAAAGAGATCTACAGATGAATAAAGCTACTACTACTACTGCTGCTGCTGCTGCTGCTGCTACATTAACAAACAACAGTCAGAGAAGGCAGTCTGCATGCTGCAGTGTTGTAAACTGAGGTGATAAAAATCATGGAATACCTCTTAATATTATGTCAGACATCTACAGGCCCAGCATAGTGCAGCAACTCAATGTGGCATGGACTCAAGAAGTATGTGGAAGTCCCCAGAAGAAATATGAGCCATGCTACCTCTGTAGCCTTCCTTAGCTATGAAAATGTTGCCAGTGCAGGAGCTTATGCACAAACTAACCTCTTGATTATGTCCCCTGAGTGTTTGATGAGATTCCTGTCAGGTGATCTGGGTGGCCAAATCATTTGCTTGAGTTATCCAGAACGTTCTGACATGGCACACTGACATCCAAAAGAATTCCATTGTTGTATGGGAAACTAAAGTCCATGAATAGCTGCAGATGGTCTCCAAGCAGCTTTTTCTAGTCAATAAACGGTTGAGATGGACCATTTAACCCAATCCATTCCATATAAACACAGCTCACACCACTATGGAGCTACCACCAGCTTGGATAGTGCCTTGTTGACATCTTGGCTCCATAGCTTCATGGAATCTGTGCCACATTTGAATCCTGCCATCAGCCTTTACCAACTGAAATTGGGACTCATCTGACTAGGCCACAGTTTTCAAGTCATCAAGGGTCCAATTGATATGGTCACGAGCCCAGGAGAGGCACTGCAAAGTGATATCACTCTGTTAGCAAAGGTACTTGTGTTAGTCATCTACTGTCATAGACCATTAACAACAAATTTAACCACACTGTCCTAACAGATACATTCACCTTCATCCATCATTGATGTCTGCTGTTATTTCACACAGTATTGCTTGTCTGTTAGCACTGACATCTCTATGAGAATGTTGCTGCTCTCAATCATTACATGAAATCTATTAGCTAATGTGTTTCCATGGTGAGAGGTAATGCTTGAAATATGGTATTCCACACTTTTAACACTGTGGATCTCCTAATATTGACTTTGCTAACGATTTCTGCAGTGTAACTTCTCACAGGTCTAGCTCCAACTTCATTTTGCATTCAAAGTCTGTTGATTCCTGTCATGATACCATAATCACATTGGAAATATTCTCGGATGAAACACCAAGTACAAATGATAGCTCTGCTAATGCACTGTCATTTTGTACCTTGTGTACATGATGCTACCACTGGCTGTATATTGAATGACACTATCGCATGACATTTGTCTCCTCTGTGTATGTTAATAACCACATTTGTAAATGGTGATTTCATCTTATGCAAAAAGGTTTCCAAAAAATAAGTATGTGTTAACAAGCAGTTTGTGAGATGACTGCATGAAGAGCGACTACTGAATTAAGACCACACAGTATTTGCACATCCATTGGCAGCTTTCAAATGAGAGAACTGATGAGGCAGGTAAAGCTCTGATTACATGTAATACACATGCTACCCACTGCCAAGCTGCACCACTGGTAAGCAGTAATGTAGCCTGTTGTGTTCGAATGTATCTAAATTTTGCATTATGTTCAAAACATTTGTTAGATATTTTAATAATACTCCATTATTTATAATACTCAGTGATCATACTATAGATGTACATTAGTTATATAGCCAATGCTTAATGAAATAATCCTTATGATGTCTCTGTAAACTCTTTTGGAAAGTGTTAGGTAACAAACATTTCTTTCACCAGAGCATTTGATTCTCAACTTGGAGTAATGTGGCACATGCATGCCGATTAGTAGTTGCCAAGACTGGACTCACATATTGCAAGCCTCAACTTGTTTCAGATCAGTGCACTGGCATTTTTTTCAAGTAAGCAATATATAACAGACTTGGAGACTGCTGACTAAGCACTTTTGCTTATCAAATCATGTCAGAAATTACTGTCTCAGTAGGAAATAATGTAGAAGTACAAGACACCTACAAGTAGGAGTAAGCCATTGCTGCTGTTAGCACTGAAAAAATGTAAGTGTAATATGCACTAATACTAATAAAATTTGTATTTTACTTGTCAATTCCAGTGTCACCCTAGCCGCCGTCTGCTTCACGTCTGCTGTGCAGCGAGCTACCTTAATGTAAGTATTAACTGTATTTTTCTTACTTGTCACTTCTTCTGCGGTGTGTTTTTGCTTTTAGGAAGCTTTAATTGTCGAGTGCTAGTAATAGTGTTCCATAGATTTCGTGTTAGTTTTGAATACAGTCAGAGAGAGTCCCTTTAGTCAGCTATAATGCCAGTGTCGCCCTAGCCGCCGTCTGCTTCACGTCTGCTGTGCAGCGAGCTACCTTAATTTAAGTATTAACTGTATTTTTCTTACTTGTCACTTCTTCTTCGGTGTGTTTTTGCTCTTAGGAAACTTTAATTGTCGAGCGCTAGTAATAGTGTTCCATAGATCTCGTGTTTGTTTTGAATACAGTCAGAGAGAGTCTCTTTAGTCAGTCATAGTGCTAGTAGTGCTAGTGTTTGTTTTGAATACAGTCCAGAGACAGGTAGTGCTATTTTCATTGTTTTCTACAAGAAGTGGTTAGCAATCACAGTTTAGTCAATAATCAGCCGCCTTTAGTGAATTAGCAGTCTAGTTAAAAGTTGATTAAGTCTCTTCAGTAAATTGATTCCTTAGGATGGATAGGATGTGTGACTGCTGTGTACGGATGCAGGAGGAGCTGGCCACTGTTAGCGAACAGCTGAGCGTGTTGATGGCCGATGTCAGCCGTCTGCAGGCTGCTGCCTCAGAGTGTAGCAGCAGTGGGGAGTCTGGTGCGTCGCAAGGTACACCCCAGGTGTTACATGCTTCACCCACTGTCCCTGCTGTCGAGACATCTTCGCGGTACCGGGCGCAGTTGGGCCACCCTCTCCCCAAGGGGAGTGGCGGGTTCAGCAGAGTTCGCGGCGCACGAGGCGGAGGGTCAATGTGGAGGCTGGCCGTGTGGCATTGCCCGCTCTGCCTGTGACTGGACATGTGGCTGCTCCTTCAGCAAGGTCCGAGCAGGCACACAGGGGGAGGGGTTTATTAGTTATTGGGAGCTCCAACGTTAGGCGGGTGATGGAGCCCCTTAGGGAAATAGCGAAAAGGTCGGGGAAGAAGGCCAGTGTTCACTCTGTCTGCTTGCCGGGGGGTCTCATCCGAGATTTGGAGGAGGCCCTACTGGCGGCGATAGAGAGCACTGTGTGCACCCGACTGCAAATTGTTGCTCATGTCGGCACCAATGACTCCTGCCGTCTGGGTTCAGAGGTCATCCTCAGTTCGTACAGGCAGTTGGCGGAGTTAGTGAAGGCGGAAAGCCTCGCTCGCGGGGTGGAATCAGAGCTAACTATTTGTAGTATCATTCCCAGAACCGATCGCGGTCCTCTGGTTTGGAGCCGAGTGGAAGGCTTAAACCAGAGGCTCAGACGATTCTGCGGAGAGCTGGGGTGCAAATTTCTCGACCTCCGCTATCGGGTGGAGAAATGTAGGGTCCCCCTGAATAGGTCAGGCGTGCACTACACGCCAGAAGCGGCTACGAGGGTAGCGGAGTACGTGTGGAGTGCACATGGTTTTTTTTTTAGGTTAGAGAATTCCCTCCCTAGGCCCGACAACACGCCTTCTGAGACGCGGCAAGGCAGGAGTAGGCAAAATGCAACAGGGAATAACAATATTAATCTGCTAATAGTAAACTGCAGGAGCATCTATAGAAAGGTCCCTGAACTGCTCTCATTAATAAACGGTCACAACACACATATAGTACTAGGGACAGAAAGTTGGCTGAAACCACATGTAAACAGTAACGAAATCCTAATCTCATATTGGAATGTATATCGCAGAGACAGTCTGGACAGTGAAGGGGGAGGCGTGTTTATAGCGATAAGAAGTGCAATAATATCGAAGGAAATTGACGGAGATTCGAATTGTGAAATGATTTGGGTGAAGGTCACGGTTAAAGCAGGCTCAGACATGGTAATAGGATGTATCTATAGACCCCCGGGCTCAGCAGCTGTTGTTGCTCAGCACCTGAAGAATAATTTGGAAAATATTTCGAGTAGATTTCCCCACCATGTTATAGTTCTGGGTGGAGATTTTAATTTGCCGGATATAGACTGGGAGACTCAAACGTTCATAAATGGGTGGCAGGGACAAAGAATCCAGTGAAATATTTTTAAGTGCTTTATCTGAAAACTACCTTGAGCAGTTAAACAGAGAACTGACTAGTGGCGATAACATATTAGACCTTCTGGTGACAAACAGACCCGAACTATTTGAATCAGTTAATGCAGAACAGGGAATCAGCGATCATAAAGCGGTTACTGTATCGATGATTTCAGCCGTAAATAGAAATATTAAATAAGGTAGGAAGATTTTTCTGTTTAGCAAAAGTGACTAAAAGCAGATTACAGAGTACCTGATGACTCAACACAAAAGTTTTGTCTCAAGCACAGATAGTGTTGAGGGTCAGTGGACAAAGTTCAAAACCATCGTACAATATGCGTTAGATGAGTATGTGCCAAGCAAGATCGCTAGAGACGGGAAAGAGCCACCGTGGTACAACAACCGAGTTAGAAAACTGCTGCGGAAGCAAAGGGAACTTCACAGCAAACATAAACATAGCCAAAGCCTTGCAGACAAACAAAAAATACGTGAAGCGAAATGTAGTGTGAGGAGGGCTATGCGAGAGGCTTTCAATGAATTCGAAAGTAAAGTTCTATGTACTGACTTGGCAGAAAATCCTAAGAGATTTTGGTCCTATGTCAAAGCGGTAGGTGGATCGAAACAAAATGTCCAGACACTCTGTGACCAAAATGGTACTGAAACAGAGGATGACAGACTAAAGGCCGAAATACTAAATGTCTGCTTCCAAAGCTGTTTCACAGAGGAAGACTGCAGTGTGCTTCCTTCTCTAGATTGTCGCACAGTTGACAAAATGGTAGATATCAAAATAGATGACAGAGGGATAGAGAAACAATTAAAATCGCTCAAAAGAGGAAAGGCCGCTGGTCCTGATTGGATACCAGTTCGATTTTACACAGAGTACACGAAGGAACTTGCCCCCCTTCTTGCAGCGGTGTACCGTAGGTCTCTAGAAGAGCGTAGCGTTCCAAAGGATTGGAAAAGGGCACAGGTCATCCCCGTTTTCAAGAAGGGATCTCGAACAGATGTGCAGAACTATAGACCTATATCTCTAATGTCGATCAGTTGTAGAATTTTGGAACACGTATTATGTTCGAGTATAACGTCTTTTCTGGAGACTAGAAATCTACTCTGTAGGAATCAGCATGGGTTTCAAAAAAGACAGTCGTGTGAAACCCAGCTCACGCTATTCGTCCACGAGACTCAGAGGGCCTTAGACACGGGTTCACAGGTAGATGCCGTGTTTCTTGACTTCTGCAAGGCGTTTGACACAGTTCCCCACAGTCGTTTAATGAACAAAGTAAGAGCATACGGACTATCAGACCAATTGTGTGATTGGATTGAAGGGTTCCTAGATAACAGAACGCAGCATGTCATTCTCAGTGGAGAGAAGTCTTCCGAAGTAAGAGTGATTTCAGGTGTGCCGCAGGGGAGTGTCATAGGACCGTTGCTGTTCACGATGTACATAAATGACCTGGTGGATGATATCGGACGTTCACTGAGGCTTTTTGCAGATGATGCTGTGGTGTATCGACAGGTTGCAACAATGGAAAATTGTACTGAAATGCAGATGGATCTGCAGCGAATTGACGCATGGTGCAGGGAATGGCAATTGAATCTCATACATAGAAAGATAGGTCCCTTATCATTTAGCTACAAAATAGCAGGTCAGCAACTGGAAGCAGTTAATTCCATAAATTATCTGGGAGTATGCATTAGGAGTGATTTAAAATGGAATGAACATATAAAGTTGATCGTCGGTAAAGCAGATGCCAGACTGAGATTCATTGGAAGAATCCTAAGGAAATGCAATCCGACAACAAAGGAAGTAGGTTACACTACGCTTGTGCGCCCACTGCTTGAATACTGCTCAGCAGTGTGGGATCCGCACCAGATAGGGTTGACAGAAGAGATAGAGAAGGTCCAACGGAGAGCAGTGTGCTTCATTACAGGATAATTTAGTAATCACGAAAGCGTTACGGAGATGATAGATAAACTCCAGTGGAAGACTCCGCAGGAGAGACGCACAGTAGCTCGGTACGGGCTTTTGTTAAAGTTTCGAGAACATACCTTCACCGAAGAATCAAGCAGTGTATTGCTCCCTCCTACATATATCTCGCGAAGAGACCATGAGGATAAAATCAGATAGATTGGAGCCCACACAGAAGCATACCGACAATCCTTTTTTCCACGTACAATACGAGACTGGAATAGAAGGGAGAACCGATAGAGGTACTCAGGGTACCCTCCGCCACACACTGTCAGGTGGCTTGCGTAGTATGGATGTAGATGTAGATGTAGATGTTATAATTAAAGATAGAACTGGTTTTTTATAGTGTGACATTGCTAATTTCAGTGTTTTTTTCTGTTTCTTTTCTTCCTTGGATACTGCACCAGAGACTATTGATTTGTTCCTAAGGAACTTGTTTCAGAAGTTTGGAGGTGTTCAAAGTAGTAAAGTTACTTCTTTCAGTTTCATTCTACAGTGGACAACACGCTACAAGCTGGAGATAACTTCTGCAAAATGGTTATTGAAAAATGAGCACCAGCACAGCACAGAATCAGATGGTGTGCCATTGAAGAAAGAACTGAATGGTTATGCTCAATTATTCCATTTTAATCATGTGTCTTCATGAAGGATTTTGAGAAACTGAAATGGATTAAAGACTTTTCACCAGATTATTAACTGCATAATATTGAGGACAGGGGTTATTCCTCACTTCCTGCACTCTGATAAAAAATGTGTGTTGACAAATATGAACTGGTGACTGCTGAATTAATGCAAAGTTGTGGAACATTGATGGCATTAAAGCCACTTGTGAGATTTTCCAGCTGATGCCAATCAGTGGAATGGACTATGTTGATGAAAATGAAAGAAATTTTTATAATAGAACTTTAACTGTTCTCTGGCTGAAAATATGTGCTGACGAGCTAAATGTGATTTTATTGTATGTGTGAAAAATGTGATTTTGTAGTGTAAAAATGAAAATAAAATTTATGCCTTCCATACATATTTACTTACTGGTCAGCACTACAGTTCTCGTAGACCCTTGGTGTCCTTTGTCATCTTCCTCCATTCATCTTTGTCCATGGCTTTCCTTCTCCAATTCCTGTTTTCCATTTCTCAAAGGGCCTCTTCCATGCCATAAAATCCCCTCTTTCTGGAATTTCCTGATGTCCTTCCCCAATCAGGCTTTGCTATAAGCACTTTCTTAACAAATCAAGTTTTAGCATTCTCTGTACATCCTATTCTTTCTTCCTTGATTTTCATTACAATATTTATCTGTCCAAAAAGAGTAGTTCTGCATTTGTCCTTAATCTCCAGCTGTTTTCATCTCTCATTGCACCAAATATGCTTCTCAAAATCTGCATTTCCGACCTCAATAGTCAGCCTTCTTCCTTTGTAGTCATCACCCAGTCCTCCAATCCACACACTGTTAGGGCTGATGACCAAGCAGTTTGGTGTCCCCCCCCCCCCCCCCCCCACATTAAATCAACCAACCACACATTGTTATAGGTCATAATATATCAAATATATTTTGATTTTTGTATTCCTACTAACATTTCTGAGCTTGAATGCATTCTGCAAGGAATATTAGCACTGATTTCACTTCCTATCCTTCAATTAATCTCTGTTGCTGTCATATTGTCTAGAATTATTATTGGACTGGAAAGTGACATACTTCCACTTTTTTATTTTCTTTCTCAATTTATATTTAAATGAATTCACTTCTCTAACTGTACCAGGATCTCCCTCCATCGTATACCTAGCGTAGTTTTGTTACTTTTTTTCCCTTTCCATACCCATTGTAACAGAATGCTGGTGTCTCATTCAAGTAACCATGGCAACAAGAGACATACAGAGAAATGAAACTTTTCTTGAACATTTTTAGTGTAGTTATGCTGAACAGTGCCACTTAGTTAGTTATTTTGTTACGTATTCCGTTGCTCAATCTCATGGTGAGCATTATTGTGTGGAATGTGTCAAAGGTGTAAGAATCAAGTCTTTCTTTTCTTTCTCACTTTCTTTCTTTTTTTTTTTTAAAAAAAAAAAAAAAAAGCTTAAAATTTTTATTACCTACCACTTTCCCTTAAGTGGCACAAAATGCATATATTATACCTATAGATTTATTTATTAGTTTTCAAGAATTCATCTATGTACAGGGTGTTTCAAAAATGACTGGTATATTTGAAACGGCAATAAAAACTAAAAGAGCAGCGATAGAAATACACCATTTGTTGCAATATGCTTGGGACAACAGTACATTTTCAGGCGGACAAACTTTTGAAATTACAGTAGTTACAATTTTCAACAACAGATGGCGCTGCAAGTGATGTGAAAGATATAGAAGACAACGCAGTCTGTGGGTGCACCATTCTGTACGTCGTCTTTCTGCTGTAAGCGTGTGCTGTTCACAACGTGCAAGTGTGCTGTGGACAACATGGTTTATTCCTTAGAACAGTGGATTTTTCTGGTGTTGGAATTCCACCGCCTAGAACACAGTGTTGTTGCAACAAGACAAAGTTTTCAATGGAGGTTTAATGTAACCAAAGGACCGAAAAGCGATACAATAAAGGATCTGTTTGAAAAATTTCAACGGACTGGGAACGTGACGGATGAACATGCTGGAAAGGTAGGGCAACCGCGTATGGCAACCACAGAGGGCAACGTGCAGCTAGTGCAGCAGATGATCCAACAGCGGCCTTGGGTTTCTGTTCGCCGTGTTGCAGCTGCAGTCCAAATGACGCCAACGTCCACGTATTGTCTCATGCACCAGAGTTTACACCTCTATCTATACAAAATTCAAATGCGGCAACCCCTCAGTGCCACTACCATTGCTGCACGAGAGACATTCGCTAACAATATAGTGCACAGGATTGATGATGGCGATATGCATGTGGGCAGCATTTGGTTTACTGACGAAGATTATTTTTACCTGGACGGCTTCGTCAATAAACAGAACTGGTGCACATGGGGAACCGAAAAGCCCCATGTTGCAGTCCCATCGTCCCTGCATCCTCAAGAAGTACTGGTCTGGGCCACCATTTCTTCCAAAGGAATCATTGGCCCATTTTTCCGATCCAAAATGATTACTGCATCACGCTATATGGACATTCTTCGTGAATTTGTGGCGGTACAAACTGCCTTAGACGAGACTGCAAACACCTCGTGGTTTATGCAAGATGGTGCCTGGCCACATCGCATGGCCGACGTCTTTAATTTCCTGAATGAATATTTCGATGATCGTGTGATTGCTTTGGGCTATCCGAAACATACAGGAGGCGGCGTGGATTGTCCTCCCTATTCGCCAGACATGACCCCCTGTGACTTCTTTCTGTGGGGACACTTGAAAGACCAGGTGTATACCGCCAGAACCCAGAAATAATTGAACAGCTGAAGCAGTACATCTCATCTGCATGTGAAGCCATTCCGCCAGACACGTTGTCAAAGGTTTTGGGTAATTTCATTCAGAGACTACGCCATATTATTGCTACGCATGGTGGATATGTGGAAAATATCGTACTATAGAGTTTCCCAGACTGCAGCGCCATCTGTTGTTGACAATTGTAACTACTGTAATTTCGAAAGTTTGTCTTCCTGAAAATGTACTGTTGTCCCAAGCATATTGCAACAAACGGTGTATTTCTATCATTGCTCGTTTAGTTTGTATTGCCGTTTTAAATATACCGGTAATTTTTGAAACACCTTGTAAATACTCAAAAAACTGTAAGCATGCACTTCCATACTAGACAAAATAACCCCCTTCAGTGCAGTTATAGTTACCGGCAAAGATGACATTACGTACAAGCAGGACACCAAATTTCTTGGACTTACCATCAGTAACATACTAAATTGGATACCACATATTGAGGCATTGTCACAAAAGCTTAGTAAAACCTGCTGTCTATTATGATCATTAAAAGACACAGCCAGTGTAGATACCTTGAAGCTGGTGTACCATGCCCTGTTAGAGTCTGTCTTGAGCTTGGCCTAATCTTCTGGGGAAAGAGCTCTGATTCTCTCACAATTTTCAAGTTACAAAAACAAGTAGTAAGAATAATGAAATGTAAAAAAAGAACTGAACACTGTAAACCACTATTTCAACAGTTAAAAATCCTACCACTGCCATGCCTCTATATATTGTAACTAGCTTGTTTTACAGTACATCACTTGGACACCCTCGACAGAAATGCAGACCACCACACACATGACACTAGAAACAAAACACAGTTACAAATTATAGCCCACAACACAAAATTATATGCGAATGGGGTTAAATGTATGGGCATTAAAATATACAACCAGCTCCCAACAGACATAAAAACAAGCAAACACCCAAAAATAGTGAGAACTAAATTAAAGGAATTGCTACTAAATCACTGTTTCTATTCCGTACATGAAGTTGTAGATGTAAATAAAATAGAAAGCTGTCTGTATCTGGATATGTGTGTGTGCCTGTGTGTGTGTGCGTGTGTGTGTGTGTGTGCGAGTGTACACCTGTCCTTTTTTTCCCCTAAGGGAAGTCTTTCTGCTCCCGGGATTGGAATGACTCCTTACCCTCTCCCTTAAAACCCACATCCTTTCGTCTTTCCCTCTCCTTCCTGAAGAAGCAACCATCGGTTGCGAAAGCTAGTAATTCTGTGTGTGTGTTTGTGTGTTTTGTTCATGTGCCTGTCTGCCGGCGCTTTCCCGCTTGGTAAGTCTTGGAATCTTTGTTTTTAATTTATGAAGTTGTAGATGTTTTGACTTAGTAAGATAATTTCATTATTGTATCTTATCTATATTCTGTCAGTATCTCATATAGGCCAATGTATTCTGCTATGTGAACTATGTACCACAATATTTTAATTACTTGTAATAAGTTGTATATTCACTTGTAGACATTTCTACTTAGTAAGATAATTTAACTATTGTTTGTTACTCATATTCTGTCTGTATCTCATATATGTATTCTGCTATGTGAACTATGTACCACAATATTTTAATTACTTGTAATAAGCTGTATATTCACTGGTAAATATTTCTACTTAGTAAGATAATTTAATTATTGTTTGGTACTCCTATTCTGTCTGTATCTCTTATATGTATTCTGCTATGTGCAGTATGCACCACTGTCATCTCTCATCACACACCACCTTTTTTATATTTTGTCTATATATCCTGTATGTATTCTGCTATGTTAGTTGTGTACCACTACTGTTATCTCTCATCATATACCATCTTAACATAATTTTCAAATTGACTTGTCCTATATCATGATGTGCTTTGCTGTACAAATTGTATGATCTACAGGACCAATAATAAATCAAATCAAATCAAATTATCTATTAGAATGTTACTGTCTTGAGCTATACATGTAGGGAAATTGATCACTGATTCTAAGTTATACGTCATTATTAGCATTTCTAGTTCACTTTTTCTATCAGAAGAGCTCAGAAAGTTCACATCAAAATCACCACAGGTTTAGAAATTCCTCTTTGAGTCTGACTCACAACATACTTTCCATCCCCACAATTACATGGTGTTCAGGCAGACAAAGTATATCCATCTCAGTCTTATTTTTGAGATCGTCTAAACATGGTAACAGCTCATCTACTTTACTTTTTATTCCCATGATATTTTGATGAAGTAAATCGACACTGTCCTTTGCTTTATCCCTATTTATTGCACATGAAGCTTCTTTTATTCTATTTTTCTCGATTGTTGTATGTCTGGACTTTGACTTTGCATGCCTCATCCCGTTAACCACAGGGATCATACCTTGTGTGACTGTGGCTTTCCTTACAGTGTCTGCTAATGGAGAAGCTAACTTATCTTCCCCTTTCTATTTAGGTGCAGGCCATTTGTAGTGTATCCCCACCTACTAATAGCATCACCTGAAACAACACTTATGTGAGATGTGACCAGTATCTGGAGCATTCTGTTCATCTCAGTGTTAACATGCCTTACAGCAGTGTTTACCTAAATCCCATCATGGCGCTGAAAGACCTCCACAAACCCCACATTTGTCTGCCCAGTTTCTACTCCTATTTTATCCAGGTCACTCCTAATACTATATCCTGGATTCATATCCAGGCTTTTTCGTGCTCCCCAAACTATAATTACCTGATCTTCCATCTCAAAGTACCTGCATAGCTGACCTAAGTTTTTTGTCTCTTGGCTAAGGCTAGCACTTGGTTTCATCCTGCATCTAATTTCTCCTTGAGCTGCTGGCCTACACCCCTCCCATGACTCCTACCTAGAGGTAATTGAATTTCGAAAGTTTTTTCAACAATTCCTCCTTTCTTTCCCTTTGCTTGCTACTTTTTCTCAGCACCCTGTCTCTTTTTCCTTCCTTAGCTTAAATAATTCCAAATTTACGTTTTCTAATTCAACATTAAAGGAAAAAATTGTTGCGTCCTGTTCAGCAGTTTTCTATCTTTTCTACATAACCAACATTGCCATGGAAGAGCCTGTTTCCTTGCCACTACATTTGCCCCAATGAAACCATAAAGTACAATCTTCATAGAACCTGACCTCCTTCAGATTTCTACAACAACCAACACACATGTCACTCATGGTTTGATTGGAAAGTTTACACAGAAGCAGAGAATAACTTGGCACAAGAGCACTGAAGTCTCGTAACCAGTACTGTTATGTAGCTAAATGCTAATGTAAATAAACTTTTAAATTTACTTTTGAAAGTTGCAACTAACTACCTAAACTCTATATGACAGACACAAATTAATTTACCTTTGAATCACTAAGTCTAGTCAAAAAATGAAGATCTACACTCACATGTAATTTATGCCTAAAATGCAAACAAAACTATCGATTACCAGCCTTTACAGAATACTTTCTTTCCAATCTAAATTCACTCTGAAAAGCAAAACCTTCAATATCTAGCCTAGTGAAGAAGTAAATGCACTAGTCTAAAATGTAATATTAACTAAATTAGCTGTTATTTCAATATTAATCACTTAATATAGTGAGAGCTTCATGGATGTGCATCTTCCAGTGATATTACATTGTACAATTAAGTTAAGTTGAAGAAGCTTTTGTACTAGGTCTATAACTTTGCTTCTGCAGTTTTTTTATTGAAGTTTAAGGTTTCATTCAAAAAAAAATGATTCAAAGTATTGGTCATTACTGTCCACCACTTTCTCTCCTCTTTTGGGCAGCAAATGAAACCTTGGTGAAGAGCTGGTCTTCTTTTGAGGAGATCCATGAATTGATCCAGTTTTGGACTTGTTTATATGACAAGAAGTGTTGAGCAGTCAGGTCAAGTGCCATTGATTGTAAAAGGTGGTAATCAGAGGGATCAATGTTGGGAAAATTATTTTTGATAAGTTTTGTGACGTGGGGTTGAGCACTGTCATGCTGTAAACTAACCTTTTCATTTCATTATGTCTGTTTGTCTTTCTGTACTGTGCTCAAACACATCAACTACTTTTGCTAACAGTCTCCTGTGATTGTTTCCATTGGTTTCAGTAGCTTCAAAAACCTTCCCTCTTCCACTACTGCACTGGTCTTCAGTGACAAAATCACCATTACTGAAGGGCTGAAACCATTTCCTTCACATTATTCCACTAGTAGGTGCCTTACCAACAGCCTTACTCAGGAATTTTTAAGCTTCAGTTACAGAATTCTTCATGTTAAAGCAGAAAATTATAATGTCCCACAAATGACAAGAACTGGGCTTGTAAGTCAGAATAACTTTATGATGCTATCACAAATTGACCTTTTGATGGCGTTGTGTTTAAAATGCCTAAGCTTACTGTATGACACCTATGACCTACAACCTGCACTACCACTTACCTTAACTGCCTTCTATTCCAAAAAAGCAGAAGCTAAGTTGTAGACCTAATAATGTTTTTTGGAGATACTGTAATATTGGCAATGCTTCTTCTTAACATGATGCCAATTCAGGTGGAGATGTTTATGTGTTTTTTATTGTGTAAATACTGTACTATAATTAATACACTGACTGCAGCTCAGTTAGTGATGGATGTTCCATCACCAGGGGTGCGCATGCAGGAGGAGTTATGTGTGAGACTCTGCTGTAATTGCTGCTGGCGACACAGCATCAGGTTTGTGGTACTGCTGTGGTTGCCAGTGGCCACACAGTCAACACATTGAATGTAATGCAAAAAATACTGTGCTGTTACTAGTGTATTGTGGTTGGTTGAAAAATATTTTCCACCAACATCATCTTGCAAATTTTAATTTATAAATTCCCTATCTCCCACCATCTTGATGATGTCAGGTGTCTGAACTCAGTGATGATGTCATATGTACATGTGACATGGACATTAATGTCATGTGTTTAAGGTCACTTATCTCATTAGATGTCATCAGAGGGATGGATTGTGAGGTCATAAATGTAAAAAAATTAAAACATGTTGATCTATGAACAAAGTGCACTGGACAGTTGATGGTCATAATATTGTAACTGATTTACCACACCTACTGTGACTTGTGTCATCGTAGCAGTACAGTGTAATATGCACACTGCTGAAAACAATAGCTACTGTCACTTTTCTAGCCAAAGTATGCCTAGACAGGAGCATGGCCTAATTTCACCAAACAAAGTTTTTTTTCTATTAATATTCTAATAATATGGTGAGACAATAAAGATAATTTTACTTTTACTTCAGTTTTGATTAATACTTTATTTTTGTGTGTCTCTGATGTTCTTTCTCATGACATGTGGTTTTCCTGTCTGACTGTGTAGTGATGAGAGGGGGATGTGCCTTTTACCTAATTAGCTTCCTTATGTGATTAACTGGGGGGCTCTACCCATATGCCATGTTTTGTATATGAATTTTGGGCATGAATAAACTATGCATCATAATAGGAAAACATTTGTTTTAGATGTTTCTATGAGTGATGAAATGTCTCTGCCAGTTCCAGCCAGAGTACACTTCGATCCACTATTGGCACAGGCCACATAAGAAGACGTCAGTGTGGGAGAAGTTTCTCATGGAATAAATCAGGTGAGGAGTGGCTCATTAATTGTTGTACTCTAATGTCACTTCTTTGCTAGATGACTTACTGCCAGATCCAGTTATGACCCTGCTGATGAAGTGCATGGCCTGTATCAGCAATATGTACTCATTTTTTTTCTATATTTATTGTTTTTCTTCTACATAATTTGTGAAAGTAATATATAACAAAATTTTATCTACTAATTTTAACCACAAACAGGTATTAGGCACAATGATTTTGAACCATTATCTCAGCATTGTAATCAACATTACTCAAGACTTCTACTGACTCATTCATGTAACAGCAAAAATCACTTCTTCTACTTCTTTGTCATCACCTTTTTCTGTTACTTGGGGATGGCTTTCCTAGTCATCCAGTCCCAATTATGTCTCTGGTAGCGGTCATCTTCACTGAGGTTTAGCTTCTTTATATCAACTTGGATGTTATTCAGCTGGATGGTTTGAGGTCTGCCTCTTCCTCTCCTGTTTGTGGCCAGAGAAAGGCACCTTTTGCAGCTTGGTCAGCAGGTCTTTGTGTTATGTGACCGTACAATTTCAGCCAGGTCTGTGAGTTTTCCATTTGTGGGGACTACTTTAAATTACCTTCATCTACATGTATACTCTGCAAATCACCTTTGGATGCATGACAATTGGTACATCCAACTCTACCAGTTATTACATCTTCTTCCTGTTCCTTTCACTTATGGAGCATGGGAAGTACGATTGTGTGAATTCTTCTGTATGTGCAGTAATTATTCTAATCTTATCATCACAATCCCTACGTGAGTGATACATTGAGGATTGTAGTATATTCCTAGAATCATCAAGTAGAGATGGTTCTTGAAAATTTACAGTTAATAAAATATTCTTTGCTGTTATGCCATGGTTGAAGGGATTTCACTTTAAAACCCGATGTTTTGCCCCAGCTACAGAGGACATTTACAAGGGGGATCATAGCCTTGGCAAATGTCCAATTCACACCCTGGTTCACGACTGACTTCAGCAAAATTACACTTCTGCAAACTGCCACGCAGTGGCATGACATCACATGTTTGGAATACATGAGTACAATTGGCCGTTGGCTGCTGTTGTCCACTGTTACTATTATCCCATGGTGGTAGACTGGTACACATTTTCTTTAGCATCAGAATCCAAATTTTTATCAATTTAACGCCCTCCTCCTTCCTGTTGAAATTCCTGTGGTGTTTAACAATCTCTATGGCCGCTCTGATTTAAGTGTCAGGTAGTCTTTTCTGAAAGTGTTTGTATGAAGTGTTGCCATGTATGGAAGTGAAACATGGACGATAAATAGTTTGGACAAGAAGAGAATAGAAGCTTTCGAAATGTGGTGCTACAGAAGAAGGCTGAAGATTAGATGGGTAGATCACATAACTAATGAGGAAGTATTGAATAGGATTGGGAGAAGAGAAGTTTGTGGCACAACTTGACTAGAAGAAGGGATCGGTTGGTAGGACATGTTCTGAGGCATCAAGGGATCACTAATTTAGTCTTGGAGGGTAGCATGGAGGGTAAAAATCGTAGAGGGAGACCAAGAGATGAATACACTAAGCAGATTCAGAAGGATGTAGGTTGCAGTTGGTACTGGGAGATGAAGAAGCTTGCACAGGATAGAGTGGCATGGAGAGCTGCATCAAACCAGCCTCAGGACTGAAGACCACAACAACAACAACATGGCCTCTCTGTATAGGCTTTCATGGTATCCACTTATGGCTGCCTGTACTTGGGTCCTATCAAAATGAATGTGGTGGTTTCCTGGCTGTAAAGCATATTCTACAACCGCTGATTTGTCAATCTCCCCTCTTCTGCAATTGCCCTTGTGCTCTTCAAGTTGTTTTTTGACAGTTCTTTTTGTAGTACCCACTTACACCTCCCCACAACTATATGGAATCCTATGAATTCCAGTTTTTACCAGCAGTTGGCGAGCATCCTTTGCCCATTTTTAGTTGATCTCATATGTTCCTTGTGTTTGTGTGTGAGTGTAAATTACCAAAATGTTCAACTTTTTCAAGATTTTTCCCATGCAGTCAGTCATGTCCTTAATGAATGGCAGGAAAACTTTTGATTTCACTGGCACTTGAGCATCACTATGATTTCTACATGGTGGTCTTAAGGATCCTTTTACCTCAGTAAACAAATAACCATTCTCCAGCCATGCATTGTTAAAAAAAATTTAATTCTGCATCAAGCAGTTCTGGTTCATAGATTTTCCTTGTTCTCTCTGCCAACATTTTAATAATGTTGTGTGGTTGATAAAGAAGTCCTCTATTGAGTAGAACATTCAGAACGGTCTGTTCAAATCAGTTGCACTGGCACTGACACTTTATGGATTGCTGAAGGTGAACAAAGAACATGTTCCTCTAAGGCCTATAGCGAGTGCTATTGGTTCACACACCTATTCGATTACCAAGTTCTTGACAACATTATTACGACTGTATGTGGGCTGATCGGATTCATATATCAAGAATTTGGCATATTTTATCAGTAAATCAAATGGCATAGTGGTACAGTGAGAGGACATATTAGTTAGTTTTGATGTGGTGTTGCTATTTACTATGGTTCCACTCAATGAAGTATTGCAACAGCTGAATCGGATTTTTCCTGCTGATGTTGCAGAACTGCTTTAAATATTGCCTCACAACCATGTATTTCAAATGAAACAAAGAGTTCTATGAACAGACAGATGGTGTTGCTACAAGGCGCCAATTAAGCCTGATCATAGTGAACTTCTTTATGGAAAAATTCAAGGAGCAGACATTGGGAACTGCGACCAAGAAACCATATATTTGGTTCTGTTATGTGGATGATACATTTGTTTTGTGGCAGTATGGCAGGGAGTCACTGGATCCTTTTCACAAACACCTAAATGGGATCAGATTGAATATTCAGTTTACCAAGTAGGAGGAGGCAGGCAGCAGATTAAATTTTCTTGATGTACTAGTTTTCAAGAAAGAAGATGATAGCTTGGGCCACATGGTATACTGAAAACCCACACATACTGACTGTTACTTATACCAGGATGTGAACCACCAGCTACAACAAAAGTAATGCATCATAAAAATCTTGAAAAACAGAGCGAGGAAAATTTGTGAACCAGAGCTGCTTGACACATAATTAAAACATCTCAACAATGCATTGCTCAAGAATGATTATTCATTCACTGAGGTGAAAAGAGTGTTAAGACCACCACCTAGAAATCATAATGATGCTCAAGTGCTAGTGAAATTGAAAGTTTTCCTGCCATTCGTTAAGAATGTGACTGATCGCATAGGAAAAATCTTGAAAAAGCAGAACTTCATGGTAATTAACACACCCACACGGAAGATACAAGATCACCTAAAATCGGCCAAGGAGACTCGCCAACTGCTGGAAAAAGGTGGAGTTTATAGTATTCCATGTAGTTGTGGGGTAGGTGTACAAGGGGAACTCTCAAAAAATGACTCGAAAAGCACAAGGGCAATTATAGAAGAGGGGAGACTGACAGATCAGCTGTTGTGGAACGTGCTTTAAAGCCTGGAGACCACCACAAGCATTTTGTTAGGACTCAAGTAATGGCAGCCACAAGCAGATACAATCCCCATTGAAAATGCCCTCTGCAGATGGGGATGAAACGTTGGGTTTTAAAGTGAAATCCCTTCCACCACTGCATAAAAGTCTGGAATATTTTACTAATTGTAACAGTTCCAGCTATGAAAGCTTACATTTTACAATCTTGAAACTCTGTTAGTAGATTTTATCATGACAGTTTATGTCTATCTTCAAGAGTCTTCCAGTTCAACTCCATCAGCATCTCTGTGTCACTCTCCCATGGATCAAACAAATCTGTGACAATTCAAGTTGCCCTTCTCTGTATATGGTCAATATCTGCTGCTATTCCTATTTGGTACAGGCCCCACACAATTGAGCAATATTCTAGGATGGGTCACACAAGTGATTTGTAAGCAATCTCTTTAGTATTTGATTGTGTTTCCCCAATGGTCTACCAATAAACCAAAGGCTACAACCTGCTCTACCCATGACCGGACCTATGTGATCATTCCATTTCAGATCCCCACAGTGTTACAGCCAGCTTTTTGTATGAGTTGGCCAATTCTAACAACAACCCAGTGATATTATAATTGTAGGTTACTATGTTTTTTCGTTCTGTGAAGTACACAATTTTACATTTCTTAACATTTATAACAAGTTGCCAATCTCTGCACCATGTTGAAGTCTTATCAAGGTCTGACTGAATATTTATGCAGCTTCTCTCAGATAGTACCTTATTACAGATAACTACATCATCTGCAAAAAGCCCAATTTTACTATTAATATTGTTGGCAAGGTCATTAACATGAATAGCAAGGGTCCCAACACACTTTCCTGGGACACACCCCAAGTCACTTCTACATATGATAATGACTCTCCATGCAAGATAACATGCTGTGTCCTCCTTACCAAAAAGGCTTCAGTACAATCACAAATTTCACTTGATACTTCATATGATCATACTTTTGACAATAAGTGTTGGTATGGTACTGAGTCAAATGCTTCTTGGAAATCGAAAAATACTGGATCTACCTGACTGATCTGACCAAAAGCTTTCAGTACATCATGCGAGAAAAGTGCAAGTTGTGTTTCACATGACTGATGTTTTCAGAATCCGTGATGGTTGGTTTTGAGGATGTCATTCTAATCAAGATACTTCATTATGTTTCAGTTCAAAATATGTTCTAAGATTCTACAACAAATTGATGTCAAGGATATTGGAGAGTAGTTTTCTGTATCACTGCTACTACCCCTCTTGTTAATGGATGTGACCTGCACTTTTTTCCAAGAACTGGGCATGGTCTTTTGTTCAAGGGATCTATGATGGATAATAGTTAGAAGAGGGGCTAACTCAAATGCAAACTCAATATAGTATCCGACAGGAATTTCATTGGCCTGTGGAACTTTGTACAATTTTAACAATTTCAACTGTTTCTCAATACCATTGCCACTAATACGTACTACACTCATCTTCTGAGTTGTAGGGAAATTAAACTGAGGCAATTCTCCTGAGTTTTCCCCCATAAAGGAACATTTGAAAATGGAGTTAACCATTTCAGCTTTTACTCAGTTTTATTTCCTGTCCCATTCACTAGGGACAGGACACTAACTTCGGTGCCACTAACAGCCTTTACTATGACCAGAATTTCCTTGGATCTTGTGAAATATCATTTGACAATATTCTGCTTCAGTAATCACTGAAGGCATCATGCATCGCTCCCTTGACAGCCAAACATGTTTCATTCAGCATCTCTCCATCTATAGCCCTACATGTTGTTTTACACCAGTTACGCAGTAATCTTGTTTTCCTTAGAAGGTCCTTTACAAAGACTCTATCCATGGAGGTTCCCTTCCATTATGAACTGTTCTACTGGGTACAAATCTATCCAGTGCATAGGCAACTGTTGTTCTGGACTTGAGCCATAGTTCATCTCTATGCTCCTGCCCTGCACTGAAAGTTTTAAGTTCCTAACAGAGATATAACACTATTGATTTTTTGTTTGGTTTACTGAACATATGTATCTTCCTGCTTGGTTTGGTCAACCTTTGTACTTTAGTAATCAATGTTGCCACAACTCCATCCTGGTCACTTTTACCAGTTTTTAAGTGGACACTCTCAAGGAGGTCAGGTCTGTTTGTTGCCATTAGATCCAATACATTTCCATCATAGGGGGAGGTCCTTACTATCTGTTCTAGGTAGTTTTCAGAGAGATCACTTAGTAATGTTTCTCAGGGTGTCTTATTGCTACCAATGCTAAAAAAACTGTAATTTTCCCAACTGATAGTTGAATGATTAAATTCTGCACTGATGATTACAGTGCGATTGGGGTACTTATGTACAAGTGAACTGAGGTTTTCTCTAAGGTTTCTGTTTACATCAGGAGATGAGTCTAGTGGGTGATAGAAAGATACAGTTATCATTTTATGCCTATCTCTGACACTGAGTCTTGCCCAAACAATCTCACATGCAGCTTCAATTTCTATCTTGGTGTATCTGAGTTTCTTGTCTGCTGCAACAAATACACCACCCCCGTTTCCCATTTGCCTGTCCTTTCGATATACATTTAAATTCTCCTGAAAATTCTCACTGCTATCAATTCTAGGTTTCAACCAGATTTCTGTACCTAGTATTACAGGAGCTTCACTGCATTTAATGAAGGCTTCAAACTTGGGGACTTTGTTGTGAATGCTTCATCAGTTTACTGTTAGGATTTCAATACTCTTACCAGTGGTAGGAATTTCTTTCTATCTTACACTGATACTTTTGGGTTTCCTACAGCTGTTGTTATCTGGATTGTTTGGTGAGACACCTAATCTAAAGAACTCTTGTGTGCAACCCACACACCATCAACTACTTGAGTAGCACCCTCTGATGTGAAATGCACACCTGACCCATTTAGGGATGCCATACAGTTCTCAATCCCATAGCACAAGTCCTGGAAATCACAGCTCAGCTTTTCACAGAGCCTTCAAAGTCCATGGTTCAGTCCTTCCACTTGACTTAAAACCAAAGGGCCATGGTCATTTCTGGGGACAATGCTGCAAATTGTGAGCTTTATTAAAACTCCATGCTCAAGACTGGTCTTACCAACCTTCTCTGCCAGTTGCTGGAATGACCCAAGTATGACCTCGGAGCGCAGATGAGAGGCATCATTTGTTCAAACATGCACCATGATCTGCAGTAGGTTGCACCCTGTTCTGTCAAGGGCTGCTGGATTAGCCTCTTCACATGTTGAATGAGACTGCCAGGCATACATACTGAGTGAATATGGTGTCTTTTCCAGTGTCTTGCTGCCATTTCCCTAAGGGGTACCATAAATTGCCATACATTTGAATTGCCCATCCCGTAAGTAATGTAGACGTATAGTTTTTTTCAGTAACTGTAAAATTTTTCCATCAGTGAGAAGTGTGAGCTCTGTCATAGGTTTGTGAATAGTGGTTTATGGTGTGGGATTTGTTAAAGTATTTTCATTGTGGGGAATGCAGTGGGGAAGCTAGTGGGTATTCTAGCAAGATCCTCTCCTGGGGCTGTAGAACCTGTAGTATAAATAAGTTGATAGAGGAGTAGGAGCATAAGATATCTACCCTTCAGGTGCAGTTACTACACTCAAAGGAGGAACTAGATAGGTTGAGGAGGGTGGAGGGTGCTGGGGAATAGGAACTGGCTGTCAGGTAGCCTCAGCAAGATTATCATTATTCATTTGTTAGACTGCCAGTAGTCTGAGTTAGCATCTTGTGCTATCAATAGCACAATTAGCATCTGTGCTATCAATATTACCATCATTTTGTCTCATTCATTTGGTGATCAGTTGCCTGTATTTTTAAAGTAACCTTTGCTATTGCATCAATGTTATACAGTGTGTTTCTTAATTTTTTTATTTTTGCCATTCTTGGTGATAAAGGCCTTCAGCCATGACTGTAGTTACTTGCCTTAAAATTCTAATTGGGATAACATTTTAAAACATTATTTGGTGTGTCTGTTTATTATGCTCATTTGGTAAATTGTAACACAGAGGGCACTATTAATTACACAGTTGTTTATTCTTTCATTAATAACATGTGATGTCTTTATATATTGCTGACTCTGAAATTACCGTTTTAATATAAATGTGTGTAATTGCAAAAGGGAACCAATAGTAACTGATTATGATCCCGTCCACAGTCATAACCGAATCCTGCCTTCCTCAACTACCAAATTTCAATTGATGCCTGAAATACTCCTCTATGATACAGACAATGGGGAGATTGAGTCACTAATTAAATCACTTATGACTAAGGACTTTCACAGATATGATGGAGTGCCTAGCAGAATATTAAAGTACTGTGCTGCACATGTTAGCAATGTATTCAGCCAATTTTTCCTTTAGGAATGATCAGTTTCATGAATGATTAAAGTACTCAGTAATAAAGCCACTTTATGAAAAGAGAGAAATGGATAATGTAGACAATTTTAGATCTATTTCTATGCCATTAGTGTTTGCTAAAGCTATTGAAGAGGTTGTATATGTAAGTATAATTGATCATTTTATATCACATGACTTGCTATCAAATGTGCAGTTCAGCACTACAAGTCATTTAACAATTGAAAATGCAATATCCTTTTTTCTCTGTGAGATACTGGATGGGTTAAACAAAATGTTTCAAATGATAAGCACATTTTTTGACTTAACTAAATCATTTGATTGTGTTGATCACAAAATATTGCTCCAGAAGTTGGACCATTATGGAATACAGGGAGTAGCACACAATTGGTTCACCTCTTACTGTAGCAACAGATACAAAAGGTCATTATTCACAGTGTTGAGAATGGCTGTGATGTGGGGTCTGAGTGGGGTACTGTCAAGTAGGGGTGCCCCAGGGATCAGTGTTGGAGCCACTGCCGTTCCTTATTTATATAAATAATACGCCCTCTAGTATTATGCGTAACTCTAAAATATTTCTGTTCGCTGATGACACTAGCTTGGCGGTAAATGATGTTGTGTCCAACGCTGGCTCAGTTTCAAATAACGCAGTTCATGACATAATTTCATGGCTTGTAGAAAATAAACTAACACTAAATCACAGTAAGACCCAGTTTTTACAGTTTCTGTCACACAATTCAACAAAACCTGATGTTTTAATTTCACAGATTGGGCATATGATTAGTGAAACTAAACAGTTCAGATTTCTAGGTGTTCATATAGATAGTAAATTGTCATGGAAAGCCCACATTCAGGATGTTTTTCAAAGACTTAATGCTGCCATTTTTACCGTTTGAATGGTACCTGAAGTGAGTGATTGTTTGACATAAAAATTAGTCTACTTGTGTCATTTGATATTATATTTTGGGGTAACAATATTTTTGGCTCAGAAATGGGCAGTTCAGGAAACAACTAATGTAAGTTCACAAACATCTTGTTGACCCCTGTTCATGAGTCTGGGTATTTTGAACATTGGCCTCTCAATATATATATTCCTTAATGTCATTTCTTGTTAACAATATTAGCTTATTCCCAAGAATAAGCAGCTTTCACTCATTTAATACTCGGCAGAGATCCAACCTGCATTTGGATCAGCCTTCCTTAACTCTTCTGCAGAAAGGTGTGCAGTATACTGCTGCATTCATTTTCAAGAGCTACCAGTAGAATTCAAAAATCTTAGCAGTAATCCATGTGCTTTCAAATTGAAACTGAAGAGGTTCCTCATGGGCCACTTTTTCTATTCAGTCAAGCAGTTCCTTGAAAAATTAAGTTGATTCTTTTTTATTGCATTTACTTAAACTTTTGGCTTGACTTTTTTGGGTTCATAAACATTTTGTTTTTATCTGTTACTACTTTTATGTTGTCATTTCATGTATTGACATGTTCCATGACTTTGGAGATTTGCTCCTTAATTTGATCCTACAAAACTTGACATATAAATAAATAAAATAAATTAATTAATAGACCCCTATCCCTTCCCCTTTACTTCCTCTTGACACCCTGCAAATAAAGTTTCCCAAAAGCAGGTGAAGTGACTCCTGCTGGCTCAGTTTCATTGTCAGTGAAAGACGGCACATCAGACTTAGGGGGACTGATACAAAGCCTAAGTCCTTCCTGGTCCACGTCCACTGTACAGGACACTTAGATCAACCATTGACATGTCATTTTCAGTCAAGTGGACAAATGATGGATCCTGTACTTTCTGCAGAGGAGACAGGATCCACAGGAGAGTGTAGTAATTGAGGCACCAGAGGTACTGGTATCACAGGTACATGGCTCTTGGGAGCTCTTCCAATACACCAGTACACAGTAGCTGCCCTTCATTTGACAGTAGTCAGGGCAATTTCCAGTTGCCTATGAATGTCAACCAACTCATCCCATGTCTGAGTACAGCATGCACAGGGGGGTTGCATTTTTGCTGGTGTAATGTATTAAAAGGCAGTGAACAAAAAGCTTTAAATGAAGTCCACTGATTATTTTTTATCTGTTGAGCTAAAAAATTGCTAATTCCCTACAGGAATTGAAGCAATTGCTCACAACTAAGTTGCTGTTAATAATAATAATAATAATAATAATAATAATAATAATAATAATAATAATAATTATTATTATTATTATTATTATTATTATTTATTATTATTATTATTATTATTATTATTATCAATTGTGAACTCATTGTCCACTTTGTCTTTCAATGTTAATCCTTTGGCCCATTGTAACAAGCAGATTTCTGCTGTATAGAACTTGTGTTCATGATTCTTTTTTGATGCCCAGACATCACTTCAATAAAATAGTGCTGGTCTTAAAACCATTTTATAAATTTAGCCTTTGGTTTTTATGGGTGTTCTTGCATCACACAAACTGCTGAAAGCATACGCCACTTATTTCAATGAGTGAAGTTATGTCTGCATCATTTGATCCAGCTAATGATGTTACTGACCTCAGATATTTATAATTTCTAACAGTTGAAAGTGTGATATTATAAATCTTGATATCTGTGGTAATTGTGACATCAGGGCAGCAGTTGTACATCATCAGCTCTGTGTTTGTTCTACTGATGTGTTAGCCATTTGTTTCAAGGACTTGTATAATCAGACTAAGAGATCCATTACTGTTACAGAATGATACTGCAGAATTGTACTGAATATCTGCCAAAAGTAAATGGAATGAGCATCAGCCTAGATGCCTTTGTCTACCATGTTCTGAGTCTCAAGGAGGAAAGAGTGAGCCAAGTTCTGCAAGATCTCTATTTGTGTAATCCATGTTGACTTTCATGTAGTAGAGTTTCATCCTCCAAGCCAAGCAGTTACTTATTTACTTCATCCATAGATAATACTGACAGAGAAATAATCAATAAAAGTATGTTTATATGAGTATACATTAAAAACAAAGATTCCAAGACTTACCAAGCGGGAAAGCGCCGGTAGACAGGCACAATAAATAAAACACACAAACACACACACAAAATTTCTAGCTTTCACAACTAACGGTTGCTTCTTCAGGAAAGAGAGAAGGAGAGGGAAAGACGAAAGGATGTGGGTTTTAAGGGAGAGGGTGAGGAGTCATTCCAATCCTGGGAGCAGAAAGACTTACCTTAGGGGGAAAAAAGGATAGTTATATACTCGCACGCACACACACACACACACACACACACACACACACACACACACACACACACACACACACATACATATCCATCCATACATATACAGACACAAGCAGACATCAGCATCATGTCTGCTTGTGGTTGCGAAAGCTAGAAATTTTGTGTGTGTGTTTGCTGTGTTATTTTATTGTGCCTGTCTACCAGCACTTTCCTGCTTGGTAAGTATTGGAATCTTTGTTTTTAATATATTTTTCCCATGTGGAAGTTTCTTTCTATTTTATTTATATGAGTATATGTTGATAAATTACATTTTTTTCCCATAGGAATGACTAAGAGCTCACAGTGCATGGGCATAAAATGTATTCCATAATTTGATAACAGACTGATGCTCCTGCATGTTGTGGTAATTACTCTGCAGTGAGAGAAAACCTATTCAAATCTGGAAACAAGCCTTGGATTACTAAAGGCATCAAAATCTCGTGTAAAACAAGAAGAGAACTATATGCTGCAGCCAGGAGTTCATATGATAACAGTAGGATTACATGCTATAAAATCTACAACGAAGTTCTGAATAAGACAATTCAGGCATCAAAGAACATGTGCTTGAAGGCAGAAATTGACAACTCGAGCAATAAAGTAAAAACTATCCAGAAATTTGTAGAGAAGGAAACGGGGAAAAATGCAGTTTGTAGTGAAAATATCCAAATCAAAAGTGAGGGTAATCTTGTTACCGATAAAAAAAAAACAGACACATTCAACAACAATTTTTTAACAGTAACAGAAAACATAGGTTTACAAGGGTCCATGAAGTAAGCCATCAATCTTTTGAAAGCTAGAGTACCTGGTTCAGTACAACACATGAAGGTAAAAACAGTCACTGTTCAAGAAATTGAAAGAGTTATTAAATCCCTGAAAAGTAAAAACTCTGCTGGAATTGACAACATTTCTAACAAATTATTAAAATACTGCTCCCGCTATGTAAGTAAAGTCCTTTGCCACATTTTTGATGCGTCACTTAAGCAGGGGGCTTAAGTATGCAGTTGTAAAACTGCTGTATAAGAAGGGGGATAAGACGGATACTGCTAAATATAGGCCAATATCACTACTGACAAGCTTTTCAAAGGTTTTAGAGAAACTAAAGCATGCTAGGATAGTTAAGCATCTCAGTGAACACAATAGTTTCAGCAAAAGTCAGTTTGGATTTCAGAAATGTTTGTCAACAGAAGATGCAATATTTGCATTTACTGGCAAACTCTTGGAATCTATCAACAAAAAATTGAAAGTGATTGGCATATTTTGTGACCTAACAAAAGCATTTGACTGTGTAAATCACCAAATTCTTTTACAAAAAGCTGCATATATTGGTAAAAGTGGTGTCAAACAGGAAACAAAAAGTTATAGTAGATAGTCAAGATGGTGTCCCAGTATCTTCAGAATGGGGTACCATGACATGTGGAGTGCCGCAGGGCTTAGTTCTGGACCCCCTTCTTTTTATTATATTTATAAATGATCTTCTTCTCTTTATGGAACATTGTAGATTCACCATTTTCGTAGATGACACTACACTACTTACTGATAATTCAGTAGATAAGCTTGAGGTAACGGTAAATAAGGATTTAAATGAAACGGTGAACTGGTTCAACATTAATGGTCTTATTTTAAATTACTGTAAAACAAACTACATTCAGTTCCACAAAACATCCAGAGATGAGGAAATATTTGTAAAGGTAGGTGAGCAGACAATAAGCAGGGTAGATTCCTCAAAATACCTAGGCTTGCATATTGATAGCAAACTGAATTGGTCAAACCACATTGTGGATCTGTCCAAAAGACTAAGTTCAGCAACATACACATTGCACATTGTTTCTGCTTATAGAAATATGGAAATCATGAAGTCAGTGTATTATGGTTACTTTCATGCAATTATGGCATTTGGAATTATATTTTGGGGAAATCAGCCACTGGCTAAAAAAGTACTGTGTGTACAAAAAAGAGTCATAAGGATCATGTGTGGAGTCAATTCTAGAGCCACATGCAGGAGTCTTTTTAAAAAGCTTGAAATACTTACATCCACTGCGCAATATATATTCTCGTTGATGTGCTTCATAAGAAAAGAAAAATCCATCTTTAAGCTGAATAGTGCATATCACAGTCACAATACTATAAGGAAACATGATATCCACTATGAACAGACAATTCTAAATATGGTGCAGAAAGGAGTCCATTTCAGTGGCTGTAAGATTTTTAATGCCCTCCCTTCAAGAATCAAGAATTAAATGTTTAGTAGATGATGATCTCTTGTTTAAAAAAACCTTAGGCATTTCATATTACAAGAATCATTTTATACATTAGAAGAGTTCCTGAACTACAGTGTTTAACATCTCTTGTATTGTAAATTGCAAATGTGTGCCCAAATTTGTATTTGTAATACCACATATTTTGATTGTAAACATATATTTTGCAATATTTATTTCCCTGTAACACTTATTATTTTGTAATCTTTATCTCTCTCTAAAATGTATTTTTGTAGTGGGACCTAAGGAACTGTTCACTGTTTTTTGTTGTGTAATCTCTATCTATATCTAAAATGTATTTTTTGTAGTGGGACCTAAGTTACTGTTTACTATTTTTGTTTTGTTTTATGTATTACCACAAATTCTAGCCAAAAACTTGTAAAATTGACACATTACATATCCTGTGATAGTGTCACAACATGGATCACTGGAACAAGCGATAAATAAATAAATAAATAAATAAATAAATAAATAAATAACTGTTGGATTGTGCATAGTAGACAGGAGGTAGTTGCCTTAGATCAAATTTCTAGATTATGTTCCATATACAAATAACGACCACATGACACAACTACTCCCCTGTTGCACAGATTCTGGTACCGTATTGGGAATATTTGTCCACCTCAGCTGGGAAACTGCTGGGACTGCTTCACTCAATGGCATCACATGGAATGTGAAGAAGAAGAGGTTACTTCCAGAGTGATCGAGATGAGAAGTGTTTCATTAAGTACTGTGGTATTTCATGCTACTAGCATGCTACAGGACACAAATTGTGGTTATCACCTGCCATTACTCATGAAATCAATCAGTAATTTATGTCTATTTCTTTGCGTAAGGTTTATTTTTCAGACAACCACTGTGTAACACTCCAGATGTTTGATTAACAAATCATTTCTCATTCTTGTAGTGTAGTCCATCAAACCTGTATCTCGGCATTGAAAGCCTGTATTTTTGTAGTAAAAAATGCACCCACCTCTCTATGTAACTGTAATCAAACAACAGAAATTTTTCAAACATTTGAATAGATTTCTTCCACAAATGTGAGACCAGAATCAAGTGCAAATAATGCATACAATACCTTTTCTCCTATATTCATGTCACATTTTGAAATATGTTTCCCTAAGAAGTTAGTAAGGTCCTAGTCTTCAGAACAAAAAGTTGACAAACCTTGGATAACTACAGGCATTAGGACTTCCAGTGTAACCATGAAAAGACTGAACCAAAAAATTAAAACTTGCTCAGATCCACAGTTTGTAGAGTATGTAAAAACATACAGGAAAATATACCAAAAGGCAATAGCAAAGGCAAAGTTGCTATATTATGAGAATTTAATCAGTAACTCAGACAACAAACCACAAACTATATGGGACATTGTGGGGAATGAAACTACTACCTTGGGAGAAGAGGAAAAAATAATACTCAAAAGCAGTGAATATTGCAATATAGAAAAGAAGGAAATGGCATACTATATTAATAACTATTTTTTAAATGTACCACATTCATTAAACTTAAACTTCACAAAACAAAAAATGATACATGCTCCAAGGGTTGCCTGCAGCATGAATATTCCTTCAACAAATGAACAGGAATTACTTAGAGTGATAGGAAGCTTAAAACCAAAAATGGCAGCAGGTGTTCATGAAGTACCAGTTTCAATCATAATAAGGACTGCAGTGCAGATTGCAAAACCTTTAGCCCATATTACAAATTTATCCTTTAGTGAAGGTCTGTTTCCTCAGCAACTGAGGATCTCAAAAGTGAGGCCACTGTTTAAAAATGGAGATAGACATAAAATAAAACTACCATCCCATATCACTTCTTCTTGCTTCCCCCAAAATATCAGAGAAACTGATGTAATTGAGAGCCACTAGTTACCTAGACAATAATAAACTTTGGAATAGTAATCAACATGGTTTTCGTGCAAAATAAAGCACAGAAGCTACAGTCATAGACTACACCCAAGAAATAAATAAAAATTTTGAGAAAAACAAAAGTATAATAGGAATCAATTTAGATCTATCTAAAGCTTTCAATACGGTCTGCCATGAAATCCTCCTTGAGAAGCTGGAAGCAGTACGTATTAGAGGAAGAGTTAAAATGTGTTTTGAGTCATATCTCAAAAACAGATCTCAGATTTTAGAGCTGACCACTGTAAATTAAAATTAAAAATAGTTTTAGAAGTTCTTTTAGGAGTACCCCAGGGCAGCATCTTGGGGCCACTACTCTTTCTCAATATATGTCAATGATTTAGAGTTACAATATGATACAGTCAAAATTGTACTATATGTAGATGACACAAGTCTTATAGTGAGCGACTTTAAAAACTCTTTACAGTCAACTGCTGCCAAAATCCTATAAAGTATTGAAACTTGGTTCAGTGCAAATAAACTTACACTCAATGCAAAGAAAACAAATGATGTACAGTTTAGTAAAATGATTCAGGATGAAGACATTAATTTAGAATTGGATGACAGAATAATAGAGAGAGTGCACTTTGCAGAAGTGTTACAAATGCATATAGATGAAGCTATGAATTGGAAACACCATGCCAAATTTCTTACACACAGACTTAACTCAGCCTGCTTTGCACTGAGAGTTATTGCAAATGTTTGCACTCTAGAAGGCACCAGAATGGAATACTTTGGATACTTTCATTCTGTTGCCTCATTTGGAATAGTGTTCTGGGCCAGCTCAAAATCTAATTTCAAAGACATTTTTATTCTACAAAAATGGGGTGTTCGAATAATTACCCACAGTTTGACACAAGCTCAATGCAGACCTCTTTCCAAAAAGTTAGAAATACTTACTCTGCCATCAGTCTATATACTTAAATGTGTACTCTTAACCAAAGCTAATTCAAGCAATCTCCACACAAATGCAGATTGTCACAACTATAACACAAGGAACAATAATGATCTCCACATAGGACAAGTAAGAAGAACATGAACTCAGAAGCATGTAAGCCACATGGGCATTAAGCTCTAGAATGCACTGCCTCAGTACATTAAAGATTTAAAGGACAATACAAATTTTAAATTGGAACTTAGAAATTTTTTTATTGATATATGTTGCTACTCAATAAGTGAATATCTTGAAGACCAAGAAAATGACTTTACAAACTAACCTCCAAAATTTTCTATCTTCGTTTGTTTCAGCTGTTATTATACTTTACCATTTATAGTACTAGTTATATATTGTACTGAGAAACAAATTACTATAAACCATTTATGTGGAGAGAAACTGTAAGTTTTCTGTCATTTATTATAGACACGTTCATTTTGTACATTCTATATTTTAATATCTGTGTATGACAAATCAAATTGTAGAGAATTTCATTTTGTATATTCTATATTGTTAATTTATATGTATGACAAGTCCAATATCGTTTGTATGATGACATGGATGCTAAATAAACAAATAAATAAATAAATTTGATCTGGAGGCTGTGTAACACCTCTGTACCATTGCCATATGCTCTTCATTGGACTCCTAAAATATTCAAGTCAAATAATAAAGGTCAATTGTTTTCAAACCTGGTCAATAGTGTATACATTCCAACAATTTGTACTTCAAATCCCTCAGTTTGTCTTTGCCAAAGTACCTTTATTTGTATAGGTGTTGTATAACCAGAGTATTTCCCTTTCCTACAACCATCTGGAGCTAATCTTGCATGTTTCTTTTATTCAGTGGATTTATATGATTTGCATAGTATTCATCAGTTACTGTTTTGTCCTGCAAAAGCTAAGGAAAAAGAAGAACCTTTTATTTTAATTTCTAGATCATCAGTCTTCTGACTGTTTGATGCCTCATACCACAATTTCCTCTGCTTCACTAATATTTTCATATCAAAATAGCCCCTATGCCAAAAGTCCTCAGTAATATGCAACTTATTCTCTGTTGCCTCAATAGATGTCCAATCACCTTGTCACTAACTCTAGTTGTTTTCTACATATCTCCTTCATCGCTGAATCTGCTGAGAACGTCCTTATTTATTACAGCACAGTACAATAAACAATGAAAAATTTAGGATGGAATGTAACAATATTATGAAAAGGCTAGTTGCTTCTCACTATATAGTGGAGATGCTGAGTCACCAATAGACACAAGAAAAAGGCTGTCAAAAAGTGAGCTTTTCGCCAACAATTCATTTTTTCAAAAATAGACAACATACACACACACACACACACACACACACACACACACACACACACACACACACACACACACACACACACTCACGCAAATGCAACTCCCACACATATGACCACTCGCTGGCCACTGAAGCCAGACTGACCAGCAGTGCCAACCAGGTGGTGGGGGTAAGGAGGAGGCTGGGTTGGGGAGGGGAAAGGATGTCAGGGTAGTGGTGGGGGACAGTGAAGTGCTCCTTGGGTGAGAATGCATGGATGCATGAATGAGGTGGAGAGAGGGCTGGCAGCTAGGCGCAGTCATGATGTTAGAGGGAGATCGGGGCTAAGGAGGGGAAGCAGAAAATGAGAGAAGTAAAGAGACTGAGGGTGCATTGGTGGAACAGAGTGCTGTGTAGTGCTAGACTGGGCACAGGAAAGGGGCTGATGTGTAAGGACAATGCCTAATGAAGGCTGAAGCCAGGAGGTTTATGGGAATGCAGGATATATTGCAGGGAGAGTTCCCACCTGCATAATTCATGAAAGCTGGTGTTGATTGGATAGATCCAGATGGCACAGGCTGTGAATCAGTCATTGAAATGAAGAACAACATGCTGAGTGGCATTCTCAGCAACAGGGTGGTCCAGCTGTTTCTTGGCCACAGTTTTTCAGTGACCATTCATGCAGAAAGACAGTTTGTTGGTTGGTATGCCCACATAGAATGCAGCACAGTTGTTGCAGCTTACCTTGAAGATCACATGACTGGTGTCACAGGTAGCCCTGTCTTTGATGGGATAGGTGATGGCTGTGACCAGACTGGAGCAGGTGGTGGTGGGAAGATGTATGAGACATGTCTTGCATTTAGGCCTGTTACAGCGATAGGAGTCATGAGGCAAGGGTTTGGGAGCAGGGGTAGGCACGTATGAGGGTAATGTATAGATTCAGTGAACAGTGGAATACCACTTTTGGGGGCGTCAGAAGGATAATGGGTAGGAAATTCCTCATTTCAGTTCATGATGAAATGTAGTTGAAACACTGGTACAGAATTTGATTCAGGTGCTTCAGTCTTGGGTAGTATCGAGTCATGAGGGGACTGTTGCTGGATGGTGGGACTTTGGAAGGTGATGGGTGCCAGGAGAGATATGGCATGGGAGATGTGTTTTTGTGCAAGGTTGCTGAGCATGCTGCCCAAAATGATTTTTTTCATTTCAATCACTGGTGCCATCTGGATCCTCCCTCCAACACCAGCTTTCCTGAATCACTCAGGTGGGAACTCTCCCTGCAATATATACTATGTTCCTGTAACCCTCCTGGTCTCACACTTTGTTAGTCATTGCTCTTACCCATCAGCCCCTTCCCTGTTCCCATTCCAGCACTGCACCTATGTTCCTGTAACCCTCCTGGTCTCACACTTTGTTAGTCATTGTTCTTACCCATCAGTCCCTTCCCTGTTCCAGCACTGCACAGCCCTCTATTCTGTCAATGTGCTCTCAGTCTCTTTGCTTCTCTCCTTTTCTGCGTCCCCTCTGTCTAATCTCCTGACTGCACCTAAATGCCTTGTTCTCCCTCCACCTCATCACTGTACACTCCCCTAAGCAGCACCTTACTGTCTCCCATCCCTACTCTGCTATCCCTCCCCCTCCCTGCCCCTGTCTCCTCCTTACCCCCACCACCTGAATGCCTCTCCTATCAAACACTGCTGCTCGCAGTATGGCTTCAGTGGACAGAGACTGTGGTCATATGTGTGTGAGTTGTGTGTGTGTGTGTGTGTGTGTGTGTGTGTGTGTGTGTGTGTGTGTTTTGTGAGAAGGCCTTGTTTGCTGAAAGCTCACTTTCTGACAGTCTTTTTGTTTTGCCTCTCTGCGAGTTTGCATCTCTGCTGCATGGTATGTAGCAACTAACCTTTTCATAATATTGTTGCAGTAGGTACATTATTATTTAACATTATTTTCAGGTTCCTTCTTTAATATAGCACATCATGCTTTTCAGTTCTGTTCTTTTCCAATTTTCACTGAGTCCATGATTCACTTCCATCCAATGCTGTCCTTCAGATTTACATTCTCAAAACTTTCTTTTAGCAGTTTAGGTCTGTGATTGGTCTCATAGACTTCTTTTGCAATGAATCCTTCCAGGATACTGTGAAATCCTTCACTGTACTCCAGCATGGGTCTCACTTTTATTTTTCTATCCTCATTTGTACTTACAAATCATCAAATGCAGCTTGATTCTGTAAAAATTTTATTTCATGTAAATGTAGTTCATTAGATATGTAAATATTGTAACTTTAAAACTATAACAGATACAGTTTTTCTGTTTATGTTAATATGAGTTGTGAATAGGTGTGTGTGTGTGTGTGTATGTGTGTGTGTGTGTGTGTGTGTGTGTGTGTGTGTGTGTGTGTGTGTGTTGTGGGGAAGGCACACCAAAGACTGCATTTTATTGGCAGGACACTTAGAAAATGTAACAGATCCACTAAGGAGACTGCCTACACTACACTTGTCCATCCTCTTTTAGAATACTCTGTGTGGTGTGGGATGTTTACCAGATAGGAGTGACAGACTACATAAAAAAGTTCAAAGAAGAGCAGCATGTTTTGTATTATCATGAAATATGTGAGAGAGTGTCACTGAAATAATACAGTTTTTTGGCTAGACATCATCAAAAGAAAGTAATTTTTCATTGCAATGGAGTCTTCTCACAAAATTCCAATCACCAACTTTCTCCTGTTAATGCAAAAATATTTTGTTGATACCAACCTGTATAGGGAGGAATAATCACCACGATAAAATTAGGGAAGTCAGAGCTCGTACAGAAAGATATAGCTGTTCATTCTTTCCACACACTATATGAGATTGGAATAACAGAGAATTGTGAAGGTGGTTCAATGAACTCTTTGCCATGCACTTAATGTGATTTGCAGATTATCCAAGTAGATGTAGAAGTCACTTGGTCCAGATGGAATCCCTATTCAGTTCTACAAAGAGTATGCTATGGCACTGGTCCCTTACTTATCTTGCATTTATTGCAAGTCTCTCAATCACCCAAGCAACTGGAAAGAAAGTATAGATGACTCCTGTATATAAGAAAGACAAAGGAGCAGACTCACACTACCTGACTCACACTACCTGAAGTACCCACAAGTGGAGACCCCAGCTGGACAGTTTATCTTATACATGTGTTCTGATACATATGACAAATGACAGCCAAATGTACAGATGATGCTGGTTTCATAAACATTTCAGCACAGGTGCTTGACGTTGTGTGAAGCCATATTTTTACCCAAACTTCCCAGACAACTTTCAGTAGTCATATGTATTCCTCAGTATCAGTTATAGCACCACTATGGATTCATCCCCCATTCAGATCTCCGGGCGGGGACTACTCAAGAGGATGTTGTTATCTGGAGAAAGAAAACTGGCATTCTATGGTTCGGAGCATGGAATGTCAGATCCCTTAATTGGACAGGTAGGTTAGAAAATTTGAAAACAGAAATGGATAGGTTAAATTTAGATATAGTGGGAATTAGTGAAGTTCGGTGGCAGGAGGAACAAGACCTCTGGTCAGGTGACTACAGGGTTATAAACACAAAATCAAATAGGGGTAATGCAGGAGTAGATTTAATAATGAATAGGAAAACAGAAATGTGGGTAAGCTGCTACAAACAGCATAGTGAACGCATTATTGTGGCTAAGATAGATACGAAGCCCACACCTACTACAGTAGTACAAGTTTATATGCCAACTAACTCTGCAGATGACGAAGAAATTGTAGAAATGTATGATGAAATAAAAGAAATTATTCAGATAGTGAAGGGAGACGAAAATTTAATAGTCATGGGTGACTGGAATTCGAGTGTAGGAAAAGGGAGAGAGAGAAACGTAGTACGTGAATATGTATTGGGGCTAAGAAATGAAAGAGGAAGCTGCCTGGTAGAATTTTGCTCAGAGCATAACTTAATCATAGCTAACACTTGGTTTAAGAATCATGAAAGAAGGTTGTATGCATGGAGGAACCCTGGAGATACTAAAAGGCATCAGATAGATTATATAATGGTAAGACAGAGATTTAGGAACCAGGTTTTAAATTGTGAGACATTTCCAGGGGCAGATGTGGACTGTGACTAAAATCTAATGATTATGACCTGTAGATTAAAACAGAAGAAACTGCAAAAAGGTGGGAATTTAAGGAGATGGGACCTGGATAAACTGAAAGAACCAGAGGTTGTACAGAGTTTCAGGGAGAGCATAAGGGAACAATTGACAGGAATGGGGGAAAGAAATACAGTTGAAGAAGAATGGGTAGCTTTGAGGGATGAAGTAGTGAAGGCAGCAGAGGATCAGGTAGGTAAAAACACAAGGGCTAGTAGAATTCTTTGGGTAACTGAAGAAATATTGAATTTAATTGATGAAAGAAGAAAATATAAAAATGCAGTAAATGAAGCAGCAAAAAGGAATACAAACATCTCAAAAATGAGATCGAGAGGAAGTGCAAAATGGCTAAGCATGGATGGCTAGAGGACAAATGTAAGGATGTAGAGGCTTATCTCACTAGGGGTAAGTTAGATACTGGCTACAGGAAAATTAATGAGACATTTGGAGATAAGAGAACCACTTGTATGAACATCAAGAGCTCAGATGGAAACCCAGTTCTAAGAAATAAGGGAAAGCAGAAAGGTGGAAGGAGTATATAGAGGGTTTATACAAGGGCGATGTACTTGAGGACAATATTATGGAAATGGAAGAGGATGTAGATGAAGATGAAATGGGAGATATAATACTGCGTGAAGAGTTTGACAGAGCACTGAAAGACCTGAGTCGAAAAAAGGCCCCCGGAGTACACAACATTCCATTGGAACTACTGACGGCCTTGGGAGAGCCAGTCCTGACAAAACTCTACCATATGGTGAGCAAGATGTATGAAACAGGCGAAATACCCTCAGACTTCAAGAAGAATATAATAATTCCAATCCCAAAGAAAGCAGGTGGTGACAGATGTGAAAATTACCGAACTATCAGTTTAATAAGCCACAGCTGCAAAATACTAACACGAATTCTTTAGAGACGAATGGAAAAACTAGTAGAAGCTGACCTCGGGGAAGATCAGTTTGGATTCTGTAGAAATACTGGAACACGTGAGGCAATACTGACCTTACGACTTATCTTAGAAGAAAGATTAAGGAAAGACAAACCTATGTTTCTAGCATTTGTAGACTGAGAGAAAGCTTTTGACAATGTTGACTGGAATACTCTCTTTCAAATTCTAAAGGTGGCAGGGGTAAAATACAGGGAGCAAAAGGCTATTTACAATTTTTACTGAAACCAGGTGGCAGTTATAAGAGTCGAGGGACATGAAAGGGAAGCAGTTGTTGGGAAGAGAGTAAGACAGGTTTGTAGCCTCTTCCCGATGTTATTCAATCTGTATATTGAGCAAGCAGTAAAGAAAACAAAAGAAAAATTTGGAGTAGATATTAAAATCCATGGAGAAGAAATAAAAACTTTGAGGTTCGATGATTACATTGTAATTCTGTCAGAGACAGAAAAGGATTTGGAAGAGCAGTTGAATGGAATGGACAGCGTCTTGAAAGAATGATGTAAGATGAACATCAACAAAAGCAAAATGAGGGTAATGGAATGTAGTCGAATTAAGTTGGGTGATGCTGAGGGAATTAGATTAGGAAATGAGACACTTAAAGTAGTAAAGGAGTTCTGCTATTTGGGGAGCAAAATAACTGATGATGGTCGAAGTAGCGAAGACATAAAATGTAGACTGGCAATGTCGAGGAAAGTGTTTCTGAAGAAGAGAAATTTGTTAACATCGAGTATAGATTTAAGTGTCAGGAAGTCATTCCTGAAAGTATTTGTATGGAGTGTAGCCATGTATGGAAGTGAAACATGGACGATAAATAGTTTAGACAAGAAGAGAATAGAAGCTTTTGAAATGTGGTGCTACAGAATAATGCTGAAGATTAGGTGGGTAGATCACATAACTAATGAGGAAGTATTGAATAGGATTGGAGAGAGGAGAAGTTTGTGTCACAACTTGACCACAAGAAGGGATCGGTTGGTAGGACATGTTCTGAGGCATCAAGGGATCACCAATTTAGTATTGGAGGGCAGCGTGGAGGGTAAAAATCGTAGAGGGAGACCAAGAGATGAATACACTAAGCAAATTCAGAAGAATGTAGGTTGCAGTAGGTACTGGGAGATGAAGAATCTTGCACAGGATAGAGTAGCGTGGAGAGCTGCATCAAACCAGTCTCAGGACTGAAGACCACAACAACAACAACATGGATTCTACCGCTGCAGTTAAGGATGAACCTTGGACCTCATGACAGAATTCATCTCCAGGGTCTATCCCTCACATCGACCATTGTCACGGGAAACAAGAATATAAAAATTCTACATTTATGGCCAACCAGTGCATAATTGTGGTTAACAAAAGTCACTGCAATTTTTTGTTTCCAAAGTATAGATTCCAACATGGAGAAATTTACTATTGTCGTTTTGCAACTGGACCTTAGAATTAGTGAACAATTGGCAGGTATGTTTGACAAATAATCTTTCACTGGTCTTCAGGATACTATCTCAGAATGTTTTGTTCTCCCCCCTTGAATCGCACATACAGAAAACCATGGATAGTGAGGCAGTGACTGGAACTTCCCCCTTTTAAGTGCTCCACATGCTACACACCTTGGTTTAGCAAAATTTTCTGTTGGATCAATCACTAAGGCTTTTTGGGTTCCAATATTTGCTTCCACATGTTCAGGCAATATTATCAGCTTTTCCATTACTTCCCATTGATGAATTGGCATGAAAAGCAGACTGTTGCTATTGATTATGCTGATTAAATTTGTGTGAACTGAAATCTGAGGCTATACTGGATGGCCCTGATCCTAGCATTTCACCCTCAGCAGCTTCTGGAAACTCCTCACCACGCACTTTTTTCCTTCCTAGCCTACCAGCCATCATCAGTAAGTTGACCCACTTTGTAATCTACCCACCTTGAAATCATTTGTTGTGATTGTCACTGCCTGTATAGTTAACTCTTTTAGTAAGTTTTGAGAGGAGCAAGATTTACAATAAACATTTTACTTATCTTCTTTTGTGATAGTTGGCTCCAGTTCTTCATGTCTAGGGGCTGATTCTTGAAGCTGAAATTTTTGACATTATAGGTTCTCACAGTCCCAATTGACATAATAAGTTTGAAGTAAGCCTTCAGTGTATTTTTCGTTTATGTTAATTTTATTCTCTCAAATTTTTCTATATCACACTACCTTTTCAATTTTCACATTAACAAAGCTGAAATTACATTGTTATTCCAAAATATATAAACACGTTCGATCACATCAGAGGCATGCCCACTGCTACCTCACTCTGCAGTACTAACAATATTCCAAAGGGTTCTCTTGACAAATTTTACTATTAATCTGCAAATGCATAAAGAAATAAACAGTACTAAATTGTGTAAATTAGTAATATAAATTTTATGTTTGCCAAATACTTTGTAAATTCAAACATTTCTAAAAAAAAAATTTAACTGTATATACAGAGATAGTACATATTGATTGTAACAATGAAAATTAAATAATATCTGTTTACATATTTTAGTCTGAAATATAACACATTGTGCACAAAACCACACGCATTTTTTTAGAAAGACAGGTGAGACAATATTGACCTACTCAAAATTCAAAGATATTTCTGGTATCTACTACTTCTGTTGAGGAAGAGTAAAGCTAGAAGAGGGTGTCCCTTTACAACACCCCCCTCAAAACATTTGTAAAAAATGTTTTTACAACATTTTGTGACTGACTATAAATTTTGCCAAACAATATACAAAATAATGCCAAAAGATGGAAGACAGGGGTATAGAAGTATCTGATTCATAACTTATTACAGAAAACATAAGAAAAATATCTCTACTATATAAGTCATAATTCATACATATATCAGGACACTGAATTCAGGTTTTCAGATCTGTTGAACGTTCTGTCACAAGGCAAACAGTACAAAGTCAGTACCACATTACAACACTAAACGATAGAAATAAATTCAGAGACAATGTAAATTACTGGAATTACATATTCCAAGTTTACATCTAGATAGTCACACATTCAAAATTTTCAAACGAAAAGAGAAAAAAAAAATCAGAGCCTAAATGTACAACAAGTGAGCCAACTCAAAAAACTCAGAACAATGGGTACAGACCAGAAGAAGATACACAATCATAAGTAGGAATATAGCACAAAATCAATCAGCCACATAAACCAAAGTATTGAAGGTTATGTTGACTCATGAAAGGACAAAATAATGAAAACATATTAGGGCCTAAGCTTATGATGTGGGGACCAACCCATGAATCCAAACCACACCGGGTACAGACCAGCAAAAATGGTTTGACACAACAAAACGAATAAAATTCATAATTATATCTCAATAAATTCAGTCATAAGTAAAGAGTAATTATAGAAAGCATCTAGCCCCAAACAATAATTGCACGCTCTCCTTGAGTATACACACACAGTCGCGATGACCAGGGGTACCCAAAACAGAGATAAGCTTGAGTCTGCTCACAACTCAAGATCCAATCAAATACAATACTGCAGTACTCAGGATTAATACAGGTAATCAGAGTACAAAAAGCTTTGAATGATGATGTAATTGATTAGCTCTAAATTGTTCAGATATACCACAAATTGGGATTCCTGTATCAAGCAAACAGTTTCCTTCCCATTTATCAATCTTGATCTTAGTGTAGTGGCACCCAAAATCTGAATCATCTTCTCTGTTGTTACACTTCATGTAAAAAATCACTTTCAGTCTCTTCAAATGCCAATTCCACACTGTCTTTACAGGGGTTTTATCAACTTTACTGGTATCATAGCGTTACTTTGGTTACTTATGTTGTCAGGCAAAGACCGAGCACAATGAATGGATTGTGTGGCACAACTATCACTTATTACAGATGGAACACAAAATACATTACTCTCAAAATTAGACTTCCTACGTAGGTCTTCTTTCACTTAATTCCACCAACTTGAAAACAAATTTTGACTAATCACAGCTGACTTATTCCAGAATGCACATTTATCTATGTTATCATCAATCTGGTCCCAAAAAAACTTCAAAAGTTTTTCACCTTTATTCTCCAGGCTCATAGATAATTCACCTTTACTGGTTGGATCCTTACTCTGCTTGACATTAATGAAAAGCTGTTTTGACTTGACTGGAATTCCATGACTCTCACTTACAACATCACAATCATCACTTCGTTACCTGTATTGTCAACATAATTCACAAATAACTTTGCAACTTCATTAGTTTTAAACCCCACAAATACCTGACACTCATTGTCATCATAGTCCTCTAAAATTACCTAACTGACAACATCATTAACAACACAAGTCTCATTTCCATCAAAGACACTTACCTCACCTACATTCATTTGCAATAAGATACCAGTCTCAGACCTACCAACCTCAGCTATTTCACAGCTCTCATTCACATCTCCATCAAAAATACCACCTAGTTCAGATCCAGTACAGTCATCATGTGATTTACATACACCAATAACGTTGTTTTCTGACCAAGAGAAGACATCATTAGTACATACTACATCAGAATTCTCACTAACCCCATTCAGGTTTGTGATTAGTACCTATGTCACCATAATTAAACATAGTAACCTAAAACTTTTTATCAAAACATAAATGAGAAATCTGATATTCCTTCCGTTCAGTTTAAGATATAACTGTCATATCATGAATACTGTTATTACTGTCTAATTGTAAGTGTGACATGGGGATCCTCTGCTTGTTGTGTTTCCTCACCCTAAAATTGTGGACCTTCATTCAGGCAAACTGGTGTTTCCTGAGTAGTTACTTCTAAGACTGTTTCTTCTATTAAAATGGCCATGGTTACCTCAATTGTTGCTATCCTGCTGGTGCTCAAAATTTCTCTCTCTATTGACCCTTTGATGCTGATAGAAGTTACCATTATCTCTGTTTCTGTAATTGTTCCCATTGTGATTTCTATCATTCCAGTTATTGTAGTGTATTCTTCTTTCTACTGCCCTATCCAGGCTATCAACATACTGTAAAAATTGTTCAACACAATCACCAGGCCTGTGTAATAAATCCCACTGCAACCTTTCTCATAATCTCCTTTCAAGTGGATCACTCAGGAACATTTCGTTAAATGGTTTGTCAAAGTGTGTTGATTTTTGAAGTTGAGCCTTACAAAACTCTTTCAAAGTACCACCCCTATTCATATAATTAGGGCCATTCAAAAATTCACTTTTATTTCCCCCCGTTCAGCTTCCAACCAAAATTTATTTAAGAAACTTTCCTCCAATCTTTGATACATTTCCTACTGACTTAAATTTAAAGCTACCTGTGATAGAGCTTCCCATTGATGAATTGGCATGAGAAACAGACTGTTGCTATTGCTTATGCTGATTAAATTTGTGTGAACTGAAATCTGAGGCTATACTGGATGGCTCTGAACCTAGTATTTCACTCTCAGCAACTTCTGGAAACTCCTCACCATGCACTTCTTTCCCTCTTGGTGTGCCAGCCATCATCAGTAAGCTGACTGACCCACCTTGTAGTCTACCCTCCCTTACATCATTTGTTGTGATTGTCACTACCTGTATAGTTAACTCTTTTAGTAAGTTTTGAGAGGAGCAAGATTTACAATAAACATTTTACTTATCTTCTTTTGTGATAGTTGGCTCCAGTTCTTCATGTCTAGGGGCTGATTCTTGAAGCTGAAATTTTTGACATTATAGGTTCTCACAGTCCCAATTGACATAATAAGTTTGAAGTAAGCCTTCAGTGTATTTTTCGTTTATGTTAATGTTATTCTCTCAAATTTTTCTATATCACACTACCTTTTCAATTTTCACATTAACAAAGCTGAAATTACATTGTTATTCCAAAATATATAAACACATCCGATCACATCAGAGGCATACCCACTACTACCTCACTCTGCAGTACTAACAATATTCCACAGGGTTTTCTTGATAAATGTATTTCTATTAAGGTACAAATTAACCCAGAAATAAACAGTACTAAATTGTGTAATTAGTAATATAAAATTCAAGTGTGCCAAATATTCAAATATTTTGTAAGTTCAAATGTTTCTAAAAAAAATTCTAATTGTATGTACAGATATAGTACATATTGATTGTAACAATGAAAATTAAATAATTTCTTTTTTTATATTTTAGTCTGAAATATAATACACTGTGTACAAAACCATATGCAATTTTTTATAAAGACAGGTGAGACAATATTGACCTACTCAAAATTCAAAGATATTTCTGGTATCTACTACTTTTGTTGAGGAATAGTACTGCTAGAGTAGGGTGTTCCTTTACAATTTTAGCTCCAGGCTGCAGCCACAAGAAGAGGCCACACACCAGCCTTCAAATGACAGCTGAGTGTACAGTTTGTGCTGGTTCTGTAAAAACTTTGGCAAAGTTGCTCAATGCTGTACAAAGCTATGTTTTTGTCCAAACTTCCAAGATGAGTACCACTAGGTGTGCATACTCATCAACATCAGTTAAAGTGCCATCAAACCATACACAGTGGAACTTTATCTACAGTGACAGGTTCACCCAGATTTTCTGTAAAGGCCAAACATACTGGGGCAATTTCTTAGTGAACTCAGGATCTAAGATTAGTGTTTACCTAAATTTGTGTAATAGGTGCCACTCTTGTGAGCAGGTGCCTATTCTCACTGCGGCTAGAGGCTCTGACACTGCCACATTTTTAATGGTGCAGTTTACTCTAGATTTCAATGATGAGCTGCCATTCACTTGGACTGTCGTGGTTGCTAGTGTCGAAGGTGCAATTATCAACACTGATTTTTTGCATCATTTTGCTGTTGTGCCAGATTTAGTGCATCAGTGTCTTCGGAAAGTGCCACTCTCTCCTACATCTCAGTCTGCATTGTGCATAATGCCATTGGTCTCCATCACTAAAAAATATCAGGAACAACCATTCCAGCCGTGCTGTGTCAAAAGGATTCGTTACCATTTCTGTACCCATGCAAAACAGACATGTGTGTGTCATATGAAAAGATACAGAATCATTCTCTACCAGCTCACTACAATGTCAAACAGGATACCATTAATAGCCTGTGCAAAAGCGATGCAGCACTGCATGAAAAAGTGTCTACTGTTTCTGCAGAATTAGTGATCATGCATGCCACTCTTCATGACTGTCAGCATATGGCCAGTACAAGGGAATCTTGTCTCTTTCACCTGCTGGTGTATCAGAGGATGGTGACCTTGGCAGTCAGCTGCTGTGAGAATATCCTGCACTTACTGACCCCTAATTCATCCCCGTTACCCCTAGGCATCAGGTGGCCACAAAACTGTGACACTTCCCTCTGGATAAGTTGTAAGCCTGAGTTGAGTAAAATGCTATAAGATGGATCAGTGACTAGATCTTACAGATCATGGGCTTCTGCTTTGCACATGGTCAAGAAGAAAAATGGATCATGACATTAGTGTGGTGACTAGCAGGACCTGAGTGCCTGATCCATTTCTGAATATCATGGACTTTAATATGGCAGCTGCCTGTACTTTTAGTGTTGTTGATTGTGCCAAAGCTTTTTCACAGATACCGATGGCAAAAAGAAATAAGCATAAACCTGCCATAATTATGCCATTCGGACTCTCTGAAGACAGTATGATCCCAGTCAGCCTTTGTAACACAGCACAAACCTGACAGCATTTAATGCATGAAATCATGCAAGAGTTTCCATTCACATTTTGTTACATGGATGATATTCTGATTTTTTTTTTCAGTCTCAAACACCAGCACTGTCATCTACAAGAAGTTTTCAGCAGACTCCAAAGTTTTGGATTATGATAAATGTAATTTTACCAAGGAAGAGGTACAATTCTTGGGCAACAAGATCATGAAGCTTAGATTTACATCTCTACCTGATATGTAAATGACATCCAATAACTCCCTCCACCTCAAACATTTGAGGCCTACGTCATTTCATGGGGACACTTCACCACTCAACCTTTTTCTGTTGGGCAAACACACCTCCACAAACCTGTGTGTACCATAAACATCTAAAGGAATTTCTGGCTTTAATTCTGTGAAACTGGCATTGTTAATTTCTCCTTATTGGGACATTCTATCCAAGAGGCACCACTGGCTTGGTTGGTTGATGCTACCCAAACTACAGTGGGAGCTGTATTACAACAACATGCATCATAATCTTGGCAATCTCTGGCAATTTTTTTCCAAAAATATCTCACACCAAAACAACACAGGAGTGCCTTTGATAGAGAGCTGCTTGCAATTTTTCTGGCCATCAAGGATTTCAGGCCATGACTTGAAGGACTTGTTTTCACAGTACTTACAGATGTTAAGCCTCTAGCATTCCCGTTGCAACAAGTAATTGAGCTCATCTCTCCTTGCCAAAGCTGCCAAGTGGATTCAATAGTGCAGTTCACCACTGACATCCGCCATGTTGCCAGCCATGCCAATGTCATGGTTGACTACCTCTCACAGTATTGTGCATCACTCACCACCATTGACTGGTGTGATGAGGTCACTGATTAGGTAGTTCACCCTCTTCTCTGGCTGTGTCCTCATGATCTGTCATCCATGGGATTACATCTCAAGCTCCTCCTTATACAAGGTTCTCAACAAAAAGTGTGGTGTGATGCACTTTACTAAAAGATACACCCTTCACCCCTGTTCCCTGGCACCACTCTATTTTCAATTTTTACCATGACCTATCTCACCTGGGAATCAGAGCTATCACAAAACTACTTGCTGCTGAAGTGGCCTGACCCAGTTTACAGTGTGATTATCACCAGTGGGCGAGATGTTGGAAACACTGCCAGTCTTCAAAGATTTCCCAGCATGTACCCATGCCAATATCTTCTTTACATGCCTCTTCAGGATGATTCACTCATATCCTCATGAATATCATTAGCCCTCTTCCTGTTTCACAAGGCCTCCATTTCACTGTAATTGCAGTTGACACTTTTACATGGTAGTCAAAAGCTGTCCCTGCTGTTGATATTTCTACTGTTTCCATTGCCCCAGCTTTGGTAACTACTTGGTTTGAAAATTTTGGCATCCCCACAGTGTTACTATGAATAGGTGTAAACAGTTTGAGAGCCAATACTTGCAAAGATATTACTTTTGTGTGGGTGCAATCACATCCACACTACATCCTACCATTCTGCAAGAAATGGGGTGGTGGAGCACCTACGCTGCACCTTGGAAGTGTCAATATGTCTCATGGTTGGATGCCCTCCTACAATATTGTCTGGCCTGCACACAGCCTTGATAGAAGATATTGGCTGTCCTTCACCCAGCTTGTGCATAATGAATCTCTGATGGTTTCATGTGATTTTTTACTTCTTCCTTTGTCCCTGACATGCTTCTTGATGATTCTGAGTTCTTCCAACACAATTTACAGTTATATATGAATGCACCTTCACCTTCGCAACCTGTGCATTATACTTCCAAACTGATCTTCTGTCACAAAGATTTGCTTTCCTAATCCTTCACAAAGGGGCAATTAAATCTCTGCTCTCTCCTTTGTACAAAGGCCCCTTTAAACTTTTGATTCACTCAGGCCAAACTTTCATCCTTGAACTGAATTGTCACAAGCATAAAGTTACCATTGACTGCTTACAGCCAGCTCCTGTCAATGGGTTATCAAATACTAACTTGGGCCCTCAATGACCACAGGTATCTCCAACTGTTTCAGTACCTTTGTCAGTGTCTTCCTCCCCCTTCCCCCAAATGGTCACATTTTCATGATCCAGTAGATAGAATAAGTGCCAGTTTTCTCATATTAATGGGGCTCCAAGTTATAGTGACATATATTACAGCGATTTGTGGGTAAGTTGCAGTGCCGCACCCTATGATTCACAAAACTGGGGGCTACAGGGCCTAATATGGGGACAATAGCAATACAATCAACCACCAAAATCAGATCTATTGTATAAAAATGTATCACCTTAGTATTGTCTTCTTTGATCAGGTTGGAAAATATACACATGATTGTGTGAATTCTCTTATGTATTGGGTTTCATTATTTGTGCATTCAGTCCCTTTATTTTTATTTCTGTGCTTTGTAAAAATTATATACCTCAAGTAGCCACAAATGTGGTGTTGAACAAGTAAAAATATTATTGATGTGAAATAATAATGGGAAAAAAATTAAAAGGTGCATCAGCAGAGCAGTAATTTGTTTCATTCATATTACTGTCTATAATATGCAGAAGATAATAATAATAATAATAATAATAATAATAATAATAATAACAATAATAATATGTTGTTGTGGTCTTCAGTCCAGAGACTGCTTTGATGCAGTACTCCATATTACTTTATACTGTGCAAGCCTCTTCATCTCTGAAAAACTACTGTGACTTACATCCTTCTAAATCTGCTTAGTGTATTCATCTCTTGGTCTCCCTTTACAATTTTTACCTTCCAAGCTTCCATCCAGTACCAAATTGGTAACCCCTGATGCCTCAGAACGTGTCCTACCAACATATCCCTTCTTCTTCTCAAGTTGTGCCACAAATTCCTCTTGTCTCCAATACTACTGAGTACCTCCTCACTAATTAAGTGATCCACCCATATAATCTTCAGCATTCTTCTGTAGCAGCACATTTTGAAAGCTTCTATTCTCCTCTTGTCTAAATTGTTTATCATCCATGTTTCACTTCCACACATGGCTACAATCCATATGAATACTTTCAGAAAAGACTTCCTGACACTTAAATCTATACTTGATGTTAACAAATTTCTCTGCATCAGAAACACTTTCCTTACCATAGCCAGTCTACATTTTATACCCTACCTACTCCAACCATCATCAGTTATTTTGCTCCCCAAATAACAAAACTCATTTACTACTTTAAGTGTCTCATTTCCTAAACTAATACCTTCAGCATCACGTGATTTAATTTGACTACATTCCACTATCCTTGTTTTGCTTTCATCTTATGTCCTCCTTTCAAGACACTGTTGGTTCCATTCATCTGCTCTTTCAGGTCCTTCGCTGTCTCTGGCAGATAATAATAATAATAATAATTATTATTATTATTATTATTATTACATATAATGAATATATACAAGAAGAAGCACATTATAAACTATTATCTAAACATACACCACCATTAATATACTGATGATGTAAATAAAATAGAAAGAAACTTCCACATGGGAAAAATATATTAGAAACAAAGATTCCAAGACGTACCAAGCGGGAAAGCGCCGGTAGATAGCCACAATGAATAAAACACACACACACAGAATTTCGAGCTTTCGCAACCGGCAGCTGCTTCGTCAAGAAAGAGGGAAGGAAAAGGAAAGATGAAAGGATGTGGGTTTTAAGGGAGAGGGTAAGGAGTCATCCCAATTCCGGGAGCGGAAAGACTTACCTTAGGGGGGGAAAAAGGATAGGTATATACTCGCGCGCACACACACACACACACACACACACACACACACACATGCGTATCCATCCAAACATACACAGACACAAGCAGACAATCTTGGTATTATTGGATGTTTCAACTGTAGACAGTGATTAGGCTATGAGTTTGGTTATAGTTGGATAAGACCATTGTTATAGCAGTCTTGCCCTTATTCCATGTATGTTTATTCATTTTTAGATGTTATATGATCAGTTCAGAGTTTCCTATATTGCTTTCTAGTTCTAGCTGATTGAGATAGCCCCAGCTAATAAATGATGTACCATCAACATAGTTCACTAGCTTTGAATTTTGTGGGCGTTTTATGTCATTAACCCTCAAGGGGTTGCACTGCTTTTCACAACCTGGGTGGCCATGTGATGCACTTTGTACACCAGTAAAGAATAGCTGTTTGGAAGTTATCAAGGTAAACATGTATGTGCAAAATCCCAGTTTAATTTTACTTTAATTAAACAATGACTAAATAATCTTACACTATATAAGATAAATCACAGTTCAATAAAATAATAATAAAATAAATTTTTCACTATTTCACTCTGTTGCTGCATGCAGATGTTACCCCACAGTAAAGATGCTCTCAAACCATTTAAACAGTACAGTTGCATCAGATCACTGCCAATTACTTATTTGATTACCAGTTACTTTGTAGATAACTGCCTCTTTGTGGGATTGTGCTGCTAGCTCAGAATGGATCATAAATTTTCTCTCACCTAGCTCACTGCTTATTTTATATTACAGCTGCTAACTTGAATGTATGAAAACATAACTTATAATTGTTTTATCTGACGTAAAAATTAAGGAATATTTCCAGATTCACAGCTGTAAAGCCACAGTGGAACAATACAAGATGATGTTATTTGTGATTGGTGCACTTCATACACGGATGTGCCAGCTCTAGGGTTAATATAGACAAGAAACAAAAATAGCTCAAGAATACTTGCCTAGTGGACTCCACAGCCGAGAGTTTTGTAAGCTGACTTTACTGTTAAGATTTTACTTCCATTCTTATAACACATTTCAGTAAACTGACTTCCGTCTCAGAGATACAAACTTAAAAACTTTAATGTTATTCATTTTATATGTAAGCTGTTAATATGGATAGTATAGTACAGTATTATTTACAGAATCAGTGGCCTTAGATGAATCTTGAGAAGTCTCATTGAACAATATTATGAAAAGGATATAGATTACCACTCACTATGGAAATGACACATTGAATTGTGAGCTGCAGAGAGACAGCTTTTGCCCACATGCTTTTTTGGTAAAGAAAAGACACACACCTTTACACAAGCAAGCACACTTTGTGCACATATAACTGCTGCCCCTGGCCATTATGACCAAAATGCAAAGTTCTAATTACTTTGTTTCATTTTTCCTGTCAGTTTAGCAGTTAATGGAAACAAGTTAAGACTGTTGTTATTGTGGATCTCCCTTTCCACAATCTGTGCAGCAAGTTGTTTAGTATTTACAGAAGAAAAATTCCATTTTTTCAGAATTATTCTTTTAAGCAACTTGCCAACTGTAGAAATCAATGAAATTGGCCTGCAATGATTTATGTCAGTTGTCACTCCCTTTTTACACAGGGTAAAGCAAAATTCACACACTTGGGCTTCGCAACGTGACTTCTCACATGCCAGCGATAAAAAAAAATTTGTCCGGCAGAAAAAGGATGTTTAAGAGTGGAAATCTGGTAACACTGTAACCACATGTATGATAACTATCTCTGACAGCACATTTTAGTCCAGGTGTTTTGGTATCTGGCATCTTAATCATCTTCCACATTGTGGAAGTGGTGTGAATAAATTCACACCACTTCATCTATTAGATGTGAAATCTGTTTTCTTTGTACCCTCCTCCAGTGGTCCCATAGATTAGTACCAACTATTATTCTTGCCTTGTTCAGGTACATTACCTTTTGTTAGGTCCTCATGTTACCAGTAGGACTAGCAATGTGCTTTGTGAATAATGTCCAAATTCAGTTACTATATGTATGTGTTATCACCATGGTCCAACTAATTATGCCTTTCAACATTAAGCCTGGTAACCACATGCTGTTTAGTACATTTGTCAATGCATTATTATTATTATTATTATTATTATTATTATTATTGTTATTGTTATTATTATTATTATTATTATTATTATTATTATTATTATTATTATTATTATTATTATTGCTGTTGTTGTTGTTATTCTATCAATGGAATTGTGGAAACATCACGTCTATTACTATTAGGGTGTCAGGATGCATCATACAGGCCAATATCTGTCAGACGGGTAATGCTATTAGATGGAACAATGTGCAGGACTGATAGTGGGTTTATACTGTATGCACTGTCCACCAGACAGGGATTACTTGCAATCAAAGTAAGGCACCCATGACAGATTGCAACATACATGCATCTGATAACTGGGCTGGTGTTGTCCCTCATGAATATGCTGCTAGATATCCTTGTTGATGCCATTCCAGATAAAAATTAGTTTTGTTGTCTGGAGCTGTGCCTTCAGGGGTCAGGTTCCCTCCTTCCAACATTGTGTGCCAGAGATCATCCACTGATATGCCATACTCCAGCTTCTGAGGGAGCTTTTCTGAAGGTCATACACCAAGAACCTCAGCAAAGTACACGTAGCATAGCAAGGCAGCTGCATGTCTTGCAATGCATGGTTGTCCTTTAACATGCTGCACAAGCACAGGCTGCATACCTATCATTAAGCTTTCATGCAACACCTGCATCCTGCAGATCGTCATCAGCAGATGCACTTCCAACAACAACAGGAAGCCAATGATGACTTTGTGAATGCAGTAATAAGGATGGATGAAGCAGATTTCACTTGTGAGGGTGTCTTTAATATACAAAATGCCCACCATTGGTGAGAGGTTAACTTGATTAAAATTTTGGTTAAATATTTCATAGAAATTACCCCCACCTTTCATTAATATCATCTGATTTGTTTATCTTCTGCCAGTCTCTGTGAGCAGTGTCTTCCTTAAGTTTATTATGGTCAGTTTTTCTTTTGTAAATGATTTAGTCATTATGCAGAAACATTTTGTGGTCTTTCTTAATTTCTGTAGATATAATTCTGTGGTCTGGCAGAAAGGTATCAATAGTTCTGACCACTAATTCTTCACTATTTAAATTTTTAACTACATGGTCAATGCGAGATTGTGACTCAGGTGTTATTCTGGGTGGTAACAAATGAATATTGACATCGTTGGAGCAGTGTAACAGGTCAGAATCTACAAGCTACTTTACATTATAGCTTAAAGAGTCCATCTTCACATTTCTAATACTATAACCTGTTTTTTATTTGTTGATAGTTTTTCAGGAAGTTCTTCTAAATGGCAGAAGAAGTCATCTACTAAACTATTTGGTGGTGTGTATAGGCCTACAATTATTAAGTTTTTTTGCCTTGCTTTATTTTTACAGCTACTGATTCAAGTGACATCCCCAAAGTGAGTTCACAAACTCAGTCAATATTTTCACACTGGATGTTATTTCTAACATAGATGCCTAAACCACCATTCTTGGATACCTTTTTTCAATATGCACTCACAATTTTTTAACTGTTTAAGTCAAAACTATGTATCTGTTCAGTCTTGCATCCAAGTTCATTTATAGCATGTAAGTGTGGTTTATTGTCTCCTAGAAATGCACAAACTTGTTCTATTTTATTAATGATGTACTCAACATTTTGGAACATTATTTTAAATTTTTTATGTTATTTGGGAAACTATATAGCACAAGTTCTGCTTCTTAAAATATGTTGCTGAGTTTTTTTAAATATTTTGAATGAAGACTAACAATGTCTACTACACATTGTAAATAATTTAGGAGTGAATGTAACAATTCACCCAATTATAGAGGCATTGAATCATCAACAGGTACATAAACAAGACTGGAAACTTCACCAATTTTTCAACAAATCCTTTTTTGAGCTACAAACCCACCACACACACCACCAAACACAAACACCCCTCTATCTGGCTATGTTGTGCCAACTGAATACACTGTGCCAGGGCTGCAGTTCTACATTTTGATTGTCCTAATGGGTTGCTATGGGTGTAGTGGGTGAGGAGAGTATGGAGGCCGGAAGCAGGATGAAGGGCTGGGGAAGTGCAGCTGATCACTGGGAGGGAGGCAGCAGGTATATGGGATAGTGGGAGGAGTGAGAATGTAATAGCTCTCTGGAAGGCTGGTGCAGCATATCATGATAATAACATAGAAGAGAACTGAGAGGGAATGATAGGACAGAACTGTTCTTAGAGCACGCATATAACTGCTGTTCTGTGATGGGTACCATTGTGCTAATGTGGATACTAAGCTAACAACAGATGACAGGTAGCAGCTACTTTTTATTTCAGTGGAAGCAACAGCCATGTCTTTTCTTCAAAGTAGTGCATTTACTATTAACACATTAATAAGCACAAGTAGTTCATAGCAAATCAATGCTAATTATTTGTTAATGCAGTTTCCAACAGCAGTTCACTTCTTAATATTGCCACACTGTAACCACACTGAAGTCTGAATCCAAAAGCAGGGTCCTCAGTGAAGCACAACACTTGTGAAGTACAACACTTAGCACTGAAAGCACATATATTTTGAAGTTCCATTTTCACTATCTACAACAATAAACAATGTTCCCAGGGGAACCACAGTGAAAAGACACTATCAGGAGTACCTCTGTCTTCCAAGTGTCAATCTTTCTGCAAGTATTTATTCTAGATGGAGAACTTGGTTGTACCTGCATTGGTGAGGTGTTGGGATGTCATTTGATGGCTGCAAAATAACCCCAAGCTGGCCGAGTCCATCCTCCTTCTATATGTACATGGTCATTCTGCAGTCCACAATTAAATGCCTGGCAGAGGGTCCATTTAACCACCTTCAAGTTATCTCTCTAGCATTCCATGCTCTAACAGTATGTGGGACAAATGAACACTTATATCTTTCCATGCAAGCTCTGATCGCTCCTATTTTATTATAACGATCATTCCTCCATGTATTTGTGGAAACCAACAAAATATTTTCACAGTCTGATGACAAAGTTGGTGATTGGAATTTTATGACTAGATCTTGCCACAACAAAAATCACCTCACTGGCAGAAATTGCCTCTATGGTACATTTGGCTGGTGGCGGAGATTACTGCTCGAGATATGTATGTCTCTTCTTCAACATTCTCTGTTACCTCCTTAGGTGTGAGATTGGCACTGATATCTGTTATCCCTTTCTTATTCGATCCAAAAATTATGGTTTCCATAAAACAATGTGTCTCTTCTCTCACTCTGTGTTGTGTGAGAGAGGCAAGATCATGGGGTCTTCCAAGACTACCATAGGGGCCACATTTGGGAGGCAGTCATACATCTTTCATCAGATTTTTTTTCTGTTGTTCTTTCCTGTATGCACTGGCACCACATGATAAATTCCTCCACTGTTGAGAGATACTTCATGAGAAGAGTGTGAAACATGTCTTCTGTGATCCCTTCATTAAGTGTGAGATTTTGTTGGCCTGTGTCACATTCAGATTTACAATGTGGCATAGGGCTATAACATTTTGTATGCAGTGCTGTGTTTGCGCACCTTGATTATTTCTAAATTTCTGAAGTTTGTTTTTCATAATCAAAAGTATGAAATATAATGAAGGAATGAATTAACAAATGAACAAAAGCCAAATTCAGAGGTAGTTAATAAGTTCTACTATAATTTTCAGTCAGTATGACATCTGGAAAATTTTGAAGTAAGTGTTGCACTTGCAAACAGGGTGCAGGAGAAACAATTGCCTGTAGGCCTTTGTATCAGTTCCCATTTCCCTTATTCTGTCCTCATGCTGCTCATGTGAGATGAGCAGTTTGGGACAGTAGAAAAGCTGTGCAATCTGTTGAAAACACTGGTTCTCTAAACTTACTCAGGATACTATTTGTTTATTTCCAATTTTAGAGACTGGCATCACCAATACATATGTGAATTTATCAGGATACAGGCAAAACTGTTGACAGATGAAATTGTAGCTCAAGAATGGTTATATTTAAACAGAACAACATTTTAATAATCTTCCAGAATCGCTATTATTGCCAGAATAATTAACAGCTTTACTAATATAAACTTCATGCAAGCTCCTTCTGCATCTAAATTTACATATATTTTCTGTAAGCCACGGTCCATTGCAAGGCTAAGGGTATATTGTACCATTGCTAGTCATCCAATTGCAAATAACATGGAAAAACAACAGATTGTATGCCTCTGTATGATCCCTAATCTTCCTTATTTTGTCCATATGCAAGATGAATTTTGAACACAGTTCAACAGTTAGGTGAAAACAATGGTTGTCTTTACTTCCTCAACAGATTTTCACTAAATGATCATCCCCTTTCCTTCAGTGATACCCATCTAAGTTCATGGAGCATTTTTGGAATGTTGTTGTTGTTGTTGTTGTTGTTGTTGTTGTTGTTGTCTTCAGTCCTGAGACTGGTTTGATGCAGCTCTCCATGCTACTCTATCCTGTGCAAGCTTCTTCCTCTCCCAGTACCTACTGCAACCTACATTCTTCTGAATCTGCTTGGTGTATTCATCTCTTGGTCTCCCTCTACGATTTTACCCTCCACACTCCCCTCCAATGCTAAATTGGTGATCCCTTGATGCCTCAGTACATGTCCTACCAAACAATCCCTTCTTCTAGTCAAGTTATGCCACAAACTTCTCCTCTCCCCAATCCTATTCAATACTTCCTCATTAGTTACGTGATCTTCCCATCTAATATTCAGCAGTCTTCTGTAGCACAACATTTTGAAAGCTTCTATTCTCTTTCTTCCCAAACTATTTATCGTCCATGTTTCACTTCCATACATGGCTACACTCCATACAAATACTTTCAGAAATGGCTTCCTGACACTTAAATCTATACTCGATGTTAACAAATTTCTTGTCTTCAGAAACAATTTCCTTGCCATTGCCAGTCTACATTTTCTATCCTCTCTACTTCAACCATCATCAGTTACTTTGCTCCCCAAATAGCAGAACTCCTTTACTACTTTAAGTGTCTCATTTCCTAATCTAATTCCCTCAGCATCACCAGACTTAATTCGACTACATTCCATTACCCTCATTTTGCTTTTGTTGATGTTCATCTTATATCCTCCTTTCAAGATGCTATCCATTCTGTTCAACTGCTCTTCCAAGTCCTTTGCTGACTCTGACAGAATTACAGTGTCATTGGCGAACCTGAAAGTTTTTATTTCTTCTCCATGGATTTTAATACCTACTCCGAATTTTTCTTTTCTTTCCTTCACTGCTTGCTCAATATACAGATTGAATAGCATCGGGGAGAGGCTACAACCCTGTCTCACTGCCTTCCCAACCACTGCTTCCCTTTCATGCCCCTCAACTCTTGTAACTGCCATTTGGTTTCTGTACAAATAGTAAATAGCCCTTCATTCCCTGTATTTTACCCCTGCCACCTTCAGAACCTGAAAGAGAGTATTCCAGTCAACATTGTCAAAAGCTTTCTCTAAGTTTACAAATGCTAGAAATGTAGGTTTGCCTTTTCTTAATCTAGCTTCCAAGATACGTCGTAGGGTCAGTATTGCCTCATGTGTTCCAATATTTCTAAGTAATCCAAACTGATCTTCTCTGAGGTCCACTTCTACCAGTTTTCCATTCATCTGTAAAGAATTCGCGTTAGTACTTTGCAGCCGTGACTTATTAAACTGATAGTTCGGTAATTTTCACATCTCTCAACACCTGCTTTATTTGGGATTGCAATTATTATATTCTTCTTGAAGTGTGAGGGTATTTCGCATGTCTCATACATCTTGCTCACCAAATGGTAGAGTTTTGTCAGGACTGGCTCTCCCAAGGCTGTCAGTAGTTCTAATGGAATGTTATCTACTTTTGGGGCCTTGTTTTGACTCAGGTCTTTCAGTGCTCTGTCAAACTTTTCACGCAGTATCATATCTCCCATTTCTTCTTCCTCTACATTCTCTTCCTTTTCCATAATATTGTCCTCAAGTACATTGCCCTTGTATAGACCCTCTATATACTCCTTCCACCTTTCTACTTTCCCTTCTTTGCTTAGAACTGGGTTTCCATCTGAGCTCTTGATATTCATACAAGTGGGTCTCTTTTATCCAAAGGTCTCTTTAATTTTCCTGTAGGCAGTATCTATCTTACCCCTAGTCAGATAAGCCTCTACATCCTTACATTTGTCCTCTAGCCATCCTGCTTAGCCATTTTGCACTGCCTGTCAATCTCATTTTTGAGACGTTTGTATTCCCTTTTGCCTGCTTCATTTACTGCATTTTTATATTTTCTTCTTTCATAAATTAAATTCAATATTTCTTCTGTTACCCAAGGATTTCCACTAGCCCTTGTCTTTTTACCTACCTGATCCTCTGCTGCCTTCACTACTTCATCCCTCAAAGCTACCCATTCTTCTTCTACTGTATTTCTTTCCCCCATTCCTGTCAATTGTTCCCTTATGCTCTCCCTGAAACTCTGTACAACCTCTGGTTCTTTCAGTTTATCCAGGTCCCATATCCTTGAATTCCCACCTTTTTGCAGTTTCTCCAGTTTTAATCTACAGTTCATAACCAATAGATTGTGGTCAGAGTCCACATCTGCCCCTGGAAATGTCTTACAATTTAATACTTGGTTCTTAATCTCTGTCTTACCATTATATAATCTATCTGATTCTATCTATTTCTGTAATACATCAAAATTAATTGGATAATATGTTAATAGACATAGCAGTGCACCTTGAACCATTTCTATGCCTATTTCAAATCTGATCTGGTGGGGACCTCAAATATTAGAGCAGGTCTCAAGTATGGGTTGCACAAGAATTCTGTGAGTTGTGTCTTGTCTAGTGAAGTGCTGCAAATATTTTTCAGTGCTTACAGAGTGAAACAGCACTGCTGACATAGATGTTGCAAAAGGACCATGGAAGCCTGGAAGTGGAGAGCTCATCAAAACACCATTATATCAGATACAGAAATATCAACAGACCTGGACTCTCCCACTGATGAGCTTACTGTTTGTTCTAAGTCCACTCTGATGGACTTTGTACCTTAGAGTTGGTGGGCCACCACTGGGCTCACATCAGCCATAGCTAGCCTTCTGCCCTGGATGGCAGCCATTCATGATCAAGGTGGGGCACCCATTCCACTGCCTGAACTTTTGCAGGCAAACTGATCCTGTATGCCTCCACTTGCAAGGTCGGACATCACCACTGGGAGCCATCTTCAGCTAAAAAAATCACTGTGAGCTTCCATGTTTGCTGGTGTGCCTTTTCCTGAGTTGCAAAGTTGTACCAAGACATTGGACCTGCTGCTATGGAAGTTATGCATCAGCATTCCAGCAGACCTAGTGCTAAAGTGCTCACATCAAGTGGATGTTACCACACTGAAGTAATGCTATGAGTGCTGTAGTTCATTTTCTAGTGAAATGTGTAACTGTTAATAATGTTTTCTCAAACCACCATTAGTCAACAACCTGACAACAACACATTACCACAACACAACTCTGCCACTGTAGAGGTTACTCACTGCAGGCCTCTACATTTTGGTGTCACTATCATCTCCAATATGGACATTACAGTTCGATCTAGCATCATGTCGCAGCTGCAGTGGTTAACATTGAGAGTTACAGTGGGGTAATTGAATGAACTACTTTGCTTTTCTTCTCCTACTTTTTTGTGCAGGAAAGGTGGATTCAAGACAGCTTGAGAACATTTATGAAGCAAGAGGAACTGGCTGATTTGTCACAATTGTATGGCAATGCTAGGGAGTACTATCTGCAACCAATAAGGTGCTTGCAGTGCAACCTATTAGGGCACAATGCATTGTGTGCTGAGACAGTATCACAGGAATTTCTTATGTGCCAGATTATAGCTGTACTGCTTGACAGTGTACCAATACAAAATGGCTCATGATTGGACTCCAGGTATAGGTGGTATTCTACGATTCTGTGTGTTTATTATAATGGCACTGTTGTTTCAGTGCACTTGGTTGTGTACTGGGGAAAAAACATCCACAACAACCAAGTCTAGGAAGCAGGAAATTTCTGGACATGATATAATTAAGTTGTTAGTGAATCAAGTAGCACATTTATACTGAATGAGGGTGGAATGCATAGGCAAATGATTGCTATGAAGGAAGACTGGGCTTCATCCAGTTTGTCTACTCAGTTGGTGGCTTCAGCCGGCACTAATTTGATTACTCCATTTTCTGACAAACCATCTATGTATGTATTGTCCTTCCTGGATATCTCGAAGCAGCAGCAAAGATTGGGTTTGGATCCAATGACCAGCAATTGCCACTGGCTAAGATGTAATTGATGAGGGAGATAAAAGCATTTGTGGCACAAAATGAGGAATTGAGGAATGAACTAACATTTGAGCAACTGGAACAAGGGCTCCAACAATACTATAAGAAACACAATAGCATGAGGTTTCTCCAGGAGCAGTTGAGTGGACTGTCACAGAAGCACTATGAGTTGACAAAGAGTTTCAGTGATAGAATATGAAAATTCAATAGTCATACATACAAATTAACAGAAAGTGACAAAGTGAATAAGGTTAGCCCTGCTTCCTGGAAAAGGATGGGTACTAGATGCTTTCCCCATGGTCCTGCTACCTGATACCTCTAGGAAGGTTTGGGCACGTATACCAAAGGACCTGAACACTATCTTTAGGACGGCTATGGACAAGGAGGACATAGAGCAACAGGTGTTCACAACAAGTAAAACTGACATGAGGTGTTATAAGTGTGGACGTATAGCACATGTCCAGAGACAGTGCCATTATCCACAATGTGAGAAGTATGCTGTGTTTGGGCACCAGTGGCAGGATTGTAGGATCAAGGGGAGGAATGGACAGAGGCAAAATATACAGGCATTAAACGTAAACAGAAATCTCAAGTCCGCAAGGTACCATTCCCATTTAATTTCAGTGATGCTGAATGATGTTCAGAGGTGGAGTGTAGTATATTAGGAGTTTTAAGGGGTAAGAAACTTTCACTTTTGTTGTTTTTCTAGGTAGGAAACAGTGAAACCCACCATGCTAAAATCTTTGTGGGTTAAACCAGTTAACCTGTGGAGAAATTCACTAGGGATTAATTTGCAAAAGGCAAAGGAAATCTACTTTGTGTGAGCATGAGATCAGAAGTACCTGTTGTACAGGTATATGAAAGAGCCATTACAAGAGAATGATGCATCACAATGTTTTATACAGAGAAGTATTGTATGCATATAAGAGACAGATGGGGAGAGAGTGGTACTGGCCAATGTAGGTAACTTTGATGCCGATGAGGTGAAGCTAACCAAAGGATTATTGGTAGTGACTTTGGACAATTTGGATGGAGATGATTTGAGTACATCATGTCTGGGCCATAATCATATACAAGCCGTTCCAAATGCATTACATGAGAAAGCTAGAATATGTAAAGGAATAGAGAGAGTGGAAATAAAGTAAATTTTAGTGGAATTCAAGAATTTATTTAATTCCCAGGGCCCATTACCAACAATGTCCAACAGTCAACAAAGCATCTCTATATCAGAAAACATATTGCATGCCTCAGCATTTACAGCCAGTTATTGAGGCCTTCATTTACCAACAACACAGCAATGGCATAATAGAGAGGTGTACTATCCCCTGGGGAGCAGTAGCCAAAGAGCCAACGGATGGAACAAGAAAAGTATAATTTTTTGTGACTATTGGCAGTTGGATAATAAAACACTAACAAATGAATATCCAAAACCCAATATTATGGGAACCCTTGACAACTTGAAGGAGTGCCAGTACTTCTCTGCAACAGATCTAAGGTGCACGTATTATCAGTTGAAGGTGTTTCTGGAGGACCTACCAAAACCTGAGTTTTTGGTACTCTCAAGTCTTATAAGTATCAATGAATGACACTTGCACTGAAAACCAGCCATGTTTCAGCCACTGATGGACAGGGTATGAAGGGGATTGAAGCCTTAGTAATATATTGTGCACCTTGGTGATATAATTGTGTTTTCAAGGGATATGAAATATCAGACATGGCAGCTGAGAGAAGTGTTTAAGAGATTACATGTTGCACATCTTACATTCTGTACATTAAAGTGTCATTTTGTTTGGAAGAAGTGAGTTATTTGGGTCATGTTTTTAGTCAGGAAGGGATAAAGGTGGACTTGAAATTAATACAGGTGGCACAGGATTTTCTTACTCCTTGGACAAGTAAGGAGTTAAAAACATTCTTGGGGTTGAGCAACAACAGAAAATCATGAAGTGGTTTGTGGATATCGCACAGCCACTTGCAAAGTTTAGTGTAAAATTTCAGTGGGCAACAGAGCATCAAGTCACAATTGAGAAGCTTGAAGAACGTTTCGCATAGAGTCTGACATTGATGTTTCTGGATTATGAAAAGCAGTTTCTACTATCATGTGACACTTCAAACCAGGCATTAGGTTGTGTTTTTAGTTAGGTAATATATGATTAGGAAGATCCAGTAGATTACACCTCACAACAATGAAAAAAGTCAAGAGAAATTACTACACAATGAAGAAGATGTTAAAACTGATATATGGGGTTACATATTTGAGATTTAACTGTATGGTAAAATATTCAAGTAGTAAGCAGTCACACAATGTTAAAGTGGTTGTTAGGGTTGAAGCATCCTTCAAGCAGAGTCACAGGGTGAGCAGCAATGTGACTGAGTGACTTTGATTTTGAGGCAGGTAGCATGAAAATGTGGACAGGTTTAGCTGAAAGTTTACAATGGTATGGACATTGCATCACCGCCTTGTGGAGTGACAGACAGTGAAGGCTGCTGATGCTGACTGCAAGCTGTTTACAATGCACCTGCTGCACGTTTTAAATGATGGACAACGAAACTACTCTAGTAGTGCCTACTAAGATAAAGGAAGTAGTGCTGAATGAAATGCTTGATCACATGCTATCTGGGCATGAAGATTGTGGGGCAGAGGGGTCAAAGAGTGGCAGAACATTACAGGTGAAGAACAAGGAAAAAGGGCATAGAGCAGTACACAAAGAATTATGTACCATGTGCACCGTACTGCTCTAGAGCCTTTAGAAATGACAGGAATGGACAATTTAGGACCTTTTAGCCACAAGTGGGGAATGATAACATTCCATTACTGGATTCTTCTTATGATATGTAGCAATGATCACTATTCCAGATTAGCAAACCAACAATTGGTGCAGGCCATTGTGAATAACTGGTTGCTGAAGCTTGGTGTCCCTGAAATGACAATCATGGGCCAAGATACCAACTTCATGTCAGGTTTGATGAAGCAGTTATGTCACTAATTAGAGGTGCAAAATCTAAGAGTTTGCTGTTTGCACCCATAAGCTAGTGGTAGAACAGAGCGCATACATTGCACTATTGGTAAGATGTTTAGTTAGAACGTCAAATCAGCCACCATACTGATTGGGATGTTTACTTGCCATTTGCCATTCCAGTATATAATTCCAAATTGAACACCAACACTGCAATTTCTCTGTATGAGACAGTGTATGGGGGAAAAATGGCTTTACTATTTCATACAATTAAGTGAAAGATTTGGAGGAATGTATAGCCAGTTCAGAATTTCACAAAGACATTAAGGGAACTATAGAAACATATCAGAGTATAGAGTAGGGCAATGGTTATTGCTACCAAGTCCATATACCACAAAGTGTAAGAGCAAGAAGTTTATTACACAATACCAGGGGCCATACCAGGTGATCGAGATGATGTCACCAGTAAATGTCAAGCTATAGTTGTCAACTTGAATGATGCCTACAACCATTTCAAGGTGCTCCAGATTCATTGTGCAATTGTCAGCACTGGATGCTAAGAAAAGAGCAAGGAAAGATAGAATGACAACCAAAAGGATCTTGCACCCTCTACACACAAGATAAGATATGGATTGAGATCTCGGAAATATGAAAAGGATGAAGAGTCTTAGGCAATTTTGTTTAGTGTAAGAAGTGTGTAATATTATTTGGGTGTTGTAACTTTAACTAAGGTGTTCTTATTGAAGAGGTGGGGGTCAGGGAGAGCGTATGTAATTTCTGTGCAGTGTGATCCCATTGCTAAAAGAAATATGGGGGGGGGGGGGGGGGTGCAGGGGAGACTGTAAATACTGTTGTTGTACTTTGGGTGTGTAGTCACCTTCAAAGGGATTTCTGTTTGTCATCAGTTCATGCAAGAAGTTATGTGGGGGACTGTAAGTACTTTCAAAAGGAGGAGGGAGAGAAATCATGGCTTCATTTTTCCAGGTTGCTGCACACCAAAGCAGGTCAGAGACATTGCAATCATGATGGTGCTACACCTTCTCACTAAGGGTGGAGTAGGAGTCCTAGGGATGGATCTGCTGTACAGACCAGGGATGTAATGGTAATCTCAGAGGATGAGAGAAGGGACATGGAGACTGAGTAGTAATATTGCTGGAACTGCCTAGCAGCGGGCTGCTAATTAGTGGAACAACTTGTGAAATAGTGGGGTTGACGTTTCACCTCCCGGTGACTGTTACAGGAATCACCAACATGAACACAACTCATCCACAGTTCTACAGACATGAGAAACTGTTGGGACTACTTCCAGCATTAAACCTAACTTATCTCAGTAGTACTCTACAATACAACTTCATCCTCTCCCTGAACTAACTCATAATAATACAGGGGGATGTATTTCTGCTGAAATGATGCTGAAACATGTACAGCAATACCAGAATAAGCAATGTCATACAGTCATGACCAAGAGCATCACAATATCCAGCAACTTAATAGCTCTGACTTTGTTCTGTGCAGACTTCATCTGCCTTAGGTGGAGAATCACCCACCTGTGTGACCACTCAGTACATCAGATAACAGCAGATTGGACTACCTGTTGAGTGCATAATACAGTTAAGTGAGAATTTGTTCAGGGGAAAGACTTTTCCAGTGTTACATTTGTTTTTTCTATATTTATTGTAATTTTGTAGTAGGAATATGAATATCTATGATTAATGATATTTTACAGGTGATGCGCTTCCGTTAAATGCTCTGAGGGACTGGACCTTGAGCTTTAATACACTGATGAGATTGATGATATGGCACTTGAAGCATTTTTTTGTACAGTGGTATCAAGGGATGCACAGTTAACACCATGTTGAGGAGTTGACAGGAGTATGTGAGTTGGTGGAAGTCATTGTAACTGATGTACTTTATTTTGTGTAATTTTTAAGGGATCTGTTGAACCAATTTGTTTTAGTAGATATGAAGGGATATCCAATGGGAGAGAAAAGTTCGGTAAAATTTCCTCTTAACTGATAAGTAGTCATTTAAGAAAACTGCAGATCATGTGTAAATGGAAAGCCAGTGGGAAATGTGTCACAAAGTGACTAGACTAAGCTCAGAGATAGGGAATGGATCTACCATCAGAGGGAAGTATGTAGTGCCACCACAATTTTTCAGTGCAACAGTGTGAAGTTGTAAAAAGGCTATGGATCTCAGTGAGCACAGAGCTGAGCAAAACACTTATGTCAGAAGCAGCAATACCACCAGTGTGTATGTGTACAGTGGATTGCCAGTGCCCACAATACTGACAACACTGTAGAAAGTCAGGGTGACCACAGTAACAGCAGGGCAGTTGCTATGTCTTATGTCTCCTACCTTATTTTGGTAAACATTGTTGGAAACAGTGCTTCAGGTTAACAAATATGCACTGACCTTGTATAAACACCCAACATTTTTGGCTAAAATCATTTCAGTCTGGCAGTACCATCTATGAAGGGAAAAATATGCCAGGCAACAAGTAAAATGGCCATGCAAGAAGCCTCTACAAGACTTGGGCTCCGCACCAGTAAGCCTACTGCTGGTTCTAAGTCCACTCCTTTCGATTAGATTCCATCCACTGGTGGGCCATCTTTGGGTTCATTTCAGCTAACACCAGCCTTCTGTCCTGGAGGACAGCTGTTCATGACTGAGATGGTGGTCATTCCACCACCTGTACTTGGGCATGCAAACTGATGCTGTGTGCCTCCACTCACAAGGGGGACACTCTTACAGGGAGCTGTCTTCCTTTACAAGAGTTATGATGGACTTCTGTGTCTGCTGGCACACCCAGCCTTGGCAGAGCTGCCAGCAGGTCACTGACCACTTGTTGCATCAGGACTGCCATGTATACTTCCGTTGTCACATACTAAGAGAGGACTGCCATTATGGAATGATGCTACAAGTACTGTAGCTTGTTTTCTAATAAAATGTGTGACTGTAAATGATCTTTCCCTGAGCCGTCGTAGGTCAGCCTCCTGATAACATAATGGTGCCTGAACTTAATCCTGCCACTACAGAGACCAACCACCTAGGGCCTCTGCCATGGGTGTAATATACGTTCCCAGAACTCTCCAAATAAACCTTAGGCACCCATTCATGTTCTATAGAACAGACCTTATGAGCTTTTTCCACTCTGTGCCATTTTGCAGTGCTTCAGCTGGATATTTAATCAATATGACTGAAGCTCTAGCATACTATTAATAGTATATTAAAACCTCGTGGGAATGTTTGTTCTAACTGTATATATTAAATTACATTTATCCACATTAAAAGGAGACTTATATTCATTGTATCAAACAGAAATTCTGTCAAAGTCATCCTAAATTGCTGTACAGTCAGTAAATGATGACAATTTCCCATACACAACAGCTTCATCAGTGAAGAGCCTCATATTTCTACACACCATATCCGAAAAATTATGTACAGGGTGATAATGACTTAACTATATGAAATAAAACCATCATAACTTCTGAATGATTTGTGTTAGGACATGATGGTAATTAGTATGTGCATGTGCACATGCCTTTCTGTTGTCAACCATTTTCATTTGGATGGGTTCATCAATAAGCAAAATTGATGTGTTTGGAGGCTGCGAACCCGCACTTCATGATCAGGAAGTATCTTTACGTTCAACAGGTGACTGTGTGGTGTGCAATGACCAGTCAAGGAATAATCGGTGTGATATTCCTTGATGGCATGGTGACTACTGAATGATATATGAAGGTCTTGGAAGATGACTGCATCCCCTTTATACATTACGACCCTGATTTCAACAAGATGTGGTACATGTAAGATGGAACTCAATCCCATAGAAAAAGGAGATTGTTTGATGTCCTGGAGAAGCAGTCTGGGGACCGCATTCTAGCTCTGGGGTACCCAGAAGCCACTGGCATGGGCCTTGATTAGCCACCATATTCTTCACATCTGAACATGTCTGACTCCTTTTTGTGGGGCTATTTTAAAGACAAGGTGTGCAGAAATAACCCAGAAACAATCCTGAACTGAAAACAGTCATTCAGGAGGTCATCAACAGCATCAATGTTCTGATACTTCAGCAGGTCATGCAGATTTTCACTATAAATCTGCCCCACTTTGTCAATAATGCTGGAAGGCACATTGAACAAGTCATTACCTAAATCTGAATATCCATAGTGATATTTACAAGTTGAATAAAGTGTGTGCACACTGTAGTTTATAACTAATATATGTTTTTCTTCCATGTTGTTCAATAATTGTAATCCTGTATGTTTTTAGGAAATAGGAGTGGACTTCTCAGACAGCCCAAAGTACTCCCAGACTACATTTGTCCCTGATGACAGTCATCATTCAGGACAACAGGATAGGTTTTATCATTCAAAAAGTCTTAAAACTAGTCGCTTATCTGGAAACAAATTATGCAAAATGTGACTTCCATTAACAGTCTGCAGTATGGTATTCTGTGTAATGCTTTTTGTAAATCAAGGAATGTAGAATTTGAAACTAGCTGGCAAGTTAAAACTGTGTGCCAGACTGAGACTCAAACTGGGGACCTATGTCTTTTGCAGGCAAGTGCTCTAATGACTGAGCTACCCAAGCATGACTCACAACCAATCGTCACAGCTTTACTTCTGCCAACACCTCGTCTCCTACCTTCCAAACTTCAGAGATGTTCTCCTGTGAAACTTGCAAGACTAACATTCCTGGAAGAAAGAATATTGCAGAGACATGGCTTACATATAACATGAAGAATGTTTCCAGCTGTGAGGATGGGTTGTGAGTCACACTTGGGTAGGTCAGTTGGTAGTACACTTGCCCCTGAAAGGCAAAAGTCCTGAGTTCATGTCTTGGCCTAGCAAATAATTGTTATCTGCCAGGAAGTTTCATATTAGTGCTCTCTCCACGAAAGAGTTAAATTTTCATTCTGATATAGAATATGCCTGTTGGCCAGCATCAGCTCTCATAGGACATAGTGTGTAAAAGTAATGGAAGCACTGTATCGCTTGAGATGATACTTTCTATGCTCACACTGATGTTTGGACATAAGATTTTCTTTCTCTAAGAATCTCATTACATTTGAGCCAAAATATGTTCAAGAGTAGCACAGCAGATTGATGTTAAAGACTGCCCAACCCATCAAACATGAAGTGCAACCAGTGAGGCAGCACTGAAGATATGCATGCCAGTTACTTAGGTTTTCTTGATGGCAGTCACCCACAGACTCATAGCTTGTGATGCCCCATTCTCAAGGCATGGCAATACAATTTTAATGTTCAGTAAACTCTCAGAATAAAGTAGATGAGATGATCAATATATCCTTATAGCTGTAGTTCTCAAAGACCAAATCTAATGTGACTGTATTTGATTGTTTCTGATTTCAAAGTTTTATAAATTTGCAGTAAAAACTCACATTGGTGTAAACTTTCCCGTCAGTTTAATAGATACTGTAAATTCTTTAGTCAGTAAAAATAGCTTCATAATGCACTTAAACATAGGTGGTGTGTCGGGAGAAATGATGAACAAACTATATGACTTAGAAATACTCTTAGGGCAAATTAACTCTGTAAAAGTCATATATTTGAATGAAAATTGGCTTAAATGGGACAATGTCAAGCTACTAAATTCACTCTCAGGAAAGAAGTTAGCATCGAGTGTTTGCAGAAAAAAGGGGCATGGGGGATCACGTACACTCCTGGAAATGGAAAAAAGAACACATTGACACCGGTGTGTCAGACCCACCATACTTGCTCCAGACACTGTGAGACGGCTGTACAAGCAATGATCACACGCACGGCACAGCGGACACACCAGGAACCGCGGTGTTGGCCGTCGAATGGTGCTAGCTGCGCAGCATTTGTGCACCGCCGCCGTCAGTGTCAGCCAGTTTGCCATGGCATACGGAGCTCCATCGCAGTCTTTAACACTGGTAGCATGCCGCAACAGCTTGGACGTGAACCGTATGTGCAGTTGACGGACTTTGAGTGAGGGCGTATAGTGGGTATGTGGGAGGCCGGGTGGACGTATCGCCGAATTGCTCAACACGTGGGGCATGAGGTCTCCACAGTACATCGATGTTGTCGCCAGTGGTCGGCGGAAGGTGCACGTGCCCGTCGACCTGGGACCGGACCGCAGCGACGCACGGATGCACGCCAAGACCGTAGGATCCTACGCAGTGCCGTAGGGGACCGCACCGCCACTTCCCAGCAAATTAGGGACACTGTTGCTCCTGGGGTGCGGACCATTCGCAACCGTCTCCATGAAGCTGGGCTACGGTCCCGCACACCGTTAGGCCGTCTTCCGTTCACACCCCAGCATCGTGCAGCCCGCCTCCAGTGGTGTCGCGACAGGCGTGAATGGAGGGACGAATGGAGACGTGTCGTCTTCAACGATGAGAGTCGCTTCTGCCTTGGTGCCAATGATGGTTGTATGCGTGTTTGGTGCCGTGCAGATGAGCGCCACAATGAGGACTGCATACGACCGAGGCACACAGGGCCAACACCTGGCATCATGGTGTGGGGAGCGATCTCCTACACTGGCCGTACACCTCTGGTGATCGTCGAGGGGACACTGAATAGTGCACGGTACATCCAAACCGTCATCGAACCCATCGTTCTACCATTCCTAGACCGGCAAGGCAACTTGCTGTTCCAATAGGACAATGCACGTCCGCATGTATCCCGTGCCACCCAACGTGCTCTAGAAGGTGTAAGTCAACTATCCTGGCCAGCAAGATCTCCAGATCTGTCCCCCATTGAGCATGTTTGGGTCTGGATGAAGCGTCGTCTCACGCGGTCTGCACGTCCAGCACGAACGCTGGTCCAACTGAGGCGCCAGGTGGAAATGGCATGGCAAGCCGTTCCACAGGACTACATCCAGTATCTCTACGATCGTCTCCATGGGAGAATAGCAGCCTGCATTGCTGCGAAAGGTGGATATACACTGTACTAGTGCCGACATTGTGCATGCTCTGTTGCCTGTGTCTATGTGCCTGTGGTTCTGTCAGTGTGATCATGTGATGTATCTGACCCCAGGAATGTGTCAATAAAGTTTCCCCTTCCTGGGACAATGAATTCACGGTGTTCTTATTTCAATTTCCAGGAGTGTATATTAGTTGAACAGACACACAACTTCGAAGCCAAAACGACATTCGATTGTTTAAATGAGGAACAGGTATTCGAAAGCTGTTGCATTGAGCTGTCTGAATACGGTTTACTAATCATAAGCATATATTATGTCCTGGAATTTTGGGCTACTAGGGCGTTTATAGAGAAATTGGAAACTCTGCTAAGTAGGTTGCCGGTAGGGAAACCATATAAAAAGATTGTAATTTGTTCTGATTTTAATATAGATATAAGAGACGAAAACAGATTTGTTAGCACCCTGAAGGATTTGTTGGCTACAAATGGCTTAACACTAAATTTTACTGAGTACACCGGGGTAACAGCCACTTCTACCACAAGCATTGATAATATAGTGAGAAGCAAAAATTATGTGAATTAACAAAAACATGTATTAGACTTAGGAATATCTGATCACTCAGCACTTTTTATGTCATTGCCATACATAGACAAAACATATAGGCCCACAGTGAAATTGGTCAGAAATTTCAGCCATCCAAATATAAACACACTTATTTTGAAAGTAAAGGCAACCCACTGGACCTTCAGCATTGTTCAGTAAACAATAATTACAACACTTTCATATCTGAATTCAAGAACATTTTCAATGAATGCTTTCCCCTCATATCAACAAATGATAAATACAATAAAAGTATGACATGGATTACGGAAGGTATCAGGATCTCTAGCATTAGAAAGAGCGAAATGCATAAGGAAGCAAAAACCAACTGTGATGCTGAATGTATTAGGTACAAAATCAAATACAATATATAGCTAATGCCTCAAATAAATCAAAAGCAGTATGGCAGGTTGTCAAGGAAGAAACAGGTACTGAAGAAACAAAACATTTTAACTACAAACTCGAAATTGGTGGGAATACTGTTACTAACACTCGGCACATCTGTGAAGAATTTAATAAGTACTTCATAACCACAAACAAAATTCATAACTTCTTACTTCCACAAATAAGACCTGATGCAGTACTGCAGGAATGAAGAGAGTTTAAATTTACTGCAGTATCATGTCACGAAGTAGCTAACATCATACAATCCCTAAAAAATCTTAAATCTGTGGGCTGGGATGAAATTCCAACAAATATCATAAATGCAGGAAGTGACAGTATTGCACCTCAACTCTGTAAAATAATAAAAGGTACTGCTCCAAAAATTGGGTACCTATGGCTTTCATGGAAAATCTATAAGATGGTTTTCATTTTATCTCAAAAACAGATACCAAAGGGTGGTGATACATCAAAAGGGAGAGAGAACTTGCTCTAGCTGGAAAGAAATTCAAGCAGGCATGCCTCATGGCTCGATATTAGAACCACTTCTGTTCTTATATTACATAAATGACATGCCTAACAAAGTAAATACATATACAATACTTTACACAGATGACTCAACTGCTGTAGTCTGCTGCAAAAACACTGATGAATTAGTAAGTACCATGAAACAAACTCTACAACAACTTGAACAATGGATAAAAGATAATGCTATGAAATTAAATCTTGAAAAAACCCAAATCATACACTTTAGGACCAAACAAACTACTGAATGTATATCACAAATAGAATATTCAGGTAAAGAACTGACCACAGTTGATTCTGTAAAATTTCTTGGGATAACTTTAAATATAAACTTGCAAGGGACGACCATGTGGACAGTTTACTGAAGAGATTAAATACTTTAGTTTATGCAATGAGGGTACTACACAAAGTAACGGATTTAACAGTGAAGAAAACTGGGTATTTCATAACACTTATAAGATATGGAATAATATTCTGGGGTGCTGAAAAGACAAACCTCCTTTGAATCTTCAAACTACAAAAAACAAATAATCAGAGCAATGACAGGAACCAATAGTAGACATTCATGTAAACCACTCTTCAAAAGCGTGGACTTCATGACAATACCTTCCATCTTCATATATGAAATACTTCTCTTTGAACAGAAAAACTCACATCTGTTTGAAGGAAATACATTCACACATGCCTATGAAAGTAGACATACATTGAAGTACATGCTACCTTGTCACCGACTCACAGTAAATGAGAATACTCCATATTACATGGCTGTGAAGATCAGAAATAAGATAAGGTCAATATTTGGTGAATCCACATTGGAGACCATTGGCACATACCTAAAAAGCAAATGTTATTATAGTCTAGAAGAATTTCTAAATGAATAAAAAGCAATGTTATAGTTTAGAAGAATTTATAAATAGGAATAGGGAGTAAAGATGCAAGTACAAATGGTATACTTTCAAAGCCATATAGATACAAAGTATACACGTTCACTTTATATTCATGTTTATATATAGAATTATATAGCAGTTGGTATCCCGTTCAGTACATCCATACTTCATATTGGTGTGTGAAGGCTATAGTAATGATCCGATGAGTTACAAAAAGATTTAAAATATAATGTTGTATTTTTATTGTAATAAGCAATGTATGTATGACGTATTTCCTGTAGTATATAAAATACTGTAACAATTTAGGTTAATGACTGATGAGTCACAAATGTTCTCAATTGAATGATTGTATAAAAACATGTTATGTGACAATAAAGTATCTTATCTTATATATTTCTGAGTTTTATATAAGCTCTCAATGTAATAAGGCATTGGCATCTCTGTCTTAGCTGTTGTCTAGAAACTTTAGTAAGACCTGGAATGCTTTTATTTTGTTTTATTTATGAAGGGCTCCTTTTTATGTAGTACAGACATTTTGATTTTTGAATAACACACAAGAGGATACAGAAAACTGGTGGTAATACAGTTCCGTCTCTCCATTATACTCTGTTCTCTAAATTAGAAAGAGTTCTCTTTCTGGCACAGAATGCATTAATTCAGGATGTTTTCCATTGCTCAGCTCTCCTTTGGCTTAAAGTTTACCTCATTTGTTTTAGGAGAGAATAGCATTTGAAGTTCTGTAGGGGTAAGTTCAAGGAAAATTTGTATTTTTACCAATATTACCTGCTTCTCAAATTTCTTCCCAATGTTCTTCATAAAGCATTTTTTTATAAACATAGTGATGAAGGCATTGTTTATGATTCTATTATTCAATATCTCCCTTTTGTGATCAAATACTAGGTTTGAAGCATGATGTACTTTCAATATATTACCAGAAAATGATATTATAGTGTCTGTATTATACTGAATTATGATGCAAGTTTGGTACTGGCCATGAGTTGTGCATGGATAGCCAAATGGAAATGCAACTGCTTCCGGTAAGTGGGAAATCCAGGTTTGAGTCCTGAGCCAGCACAAATTTTCATTGTCATCATTCCCTTCGAAAACTGATGGTTGACCATATTCACAAATGCAAATACATTACCTTAATGGGTAGATAAGCCATGAGCATCATTTTTTCTTTTATTCATTGAAGCCAGGCAAGACAAGTAGTGAAAGACTGGTGATATCCATTGGCAGCTGTTATGCTTAACTTAATTCACACATCTTTTTATAATTTCTTAAAGTCAGTGAGTAGCAGTCAGTTTGAAATTGAAATAACATAAAAGATCACATATTTTTATCACTTCATTAATGTCATAGCTATAGTGTATCTCAAAACAGGAAGAAATAAACAATCTCCACTGTAGTTATTTCCTTATATATCAGAATAATTAAATAAACCTATGGAAAATTCAGGATAGAATAATGATAGTATTATGACAAGGATAACCTGCTTCTCACCATATAGTTGAGATAATGAGTTGCAGATAGACACAACAAAAAGACTGTCAAATATGTACGCTTTTGGCCAAAAAGCTTATTTGTGATTCAGTATCTCCGCTATATGGTGACTAGCAAACTATCATTTTAATAATTTGTGAAGATGGTTAAATAACACCACAAAAGTCATTCTCTTACTCCTGTCAAACATGAGATTTCTTTATTGTTGAAATAACTTTTTTATTGTTCAGTGCAGAAAATTTAACATTTTTTCAGTCATAGACATGCAACTCATATCACCAACACAAGTTTAGTGCACACCCCGAAGTTATAGAAATGTGCAGTACTGAAAAAAATACTTTGTGTGAATCACAAAAAGTAACCTGCATTCCTTAGCAAAAAGCCATTGATACATATTTAGTCAGGTATGTGATAAAAGCTAAAATAATCTAAAATAATATAAATATTTCAGCTCAACAATTCACGTTTGTATAGAATTAAACATTTCCAATCTTCAGGATTTTACATTATAAATTGTTTTTGATACACTGATAATACACTAAAACACAGCACTGTATACACAGATTGTGAAATTCTGCTTATAGTTGCAGTACTGGATTCATTTTGGAGTCTGTAATCTGTTACTAGCAAAACAATTACCCATATTTAGACATCACATATCATACATACTGAGCTTCATTATGATACATTTTGCCTCTTTCTGGTAAAATCCAGTGAGAAATATCAGACAGTTTAAATGATATCATTGGTCTTTAGGAGAACAGATAAACTACAATGGTGGTTCCAGAGGTAACCCACAGATCATTTATAGTATTCTAATACACAAGAATCAGACATGTTTTGCAAAGAAGTTTTTACATCACTTGTGTATTTTTGTACAATTGAAAATGTAGTTCCATAAGTATTTGTATAAGCCTAACAAAAGTAGGCAAACAAACTATGTTGACAACAGGTACTTGTTGCATTAGAACATACAACATACATGTAATCAGACAGCTTAGCAAATATTTACTGTCTCACTGAATCTGATTAAAATTACACATGCAAACCTTTTGCCACTTCAGTATTCTGTGATCAAGAAACTGTTTTTTTTTCCAGCTGGCAGAGGGGGTACTTATTTACATATCCCCATATGTCAGTTACTCATCCTTCCAAATGCTACCAGGTAGCGAGTAAAAATACTGAATAGCAGCACCTTAGTTCACAGAACCTATGTTGCTGGAGTATCCAATATTTCCCAGTCAAAGAAAAAAATTAAATACTGTACTCTTCTCAACTACTTTTCATCATTTGTCTTCGAAGGAAAAAATATCCAATGATCCTAAATAATAGAAAGAAGCCGACAAGAGCGGTGGCATCAACCCAGTATTGTACATCAACCATTCCAAGCTCCTGAAGCAACTTTTTTGGTGTTCTAAGGTGACAGTACATATGTTCTGGTGGACAGGGTATTGGCTTGCGATTATTACCAAAGAGTGCACAAACTAGGCCTTCAACACCATAACGCAAGAAAGAAATATCTGCCATCCATAACATCCAAGAAGGAATGTCATTCAATAAGGCCATGAATCCAGAGAACAGTATTAGATATGCTGTATACACTGATGCAAAAAAGGTTCCATTCTGTAAAATAAAAAATAAAAAAAGTATTAAAGGACTGCAAGAACACAGCACAAATGTTTCACTTTCAATTAATATCATGTATGTTCAAAATCTTATTTTGCATCTCTTTTGGACAGTGAAAAGAACTACTTACAACAACAACTGGGCAAACAATGCCAATAAAAATTCCAAAACTTTCTGCAACAGCTGCAACCAACATGCAAATGCAGACAAACATCACATAGCGTGAAGGTTCCTGAGGTTGACCAGTTAGGAAATATGAAACTGTTGAATGTGCTGCTGCAAACATCATCTAAATATAAAAAACAAAAACAACAAAATGAAATATTTGACACTGGTAGCACACCACATAAATGAATGAAGAAAGTGATTAATTTCAAGTGAGTATCTTATTTCACATCTAGCATGCATAAATGAAACAATGGAAATTGAAATTCAGAATTATGTCATGTTTTAATTATGCAAAGCACATGAAAAGATACCATGAAAATGAGATGTCTCCTACTAGTTTATGCATTTTGCATACTAGACTCTGGCCCCTATTCTGTAGGGGAGAACACACCTGGGAATGCAAGATGAATTTTTCATTCTGCAGCAGAGTGTGTGCTGATATGAAGGTGGGAAATCTACTGGTGGAAGTAAAACTGTGAGGATGGGTTGTTGTGAGTCCTGCTTGGGTAGCACACTTGGTAGAGCACTTGCCTACGAAAGGCAAAGGTCCTACACTTGGCTCTATGGCTGGCAAATGGTTTTAATCTGCCACAAAGTTTCAGGAGTACATGATGTTTCCTCGCCAGTGATTTTAAAATCACTCAAAGGACTGCATACTAGAAACTTTAATAAGCAGTTTCCAACATTTTCTACTCTTTTTGTTGCTAAGAGGCATGAAGTTGTGTTTTACGCAGCATTTTTAACTACAGTAAAACCCCTGTTTTACACATTTCGAAGGACTGTCCCAAAAAGTGTAAAATGCATGAAAGTGTAAAATACAGGTAAACAAAGGAAACACAAAAAGCTGCAGATTTCATGCCCACTGTCCTTTGTTTACAAAGACTGACAACTTTAGTATTTTAACCAATATTGTACTGAAAGTTTTATTTACCATAATTTTATAATGATTATCATAATGAGTCTCACATTAAGACCAAATATCTTTTTAATGTGGTTTCACAAAACGCCTTCACTTCTGTGTTTTATTTACACCATTATGCATGATTGTAACGAATAAGAAAATGTGCATTAGTGTGTGTTAGCACTAAACTACTGCTTCCATGATCACAAAGGCAGTGGGTAAGTGGTGACACAAACAAACATGTGCACAGACTTTCCTCTTCATTCTGAGTATGTCCAGTGGCGTAAATAAAATGCAGAAACAAAAATCTTTCATAAAACTACATTAAAAAGAGATTTGTGTTCCAATGTGAGATTCAGTATTGATAACCATTATAAAATTATGGTAAACAAAATCATTACCCATTAAGGTAATGTATTTGCATTGGTGAAAACACTAAAGCTGGCAGTCTTTATAAACAGGACAATGGGCATAAATCTCCAGCTTGTTGCTGACAGGGAGGTTACTTGGTCCAGGGATGTCCTGGGTGAAAAAGAGGGCCAAAACTAGCATCATGTTACATAGCACCTTGAGGAGGAATATTTATGTATCACATCATGTTGTACAACCTAGGACTGCATGCATGGTAAAGATTAATGCCTTTCAACCAGAAGTAACAATGATTTGTGAAAGCCAATTACAGCTTCAAAAGCAGTATTTATTTTTATAAGTGACTATGAAATTAAATTAAAGCTATAATAATACAATACAATGAGCAGAAGGAAGGTTGCTATTAGAGTCAATAGCATCACATCATGATTATCATTAAAACAGTGATTCAGAATACTTCCCACCCTTCCAAACACTATGAACTAATCATACAGGTGGGTGTGATCCAACATGCCAACAATGAAAATCTTGCTTACTACACTAATGCTGCATTATATGATGAATTTCGTTGTGTATAGTCTATGTTTTCTGCTTTGTTCTGACTTTGAGCAGGAATATGACGCACATTCTGCTGAAATCTGTATGAAAATCAATGTTACAGATCATGATAACGTCAAAGAAAACTTAAAATGTGTGGAAATGTTGCAACATAGAATTGTTAATAACAGCAAAGCATTGTATTGAGAGAATATGACTCTTGCTGTGACTGACAAAAAATAAATGTAAAAAGTGGGAAAATGTGAAACACACGAATGTAAAAATGGAGTTTTACAGTATTATGAGTTCTACATATTTAAGTGGCATGTAATGTATTATATATACGGTGTTTGGAGGATATTGTAAATTCTTCAGTTATGGGGTTTAATGGAGAGTAAAATTCTGTCAGTGTCTGAACAATTTTCTCTGAACTGAAAGTGGAAATTTGTGTTAGCTGACAACATCATCTACTTCAAAATATTTTTAACTTCAATTAATTTCTGATAATACTTCTTCTTAATATGAATTCATTTGCCAATTATTAGTGTGTAGTAGAGTAATAATGTAATACATATATTATTAAATACAGCCCTAACAAGATTTTTTTTATTACACTACAATAAGATTTGAAGAGAACATTTGTTCCTAGGTACATGATCATGGTGAATCTTAGAAAGTTTTTCACTTTTGAAAAAGCATTATTTTTCTGCAGCAATGTTTTGTAATTTCCAAAATAGATTGCACCACACAAAAAGTGAATGCTATCATTTCAGAATGGAATAGGAAAATATGTTAGAGACTAGAGGTGACAATCTGAAAAGTGTTCCAGAGTAAAACACCCCCCCCCCCCCCCCCCCCGATTAATAGATCTATATCTGATAATTGGTCAATATATGTTAGAATGTGATAATATTAGTGTGCTTCAAAACATCGAGTACCATTTTATATTCACTGAGGACTACAATTTTTTTATATTGTGGATTGGTAAGGATAAGGATTCACAAAAGGCACACAAAATTTTTTAACACAAAACACAATGATAAAACTGCAGTCCTCTCTTGAGTCTGCTGCATGACTCAAATCATTAGCCACAGAACTCAATTAATTATTCATAACACTGACATAAAACACAGGGTGAAAAATTGGACCCTAAAAAGCAGATCAATTAGATTGACTTTGGCAGCCATTGCCCATTCCACTAAGTCACCAGCTTTGCGATCTCAACAGTGGAAAGAATTACAAAAAATTTAATGTATGTCTTTCATAAAACTTTATAGTTATCCACTTCAGCTGTACCTTTCAGTCCATGTAGCTCCCTGCAATGTTGTAACGCTTCAACAGGATTCCAGTATTTGAGCCTGCAGCTTTTCTTTTTTACTTTTGAAGATGTTTGTGATTTTCTCACTGATTATACTGACTTCTTTAACTGTGTTCTTCATTTCTAGCAATAGGTCATTACTTCTGCAAAAGCAGATCAGCTATCCATAATGATGAGGTATTTCTGTTAGAACTACTTATGGCTCATAACAACATCTACTAATGTTGATAATTACGTGCGTAACTGTGACTTAAGAGGAGTCACTCTTGTTTGTGTACATATTGTTGCTTCACGTAATTCAGTTCTTCAAAATGGTGTCTTATTTTGATTATTATTATTATTATCATCATCATCATCATTTTCCCATTTCAATATAGAAGTCTGACATGTAAGGATGTTTATCTTCATGTTGCTTCACAGTAAGTTTGCAAGTTATTTCAGGAAAAAACTAGTCTTGCCACTTGGTGATGAATTTACATGCACCACTTTGAAGTCATCTACCATTACACTGGTGATTTGAAAGTCCTCTTACTTAGTTATGAGTGGTCATCTGCAGAATTCTGTGGGCAAAGAACAGTGTGGCTCTGGACAAGAACTGCTCTTTAACTTAGTGTTAGTGTTGTTCAGGACCAAATAGTTTCCTTGTTAGTGAAATACACCTAGCTCAGAGGCTAGAAACACTTATCTTACAGAAGATAGGAACACTCTTATTAATACTTTACTGCTTGTTCAATTATCCAAAAGAGAATTAATATCTGTAGTTTCTCTCACCTGTGTAGGCAGAGTGGCAACCATTGAGGTGATGTAGTAGGTTCGAAGATTGTACCAATTATTGAACCACTCCTTTTTCATAACAGCAAATTCTGTGGGATCTGACAAGAGGAAGACTAGATTATTAACAGTGTAAAAGAATGAACAATTATTTGAAGATCATTAGTTCATTAAATAGATAAGTTTTCAACTTCACCTAATATTGTGAAATTCATAAGCAAGAAATATTACAAGCTAAAAAGCTATGATAGAAGTTACTGATGTCACTATATTGCTGTGGGGAAGAAATCAGTTTAAGTGTCACAACATATTTGACAATAAAAAATTTGACTGGCATGCAGGATTTACCAGTATTTTAATTTCTGCAATTTGTAGAATTAATCACCTAGTCAACTTAAATTATCAAATGAATATATTACAAAATACTTTCACACAGGAACTGAAATGAAAAATATCATGAAAATTCTGAGAAGAGCATCAGATAAATTTGGGATAAAAGCCAATACTTCAGAACAGAGTACATGATGACAGGGAGACAAGAACAGGGAATGGAACTTCTAGAAGTAGACAGCAACAAATGTAAGTGGGTCATAGAATGCAGAGACCTGGAAACCATACTCACAAAAACTGCAGTAAGAGAAACAGATTCTACAGGTCAGAAAGATGCATCTATATCTTCAGAAAATTAATGAGATCTTGGAGCATGTCAAGAGAGCTCATCATAAGATTCAACAAGACTCTAAAACTTCCTTTTGATCTTTAAGTAAAATAAAAAAGATATAACAAAAAAGACATATGAAGCAAATGTCTGCAGCAAATGAAGGCAGCACTTATGAAGGAAAAAAGAAAGTGAATGAAGAGGAGACCTTAAGTATGCTTTAGTGAATGCTTCTGAGGTATAGCAAGTAATAAGCATATAAGTTGAACTGAGTTCCCAGATTTTTAATCATGCACAGCAAAATAGCTTCTCAAATATTCAATTTCTCATCTGAGCCAAATACTTATGCAGGAAAATTTAAAACAACTGTTGAAGCTGGAGTACCTCTTGAGAGATTCCACACTTGTTGAATGAAATGAGCTAGTTTATAGTAGAGGAAGTGGTGGGAATATGGAACACTTTTTTTTGTTTAATACAAAATACTGAATTTAAAATGTGGCTATTTTGTCAAAAACACCACCTGTGTTAGTTTATATATCTATTACAAAGGATGAATAATAATTTTGATGAAAAATGAACATAATAAATAATTACATTTGATTTTTATACTTCCTGTAAATTATGAGTGAGCAATTTGAAGTGGGGTGGTTACATGAAACAGATTTAAAATATGCATTCCCAGTTTAGATTTTTACTTATGAAATTATAAAATGGTATTTTGACCTCACATGGAAAAAAAATCACAAACTACAGTGTAAATCTGTAGTAAAATAGTTTTTATGAGCTATAGATAACAATTCTGGTTCACAATTTAAAGTTCTTCATGAACAAAAGTTGCAAATGAACACTGAGTCTCACACCCATGCACAACATATGAGACCATTACTGACACATGGCACATTGAACCAAAAGTTCTACAGAATTTGACTATTTAAATGCCTCACTGCAAAATAAACAGCCTGGATCATTGTTTTCCGAAACGTCTTTCCCAAGATATTCTATCAGGTTAGAACTATGAGAAGATAGTTCTATTTCCTCTTCCTCGCTACAACTTTCGTCCTTACTTCTTTTTGTAGTTGAGAACAGTGTTCATTTACCAGCGTCAACAGTCTTTGCTCTTGTTGGTCTGTCTGACATATTGGCAGTTACTGGTTGATTTATAGGGCTATAAAAGGAAGATACCAGAATTGATGCCTTTTTCATCTGTAGATTCAGTTCAGTATTTTGTTTCTTGTCCATGAAACACTTCAAAGCGTTTTTATAGGGTGAAATGGTTTGGGCAGTAGCTGAAAGTGCTTTCTGACCTCTGTCTGATGTCTTCTTTTTTGAACTTGGGACTGGAGAGATGTGTTGTGGCTTTACATAGCCAACAGATGTTGATGGACCCACTGTCTGCTCTTCTCATCACCCCTCATCACCTTGCTTCGAATCACCTCCGGCATCTCCATTGTCACAAAGTGCTTCACCACTGTCAGCAACCTTTTCTGCTTCATGTTCAGCAGCAATGAAATCTGCTTCTGTAAAAATATATCTGTTTGGTGGATAAATGTTGGTACATTTTAATCCATTGACTGCTACTGCACCACGTTGGACTCTGTGGTACATCTTTCCAAACTTCTCTGCAATATCGTAGGTATCCATACTGCCTGTTCTTAGTGCCTACCTAATCTCTTCACTGTAATATATTTTTAGAGAGCCCATGAAAGTCCTATCAAGGGGCTGTAGTCTATGTGTAGTATGAGGTGGCAAGCAGAGAATGGTCACATGATTATCTTTTGCTTTTATTATGACATCTATATTCCTGGTGTGAGAGTAATGTCCATCCAGTATGAGCAAGACTGGGGATTCAGCTGTAGGTTTCGTATGTTCAAAGAATAGCTCCAGAAGGTGCACCTTTCATTAATCTGTTTGTCCAAATGGTACCTGGAAAAATCATCATTGGAGGCACAAAGCTGCCACCTGCACTCATGCATGCAACAATCATCACCAGACTTCCCCTCTCTGCAACAGTGAGGGCTCCTATCTGTTTTCTTCCCTTCATGTCAATTACATGTGGAATTATTGTTTGCACTAAACTAAGATCAGACTCATCAACATAGAAAATCTGATCAGGAGGATAGCGATGTTTAGTGTATTTGGCTTCCAGAAGAACAAAACATTTCATGACACTCTCTCAATTAAAGCCAGTGGCTCGAGCAAGTGATGTTCCTTCAGGCTTTCATACTGAATGCTGATTCTTGTGTCTGCTCACTAAGTGATCGAACGATGCCCTTCCAGCCATATCATCAGTGAATGGATTCCTGTTTCCATTTCTTACTGCCAGCTGATAAGCCATTCGCCTCATGTCATTATGAGTGAGTCCAAAAAATTTCTTTTCCATTAATAGGCAATACTCAACAAGGTCCTTTTCAATTTCTCGGGAAGAACAGGTTTTCTACCTAATTTTTCATGTGTGAAAGTATTTGAATTTATATCCTTTCTAGCCACCTTTCTAAAGAGAGTAGCTTGTGGTATATTGAAACATCTTGCTGCTTCATTTAGAGTTTTAGTTTTATCCCTAACAGCCATCATTGCTTGAACCACATCTTCAGGGTGAGATTTCTGTCACATTTTTTCAGGACACAATCTTATTTCATACATTTGTCAAATATCAGAATCTGATACTACAGAACAGTTGTTGAAAAGTAATGAACCATGTTTTTTTTCTTTCTTTTTTTTCTTTTTCTTTTTTTTAAAAGAAATCTAATACAGTATTGCAATAATGTGGGAAATGTGAATCTATAGTTCAATTAGTTTATCTTGGCAGTTCACACATGCCAGTCCAGACGTGGGAGATTGCAGTGTTGCCAGTTGTACACGCCAAGAGAAGAAGCAGCTCCATAGTGTAGTTCACAAACTTACGTTAGGGGGGAGTGCCAGTTTATGCAGTAAAGCCACCACGGCCACATTAACCCTTTCACTGCTACAGAGATGTGCTCCCCACATTCTGTGATGTGCACGATCATTGCACTGCTTGCCTGTGCAGACACATGGTATTTTGATTGCTTTGACACACTTTATCATTTGATTTCACAAAAACAATTGGGACCAAAAATTTGATTTTTACACATCTTCTTGACTGATACCTCCACCCCATAAATGACTTAATTTTGTTTTGATGTTCAACGCAGTTATTGTGGAGCATTAGATGTAGTAAATCATTGCACGAAATTTTGAAAAGTTTGCAGAGGCCAAAGTCCATAGCGTATACTTTCCGTTTTGTCGATTCTAGTTGCCACTAGAAATTTCAAAAAATTACATTCAAACGAATAAAATTCATGAAGTAAGACACTTCAATACTGTTTTTAAAGAAAGAAAATATTAAGCACCAATCAAAAACCTTTCACTTAGCAGCCATAACACTTTAACCATTATGCTAACACAGCTCGTCGTTCAGTATATCTCCCAGAGGACTTTAAAAGATCACACAAAATATCGACAAACACTGTTGGTATGATTATGAATTACTCACGTTTCGTCAAAGTACAATAAGAAATAAACAATTACAGCTGTTCTTTATTGTGAAAAAGCGGTTAGTGAGAATGATACAAACACCTTTCCTTGCTATCGCCTGAATTAGGAGGCTTATTGCTTGTTTGGTTTAATTTATTAATAGAACATGAAGCAATTGCTATAAAGAATGCTTTTTCCAAACTTTCTTTGAAAGAAAGTCTGCTATCAAGACATTGCTTTTGTTCAATTACTTTATTTATGACTGAACGTTTCTAAAACTGAAGACACTCATCCATGCTCTGCACTGCAGTCAAGCTCTGGCAACATTGTTCTCTGTTCATTGGCTGACTGTGTTTTGTGATGTCAGATGCGCTGAAAGAACCTAAACTCAGCCGCCGTCATAAATGATGCGCACTTCAGAACTCATGTTCTTATCTTATTGTATACTTTTTAGACATGTCAACAAGTTCCATCAATAGATGACAGCATATAAGCACTTATAAAAAGACTAACATTGATATGCATGTTAGATAACAGCCTGTTACGTAAGTTTTGAATGCTGCATGTGAAACTCGGAATAATCTTTTGTGGGGGATGCTACATTTGACATCAGCTAAGAAGATAAAGTATTTGTCAGTTAATAGAAGCTGCAGGACATATGCAACTGCTTGGTCAAAAGTGGAGGAGACTGTGTGCCTCTACAGTGACGTCACCAAAAGTCTAACACACTGGTAACACAATTTGCACCATTCGCTGGTTAACAGGTGCTGAATTGCATTGGAAATTTTCTATTGCTAAATGCTGAATACCATACCGTTATTGATAAATTAAGTCATTCAAAAGTTTGTGAACCTTGGGTACATGAATAATGATTAACCAATAGCAGTAGCATCAGCTTGGTGTACCCATTCAAATGGGAGAAGTCTGAAGCAAACACTGTGACAATGTATGAGACATAGCATCACTTCTTTGGATTTGAGAAGTAAAGGTGGTCACTGGCATTCCGTTAAATTGCCAAAGAAATAAAGAAACAAGTTAGAACTGTGACTATATTTCTAATAATCCTATCTTCAACTTCCCATTAAATCAGAATTTTACATATTTATTGTTGTTCAGAACTCTGCAAACCACTGAGATGATGATGGTAAAAAGTTTTGGTAATGAGATTAAAAAAAAAAAAACTGGTGAGTTTTAGACAGGAGGAGAAATTAATGAGTTTGGTTCAGTATCTCAGCAACCTGAGAAAACGTTATGCTCATCTACATAGAGTTCACTCTTCACAACATTTACTGATTTTTCTATGGTAATGCAAGAGCACATTAATTTATGCAGACTAGAGTTGAGACTGTACAGTTTGAGTGGAGACTCTTTCCTCACCTTACATACAGCCTAGACATAGTATCATCACACTACCATCTGTTCAAGTCACTGTACAATACAGCTTGGTTGCCACAATGAGTAATTAGAGAATCTCTGAAATTTTGTGTTCCAGTTTCTGAGGAATGAGTTCTAGGACATCAATTTCTGAACAAATTGAAAATAATTTCAATAAACAAGAGAAACATCTAAGGTATATTATACTACAAGTAATGGAACAAATATTTATCCAGCCAATATTATGCTAAAAAAATACAGGTTTCATGCTTTCTGAAGATAATGTAGAATGATTGGGCTTATACTTACACCTCAAAACAGCTGGCATAACAGCTGTATAAGCTAGGTATAGATTGGTACAGAATAGAAAGCTGACATTGTTGAATGTTTTTGAAGCATCATTTCCAGCTCCAGTAAAATTAAGCCCAAACACAACTCCAACAAGAACATGAAGCACCAATTTGAGATGTGTGACAGTCTGTTGGAAAACAAATATTGCAAGTATTTAAACCTCAATGAAAGTACTTACATTGTCAACACATTTTAATAACCACAAGTTGTTAATAGCTTAAAACATTGACACAGAAAACTGATTTTGCAGGATTATTAAGGAAACACGCTATTTTATTTTACTTTTTTCATAGTTCATAAACATGCTGCATTACACATATTGAAATGGGTCTGACTTACCCAGTCTCTGTAGAGTTGCACGTAAAACCTTTGCAATAGAATCCAGAATCTTGTAAACTCTGAAGGCTTAGCTACAAGAACTAGAGTTTTGTGTGGTACAGTGCCATCTTTCCTAGTCTCTACCACAATTGCATTACCTAGAATCAGATGAATTGCAGTACTTAAAAGATGTAGCTATCGGACTTTAAAGACTCATGCAGTTCAAGGATAAGAATGCTCCAAGTTTAGCTGATACATTAGAAAATATGTTAATCAATTTTCTTGAATTTTTGGCTTCCACTTACTGCAATATGTTGAGATGATATGTACTACAAAGTATTGGTAGTGCACAGAAATATGTAAGCATTATGCTATATCAAGGCTGATGAACTTAAATTAATGTAATATGACTCTTTTCAAATCCTTCAGTATAAGACATGGTATCACAAGATCCATCAGATGCTCTTAACCAATCTAACATATGCCTCAGGAATCAAAAGATCAGGTACAGCAATAGAGTATTGAGATTTTATTTTTGGATGGAACAGAAAAAAGGAGTGACTAATGATATTCCTATCTTTGCCACATAGTGGCTTGTAGAATGTCCAACATCCTTTTGTACATCAGCATTGTTCGTCAGCCAGGCAGTGCATTCCACTGCCTGTTTCAAAATGATTTAGAATACATAAGGCTAATTGATACACACTCTCTTTAAAAGGAACAGTATCTCATTTTTGACAATGACAAATATAACAATGTTATGGAAAGGAAAGTTGCTACTCACCATATATCAGAGATGCTGAGTCGCTGTTAGGCATCCGTGACTCAACACCTCACTGTATGGTGAGTAGAAACTTTCCTTTTCACAATATTGTTACTATCGCAAATATATGATAGTAACAATATGCTTGGGCTCCTGAACAAATTATAAGGGAGGATATTTTAATGTGTTAGAAATCACTGAGGACGTTTATTAGTATTCCCACAGACAATGTTACAGTCACACATTTGACTCCCCCTTTCTTAAGAGCATGCAACAAAAATAAATATATATGTGTCATCTGCTCTTTTTGACTTGTCTGAAAGAACACATACACACACAGACACAAACACACAAATCAGTGAAATAAGGATCCTTTGTTGCACTTGGACACAGTGTCACAATCAAACTTGAATGACAAGTTGGGTGTGATGTTTTATGTTTCCTTAGGTCTGCTTGTATGATATCTTGTATGAACAGGGCAATGTACTTGCCTGCAGGGGAGTAAATCATATTCATCAATAAAGTTCTATAGCCAGATATTCAGTACCTATCTTGCAGACATGAGATCACTCTGTCAGACGTACAATTGTTTGGCACCATTTTTGGCAACACTACTTATGATTTCTACACTTTTATCACAGTGCTGAAGGCTATTCTCTGAGAACATATGCTAGCCTTGTTTGATTCCATGCCAAGACACGTAAAGAATTTTATTGCAGTACACATGGTTTTCAGATGATGTTTATTCTCATAATCAGATCTCAGATCTCACTGTTAGTGGGGAAATTTGCTGAAAATGCTATTAACCAAATGCTTCAGCTGTTCAAGGTTTCAGAGTTCCAGTAAGCAATTGCTGTAATATTGATATATCTGGTGCCTTTGACAAACCATTGGCAGATATCTTCATGTACATAGCTGAATCACCTCACCTGGCTATGTTGGCTTTACAGACATCTACCTAGGCTACTGTGCAGATAGAAGGGCTGCTTTGTTGAATCCCAACAATAATTTGGCCAAATAATCACTAAAGGTTGCCCTCAGTCTTCATCCCTTGGACCTAAATTTTGAGATGTTTACCTTGAACCCATTCTGAAATATCTCCAAGAAAAACCTGAAGCTTTGACTGTAACTACATATGCTGTCAATCTCCTACTATTAAGCCAAGGTAACAGCAGACTACAGTTGGAAATGGAAGTGGAAGTTCTGATGGACACCATTCGTGAGTAGTGTAGAGTAAATAGACTTTCATTTTCTCCTCAAAAGTCAACTCATACAGGGTGTCACAGAAGCAATGGTCAATATTCATGTATATAAAAGGAACATCATTTGAAGCAAAAAGGTCTAGTCAATTTGGGGTCTGAAATGCCTACCTTAGGAACGTCTGGCACTTCTTCATTTTCAGTACTGTAAACAAAAACTCTTCTATTGCAAGTTCTTTGATTTACATATTTTGAGAGGTGATATTATGGACCAAAACAAGAAAAATGTGACCAGTGAATGCAGGCTCTAAAATGCATACTGTAAGAGCTTCCACCTGTTCAGTAGAAGAGGTGTATTTCATGAAAGTGAAGCAGAAGAAGTGTTCATAGTACTTAAGCTACGAATGTTACAGCCAATGCTTATTACACTTTTCTGATTTGAACTGTCATTCCTGTCATATTCCTGAATATTGACATTTCACCCTTGGACTCCCCATATAATGGTAAAAGGCAAGTCACAGGTGAAATATTGTAATCAAATTATGCACCCATACAAAAAAGTCCCACCTTAACTATCTTGAGACACATCGAGATGATAAATCTGATTTTGATACATAAATGCAGCCTACTGAAAGATTTGGCAATTACGAACAAAATTGTTGACATTTTTCAACATAGATTTGGCCTCTAAAATTTTTCACCTTTACCAAGAGGCAATACTAGCCACCATAGTTGGTTATGATGCTAGCATGTGTGTACAAAAATTGTCTGTGGTGTGGAAGCAGTTCGACTGTTTTGCGTAGATGGTGTCTTGGTGCAGATGCAGTGTGTAGTTCTATTGCATTCCTCAGTTGCATTTGGCAATACATCAGATGGATTTGGCACATCATCAACTAATGCATTGGAAGTAGTGTGTAGATTTGTGTATCATATCAGAGAATGAGTTGCTGTCTACTAGATGGAGGAAACCAGGCCACATAAAGTAAATAAAGTGCTTGTGACTTGTGATGATAATCACATCAGAGGCCATATTATCGATTTCTGGCAAGAGAGATGCTGCTGTCCTGCCACTGTAAGGTGCAAATATGATTCTTGCCCGATTTCAGAGAAAGAATTCAAATGCTCACATTCAGCCAACCACTGGTATAGTGCACTGATCAATATTATCTGTACAGAATCCAGAGAAAACAGGATCACAGCTGTAATTGTAGAGCCATAGGTACTTCTAGAATGTCCAGTTTATGAGTACCTTGATGGTACAGAAGAGGCAGTAGCTTCAAGTCATTCCTGTCAGTAAGACAGAATGCAATGAGCTGATATATGGCATCTTGAATGAAATAGCTTCTGTCTTCTCTTGGCTGGTCAAAAGAGGATTTTGACTCACTTATGCGTGCCCAGCACAGAAAGATGTGACATGTTTTAGAAGAGAGGAATAACTTGACACCTTGACAGGAATGGTTGGAAACAGGTTTTCTAAGCCATCAGTTGCTCTTGATTTCTGCAGCCAAGTTGTTGTTGGATCAAGTCAAGTCTGAAAAGGAGACTGGGTATTCAGTACCCCCTCCCCCCTTTCATCTACCATATAACATGGATGGTGAAATGGGATATACAAAAATACTGTTGGCTTACTATTGGATCCATGAGGTTCCTAAAAATAGCACAAAAATGAAACAGGATCTAGAGCTACCGAATCCCTGAAGTTACTTAAGGTAACTCATAAACTGTCATAGTACTTGTTGCCTCCTCCATACACACTTTTGTAATAGTGAAGGATTTATTAGATCTTTTCTGCTTTCTGTTCCTCTTTCCATTCCCTACCTCCCTCTGTCTCTTACTATTATTTATTATTATTATTATTAGTCTTTCATAATATTAAGTGGAGGGTAGTTACCATGGCTGGTCTTAATGGATAAAGTACTAATAGTTAGTGCAGTGCAGTTGAATCCACATGGCTGGAACAGTTGCCCATTGGCAGTTAATGAGGTCACCACTATATACCATTTACTTAAAAAAAAAGTGTACGATATCTGTTCAAAAATGTCCAGAACATTGTCCACAAAATTTTTCTGTGCTTACCTTTTACTTATTGTGCATGGTCTCCTTTTGGATACTCTCCTCCACAATTGATATTCCACTCCCAATGCCATTTCTGCTTCTGGAAGCAGTCTTGTCTTAATATGCCTCTTTCTGGATCACACAAAGTGCTGTCTGCAAATTTTCTTTTATCCCATCTATTGTTGGAAATTTTGTTGTTTCAATGGGGTTTTCAACTTTGGAAATGAAAAAGAAGTCCACAGGGACCATGTCTGGAGAGTATGGAGGGTAAGGCACCAGAGTGATTTCATTATTTGTGCAATAGTCACACACCAACAGAGATGAAAGTGTGGGTGTGTCATCATGATGAAAGAGTTGTGATCTTGCTATATTCCAGGCCGTTTCCTCCTCACATTTTCTTGCAGGCATCCCAACGTGTCCTAATAACACCAAAAATGAACTGTTTTCTCTCTGTGGCACAAGTTCATTATGAACTAATCCTTCGAAGTGAAAGAAAACTGTCAGCATGGCTGTTATATTTGACCTGACATGATGAGCTTTATCTGGTCTTTGAAAACCTTTCACAACCCATTGTGAAGATTGAACCCTGGTTTAACCATTATAACCATAAACCCACATCTCATCACTAGTTATGATTCTCTCAAGCAACATCTTGTTCTCATTTGTGCAGTCCAAAAGCTCTTCACAATTGTAAGGCAGAGGTATTTCTGGTCTTTACTCATGAGCTATGGGATGACCGTGGCAGCAACTCAAGCATTCCAAGAAGCTCCATCAGGGTTTCATGACATGATCCAACTGAAATGTTACATTATTCTGCAATCTCTAGGTAGTCAGTCTTCAATTGGCATTGACAATTCCACTGAGTTCCCGACATGAGCATCATTGGTAGATGTTGAAGGGAGTCCTGAATGAGTATCACCTTTAACTTCTGTCCAACCATTTTTAAACCATGTGAACCATTCATATCACCAAGGATGGCTTAAGTATTCATCACTGTAGGCTTCTTGCATCATTTTGTGCATCTCTGTAAAGGTTTTGTTGAGTTTCACACAAGATTTAATGCAGATGCTGAGCTTCTCTAACCCCACCATCTAAAAAATCATAAAATTGTGTGACAGTGTTCTACTCAATACATCTCTGAACAGCAACTAACAGACATACAACAGTGAAACTTCTGGCAGTTACATGTTTAACACAGACATATGCAGAGATGGCAACTGCATTCCGTTCCAACATAACCACCGGTGCGAAATTATGAAAGTTCGAGAATTTTTTGAACAGCCCTCATATATCCTGTTTTGTGATTCTTCCAGTGTAATCATAACGAAATAGTTCACCTATAAACTTTTTCATTATATGTTTTTTTTGTAAAACTTGTACAGAAATGTAATGTAAATAAATACGCATTTACTTGGCTAAGTGATGGACCATGAAAAATGGTAGAACATATAAAAAATGTTATTGTCAATCCTGTAATTTTAATCACTTTTGTATTAGCATGTAGCTCACTTGTAGTGCATTATTTATTTCAGTTGTGTTTTCTTATGGAGTTGTAATTTTCACAAATGAAAATGTACTTTATGGAAACTCCACTTTGTCATTTGACTGATAGTCCAGTGTGTAATATTTTAACTGCACTTTAACAAGAAATAAAGATATTTTTTCTTGCTAATTCACAGTTTGCGCAAAGTTTAATAGTTAATGTTTTATCTGGATAAGAAACTGGCCCCATTGATCACAATTATTAATGTTTCATTTAAGCATTGAATCCTTTCTTGTCACAAAAAAGGCGATTTTGAAGGAATATGTGCTAGATTTTTGTACCTTGTCCTCTCTCATTTGAATAGAATTATGTATCCTTGTGTTTCTCATTTCCAATGGTGTACCGAACAGTTTAGCAGAAAATAGTGATTAAGACTATGGAATGATTGTATGCATGCAAGACCCATAGTGACCTATGTTGGGTGATTGGAAAGGTCAGTGTTACATCAGACTTCAGTGGTTGAGGCCCCTAAACAAAGTGGAAATGTGAATGTAAGTACCAGGATGTCTTCTCAACTTCAAAGAGTGCACCATGAGATTGTGAGTGGGCTACTGAATGGGTCTAGCCTGCACCTGGTTGACAACTTGTTTGTATTGGTACTCCAACAATCCCTGTTTATGTCTCATGGACTTGCAAAACACTGATTCCATCTTAAGACATTTGGATGCCCAGGTTGGAGACTTAATGCTATACTTAGTGTTTAGAGTTAGAAATCATGTACTGGTCTGTAACCTTAAACATTTATTTACTGTCATGTCACTAACTTGTACCGTCCTGTTGACAAATGAGCTGAATCATCTCATTTGGTTTTCCACTTACTCATTTCCACCATCAGTGTTCACTGATGTGCATGGGGGCACTCTGGTCCAGACAGCCTCTCTTATAATGTTTTAGCATCCAATGCTAAGAGTCTCACGCCTAATAAATCCTAGTCCCACGTGATATACAGTAACAGGAGGAATGCATGTGATCCAGTGGCTTCTGTATCCCATAGCAAACAAGTCACTGCATGACAATGTGGCTGCTCACTTGTTGTCATTGCCCGTCACTGAACTGCCATGTGATTTTCTGCAATGATGGCTGTCTATCCATTGCTGTGATCCAAGACATTAGTTGCTAACCCCCATCATCAAATTTTTTTTACCCTCAGCTGGCAGCAGTTTTTCTGTAGCACAGGTATTCATAATGCATCCTTGACACAGTGGCACTTGGGAAGGCAAGTGTCTGCATGAACTCAGAGATGGTATTTTCCATTTGACCATAAACCACAATATGGGCACAATAAAATACATTGACATCATGTGTCTTACCCATAATGTGCTTGGTTGTTACACCTATGAGCACTACTGGATATATGACACAATCTGAAATATTACATTGGCCATGGTAATTAGAAAGCTATCCTCAAACATAGCAACTCTCTCTAATGAAAATACTCATGGAAATATTGCTTCTGTAGTAATATAAGAAGACATTATTGAATGTTACATCATTGCAAAAGATTTAGATAAGAACTCACAGTTAAGGAAAAAAGTGGATATCTACTTCATATTTTATTTTGATCTAGCAATTTATATGACAATCAGACACTTAAGCCCTTAACAGTACTCAGTGTAAAACTATATGCATTTTTACTCTTATGGTAGACACAATTATAGTGAGAATATGAAACTGTTAACTGCATACTCTTACTCACACGGGCATATGAGAGTAGACCCTCAGTCAGGCAAGAATTTCCAAGAGAAAGTCTTCAGCAGTATTCATACAGATAACATCCAATACCTTCATCACCCTGTGCCACCATTCTTTACATTTATTACTATGTACTGAGTCAATGTCAAAACCACACCTGCATCCAGAGCAACTGCATTTTGTTTTGTAGAACAAATGTTCAGAGGAGCTCTGAACAATAATTTTTTTCCATTTTAGAAGCGTGTGTTTTCTTTTCCAGTTTTTCCTTCAGTTTTCCTTCTCCTTCATATTCTTCTGTTTCTGATGGAGAGCGCTATTCCCCAGTTATGAGAGGCTTCCCAAATTTTGAACACTTTGTTTCTTTCTGTCAACTGATGTCAGGTTTAGCAGAGGGCACATCAGAAATGGGCATATGAATTTGTACAATTGTGACCTTAATTTTGAGTGCTCCCATAGAACTTTCTGTCTGGCAGAATATGTATTCAAAGTTGCAAATATGAATCTCCTTTGGCTGTATATCAGAAAGGTGACAACTAAAATTTGTTCTGGATAGGGACCCAAACCAAGATTTCCTGCTTTACATGAGCATTCACCTTTGCTTTGGCTATCCACGCACAAATCATGGCCAGACTAACTTCCATATATCACAACCTGCACTCCTATGTGCATGAATGTCTGAAGGAAATCTGCATCATGCTTCTTAATAACACAGATACTGCTATTTTGTATTTATTTACCAATATGAGGTCTTCAACTCTCAATAAATGTATCCTTTCTGGATGTAATATGCTTAACCTCTGAGTGTAGGTTGTAATGCATGGAAAATGATGTATAGAAGTTTGAGTGTTATCATTGTGTTCATGCTCAGATGGCCAAGGCAGTTACAATGACTACTCATGTAAACCAGGAAATCTGGGTTTATGTCCCGGACCAGCACAAATTTTCATTGTTCTCATTCCAATATACAGCTGAAAGTGGTTCATATTCACAAATGTGGATATATTTCCTGTATTTCTTGATGGCTGTAGTCATTGCAGTGCTCCACACTTCTTAATAAGACAGGCACGCTATTTCATTTTTTTTCTGTCTGGATATCCTTTGCTGGACTGCTGTCTCTAGTCATTTTATTATACTTGAAGACCTAAAGCATGGTTTTTATCCTGGTGTTACACAAAAACAATAAAGGCACCTCCCTGTCACTTCCAATGCTTTTGCCACCTTCCATAGTGTTTCTCTCTGATTATAGGCACTTCTGAATTAACCACTACAGTGGTAAGTATGATTGTCTCTAAATTTAAAAGTTCAGAAATGTGTTGTTGGAGCCTAACAGATGACAGACAGGCCACATGCACAGGAAAAAATACCATATAGACTTCACACCTAAGGCAATATATTAAACTGCAATGGCTGGAAAAACATTACAAGTTACTTTCGATCTTAACAAAAGTACTTGCTTATCATAATACAAACAAAGAACACAGGAGTAACAGAAAATGTCTGCTCTTTGTGTTATTATGCACAGCTATGATGACTAGCCAATGCCAGTTTTCCACCAAGTGCACCCAGCATAGAAAAATTGATAATTCATAGATGATCTGTGCTACAGACTGAACTTCCCTCATATAGAGTGATTAAGAAATCTAACTAGTAACATATACCAATATAAATAAACACACAGAAATACTCACCATTCGTTTGGACAGGTGGACTTCGCCAACTGTTTTCTTTAACTGCTGTCACTAGGGCATCAGTACAGTCTCCATATTCTCCACTGATAACTTCAAGCACTGAAAATAGTATTGTTTCTATTATTTTTGCATCCTCTCCTATGATATCACTCAACACAATTTGTATTGAGTTTCTGCATACATTAATTGCACTCCACAATTAATATTTAAATGTGTTTATAATTATTTCTATATAAAAGCTACATAATCTTACAGAATAAGCTGTGTATAAGTCAAACCTACAAGATGAGAGATGCAGCACCTGTGATGTAGAAATTTTCACTGCCCATGAGGAGATGATAGGGCTCAGCATGAAAATTTTAATTCTCAAATTGTGCACAAGTTTCTTCTGTTAAAATTCAAAACCTGTCAGCAGTCTCATAGTAGAGGCTCCTATTAACTGTGATTTGTCACTTGGTTGGGAACCCTATACTCAGTGTGCCCTCTGGTGATATTGATAAGCCATGCTACAATACCAGATTTCATAGACAAATTGTAGTTTCCAAGCACTAATATCCTACTAATAAATAAAATGTACCATTTGCTTTACTGGCAAACAAGTTTTTTTATCACTGCTCTTCATTAAAAAAGCTGTCCTTCACTGGATTGTTGATTTCAACATTGTAGCACATTGCTAATCATGATTCTATTGGAGTTACCGCTTCCTTACCTTCCTCTGACGTGCACTTGCACTTGTCCAGTCAGTTACAGTCGATCTACAGTTTAAAGTAGACCAAGTTCCATGGTAAAACATGGAATTTCTGATAAATACACATCACTGTCCAAAGTAAAAGAATCCAGAAGTCACTGAACAAGTATTTGTTCTGAACTGGGGACTGATTATGAACCTTTAGAATTTTAGCTTCACAATTGTCATGCATTGCATATTTTTTAAGTTTATAAAAACAAGTAACAAGCACAATATTTCATTTCTTCAACATGTTCACTAGAATCTGCTCATCTTGATGCTGTTAAACCACAATGAAACGAATGGTAAACTGATTGAATGAAAGATCCCACAGACCCCACATCTACTTGCACTGAATGAATGTTTTGCCATTTAGTGAACAATGATGCTAGCTCAGTATCATAATTATATTTATACTCCAGTGTTTTTGTGCTCATGATCTGATAGATCTTAGTTCTTGAACTCTTCCTTCCTGTTTTCCATGACCTGTAACAATTCTGAAGTGTCTGATTCTGTAATTCATTTGATTGGTCTGATGCATAAATATGACTTAAGCATTTTTGAAATTTATTTTTTTCTCTATCACTTCAAAGACCCTTTCCCTAGGCACAGAAGCATGCTCTGGTATGAGACAATAGGCCTAATGCTCAATATCACTATCCAGACTGAAGCAATTAATATAGTTTAGAGCTTGTGTTGTATTTGTTGTTTCCTGGATTTGAAGATAGAACCACCATCTTTTCATCATGTTTATTTTATGCTACTCTAATATGGAATACACACAGGATACCACTTCTGAAGATCATATAGATAATGTACTTTTTGACTGTATAATTATAAGTTTATCTTTGAACTCTTCCATTTGATCTGTGTTTGCATAGAAAAACAATATCAGATTTGTGATGCTAAATACCTTATTGTATATTTACGTATTTATTATCCAAACTAGTTTTGACAACAAATATCACCATCATAAAAAAAAATTGTTCAAATGCTCTGAGCAGTATGGGACTTAACATCTGAGGTCATCAGTCCCCTACAACTTACAACTACTTAAACCTAACTAACATAAGGACATCACACACATCCATGCCCGAGACAGGATTCGAACCTGCGACCGTAGTGGTCACGCATTCCAGTCTGAAGCGCCTAGAACCGCTCGGCCATCCCAGCCAGCTTCACCATCATCAGTGGGTTCTTTAAATCTTATTTATTGTGTATTATGGCATGTTACTGAAAATCATCATAACTGTTTGTGGCATATTTTCTGTGCTTTTTCTGTTGCCCTTTTTTTCTCAACATACATCATGTCATCTGCAAATTTGTTGGATGGCATGTAGTGGATTCTATACACAGAACAGGACAGCAAACAGCAAGATGGAGTAATCTTCTGGATCATAAAGTGTGACAGTTTTGTTTTTCTGTGTGTAGAATCAGCTAAATGGCATCCAATGAACTTACAGATGATATGATGTACTCTGAGAAAAACAGCAACAGAAAAAAGGATAGAAAATATGCTGCAAACAGCGACAATAATTCTTAAAAAGATGCCATAATGCACAATAAATAAGATTTAAACAACCCACTGATGATGGTGATATTTGTTGCTGAAACTAGTTCGGGGAATAAATTAGTACTTGTAAACAAATAACAAGGTGTTTTGCATCAAGGTGACTGTATAACCTTTTGGCCATGCACTTATAAAGGCTAAATCTATGTTGTATAATTGAGTGCTAAAAGAGTCAGTTTCTTGAAAGCGTCAAAGTTTCCAGGCCAACCTCTTTCAATGTGGGATAATTTCACCTGCCATTGGAATGTCAACATATTTTAACTTATGGTATGAGCTGTCCATACAAACAAAACCTCATTTTTCTTCCAAATGTGTGGAATATCTCCCTTTGACACTGAGCTCCTCATTTGGCAACTACATAGTCTGTGGTATCAGTCTCATTTCTTTTGGTTACATCTTCATGTACACAGTTCCTGGTGGAGCAAAAGAACACACCTGTAGTGAATGGTACCTTCACTGCCACTGTGCTGACTGACTTTGGTGGAACTTGTCAGAACATAACAGGAAGATAGAAAAACAATTATACACTAATTAGTCCTGACAAAAAGCAGTGAGGTGTCATTTCTTTTGAACCGAGCAAATAGTAACACTACCCATACATAAAGGAGCAGTTAATCATGTACTATGAAGACTCTGTAGAACACCTTTAAACAGAAATAACTGTCAAGAAGAGCTAAACAAAGTCTTCACTATGGCCACAATAGCAACATATTATACAAGTTACAAAACATCTTTTAAAGGAATATACAAACAGAATTCAGACAAAATAAGAACAATTTGGATAAACTAATACATACAACACAAAGCACTCTTAAATTATAAAGTTCATTGCACAACACAAAGAGAAAATGGCACAACTTCACACTCAAAAATTGCAACATCTTTAAAAAATCACAGAGTCAAAATAGCCCTCAAACAAACAGGTTGTTTATAAATAAACTAAAAACAAGGGCAAAAAATTATGATAGTACAATAGTTCAGAGATCTACGAATTGAAATGAAATAGCTGCAACTCCAAATACACTGGTATGACTGCAAGAAACATCAGAATTAAACAATGGAAAATTCAGGATGAAATAACAACAATATTACAAATAGGCTAGATTATGTTGGAAGTAGGCCTTTTGGCTGAAAGCTTACGTGTATATCAGTCTTTTCATTGAGCCTGTTTGTGAATGAACCTCAGAATTAGATACAAATAATACATACAAACATTGGAGAGTTAGTGTACCCACTGCTTAATGCAGACAATTTAAGGCAAGAAAATCACCACCACTACACTAGGGTAAAAGTGGATATAATAATCTTCTTCCATAATAACAATAGACTTAAATTGTAAAGTAAATAAGATGCCCATTGAGAATTTAAATTATATGTTTCACTCAATTTTAATGACTACTCGAGGATATCTGTCTGTTGAGACACTACTATTGCTGCACATGATTTTGAGCAATGTCCAACAGTGTGCAAAATGCTTCTCTAAACAGTTTTATTTCTTACTTGTGGACAAATCATTTCACAAGACACATAACCTTGTTTTCAGTTTTTTTTGTTTTGTTTTCAAGTTTTGTTCTTAATTACTCTCATTACTTCATAGCAATATTTTTTTCTTTTGCAAAATGGACTTCAAGCAGGCCATTTTGATTCTCCATTTGTCCTTTTTCACTGTTCATTTGTCATGAACATTAAGACAAAATTCTGTTGTATAATTCAAGAGCGTCTTGGTTTCTCTCTGCTGAAACCTTTATTGACATTTAGGTAACACACCAATGTAACATGTTATGTTCTATATATAGCCTTTGAAGAGAAAACTTTTGGCATTTCATTTACAGAGCAGGTATCTGTTCTTTAAATAACAGGTGTATCAGAAAGAATCATCCAATTTGGCACATCTATATTTCTAGAACTAATAAACGTATACAATGAATTTTGTTTTTTGATGGATAGAAAACTCAAAAAAGTTTTTTTTCATGCCTTCCAATAGGTGTTCAATATGTCCCCTGTGAGCTGCATGACATAAGTCAATGTGGTATTTAAACTGTTCCCACACTGCGGCAAACATGTCTTGAGTCACAACTTCTACAGCTCAGTTCATTCATTGTTATTGATAATGGTGGCACATGGAATGTGTCTTTTATAAACCCCCTAAAAGAAATAATCTCATACAGTAAGGTCCTGTGACCTCCATCCCCATATTTGATTCTCACAGTGAAGCAACATTACAGACCACAATTAGTAGAAAATTGTTTATTGTAGGCTGTCATACACAAAGTTATACTGGTTTATGTGAACAATAGGAAATGTTCTGAAAATAAGACTATTTTAATGCACCATAACATAAAAAATAGCCTTGTTAACTTCGCTTATCGTAGTTCTTTTATGTCAACATCGGAAAGTGTCAGTAAGAGATATCTTCCTCTCTTGGTGTACTGATAGCCTACAAATCAATTCTTTATACAACTTCACTGTATGGAACATCTTGGATTTCAGAAGCTTGAGGGAAATGGAACATTGTCATTTTTTCCCTTCATTTTTTCTGAGAAACTATTTCGATTGTCTTATGTTCCCATCCATCAACATTCCAACTGGTTAGACACTAAGCAGAGGACTGATGCTTAGAAATACTGGCGTGGGTAGCAGGAGGAATGCTTGCACCAAGTTGAACAGTTAGCTTTTTGTCTCTGCTTCTTGGTGAACCATGTGCTCTAGGTATGGTAAACTTGTAAGATAAAACATCTGTCCACATCTTCTCCGAACCTGAGTGTTAAACTTTACCTTGTCACGTTTTGCTTTACAGCCAGAGGTGACAATCCTTGGCATGTTTTCAACATTCTGCAATGGTTTTCTTGGAAACTGAACCTTTAGAAGGCCGGCCTATTACAGTTCTTTTTCCAGGAATCAGCACAGTCCTCCATGCTGCTTTAGTGGCTCTCAGTACTGCAACATCCAGGAGCTGGGTAATAGGTGTGTAATTTGTGGGTAGCATTATAATGTAGTATTGTGATTATGACACAGCCGTATCACTTTCTGGGAGAGATGGCTTAAAGCTTCTGCCCCATAAAATCTTTTCTTTCATCAACTGTTCTTCAGCAGAGCAGAGTTATTTGCACAAAGAATTCTTTAAATAATAACATGTCAGATCAACCAGATTTGCTTACTGCATGGTGTGAGAGCTCAACACCACGTTCAGTCTGAGTTGGGTGGAAACTTGTACACTTAATCTAAAAGGCAACATTCTTCCAGTCCCAGATACAGTAAATATTACATTGTTTGACTGTATGGGAACATTGAGAGATTTGAGAGGTCAAAACTCTGACATTCCAGGAAAACAAACTTTGGATGAGAAAAAGAGTGACAGGTTGTGCATTCTTGGACATGGTAATTGTGCAGAAGTGCTGAATGCTCTATGGAATATCACCAAGTCCCACATCATTCAATAGTGTTTCTAGTAAGCCTTAGTAGCCAACTTTCATGTTTCCTCTTAAATTTTTAATTTACTCTATTTCTGTTTCCCATATTTCTTGAGTATTGTTCTTAAGCTTCTGTCACTCTTCGTGTATTCTACAATGGTTATTTTCATTGCATTTTCGTTATATTTGAAGAGCACAGTGTTTTCAGCAAACTTTTCCTACTTTCTGACCATGTATCACTTCACCCCAGAAAACATCAATTATGTAAACAAATCAGTCTCATGCATAAATTAATGGTATAAATATCACGAAAATTTATGTAATACACAACTTCAAAAACAGGTCCGATGGCTACTCTGGGAACAATATTAATGTTCTTCAAAGCTATGGAGGAGAGTTTTGAAGCTATCACATAGTTTTCTTTTTCCTATCTGAAAGGCAAAAATATTCTGCCAATTACTTGCCTACAAAATTACCATAAAAACCTTTATGAAAACTTGATAGACAATACCAAGTGCAGCGGCAACTGCAGAGTGGGGCATTAGATGTCAGCAGAGATAATCGATGCTCCACTTCACCTCCACATGTCCTGCTTCAACCCACTCTGTGATATTTGTTTCATAGAAGTAAGTGCTGAAAATTTTGAAGTGTTAATGGCAAGGCCTTTCTTTTCTTTCTGATTACAGAATGAACTTCCATAGGTTATTTTTACATAATCTCAAAACTGGTAACAATTTTTCCCTCTGATAGTGTAGGCCTATCAAGGAATAAACGAGCCACTTCCCTTGTAAAGAAATAATTTCAAGGCTGTAGAAGCCTTAAAATGTTCTATTCCAGTTATATAAATGAATAGGAATGAACATATGTGTTTTGGGTAAAAAAAAGCATTTAAAAGAAATTTTTGCTATAATATATACTATTTATTTTTGACCATTTTGTAAAACTTTGTAAATGGTGCTATTCAGGCTACTGGTTTCCTAAATTGCACAATAGGGTGCCAAAATCACACCTGTTCCTACTATTATGCGGTTTTTGGTTGTAAATTTGTTTTTAAATTTAAGGGTATACTCCATATAGTTAATTATTTATTTCACTGAATATATCACACAAATAGACTTTAAAATATTCGTAATTATGCTTTTGTGTTATTGAAAAAAAAAAAATAAATTTATCATTGTTCAGGTACGGTTTAACTTACGTACAAAACTCACACTGAAAGGCCATTTCATGTTTTAAAACATCAGCACATATTTCAGGAGTCTATTTTATGCAGATTGAGCGTTACACCATATCCTCTACCACACTTTCTTCACAAATGAAGAAGAACCAGTCATCTACATCAATTTCAACCTGAAAATTTTTGGAGGTGATGACGATGAATCAGTGGCATTTTTTTTTTTTTATTTTTATTTTTATTTTTTTTTTTTTTTGCTTCTGTGCTTCCTTCTGCTTCTTTCTTTTGAGGGTCCAAGTCCTTAAGTTGATTTCAACACTTTCTTTGCAACATGAAGTGACTTTTTGTCCCTATAATCCTGCAATGTATTCTTATATGGGCTTGAAGACAACAGTTCAGCTTTCTGAGCACCTTTCTTTAGCCTTTTTCCTTGTTTAGTAACCAGTTATGGTAAAGGACTTATTTTATGGGCAGTCACAACATGAGTTCTGGAACAACTAACTTGAAGTGGTTGCGATACCATTGTATTTCCCACATTGGAAAGGCCTTCTTCAGCTTCTTGGTGCCCATTCTCAGCAGTGTCATTGGGAAGAGTTAGGCACATTGGCATCTCTTCAGGTTTATTTGTGTTGTTTTTCTGTGAATGGTTAATGGCTGGAACAAAGTCAGCATTGGAAAAGACACTTCTGTCTATGGGCCAGATTCCAGTGGCTCTGAAACCATTCATTGCATTGCTCAAGGTTGCTCCTCAGCTGTACACTTCGGAAAAAGAGAACAAATGCTGAACTGAGTCACAGGAGGCTCATTAGCTCACAGCCATTTACACAGTGCTTCATCATAACAGGTTTGCAAATGGCTTGAATATTGCTACATCTAGGGGCTGCAAACGGTGTGTAGTGTGCCGCGGAAGTTGTTAGAGTAGAGCACCATGAGAGTTTGCAAGTTTAATAGCTTCAAGATTCTCAGAGAGTGTCGAGTATCCATCCAACACAAGAAGAACTTTTTCTGTGCCAATGGTTTGGCATAAGCAATAAAATGCTCCAGCCATTTAATGAAGAGCTCACTATTAATATAACCAGTGTCTGAAATTTCCACATGAGCTCTTGGTGGAGCACTAGTTTTCAGGGAAGGATGAATGCTAAGCCTCTTAAATATTATTGTGGAGGACACATAATTACCACTAGCACTCGTACGGCAGACGATTGTAGTGTAAGTTCCTCCTTTGGCACTAGAAACACTACCCACTTGATGTTTTCCCTTCTGTGCCAATATATTAGGATATTTCTTTTATACAGTTGAGAAACCGAATCGTCAACAGTGAAACTAGTCAGTGCATTTTGTTTATGCTCGTCTACAATTTTTTTCTGGAATATCAAAAAACTTAACGTTTTCTTTATTAAAACCTCTAGCCCTAGCAATAGATACATTTTCGGGCTATCGTAAAGTTAGTGTCAGATGACGTTTCACAAAAGCATAGAACCATTTCTTACCAGCCATTTTTTTCTCTTTACTGAATGGATTGTCAAGATAGGGATTAGGCTCAAGTATTTGAAAAGCTAACTTCCTTATGTCATTTATTGTAAGATCGAACAGATTCCATTCAAACTCTAAAATGACATTAATAAGTTCTTCTTCAACTGAAAGTGGAAGTGCTGTTTGTTTCCTATTCACTATCCCATTGTTGCAACAGCTGAGTCCCCCCATTACTTCACCTCGAATATGTCTTAGAAACATTTTCTATGGTATTTCATATTTTCTGCAACATTCGTTCATTTTTATTTACTCTTCTTTAAAATCCTCCAATGCATGTGTCATTCTTTCTGGAGATCACTTCCCACATTTCCTCACAGCCATCAAATGGAAAATTGCAATGAAGAAGCGGAAAAAATAATACCGCGAAATTATTTATCTTAGCTTAGGAATATTACACTCCATAAATGTATTAAAAGATGTAGCCTAAATGACTTTCATTACTAAGGTTCTTAAACCGCACCAGTAAAGATTCCTAAATCACACTGATGCTATTTAGGTGACTAAGCAGTATTGCGATGTTTGTCATGTTGTAAGCTAAACAATTGATTGAATGACAGTTATAACGATGTCAACAGGTACTTAAATATATCTTAATTATGTGTAATAGATATGAGTGCAATTATCTTCTATCCTTACGAAAAGTACACAAATCTTACATGCAAATCGTCACTTTTCTTGTATACCACATACAACACATATTACCACAGCCACTGAAACTAAACTATTGTAGCATCAAGGGAGTGTTCCCTAGTTCAAACTACTCCTGCTAGGTGGTGTGTATGTAGGACAGGTAAATCTAAAAAAGTGGTGGTGCAATTTGAGAGCCGGTGCTATAGAGGCTACTTTTCCCTAACTTAATTTTTTAAACATTGTTAGATGTAAGGTCCACCAGTTATGCAAAACAACATTTTTTTCAGAATTCCCAAACATGTTGCAGCACCTCTTTGCTATCATCAATGGGTTACTATTTTATTTAATCTGGAACGAGAATATTTTTACTCAATGATTACAAAATTACAGAAATATTTAGTTCAAACAACTATTTGTTTCTGTTAGTTAATACCTTTACATTCTGTTTGCATGGTTTTGCAGGACCATTTCCATATTGTTTCGTACTGGTAGCTTGTCATCAGCAACCGAACGATGTTGATGAGAAATTTTGTTGGGAGTTAACCTATCATTTTAAACTTTAAACGTAATTTACTTTGTCATGATGTTTCGCGCATATATTCTTTTTTACTTATGTTTTTTTTTTTTTTTTTTTTTTTTTTTTGTGGAAAGCCCTTTTTCTCAACAACCTAATGAGGTGTTGTGAAGCACATGTCAATATAACACATATTTTCTGAAATTTGGTCATAAAAAGCACTTTACACTTCACCAAGGCACACTGTAATCGTGGCAGTAGTGTGTCCCAGCCCAGTTAGTGTTCATCAGTCAGTGTTCATTTGTTCATCAGTGAGTTTGGCGCCAAATTTGAATTTTGTTCACATTTTATCTTTGTGTGTGTGTGTGTGTGTGTGTGTGTGTGTGTGTGTGTGTGTGTGTGTGTGTGTGTGTGTAACAGCTGCTTGTGTTGTCTTTTCTGTGAAGTTCCTTTAATTTTCTGAGTAGTGTGCCCCTGCAGAGCATAGTGTATTGATTTATGATGATCTGTTTTTTTCTTCTGTTAATGCCTTTTGTACATGGAAGTTTTACTCAATGGTCAATTTGCTGTATTGGCTGTGGCTGCATTCTAGTATTCTGAAGTCTGTTTCTATTGTAGTTGGGTGGTGATTGTGGGCTATTAGGTGCTCAGCAAATGTGCTATGGGAGCTGTTGCTTTTTTTTAAAGCTCTGAGATGTTCCGAATAACTGGTTTTGAATTTTCTGCATTTCTGTCCTATGTATACTGACTGCAAGTGTTGCATGTGAGTTCATATATTCGTGATATGTTAAATTTATCTGTGGGTGTTTCTTGTGTTCTTATCTTTTTCAGTGTTGTGTTTCTTTAATATGTTCCATATTCTGTGAACAATATTTCTATTGCAGGTAAGTATATTCCATTTAGTTTTGTGTGTATATTCCAGTCAATGAAACAATCAACATCATCACACAAAATTAAAACAACAAGGAAACACACCAGACACACACATTAATTAAATAATAACCATACTAAAAACCATAAAATCACAAAATTATTTTGTGTTCAACAAAGAATTTTATTCTCAACATGAAGGACTGCCAATGGGATCACCAATTAGCGGCCTCCTAGCTAAAATATTCATGAACAACCTGTAGAGCATGATATTCAGACACATAATAAACCAAAAATACTACGAAGTTATATGCTGGTACCGTTATGTTAATGACGTAATATGCCTGACTGACGGAACACAGAAACACATAGAACAGCTACAAAATGAAATAAACAACTTACACCCAAAAATTATCTTCACATTAGAAACAAAAATATTTTCTAGAGCTCACCATACCAAAAAACAAATAACACAAATGACTCCACAATATTCAGGAAATGGAGAACCACATGCACCACCATTCACAACCTGTCAAACCACCCACTGACACGTAAGCAAGCAAGCTTCAGATTCATGCTCCATGGATTAAACAGAGCACCTATAAGCAAACAGGACTGCATACAAGAACTAAACACAATAAAACAAATAGCAGTAGAAAATGGCTGTGATACCCACATGGTAGATAAATTAAACAAAAAATTATGTGAACAATACAGAAATTTATATCGCGCGCGCACACACACACACACACACACACACACACACACACACACACACACACACACACACACACACACACACAAGTCCTCATGCAGCAAACAACAACACAAAATACAAACAAAGACCACATACAAGACATAGCAGGGCAACTACATACATACAAAACGAAGTGGCACATACTCAGATGCAATAACAAAATTGTACAGAGAATAGGCAAATTATTACAGAAACAGGGACACCAAACAGGATACATCATATTACTAAAACCCAGGTACAGCCTATACAGCAAACTAATTGCTGAGGAAAACTTCCTCATACAGAGGGCAATAGCAGAAGGGAAACAGGTCATAAATGAATACACTACACTCTGCAAAGGCTCACCATTTTACACACTAAAGGCACACCATGTAAAAGACAACACAAACAGCTAAGAGGCGTACAGAACACACACACACACACATACACACACACACACACACACACACACACACATTACGTTTAGAGTATAAAATGATAAGTTAACTCCCACAAAATTTCTCATCAACATCGTTTGGTTGCTGATGACAAGCTACCAGTACGAAACAATACGGAAATAGTCCTGCAAAACCATGCAAGTCGAATGTAAAGGTATTAACTAACAGAAACAAATAGTTATTTGAACTAAATATTTCCTTAATTTTGTAATTATTTAGTACAAGTATTCACATTACATATCAAATTAAACAGGAATCCATTGATGATGGCACTGTGCTGCTGAAACAAGTTTGGGAACTTCGAAAAGGCGGAGTTTTGCATAACTGACTTACCTTCCGTTCGACAATTTAACTGCAAACACGAAAGATACAAGAGCTGCAAATTCAAAAGATGCATATTCATTTATTTACCCTTTCACTTGGCTAAATGTTAAAAGAACAGTCATTGCATCAATAATGTGAATTTTGCAGAAACTAAATCAGGGACGCTTCTCAGAACTTCTGTTTGAGACTTAACCTGAGTTGTTCCAACAGAAAAAATATGCAGCTCAGTCGAGGACTGTCTTCAAGAGAACCACAGTGTAATATGAGCATACTGAGTGGTTGTAGTGTTAGTGAGTCATTTGTCATGCTCAGGTGATCAGATGGTGCATAGGAGGCCTCTCTATGCACTCTCTGCGTTGACTCTGCAGACAGTAACTATGTTGAGATTGGAGGTGAATAGTGTTGCAACATTTATTCTATGGTACAGTCATGCCCTAATGACAAGTACGAACTCCTACTGAACAACTTCAGCTATCTGAACAGGATACAACTGGATGGGAAGCTGGGATGGATGTATCGACAGGCAGCTCCACACTTTGGGCAAAATGTATTGGTGACGTGATGCTGCTTTCATTAGTAGTGTATAGACCATCTTCTGGAAATCTGCACAGTACAGACAGACGTTAAGATCAGTGCACCGTGTGAGCAGCGCTGGCTGATCGAACATCATTCAGGTATGAAATCTAGGTACATGTTGCTCCTGTTGTTTCATCAGGGACCATTGGAAACTGTCTGCCTGCAGCAGGATTAAGATAATGTGTGTCTCTGTTCAGGCTACTACAGACACCTGACACCACAACGCATGGCTACTCTGGTGTTGTGCAAGGGTTGACTGAAGAGTGAAATGGCGCTCGTTTGTCTTCAGTGACGAGAGGGGCTTCTGTCTGTATGTGAGTGATTGACGGAGATATGTATGGTGTAGACCTGGTGAGCTGCCGATTCCAGAGTGCATTCGCCCATGACACAGAGGTTCCATCCCTGGGTTCATGGTGTGCGAGACCAGCAGTTACCACTTGGGGTTACATTTGGTGTTTCTGCAGAGTAAAGCAACCAGTGCTTGCTTCATTGCTCGTATTGCAAAACCTGTGCTATTGCCATATTTTCGACAGGAAGGTGATGTGCTTTTCCAACAGGACAACACATGTCAACGGTCCATATCTACAGGGTGGTCCACTGATCGTGACTGGGCCAAATATGTCACGAAATAAGCGTCAAATGAAAAAACTACAAACACCGAAACTTGGCTAGCTTGAAGGGGGAAACCAGATGGCGCTATGATTGGCCGCTAGATGGCGCTGCCGTAGGTCAAACGGATATCAACTACGTTTTTTAAAAATAGGAACCCCTATTTTTATTACATATGCGTGTAGTTCGTAAACAAATATGAATGTTTTAGTTGGACCACTTTTTTCGCCTTGAGATAGATGGCGCTGCAATAGTCACAAACATATGGCTCACAATTTTAGACGAACAGTTGGTAACAGGTAGGTTTTTTAAATTAAAATACAGAACGTAGGTACGTTTGAACATTTTATTTCGGTTGTTCGAATGTGATACACTTACCTTTGTGAACTTACCATTTCTGAGAACGCATGCTGTTACAGCGTGATTACCTGTAAATATCACATTTATGCAACAAATGCTCAAAATGATGTCCGTCAACCTCAATGCATTTGGCAATACGTGTAACGACATTCCTCTCAACAGCGAGTAGTTCGCCTTCCGTAATATTCGCACATGCATTGACAATGCGCTGACGCACGTTGTCAGGCGTTGCCGGTGGATCGCGAGAGCAAATATCCTTCACCTTTACCCACAGAAAGAAATCCGGGGACGTCAGATCCGGTGAACGTGCGGGTCATGATATGGTGCTTCGACGACCAATCCACCTGTCATGAAATATGCTATTCAATACCGCTTAAACAGCACGCGAGCTATGTGCCGGACATCCATCATGTTGGAAGTACATCGCCATTCTGTCATGCAGTGTAACATCTTGTAGTAACATCGGTAGAACATTACGTAAGAAATCAGCATACACTGCACCATTTAGATTGCAATCGATAAAATGGGGGCCAATTATCCTCCCTCCCATAATGTCGCACCATACATTAACCCGCCAAGGTCGCTGATGTTCCACTTGTCGCAGCCATCGTGGATTTTCCGTTGCCTAATAGTGCACATTATGCCGGTTTACGTTACCGGTGTTGGTGAATGACGCTTCGTCGCTAGGTAGAAGCCGTGCTAAAAATCTGTCATCATCCCGTAACTGCTCTTGTGCCTAGTGGCAGAACTGTACACGACGTTCAAAGTCGTCGCCATGCAATTCCTGGTGCATAGAAATATGGTACGGGTGCAATCGATGTTTATGTCGCATTCTCAACACCGACGTTTTTGAGATTCCCGATTCTCGAGCAATTTTTCTGCTACTGATATGCGGATTAGCCGCGACAGCAACTAAAACACCTACTTGGGCATCATAATTTGTTGCAGGCCGTGGTTGACGTTTCACATGTGGCTGAATACTTCCTGGTTCCGTAAATAACGTAACTATCCGGCGACCGGTCCCGACACTTGGATGATGTCGTCCAGCATACCGAGCAGCATACATAGCACACGCCCGTTGGGCATTTTGATCACAGTAGTCATACATCAACACGATATCGACCTTTTCTGCAACTGGTAAACCGTCCATTTTAACACGGGTAATGTATCACGAAGAAAATACTGTCCGCATTGGCGGAATGTTACGTGATACCACGTACTTATACGTTTGTGACTATCACAGCGCCAACTGTCACAAAGCGAAAAAAGTTGTCCAACTAAAACATTCATATTTCTTCACGTACTACATGAATATGTAATAAAAACTAGGGGTTCCTATTAAAAAAAAAAAAAAAAACGCTGTTGATATCCATTTGACTTATGGCAGCGCCATCTAGAGGACCAACCACAGCACCATCTGGTTTCCCTTTCAAACTAGACGAATTTTGTTCATTGTAGTTTTTTCGTATGATTCTTATTTCATGAGATATTTGGCCCGGTCACTATCAATGGACCGCCCTGTATGTATATTGTAAGATTAATGCAGGTAGATGAAACGCGTTTGGGTAACAACCGTGCTAAAAACGCAGTTGAGAAAGACCAGTAAAAGTTATTTTTATATGCAACAACATTCAAGCAGCAATCAATTCTGATCCGCCCCCCCCACCCCCGCCCTCCTTTCCTCCGTCCTCTCCCTGGGCTCCCTCTCCCCTCCCTTCCATCCTGTTATCTCCCCACCAAATCTCTCCCTACTTCCCTTCTCGCCCCCCCCCCCCCCCGGAGTCCTTTTGTATTCTCCTCCTCTGCCTTCCCCACTCCCTGTCGCGTCTGCCCAGCACCCCCCACCCCTCTTATTTGTCCTCATCCTCCACTGGTTCCTTTCCTGCCTTCCCCCCCCCCCTTCGCTTTTTCCCTTCTTCCCCCCTTTTTTATCTTCCCCTCATCTGTCTAGTTTCCCCCCACATGCTCTCGCCTGTGGTATGTCATATTTTAGTGCAGTGTACCAGTGCATGCTCAGTGTTGTTTCATCTTTTCCCGTGTTGCGAACAGAAAGCATGCTATCGCTGGGTGTGAATTTTATGTCCTTTGCGAACAGAAACCAGACTGTCGCTGTGTTTTTTTAATTGTCTGTCTATTATTTTACCTGTCTGCTTCGTAAGCAGTTTTATTAACATCACCATCCCTTTGTTCTGTTTTAAGTTCCACGATATTTTTTTCGCCATGTTACCCTACAAGTCTTCGCTTATATCGCCTGTTTTTTTTTAAATTATGTATTACCTTCACCTTTTTAAAATAGTCTGTAGGCTGAAGAGCGGCATACTAAGCTGCTGCCAGTCCGTCCCCCTTCGGGTGGGGGGTGGGGGGGAGAATCGAAATTCAATAAAGGAAAAAAAAATCAAGCAGCAACTGAGGACAAATGGCTGTAAATATTGAAGCGTTTTTATTATTATTGTGGTTTCCAACTTACTGTAGTCAGCAGGGTTGTGGTACTGGGGGCACTCGAGCCCCACGGAGTTGAGGTAGGGCACGACGTTGAGGCTGGAGCCCTGGTAGACGCAGTGGCCCTGCGCCAGCACATACACGTGGTCCAGCATGTGGAAGATGGTCGCGCTGGGCTGGTGGATGGTGCAGACGACCGTGCGGCCGCCCCGCGCCAAGGACTTGAGCATCGAGACGCACTGCACCGACGACAGGCTGTCCAGGCCCCTGAAAAGCCCAGCCGCAGCGTAGCGAATTATACAGCAGCACGCAAGAAACCAGGGACGCATCTCAGAACTTCTGTTTGAGACTTACTCTGGGTCAGAAATGGGACTTAACATCTGAGGTCATCAGTCCCCTAGAACTTAGAACTACTAAAACCTAACTAACCTAAGGACATCACACACATCCACGCCCGAGGGAGGATTCGAACCTGCGATCGTAGCGGTCGCGTGGTTCCAGACTGCAGCGCCTAGAACCGTTCGGCCACACCGACCGACTTACCCTGGTGATCTATTGGCTAAGTTACAGAGAGTGGAGTGGGCCTTCTGGTCCTTAATTAAGATTTACAAAATACATCTCTAAAGTCTAAAATCCTGTATCCTTAAGATTTAATTAAATGTTTCTAAACTTTTGTCAGGATAGTTGCTATTACAACATCAACGACTTCTACATCTACATCTACATGTACATCCATACTCCGCAAGCCACCTGACGGTGTGTGGCGGAGGGTACCTTGTGCACCTCTATCGGTTCTCCCTCCTATTCCAGTCTCGTATTGTTCGTGGAAAGAAGGATTGTCGGTATGCCTCTGTGTGGGCTCTAATTTTTCTGATTTAATCCTCATGGCCTCTTCGCGTGATATACTTAGCAGGGAGCAATATACTGCTTGACTCTTCGGTGAAGCTATGTTATCGAAACTTCAACAAAAGCCCGTACCGAGCTACTGAGGGTCTCTCCTGCAGAGTCTCCCACTGGGGTTTATCTATCATTTCCGTAACGCTTTCGCGATTACTAAATGATCCTGCAACGAAGAGCGCTGCTCTCCGTTGGATCTTCTCTATCTCTTCTATCAATCCTATGTGGTACGGATCCCACACTGCTCAGCAGTATTCAAGCAGTGGGCGAACAAGCGCACTGTAACCTACTTCCTTTGTTTTCGGATTGCATTTCCTTAGGATTTTTCCAATGAATCTCAGTCTGGGATCTGTCTTACCGACGATCAACTTTACATGATCATTCCATTTTAAATCACTCCTAATGCATACTCCCAGATAATTTATGAAATTAACTGCTTCCAGTTGCTGACCTGCTATATTGTAGCTAAATGATAAGAGATCTTTCTTTCTGTGTATTCGTAGCACATCACACTTGTCTACATTGAGATTCAATTGTCATTCCCTGCACCATACGTCAATTCGCTGCAGATCCTCCTGCATTTCAGTACAATTTCCCATTGTTACAACCTCTCGATATACCACAGCATCATCCGCAAAAGCCTCAGTGAACTTCCGATGTCATCCTCAAGGTCATTTATGTATATTTTGAATAGCAACGGTCCTACGACACTCCCCTGCGGCACACCTGAAATCACTCTTACTTCGGAAGACTACTCTCCATTGAGAACGACATGGTGCGTTCTATTATCTAGAAACTCTTCAATCCAATCGCACAATTGGTCTGATAGTCCATATGCTCTTACTTTAAACGACTGTGGGCAACTGTATCGAATGCCTTGCGGAAGTCAAGAAACACGGCATCTACCTGGGAACCCGTGTCTATGGCCCTCTGAGTCTCGTGGACTAATAGCGCGAGCTGGGTTTCACACGACCGTCTTTTTTGAAACCCATGCTGACATACGGTTATTACTTTGACACCTATAGAGGCTAGCATCCAGGAGAACTCGCCATCCATGTCCGATTTCGCCCATTTCCGTCAATTGCGCCTAGGACTTTCCAACTCTCTTTGCTTCCCCTTTCACTCTTCCGTGTACAACTGGGCCTGCCTCTTTTCTTTGTTCCGTGGGGACTCAGATCCAGTACCTTCTTCGCGATTGCTCTGTGCGGCTTTTTCAATGTGTACCGCACTCATCTTCACCTTCTTTTACCTCTCTGGTCTTCTATAAGTACATGGATTATTTTCCTACAGAGCTCTTCTTTACTTGTCTTTCTGGTCACCAGATATTCATGACTCGCGGGAGTCGCCCATTTACGAAGCTCGGTAACTGTTAAATTATCATCCTATCTATTTTCCAACTTTTACTGGTATATAGGACAGCCTCTACATTTGTATTAAAAATAGTTTTCTGTGTGTGATATTTCTGTTTCGCCATATTTGCATACAATTATATGAGGAGAGCATTTGTCTTCTTTACGCGGTTCTTCATATTTGCTCCAGTTCCACCATCATCTTTTACCACATTACTCAGATGTAAGAATGAACTGATAATCTCCGTTTGCTGCCCCATTATGAACCAAGGCACTTCAATGTTCCCAGAAGATATTTTCATTTTCCTTGTTTTACCCATATTTACCTTGAGGCCAGAAATCCCTGTTTCATTGTTCAGTGAGTTTAATTTAGCTTTCATCAGCCTTTGAGATGATAATGGTATGTCGTGTGCGAAATCCATAAGCTCCAGACGTTCATGGTTTTTCCGGTGGATTTCTCCATTGCTGCCTGTTGTTACTCTTCCCTTAATTGAACCAACAAAAGTAGAAAAAGCGCTAGTGATATAACACATCCTTGCTGGACTTCAAGTGTTAGCTCTGTTGGCTCTGTGAGATTTCCCTTGTGGAGAACACAACATTTGTAATCAACACAGATCTTTGATGATGTTTGGCATCTACTGTGGTATACCATACTTCCGCACCACCTGCCACAGCACTTGTTTCACAGAATTGGAGGTCATTTCAAAATAAATGAATTCTCGGTACTTGGTTGGGTGGAATTCTTTATTTTTTTCTAATACTGTGCTAGGAATATTAATAAGATCAGCACAACTGTGTTGTGCCCGACAACGGGACTGATTTTTTACGCAGTCGGTTGGGGGTTTCTCTTCGAGGCAGATATGCTGCAACAAGGGGTGAAGCATTTTAATACTAGTTTCGATGTCGAGTTTTAAGATCTCCGAAGCTATGCTATCTAGGCCTGGAGCCTTTGCATGTTTTAGGCTTCTCAAAGCAATTCTAATTTCGTCCATTGTGTAACACTGCAGATTTATGTCTTGATCTGCTTCGACTTCCTCTGGAAGATCTCTCTCCTGGGCCTCTTGATTGTCTTCATGATTTACCAGCCCCTTGAGATGCTTCTCTCATCTTTGTAGCAGAGGCTATTTGGTCGTTATCATTACCCCACCCTTGTTCCTGACTGGTCCTTGATGTCTAAAGTTCGTCATTGGGAGCCGTTTAGTGACATTGTAGAGCTGTAGAGCTCCTTTACATTCCCCCGTCTTGCTACCTCTTCTACTAACTGTGTATGTTGAGCTAGCTATTTTGTTTTATCTTGCATTATCCCTATTTTCGCCTCCGTGGAGTCTTTATGCACTTCAGTCTTCAGAGCTCTTGGATTACAAAGGTTAACTTCTGTTTTAGTTCTTTCCTGCAGTTAACTTCATTGCAGATGTCGCCGGAGATCCAGTCTTTCCTTTGACGTGTCTTAAATCTTACGGTGTTTTCTCCAGAGTCTAGATAACGGAATGAAACTGCAGGGAAGTACAGTCGCTGCATGCGGCAACGACGTATGAGAAACGCTAGCTTAACCACACTTGCTAGAGCTTCGCTACGCCGCCACAATCGATGGTCTCCTTGCGACTCATGTCGCAGTCTTCGATCAAGATGACAGAATTGCCTTAGCCCAGCAGTGTATTAAATGTCTTAGGAAGACCCCTGTGCGAACGTCATGTGAACATTACGTCAGCCATTCTTAAAGTTAAGAGTCTTGTAAATTTGTCTCTATCGAATATACTTTAAAATTTAGAGGCAGTCTAAATATTCAGAGCATTCCCGTGGAAAATGATTATACAAAGTTAAGTAAATCTTCATATTTACATTGTAGTAAAGTGAACTACTTTACATGTTATAGTTCCACTCCCTCTTCTTCCGGAACAAAACAAAGAACCCACCGTTGCATCTGCGAGAGTACTTTCACGTGGCGACAAATTAGGGAAGTGTCATCGTGTCAATGTATACCACGCCGGTCCAGGGAGGAGGAGGGTGACTGGTACTTAAGGTTCCGTCGACGACTGCTTCATCAAAGAAAAATATTCCAGAATACTGCAGATATTTTTCGAGATAAAGTGCTAATTTACAAGGATCATTCATTAAAGGGTAAAATATTTCAGTAAAATCAACATCTCTGATGAATAACGTGTTCTCCTTACAAATATTTTATCTTTAGAGATAATTTATAATGCAAAGTAATGGCAAGATGATGTGCAGGACAGTAATATTCACGTCTTTCTCGCTAGCCAGCCACTTTTTTCATTAATGCTGACGCTATCGCCGGACCAAAGACAGGAATGTTACAACTGTCACTATAATGAGATACCTGGGATTCTGCAAGATTGCAGTACTCCTGAGATTAACAGGATAGTAATACAAAGCAGCATAACTGAATTACTTACAGAGGTCAAAAATTGATTTTGCTTACCAGTGTTATGGAGAGAAATTAAAAATCTGCCCTCTAATATTAGTGCAGTATTTCACATCCCTTTACATACATGTGTACGATGAAGAATGAAACACTGAATTTTGCAAACAGCTGTAAGTACCAGTTACCGTGCACTCTGGTGATCAATACACGACACACACTCAAGTTATACGGGTTCACGATGTCTCGAAGTGAGGGCGTTGGAGGGAGCCGAGGGTAGTATTTGACTAGTGAACAGGATGCTCAGCCGAGAGTGAGGCGTGGGAACTTCATCGGTTGCTTGGGTCAGCCGCCAGTTATCCCAGTGTGACGACATACCCGATGCCTCATACCGGTAATGCACAGAGGCATTATGAGGGTCAAGGCCTGTGACGTCTCGTGGACCTGCTAACTCTGATCTGTCGTGTGACGTGGAATGAAATATTACGCGCATTGACAACAACGGCTGCAAGCTCTTTCCGTAAGCAGATTTGACACTGCGGACTAAATGAGCGACTGTGTTTGGTTTCCGTTGATGGTATGTGTGTAGTGTAGAGGAACTCCGTCGCTGTCGCAACTTGACACATTAGCTGCTGATTTTCGTTGCTGGATCTTCTGTCGACATTTGTACAAAGATTTTTTTGACTTCCCTAGAGCACGAGTGGCTGTCATCCGCTACCAGCAGTGGAGGGCGAATCTTTGACGTATTCCAGCCACTCGTGCAGGCGAAACACCAGAAATATCGTTAACAAACGTCGTCCGAAGATCGCAACAGACGCTACGTGGCCACGAAAACCTCAACAGTTTTCAGTTTCGCAAATTATTTTCACTTTGGATGTCACTCTTAGCTCGGAGAAAAAACTGATATTAAAGTAACATTTCTGGGGAATGAGAGTCAGAGCTGAATTTTTTTGCTGAAGATATTAGCCAGTTTTTCTCAGCGGGGTTCGTAAGTGATTCATATGAATTATTCACGGGCTATTTTAATCCTACAGTTTTGTGAGCAGAATTTTTCGTTTTTTTTCCCCACTATGTACAGAATTCTAAAAGAGAGCTACCGTGTGCAACCGAAAAGTTACAATTTTTTTTCTTCTGCTACCATCAGGTGTGAAGTAGTGTAAAACGGAAGACACACCAGAGTAGATGAGAGAAGAGTGCCTGTGTTTGGAAACTGGATTGTAGGTGCAACAGACAATCTGTCATGGAGCCCTTATCGTTTGAAGTGTGCTTTTCTAAATACCCGAATAATCATCAACGAATACTGGCAACTTTTCTGCACTTAGTTATTCGTCTATGGATGCTTCTGTCTACAGCCAAAAGGTGCTCTGTACTTTGGTCTAATTCAGCTGAGACACCCGGGTTTTAAGGTTCAAATGGCTCAAATGGCTCTGAGCACCATGAGACTTAACTTCTGAGGTCATCAGTCCCCTAGAACTTAGAACTACTTAAACCTAACTAACCTAAGGACATCACACACATCCATGCCCGAGGCAGGATTCGAACCTGCAACCGTAGCGGTCGCAGGGTTCCAGACTGTAGCACCTAGAACCTCTCGGTGACTCCGGCCGGCCGGGTTTTAAGGTTACTGGGGCTATCAGGAGTTTGCAGCATGTGTCCACCTCGGCGTTAAATAGGCAAGGAACACGACTTTTTGCGCTGTCTTCAACATATTGGCTTTTTGGGTTAAAAAGGTGGGGCATAAGAGCGAAATATACGTTTCTGGGTAATCAAGAATTTGTACAACTGCGAGAACAACCGCTGTTAACAAGCGATTAATGTCCTTTGCTCCTGGATTTGTCTGCGGCTTTTGAAGATAAAGGCGACTTTATTTTACTAGAAACAAGTACGGGGGTGCCATAGCGCGAAAAATACTTACGTGGTGGGTTCATCGAGGAAGAGAACGGGAGGGTTGTCGATCAGCTCTAGCGCGATCGAGAGCCGCTTCTTCTGGCCGCCCGACAGCTTTTCGCAGCGGGTCTTGAGGCACGCGGCGAGGCTCAGCGTCTCGAGGATGTCGTCAATCTGCAAGACAGGAAAATAACTTAGTTACAGCTTCTGCTGGGCATCGAAATGAATATTGAGACACAAAGGATTTCATGAAATTTGTTGCCAGTGGACACCGATTTAAATCAACGGGGAAGGCTGTAAATTTGTACCGGACTGGGACTCGAACCAGGGTCTTCTGCTTACTTGGGAGGTGAGGTGACTGCTGAGCCATTTGGACACAGAGCTCACCACAGCTGCAGGGACTACCCTAGCACGCTTTGCATCAGACCCAAACCCTCCTGCTACACCCTACTGATGTAGTGCCCCTGCCCAATAGCCTCGTTAGTCGCGGCATCTCCCCTGTTGTCATAACAGTTAAGAATTGGTGTGCATCTCCATTGAAGAGACCACTGGCCATCATCGCCTTAGTTTTACAGGGTGTTTCGAAAATGACCGGTATATTTGAAACGGCAATAAAAACTAAAGGAGCAGCGATAGAAATACACCGTTTGTTGCAATATGCTTGGGACAACAGTACATTTTCAGGCGGACAAACTTTCGAAATTACAGTAGTTACAATTTTCAACAACAGATGGCGCTGCAAGTGATGTGAAAGATATAGAAGACAACGCAGTCTGTGGGTGCGCCATTCTGTACGTCGTCTTTCTGCTGTAAGCGTGTGCTGTTCACAACGTGCAAGTGTGCTGTGGACAACATGGTTTATTCCTTAGAACAGAGGATTTTCCTGGTGTTGGAATTCCACCGCCTAGAACACAGTGTTGTTGCAACAAGACGAAGTTTTCAACGGAGGGTTAATGTAACCAAAGGACCGAAAAGCGATACAATAAAGGATCTGTTTGAAAAATTTCAACGGACTGGGAACGTGACGGATGAACGTGCTGGAAAGGTAGGGCGACCGCGTACGGCAACCACAGACGGCAACGCGCAGCTAGTGCAGCAGGTGATCCAACAGTGGCCTCGGGTTTACGTTCACCGTGTTGCAGCTGCGGTCCAAATGACGCCAACGTCCACGTGTCGTCTCATGCGCCAGAGTTTACACCTCTATCCATAAAAAATTGAAACGCGGCAACCCCTCAGCGCCGCTACCATTGATGCACGAGAGACATTCGATAACGATATAGTGCACAGGATTGATGACGGCGATATGCATGTGGGCAGCATTTGGTTTACTGACGAAGCTTATTTTTACCTGGACGGCTTCGTCAATAAACAGAACTGGCGCATATGGGGAACCGAAAAGCCCCATGTTGCAGTCCCATCGTCCCTGCATCCTCAAACAGTACTGGTCTGGGCCGCCATTTCTTCCAAAGGAATCATTGGCCCATTTTTCAGATCGGAAACGATTACTGCATCACGCTATCTGGACATTCTTCGTGAATTTGTGGCGGTACAAACTGCCTTAGACTACACTGCGAACACCTCGTGGTTTATGCAAGATGGTGCCCGGCCACATCGCACGACCGACGTCTTTAATTTCCTGAATGAATATTGCGATGATCGTGTGATTGCTTTGGGCTATCCGAAACATACAGGAGGCGGCGTGGATTGGCCTCCCTGTTCGCCAGACATGAACCCCTGTGACTTCTTTCTGTGGGGACACTTGAAAGACCAGGTGTACCGCCAGAATCCAGAAACAATTGAACAGCTGAAGCAGTACATCTCATCTGCATGTGAAGCCATTCCGGCAGACCGTTGTCAAAGGTTTCGGGTAATTTCATTCATAGACTACGCCATATTATTGCTACGCATGGTGGATATGTGGAAAATATCGTACTATAGAGTTTTCCAGACCGCAGCGCCATCTCTTGTTGACAATTGTAACTACTGTAATTTCGAAAGTTTGTCTGCCTGAAAATGTACTGTTGTCCCAAGCATATTGCAACAAACGATGTATTTCTATCGCTGCTCGTTTAGTTTGTATTGCCGTTTCAAATATACCGGTCATTTTTGAAACACCCTGTATATGTGGTGTTACCATTTTCATCTGCAGCTATTTTCAATCAAGTCGCAGAGGTATTTGGGTCTGACAAGAGGCTTGCTAGGGTAGACCATGCAGTTGTGGTGACGACTGTGACCAGATGGCATGGTAGTCAGCGCGTCTGACTAGTTATCAGAAGACAGACACAAACTTTCAACTTGTCCCATTATTTTAAATAAATGTCCACTGACAGCCAATGTCTTTCATACCTTTGTGTATTGATTCGTAATGGCTGCAGCATCAAAACTGTGTCTGTTCTTTCGGGCGTGTCCGAAAGAACAGACACTATGTACAGGGTACAAGTTTCAAGTTGACAGACCAGAATAACTCGAAAAATAAGCTTCACACGAAAAAATGTTTAGAATCCAAAGTTCATTATTTTCGAGGGGGGCATCTGCTAGTGCTGAAATTAGCCTCCCACCCCAGCCCCCTGGGGGTGGGAAGGGAGGCAACTTAAAAATTTCAAATGGGGCCCAAATTTGTATTGCATAATCAGATTCTACAGAAAAAACTACGTACATTTTGTCTTAAACGTTTGTTTTGAATCATGGTAGTTGGCGCTGTAATTCAAGAAAATCCATGTTCTCATTTTTGCTTGCAAAATGGTTACAGATAAATAAAAAATACTTTTTTACTTCGTTAATTATGATTCGCTGAAACTAAAAGTCTCCCTCTTACCCCATAGGGTGAGGTTTGAGAGAGAGGAATTAGAGTTTTACAAATGTTGACCCAAATATTCATTTTTTCCGCAGGTTCGGATAAGTTTTGTTTGTTTCGTGGTCAACATCTGCAAAACTCTAATTCCTCTCTCTCAAACCCCACCCTATGGAGAGAGAGGGAGAGTTCTAGTTTTAGCGAATCGAAATTTACGAAGTATTAGTATTTTTTATTTACCCGCAACCATTTGCCACGCAAAAATGAGGACTGCGCCGACTACCAAGAACCACAACAAATGTTTAAGGCAAAACGTACGTAGTTATTTTTATGTAGAATCTGATTATGCAATAATAAAAGGAGGTTCCCATTTGAAATTTTTAAGTTGCCTCCTGCCCCCCCCCCCCCCCCCCCAGGTGGTTGGGGTAGCTGGCTAATTTTAACACCAGCAGATGTCCCCCTCGAAAATAATCAACTTTTGATTCTACACATTTTTTCGTATGAAGCTTATTTTTCGACTTATTCAGGTTTGTCAACATAAAATGTACACTCTGTATTGAGTTAAGGGTGCAGTCGTGTCACGAAATGAGTATTTTGGACGAGAGCATTAACTAGTTGTAATATTGCTGGTAATCATTGACACCACAAGGATGAACCACCTAGAGGTGCATCGTCAGTTAACAGTGATAAGCGATTGTAATACATTCTCTGCACATGAATGAGATGTTCATTCTGCAGCGGAGTGTGCTGCGCTGATGTGGAACTTCCTGGCACATTAAAACTGTGTGCCGGACCGAGACTCGAACTCGGGACCTTTGCCTTTCGCGGGCAAGTGCTCTACCAACTGAGCGACCCAAGCACGACTCACACCCTGTCCTCACAGCTTTACTTCTGCCAGTACCTCGTCTCCTACCTTCCAAACTTTACAGAAGCTCTCCTGCGAACCTTGCAGGACTAGCGCTCCTGGAAGAAAGGAGGTAGGAGACGAGGCACTGGCGTGAGTCGTGCATGGGTAGCTCAGTTTGTAGAGCACTTGCCCACGAAAAGCAAAGGTCCCGAGTTCGAGTCTCGGTCCGGCACACAGTTTTAATCTGCCAGGAGGTTTCATTCTCAGCACATGTTTGAACGATTTGCACTGTCCAGTCACATTAATGTGATGTTCGACGTCAATGTGCGATAACCACTCATTGTCGGCACATGGCAGAACTAGCAGCGGAGGATATATAAAGCGTGATGAGGGGACGTGAGAAACAGTTCGGTCGTTGTCATAATGCGAAAACGTCGCGATTTATCTGATGTCAAACGGGCATGATCAGTGGCTTTCTGGCCAAGGGTGGATGCATTTCCGAAACGGCTAACGTTGTGAAATGTTCGCGAGTCTCTGTGGTTAAAGAATACTGTGCATTGTAAACTGGAGCTGTCCTAAACTGGCTTCGGGCCAATCGTGTTGCATCACAGGTCGTAGATGACAGAGGTGAACGACGGTTGAAGAGATGTGTGCTGGGGAATAGACGTGCAACTGTTGAGCAACTAACAGCCCAGACGAACCAAGGGCTACCAACAGTGTATCCTCAAGGACTGTTCAGTGAACGTCGCTGCATATGGGCCTCCACAGAAGATGCACCCATGTTGACTGCTGTTCATCAGCGACGAAGGCAGGAATTTGCACGCCAATACCACAACTGGACATCCACTGAGTTGGAATGTACGAGGAATTTCCTATGCGACCCTGTCATTCTGCAAGGCGCAATCGAACAATACAAATATGCAACTATCTCTGTGGACCACGTCCACCTCTACATCCAGTTTCTTTCTCATCTACCATTAGGACAATGCAACATGTCAAACAGCTTTCAGTGTACGCACATGGTTCGGGGACCACCAGGAAGAGTTTACCCTACTTCCCTGACCACCGAACTCCCCGAATTTAAACTCAACCGAGAATCTGTGAGATCTCTTCGATCGGCTATTCGGGTCATGGATTCTCAACCAAGAAACCAGATGCAGTTGACTACGGTACGGGATTCAGTGAAGCTCCACTTTCCTGTTGGTACCTTCCACAACCTCATCGACCGGCTTCCTGCACTTCTCGCAGCGGTTTGCACTGCAAAAGGCGGTTATTCAGGCTTTTGACAGACGGTAGCACTAACGTAAATGGACAGTGTATATACATTCCGAACTATAATTTAGTGTTTGGAAATTTTTTTGAATGTTTTACCTTTGTCCCCTGAAACAGCCCCACAATTGTAACAAATAAAGAAAATGAGGCAGTTGCCTCGCACTAAGGAAGGAGAAACTTAACCTCCGAAAACCTCACTGCTGTTTAATTTTTTATTTGAAAAAGAAAACATACGTTTGCTCTTTGTGAAATCGCATTTAAGCTCAATTACTACTGAGAGATGAAGACCTTTTTTCGTTGCTTTAATTGTATCACGGAAAAAGATGACGCACATGACGTATTTTTTTAAATTCTCCTTGTCTGAAGGACTTAACATCGCCTGAAGCTTTGAAATTAACTACAGTGTGACACTGTTGGACATTTTGTCCAGGAAATGAGTATGTGCAGATGCGAAATCGTTCCAAGTATAAAATACATGCTCTCCAATTAACAGCGCGAATTAACTTCATTACTGAAACTGCTGGCTGATGCAAAAATTGTTTTACGTAACTTAAGTGCCTCCCAACGTAAAAAGTTCGCAATAGGAACAAGGTGAACACCATGTAACGAGTAACTACCTCACAGTATGCAACTCACTTTGCTGCACTGTGCGGCGGGTAGCATGCATGTACAGGCTTCGGTTATTACGCCGTGACTCTGAAACTGTCCAAACTGCTCTAAAAAAGTTCTGCACCATCCTCGTGACTTGTACTTCCATAGTATTGATTTTAGCGGGAAACTCTTTTTCAGTACTATTTTGGCCGCAGTCTCTCTACATGCCTCGAACGATTACTTAAAGCTTAGACCAGCACACATGGTCACTTTATGGCAAATGTTGTCAGCACTGAATGTTGCTCGCCGAATTGGCGCTCACATCGTACACGTCATTCGAACATGCAGTTACTAATAAGGAATGATGTAACACAAAGTGTTGAAAATTAAAAGTAATAACTGGGACAGAAGGGAATTTTCACTGATGAACAAGAAAGTCATTACACAATGGACGGTGAGAATGAAAACAAACCCAAGTAAATGTTTTAGAATTAGAATCAAGAATAGTTGCCAACATGAGTAACTTGGAAGTATATATACTGAAGAGCCATATAAACTGGTGCACTTGCCTAATACTGTGTAGAACTCCCGCGAGCACGCAGAAGTACCGCAACACGACGTGGCATGGACTCAAATAACTGTCTGAAGTAGGGCTGGAGGGGACTGACACCATGAATCCTGCAGTGTGTCCGTAAATCCATAAGAGTACGAGGGAGTGGCGATCTCTTCTGAAACAGCAGGCATACCTAATATACTCAATAATGTTTACGTCTTGGGAGTTTGATGGCCAGCAGAAGTGCTTAAACTCAGAAGAGTGTTCCTGGAGCCATTCTGTAGGAATTCTGGACATGTGGTGTGTCCCAAGTCCGTCGGAATGCACAATGGACATGAATGGACGCAGCTGATCAGACAGGATGCTTACGTACGTGTTACCTTTCAGAGTCGTATCTAGACGTATCAGGGGTCCCATATCACTCTAAATGCACACGCTCCATACCATTACAGATCCTCCACCAGCTCGAACAGTCCCATGCTGACATGTAGGGTCATGGATTCATGAGGCTGTTTCCATACCGGACACGTCCTCCGCTCGATACAATTTGAAACGAGACTTGTCTGACCAGGTAACATGTTTCCAGTCATCAACAGTTCAATGTCGGTGTTGACGGGCCCAGGCGAGGCGTAAAGCTTGTGTCATGGGTACACGAGTGGGCCTTCGGCTCCGAAAGCCCATGTCGATGGTTTCGTTGAAGCTGACTCTTGATGGCCTAGCATTGACATCTGCATCAATTTGCGGAAGGGTTGCTTTTCTGTCACAAGGGTTACATTTCTGTCACGCTGAACGATTCTCTTCAGTCGTCGTTAGTCCCGTTCTAGAAGGATCTTTTTCCGGCAGCAGCGACATCGGAGATCTGATGTTTTACCGGGTTCCTGATATGCATGTACACTCATAATATACAGGACAATCCCCACTTGATCGCTAACTCTGAGAGGCTGTGTCCCATCCCACGTGCGCTGACTATAACTGCAAGTCCATACTCACTTAAACCTTGATAACCTGCCATTGTTGCAACAGTAACCGATCTAACAACTGTGCCAGACACTTGTTGTCTTATATAGACGATGCCAACTGCTGCGCGGAATTCTTCTTGTTGACATATCTCTGTATTTGAATATGCATGCCTCTACCAGTTTCATTGGCGCTGCAGGGTATATTCGGTGCACTTTGTAAAGGCAGTTCTTTGGGTCCAGATTGTATATCAAATAGGTTGCTTTCAGAGTATGCTAATACAACAGCTCCGTAACTAGCCATCATATACAACCACTCGCTCGACGAAAGGTCCGTACCTAAAGACTGGAGAGTTGCATAGGTCACACCACTAATCAAGAAAGGAAGTGGGTGTGTTCTGATGAATTACAGACACATATCACTGAAGTTGATTTACAGTAGGATTTTGAAACATGTACTGTGTCCGAACATCACGAATTACGTCTAGGAAAACGATTTGATGATGCACAGTCAGCACGGATTGAAGAAATATCGTTCTTGTAAAAATACAACTAGCTCTTTATTCTCACAAAGTAAGAATGCTAACAACAGAACGTCTCAAATTGATTCCATGTTTCCAGACACGAAGATTCTTTTGACACAGTTCCTCACAAGTGGCCTGTAATGAAATTGCGCGTTTAAGGCGTGTTTTCCCAGTCGCGTGACTGGATTCGTAATTTCCTGTCATTAAGGTCACAGGTCGTAGCAACTGACGGGAAGTCACCGAGTGAAACAGAAGTAATATGTGGCATTCCCCGAAGAAGTATTATAGGCCCTTGCTAATGCTAATCTATGCAAACGAGTTGGCAGACAAACCAAACAGCCCTCTCAGATTGTTTGCAAGTTGATGTTGTCATTTACCGTCACGTGAAGTCAACAGAAGATTAAAATCAATTGCAGAATGAATTAGAAAATATATCTGTATGATGCGAAAAGTGGCAGTTTATTCTAAATAATGAAAAGTCAGAAGTCATCTACATTCGTACTAAGCGGAATCTGCTACATTTCAGTTACACGATAAATCACACATTTCTGAAGGCTGTAAATTCAGCGAAACAGTTACAGATTACAATTACGAATGACTTAACTTGGAATGAGGGCTTAGATAATGTTGTGGGGAAAGCTAACCAAAGATTGCATTTTATTACCAGAGTCCGCCTGCTTAGCTGGGTGGTAATGTGCTCGCCTCCCAAGAAAGTGGGCCCAGGTTCGATTCCCGGCCGGGTTGGAGATTTTCTCCTCTCTGGGACTGGGTGTTGTGTTGTCCTCATCATCATTTAATCCTTATCATCGGCGCGGAAGTCGCCCAAAGTGGCGTCCACTTGCACTTGGCGGCCGAACTTCCCCGGATGGGGCATCCCGGCCAACGATGCCGTATGCTCATATTATTTCATTTCTTATTGCCAGATCACTTAGAAGATGCAGCAGGTCTAGTAAGGAGACTGCCTACACTACGCTTATCCTTCCTCTTCTGGAGTATTGCTGCATTGGGTGGGATACGCGTCAGATGGGGTTTAAAGGGATTTTTAAAAAGTTCAGAGAAGGGCACCTCGTTTTGTATAATAGCGAAATAGGGGGTAGCGTGTCAAGGATATAATAATTTAAAAAAAAAGATGTTTTTCGCTGCGGCAGGATCTTCTCGTGAAGTTTCAGTCACTAACTTTCTCCTCAGACTGTGAAAAGATTTTGTTGGCGCCCACCTACATAGGAATAAATGATCATCGCAATAAAATAAGAGAAATCAAAAGTCGCAAGGAAAAATTTAAGTGTTCGTTTCTTCCGAGCGCTGTTCGAGATTGCAACGATAGAGAAAAAGTAGGAACCCTCCTGTGAACTGGAGACTAGTCACGTAGATGTAGATGTGCCCGTTTATTTCCACCCCGACAAAAATTTCACGTCACATGCACGTATGAGGGCTTTAATGGTCACCGTGAATTCGTTACACCAAGATGTGTTTTATCTCGTAGCTACAGTTCGTTCTTCAGGACGATAATGTGTATTATACCAATAGCTGGCGCCTGAACTCACTCCACCTTATATTTCAATTCATGAGCCGAATTTTCACCAGATGACAGGAGCATTTACATACACTGGAGTTTGTACTTGTATCGATTTCCACTTGTCCGTTCCCATTTGCGACAGAGCTAGACATTTGTATCAGTATAAATATGAATTATTTCCAACATCACGCTTAATGAAGATACACATGTTGCTACATCAGCAAAATTCTTTTCTATCTTGTAGCTCTCTAAAATCGATTTTTAGACTCGTTAAGATCTTACAGAAAAGGTGTCCTTCAGTACAGAAATTATTGCTTTCTTCGTTATCAGTCTACAAAAAGTACGAACAGACTTGCTAATTATAAATATCAAATAATAAATCAAATTCATAAGAAAATAATTACAGGAAGTAAACCGTAAGATGATATATGATTACATACGGTGTTTATCATCAATAGATTCACAAGTATTGAAAGAATGTTTGGATCGGATTGGTGGTAACGGATAGGAAGAAACAGAATAACTGAAACACCATTTAAAGGCCGTGTGCGTTTTATGATATTTCAGGAAAATTCACTGGCTAAGCATTATTTTTGTACCGAAAACACACATGAATAACCTTCTCTGGAACTGACGTCTTCGTCGCCTTGTTTCCTGTATGAATTTCCATTCCGCAGAAGAGCGTGTGCCGACTTAAAAATTCCTGGAGACTAAAACTGTATGCTAGACCTGGGACCTTAACCTTTAGAGGCAAATGCTCTACCTACTGAGCTATCCGAGCACGACTGACGAACCGCCCTCACACCTTTACTCCCTCCAGTACCTCATCTCCTACCTTCCAAACTTCACAGTTCTCCATGCCTAGCAGTACTACCAGTCCAGAAAGAAAGACGTTGCCAGGTTGTTTAACATCAGCGCAAACACCGCTGCACAGTGAAAATTCATTCTGGAGAGAATACTCCATACTGTGGCTAAACTTTATCTCCGCAGTATCCTTTGTTTCAGGAGAGCTATTCCTGCAAGTTTCGAGGGAGAACTTCTGTGAAGTTTGGAAGGTAGGGGGTGTAAATCTGGGAGGGCGCGTCGTGAGTCGTGTTTGAGTAGCTCAGTAGATGGAGCATTTGCCCGCGAATGGTTGAGGTTCCTGGTTCCGGTCCGGCATACAGTTTTAATCCTCCAGGAAATTTTCGTGACCTGTTCAACTGTCACAATAAATCCCGAAAGTCTGTTGGTTATTTCTAAACGTTCTTTATGCTAATTTGTTGATGGGAATGAAAAATTACTGCAAAGCACTTAGCGGAACAAACCTGTTACAAATGACTGCAGTCAGAAAATGTCATGCGCTTGCGATTTTCTTCTTTGATCAACTCTCCTTACTTCCTCTTCGTTCTGTTCTTTTGATCAAAGGCTACTGCCAAGTTCTTGCGGTTCCACGTGCGACTGCTGGCAAGGAGCAACGAAGGTCAAGAGCTGGTAGAACCTGTTACTGGACTGACAAGCCAGATGGCAGGTTTTATAGAACTTGCTTGGAGTATGGGTTAGTTCCGTTTCTGGGGGAACCACCGAGACGAGGTAGAATACATATTTCCTACACTATGCAGTTTTATATTTGCTTCACAGACGAGCAGAGAATGTGTTGTAAAGATATGCCAGTAACTATTTGTAGTATACCACAAATGACGAGGACACTCACTGCGTACATGCCGCTACACGTCTTCATCACAGACTTGCTAATCTCGTTGGAGTTGTAACGTGTTGTATTCAAGACCATTAGGAAATGTCCACGTGACAATATTTCTTGATTCTACACTACTTTAAAGGACCTCCTTTAGAACATTTCAGCTTCATCACCCTTCCAGAAATTACGGAACTACACCACCTGGTGTGCAAGATGTATGAAACAGGCGAATTGCCTTCAGGCTTCATCACAGATCTGTATATTACGGAACCATCAATTGAACAAGTCATGGTTTCAAAAATACAGACACGAATTGTTTACAGAAGAACGTAAGAAACTGATAGTTGCCGGTCTGTAGAGAAGATCATCTTGAGTTACATAGAACACGCGAGGGAATTCTGACCTACCACTTAGGTTGGAAGGAAGGCAAGATTGAAGAAAGGAAAACTAATTTTACAGCATTCGTAGATTTACAGATGGCTTTTGACAATTTTGATCTGATTACACTCATTGAAATTCTGAAGGTAGCAGCTTATAAAACAGGGAACGAAAGGATATTTGCAAATTGTACAGAAACCAGACTGCTGCCATGAGTCGGAAGACATAACAGGGAAGCAATGGTTGCGAAAGGAATAAGACTTTGTTGTAGCATATCCCCAATATCACAGTGTCTGCACATAAAACAAGCAGTAACGGAAACCAAAGGTAAAATTGGAAGGGATATTAAATTACCGGGAGAAGAAATAAAAACTACGAGTTTTATCGATGCCACTGCATTTCTGTAAGGCGCAAAAAGCACTTGTAGGAATAGTTGAACGAAATAGAGAGTGTCTTGAAAAGAGGTTAGAAGATAAATATTAGTAAAAGTGAAACAAGGACGACCGAATGCAGTCGAATAAAATCAGACGATGCATAGGGAATTAGATTAGGAATAAGACACTAAATGTAGATCAGTTCTGCAATTTGAGCAACAAAATAACTGATGAAACTTCCTGGCAGATTAAAACTGTGTGCCTGACCGAGACTCGAACTCGGGACCTTTGCCTTTCGCGGGCAAGAGCTCTACCATCTGAGCTACCGAAGCACGACTCACGCCCGGTATTCACAGCTTTACTTCTGCCAGTACCTCGTCTCCTGCCTTCCAAACTTTACATAAGCTCTCCTGCGAACCTTGCAGAACTAGCACTCCTGAAAGAAAGGATATTGCGGAGACATGGCTTAGCCACAGCCTGGGGGATATTTCCAGAATGAGATTTTCACTCTGCAGCGGAGTGTGCGCTGATATGAAACTTCCTGGCAGATTAAACTGTGTGCCCGACCAAGACTCGAACTCGGGACCTTCGCAGGAGAGCTGCTGTAAAGTTTGGAAGGCAGGAGACGAGGCACTGGCAGAAGTAAAGCTGTGAGTACCGGGAGTGAGTCGTGCTTCGGTAGCTCAGATAGTAGAGCACTTGCCCGCGAAAGGCAAAGGTCCCGAGTTCGAGTCTCGGTCAGGCACACAGTTTTAATCTGCCAGGAAGTTTCATATCACCGCACACTCCGCTGCAGAGTGAAAATCTCATTCTTAAAATAACTGATGATGGCCGAAGTAGAGAGGGTACTGAATGAGGGCTGGCAACTGCAAGAAAATCATTTCTCAAAATGGAGATTTATTTATTTTAGAGTGTAGCTTTGTACGAAAATGAAACGTGAACGAAAGCACTTCAGACAACGAGAGAGTAGAAGCTTTAGAAATGTGGCGATACAGAATCACGGTTAACATAGAATGCGTAGATCAAATATTTAAAGATAACATACGGAATCGAATTTTGGAAAGTATAGAAAAAAATTGTAAATTTGTGGTAAGATCTTTTGGGGCCAAACTGCTTAAGTCATCGGTCCCTAAGCTTACACACTACTTAATCTAGCTTAAGTTAACTGACGCTATGGACAACACACAAACCCATGCCCGAGGGAGGACTCGAATCTCCGACGGGGTAGCCGCGCGGGCCGGGGCAAGACGCCCTAGAACGCCTTCTAGACTGCTGCAGGTCATCAATGGAGTCTGTTCTTTCGGACATGACCGAAAGAACAGACACCATATCCATGTAAATATATAGTTCCGACAATACCGGCCATGACCTTCTTCTTCTGTGCGGATGCACACATATTATCCGAACTCTTACGGGACATGGTAAGAACGTCTTCCACGAGTAATGAGTGTGTTGGGTAGGGACACTACTAATGTAGTGTGTGGACATATAAGGTGAGAATGTGGGTCTCCCGGGAGGCGTGCGCGTGATAGTCTCTGCAGGCATAAAATGGTTCAAATGGCTATGAGGATTATGGGACTTAACTTCCGAGGTCGTCAGTCCCCTAGAACTTAGAAATACTTAAACCCAACTAACCTAAGGGCATCGCACACATCCATTCCCGAGGCAGGATTCGAACCTGCTACCGTAGCGGTCGCGCGGATCCAGACTGTAGCGCCTAGAACCGCTCGGCCACCTCGGCCGGCAGTCCCTGCAGTCGCTCTATCCGCTATGCCCTCGATGGCTCAGATGGATAGAGCGTCTGCCATGTAAGCAGAAGATCCCTGGTTCGAGTCCCGGTCGGGGCACACATTTTCACCTGTTCCCGTTGTTATATATCAACGCCCTTCAGCAGCTGAAGGTATTCATATATACGATTATGAACAGCTGTAGAAGCAGCATGTCTCAGTATTTCTGAGGCTACTTCCAGCGACTTGTTAAGTCCATATTACTTCGACTTGTTGCACTGCGCCGTGCAAAAGAAGATCCGACATGATATTAGGATGCATTCCGTAACTTTTGTCACATGAGTGTATGTTAATCATAAGTAGTTGTTTACTTCATCAGATGTTAGCAACATTTTGGTCGTTGCAGCTTTCAGTTAGCAGATTTAGCTGTTTTAGCAGGAACTTAGTTTACTACAAAGGCTTATCAGCAGAAGAAAGGACTTCTTGGATTATCATGCACTTGCTAAGAAGATGAGAGGTTGCAGGTGTTATGAAGAGAACACCCAACACTGAAAAAACGAGTTAGGTGGCCAAGAAAAAAAGCAATCGCAGAATTTCTTAGACCCGTTGAAGAGCTTCGTGTGATATTTCAAAGGTGTTTCTCTCGATGGACTCAACTGTATCCATCATCAGTTGCAAGTTTCGCTCGCTATGATGCTTTAGCAAAGCTGTGTACCCAAAAGACTCTTCGCCCCTAGTGTCTCTCATCCCATGTCATAATCCATGGATTCCCAAGATAGAAGTTATTGGAAGGTAAAAATGTCAAATGTGTATATTTTATTGAAGTAAAATACGATAGAATAACATGGAACAATGAAATAGTATTATAATGCTAAGCTGGTAATCAAATGAACTACTTTTAAGTATCTATGTCAATATACTTTCAGTGGAGAATGATTCCTCCACCAGAGAATTCTTTAACTAGCGTTGAAGCTTCGTTATAGTACCCACAAAATACTGATTATGTTATAGTGCACTCACGAATCTTATTTTTTTCTATGCTAAGGTTAAATCCCTGAAATTTTTATAAAAATAGTTTTAGTGGCAGTACTACAAAAATGATCCACACTATTTTCATACACCATTGTTATAGAGAGATATTGTTAACCAAAAAGCGTTTTAGTTGACATATTTATTGTGAAATAGCGTCCAAAATAATAATTTTTAACGAGATCTCTCCGCGTTTTATAGTACGAACGAGAAATGTAATTCCTAAAGCACCTACCTGATTTCTAAAAATATCTGTAAAGAGAGTTTCTCCATACTTTTTTTGCAAAGTGTTAGTGAATGAATACAGAATGAAATATTTACACCAGTTTTAGGTCATTTGGAGGCTTAATATTGCATACTAATAATAATTCCCAACCAAAATCATTCCTTAAATGCTTGGTGTGGTTTCTCGAATTCAGTTTATGATATTTTACTCCAAAGACCTAAATACTAATTACTTTTCCTACTCCTGTATTTCAACGGATTATAAGCACGGGTTCTGACGTCCCATAAGAGAGAATCTACAGCTGCTGCGTTTAATCTTCGTGGGAGACCTTTCAACTGTTTATGATACGCTGAAGGCACAATTTCTTTTTAAACTTCCTCAATCGCAAGGAAGCTATAATGACAGATTTTTAGGACAAATTGAATCGGCATGCACTCGACTCTCTGTCTCATCCAGAACACGTATAGTATGGTAGTTTTGGGGTTTAGAGTACACAAGTGCAACAAATTCACTTCATTTTCTTCAAATCATTACCCAGTGTTGCTTGTCTTATGGAATCCCCGACCCAGCCGGGAATCGAACCCGGGCCCAGAGGACGGCAATCCGTCACGATGACCACTCATCTATCGGGGCGGACATACAAAACTGGTGACAGTATGGAAAGCAACCAATTTATAAAACGTATTCACAGATACCTAAAATCGTTTTCCAGTTGATCGTAACTAGTGATCAGTTGCAAATTAGAGAGAAGAGGCGCATACCATTACACAACTCACACCGAGTTTCGTTGCCGCCACAACAGACACATCCGAATTCCGCTCTTCTGACGAGCAGCAGGTTCGCAGTGGCCATTTAACTGCCACATTAAGTATCGTGGATCATAGCTTCAATAACGGTTGTAGTGGGCAAGTTATTAGTTGCGATCTGGGAACCTAATTTATGTAGCGCATTTTGTTAGGCGACGTAGGTCAAAAAATTATGTGGTGATGGAGTTTTTAAATCTATGGGAGCTAATTTTCATTATCTACATTTTTAAAATACTGATAACACTGATAAATACTGCAGTTTGCAATTTCACAGACTAATTAAAGTAATCCATCAGGGGTGCAGCATTTCAAATTAATGAATTACGCTCATCAGATGGAGCAATATAATCAAAGTGCATAATAATGGACCAATTTAGCCCATGTTGAATAATTATCAAGATAACGCAGCTGTTTATTATCTGTTTATTATATAATAGAGAAGTTAAAACAATTATCTGTGTCAGTCATCTAGTTGTCGTGCGGTAGCGTTCTCGCTTCCCACGCCCGGGTTCCCGGGTTCGATTCCCGGCGGGGTCAGGGATTTTCTCTGCCTCGTGATGGCTGGGTGTTGTGTGATGTCCTTAGGTTAGTTAGGTTTAAATAGTTCTAAGTTCTAGGGGACTGATGACCATAGCTGTTAAGTCCCATAGTGCTCAGAGCCATTTGAACCATTTTTTTGAACCTGTGTAAGTCACAGCGGCTAACAGAGATAATTTATTTTGATTCATAGTTGTTATTATTTCCACCGAAGTTATCTATTTAAAACCAAAACTGAACTGATGGTAACCTATTACCCTACTTTGGTATGGAGACGTCAGTGAAATAGTTTTATGATCATGTGAACAATACAGTTTAGATGAAGTTATTTATTTAATTTTGGTAACCGGTTCCGGCCGAATTTGGTCATTTTCAGGTCTAAATCACGAGAGGACAACTTCTAGCACTTGCGTCAGCTGGCACAAAATTTATCATTAACCGCGACAAGTTCATTACATTTTGGGTTCTGCATTTCTGAAGGTTTTTGCTGATAACGTTTCATGGTACTGCATCCTCGTTCATTTAATTTGAGCGAAAGTAGTTCATTTGATCTATTTTAAACGTCTGTGTTAGAATACAGTGAAAATTCCGTTCGACAAACAGTGCAGACCGCACAGGTGCAGTACCCGCAGGAAAAAATACTGAGAAGACGCCTGTGGCTGGAGCTAAATGTAACAAACCATCAGAGGTTTAAAAATAACAGTTAGTCTATACAAAACACAGAGTTTAAATCGAGAAAGCACTACTGTCTAGGTAAAACAACTTCTAGAGAACAAGTATTATATCTTGAATTATTCAGCATAAAATAAAATATCCCTTTATGTAAACCTACATTACATCGAATACAGTGATTAACCGTATTGTGTAATTGTAAGCTGGGTGCGTAACAAGTCAGTTACTACTCTTAGTGTGTCTATAAATAACACAAAGACACGGTAAGAAGAAGACAGAAGAGCGTGGATAATGAATGGTGAAGGCCGTCTAGTGATGAAAGATTCCGACTAAAAGCTGGATTTGTTTACTCGCCTTTGCCAGGCTATTACATAAAAAAGTAAAAAAAATAGGGGTGCACTCCAGTCGGCGAACATAGCTTTACGGATTTTATTCTATACTTGTACCTTCGTTTTTGCAACAAAGGTGTTACGGCAACGGCTAAAGTGGTAGTGCGATGGGCGAGGAAACATTTCCTAATAATCTCACAAGATCGTATTTCTGATTTTTTTTCAAACGAATAATTTCGTACCAAGTAATGAACAGAAATTTTACATTTTAAAGTGTCAAGAATTTGGCATACTAGGGAACTCTACAAATGGAGATCGTGGCAACAGAAACAGTTCTATTGTAACTTAGTATGGACGTCCTGTAGCATTCACGGCAAGTGCAATTAACAGTGTCTGGAGAGAGGAAGACATTCGTAGGCTATGGCCTAGAATAATCGAACCGCGATTTCAGTGAGAATTACAACTGAGGTCAGACACAGTTTCGACTTTAACAGTTGACTCTCTTCACTCATTATTACTTAAAACATTGTGGCCTGAAGTCGGAATGAAATAGATGCAACAAGGAAGAAACGCTGATAATGCTACGATGAACGAATACTGGGCTGAGACGAAAGCGCTCCAGCTTATTGGGTGATTTATTGTAAGCAAAAACGATAATAATAATAATAGTAACTGAGGCAAATATAAGTGAAATGTGATGCATCAGCGAAAAACTGGAAATAAAATTACATTCAAAATAAATTCCTAACACCCACTGAGGTGACAAAAGCCAGTAGACACCACCTAATATCGTGTCGGGTCTCCTTTTGCACGGCGTATTGCAGCAATTCAGCGTGGCATGGAGTCAAAAAGTCGTTGGAAGTCTCCTGCGGAAATATTGAAATATTGAGCCATACTGCCTCTATGGCCACCCATGACTGCGAAAGTGTTGCCGGTGCAGGAGTTTGGTCACGAACTGAGAACTCCCTTAAATGTTCGATGGGATTGATGCTGGGCGAGCTGGGTGGCTAAATCATTCGCTTGAAATGTCCAGAATGTTCTTCAAACCTAACGTAAACACCGGTAGCTCAGTAACATGGCGCATTGTCATCCATAAAAATTCTATCGTCGTTTGGGAACATGAAGTCCATGGATGGCTGCAAATGGTCTCCAAGTAGCCGAACACGACCGTTTCAAGTAAGTGATCCCACTCCATATAAACTCAGGCAACACAATTGCGGAGACACCACCAGCTTGCGCAGGGGCTTGTTGGCAGTTTCGGTCCGTGGCTTCGTGAGGTTTGCGCCATATTGGAACCCTACCATCAGGCCTTACCAACAGAAATCGGGACTCATTTGACCAGGCCACGGTTTTCCGGTCGTGTAGGGTCCTACTGATACAGGAGTCCAGGAGAGGCGCTGCAGGCTTTGTCGTGCTGTTACCAAAGGCATTCGCGTCGGTCATCTGCTGCCGCAGCCCATTGACGCCAAATTCCTCCGCACTGCCCTAACGTGTACATTCGTCGTACGTCCCACGTCGATTTCTGCGGTCATTTCAAGCAGTGTTGCTTGTCTGTCAGCACTGACAACTTTACGCAAAAGCCGCCACTCTCGGTTGTTAAGTGAAGGCCGTCGGCCGCTGCGCTGTCCGTGCTGAGTGGTAATGCCCGAAATTTGTCGTTCTCAGCACACTCTTCTCACTGTGGACCTCAAAATATTGAATTCCCTAACGCTTCCGAAATGGAATGTTCCTTGTGTCTGTTCCAACTACCATCCCGCGTTCAAAGTCTCTTAATTCCCGTAGTTTGGCCACAATCACGCCAGAAACCTTTTAGTATGAATCACCAGCGAGCAAATGACAGCTCCATCATTTCACTGCCCTTTTCTGTCTTGTGCATGCGATACTACCGCTGTGTATGTCTTTATCCCATGATTTTTGTCACCTTAGTGTACAAAAAACGAGCCCCCATCACATCCTCCCACTCACACCCAAACACGCGCCACAAATACAAAAAGGAATGTACATGGGCACACTTACAATTAGCAAATCAGGAAACGTAAAGAACCTCGTTGTCATCCTCGTCATCATCATCATCATCATCATCATGACAATCAACATATTCCTTTGGACGTTGTAAGTAGGCTGTTTAGGTTTTTTTATTGGTAACGCCGCCGCCACGTAGCGCTCTGTTTGAAAATCACTGGCTGTGCCGTGTGCAGTCTTTGGCTGGTTTGATTTGTTGTCTGCCATTGTAGTGTTGGGCAGCGGCAGCTGGATGCTAACAGCGCGTAGCGTTGCGCAGTTGGAGGTGAGCCGCCAGCAGTGGTGGACGTGGGTAGAGAGATGGCGGAGTTTTGAAATTTGTAAGAATTGGTGTCATGAAGTGATATATATATTATGACTAGTGAGGTAAATACATTGTTTGTTCTCTATTAAAATCTTTCATTTGGTAACTATACCTATCAGTAGTTAGTGCCTTCCGTAGTTTGAATCTTTTATTTAGCTGGCAGTAGTGGCGCTCGCTGTATTGCAGTAGCTTGAGTAACGAAGATTTTTGTGAGTAAGTGATTTGTGAAAAGTATAGGTTAATGTTAGTCAGGGCCATTCTTTTGTAGGGATTTTTGGAAGTCAGATTGCGTTGCGCTAAAAATATTGTGAGTCAGTTTAAGCACATTCGTGTATAATTGTTTAAGGAGGACGTTTCACATAGATCAGTCTTGTATAATTGTTCTAAGGGGACGTTTCATATGTCGACCCTTAGCCGAGGATACCTCACTGGAATCTTCTGATTTTTTCTTGTAGTTTGTGTAATTAATGAAGATTTTTTTTATTGCTAGCGCGTAATCATAGAGAGAATTTCCTTTGTAGTTGTAGTCTTTCATTGTTGTACAGTACAACAGTTGTGGCATGCATGTAGAGTTGCACCAAGTATTTCGCAGCTGCGCTTGCAATTAACTAGATATTATTTTCAGTGCTATGTTAATGTGTTGTCTTATTTTTGTTCTTCAAATTGTGTTTTTCTGTGTTGTGTGAAAAATTGTGACAATAATGGCGTGTGAAAAACATAACACTAGGCTCCAGAGTAAACTGAGAAATGACAGTGAAGACGAAAGCAGTGTGTTAGCGTCACCATGTAATGAATTCACTAACGTTCAAAGTAGTAATTTGGTAATAGCGTATAGGGAAATGGAGCGGGCTGCAAATAATGGTGTAGGCAGTGAAACAATTAGTGAACAGGGAAGCATTATCGATCGATCGGTCGGCAACAGCTCGCCTCAGGATTCCGAAATGACAGGACACAATCTTGCAAATACTGTAGATTCAGATTTTGCGTCCTCACCGTTTCCTCAAATAAATCAAGACACATTTTCTGCTTTTCAAAATGCGAATATTGCCGGTTCAAATGCACTGCCGAAAAGCACTGAGGAACATGTTTCAGATACCAGTGCACTGTTATTACAGTTAATGCAACAAATGGGACAAAGGCTACAAACGTTAGACACAACGCTTGAACAAAATCAGAAACAAATGGGACAAAATCTTCAAAAGTTAGACACAATGGAACAAAATCAGAGAGAAACACAGCAAAAGCTTCAAAAGTTAGACACGATGGAACAAAATCAGAGACAAACACAGCAAAAGCTTCAAAAGTTAGACACAATGGAACAAAATCTTCGGAAGTTAGACACCACACTTGAACAAACACGTGAAGATTTAACTACTGAGTTACATAACATTGAATCGAAATGTCAAAAAATCTGTAATGACGTAAAAACACAAATTTGTGAGCATTTTCAACCTATTTTTTCGCGGCATGAAAACGCATTACAGAATCACGAAGCAGCCATAAAAGAATTGCAAACTGTTGTTCGTGAAAATCACGACACCTTGCAAGCTAAAATGGACTCAGTTGTATCCACCGATTCGGTTACGCAACTTGCAAGAACTCAGGAAAACTTAAAGGTCACAGTAGATTCGATTTCAACACAAATGGGCACTCTGAAACTTGGTTCAGAAAAACACACTGAGGAAATGTGTTCACTATCGGAGAAAGTAGCCGAACTTTCAGATCAGTTCACTAACTTATCTACAAAGGTAGATGATGATCTGAATGATACAGAAGAGTGCGAACAAATTAGGAAATTCAAACAAAATCAGAATCAAATTAATACACAACACCAAAGAGAAATCCGGGAAGTGCAAGATCAGCTGACACAGGTAATACAAGAATTACGTATTTCAGAGGACAGTCGCGCTCCAACACGGGAAGAGGGACTTATAAATACGGAAAAGCCACAAAATAATAACACAGGGCATTTCGGAAATTGTGAAAGAAATTGGCAAGGTGCACCGAATTTTGAGATGGAACTGCCGACACGACGTAACAATGAACGATATGCTACCCGCCGACACGATGATTTTGACTATAAGCTGTTCATTACTGCACGTAAATTCAAAACATTTAAGAATTCTGGCAACGACATTCATCCACAAGCGTGGCTCCATCAATTCTCTCATTGTTTTCCTCCCAACTGGTCATTAGAGCACAGATTAGAATTTATGTGTGGCTACTTGGAGAATGAACCAGCTGTAAGAATGCGATCGGTCATTCACGACTGTCATAGTGAAGGAGAATTTTATCATGCCTTCCTCTAAGCATATTGGTCTCAAGCTACACAAGACCGAGTAAAACATAGCATCATAATGATGAAACATTTCGAACAATCTGAATTTTCCAGTCTTGTCAAATATTTTGAAGACATGTTACATAAGAATCAGTATCTTTCAAACCCATACAGCCCCTCATAACTCATCCGCAATTGCTTAATCAAATTACCTGAACATTTACGATAGATTATTTTAGCAGGACGATGCAAAGACGACATTGAAGCTTTTCAGGGACTGTTACAAGAACTGGAAATTGACACTGACAATCGCGGAACGCGAAAACAGGAGCACAACAATTACAGGTCACACCTGTCACAATTCCGGGATGACAGAAATAATACACGACAAGGCTATTCGTACAACGTAAATCGTGACCAAAACAGACACCACCCGTATGACAACCGTTGGCAGAGTAGTAATTATTACAGGGAAAGATCACCTCTCCGCGGTAATGACTATCACAGAGACAATCATAGAAACAGACAATATGGCAACCAGAACTATTATTATCAGGGGAGGCAGAATAATTTCAGACGCAAGGGTCCACCGCGCAGTGATAATTCAGGGAGAAATTCTCCACCACTTAACCGACAAGAAAGAAACTACAGGAACTACCGACATGACGACAGACGATATAATCATAACGACAGACCGGAATTTCGTCAGAACCGGCGGGATTCAAACAGAGCTGGGCCCTCTCGGCAAAGTGAATTTGTAGAAGTTAGGTCTCCTAATCCCAATAACGACGCACGCCAACAAAGACGTAGCAGACAATGACTCTCACCGCAGGCAGCCACGTGCGCCGGCTGGCTCAGAGAAAAATAACATAGGCGCTAACCTTGAGAAAAACTCCAATATTCTTTACCGACGTATTCCACATGATAATTGCGTTGAAGTTGAAACTCTGCGTACTAGGAAGAGTAAAGGTTTACACCACATTTCACATGTAAAACCGTTTATTGAAATATAATCTGCTTTTTAACTTAGTCTTTGCCATAGAATTTTTCACTTCACGCTGCTAGTACAATTTGTCAGACTTAGAAACTGTTAACATGCAACACTGTTTTGAAGTTAACTATCCAGTCTAGAACCTAGGGAACATTTTTAAACAGAAATTACGAATGAATTGTTATAGTGAACAGACGACACAGTGTTGTTATTTGTACATTTTGCTTGTTAGTTGCACGATTATGTAACGACTATAAGGCTTACATACTTAGAACATATACTGTTAATGAGGTTTTAATGCAACATTTTGGTTCAGTTGAAAAGACATTCTTTATTTGAAGTACTTTCTGTGAGATTAAAGATGAGTTAGCATTTGGTTTCTGTGACAGCTACACGATTTTATCACGACGCTACTAATGAGTGACAATTTACAATGTTGCTTTTGCACTGTATCTGTTTTATATCTGCACAGTTTTTCTGTATTATTCTGGAAAGTAAAACATGTTTTAGTAGTAACTTTTGTGGTATAGCTACAATGAGACAGCCTTTATCGTAGCACAACAATACGTTACATTATAGTACTTTCTTGATCACGGTAAGGTACGTAATAACTACGATATCTATACAGAAAGCATTTCACCTTCGTTTATGATGAGGTAAGTACATTGACTTCAGCAGAACTTTGCTTACAGAGGACGATAACTACGACAGTTCCACAGAATTATCTTACAGCAAAACGCACATTTAGCAACACAGGGCACGCATTTGAGTGATTAATTGTACTTAAACCATTTATTTATTAATATTGTTGAATTAAAAAGAAAGTTTTTGTGATACATTTCATTCCATTGCTGTAATCTGTAACACCTGAGGGTATAATTACATTAATCCTCAGGGGGGTACACGCTTACTTTGTGTACCATGTGTATGGCAATCACAAGGAGCCCTAGCTAATATGGTATTTGCTTATACAACTTTACACATCGGTACCATATTTCTCTAACACATTAATTGCACAGCTATCTGATCATTTAACTGAGAGAGACAAAATTTTTTTATACTACGTCAGTGACAGATGTTTACGTAATTACATGGTTGGATAACTTCACACTTGTATTTTGTCTGTACTTTGTGAACTGTTCATATTTTTTCGGAACCATTGCGATATTATGAGAGCTTTGAATGATGTATTTGGTATGGGATCATGATTTTAAAGTACGTTTGAGGTAGATGACACTTTTGAGATGAGCAGAGAATTTTTTTTTAGGTTTTGAAATTATTGGAAGAAGCTACGACGATTTTGAGATTTGACTGAGGTTTTTTGATGACGATGTGTGTTACGCTGTTGCCGTATGTTTATGATCAATAAGCTGATGCTATATGAGTTATTTGATTATGCTACATATCTCTGTGATGAAATATTGAAGAAGTGTCGACGAATAATGTAAGGAATAATGAGTAGTGGTTAGGGACTCTGGTTTATGAAAAAGGTGGTTGGAAACCAAGAATCGTACTTTAAGAGTTATGAAATGTATGTAAATGCGTGAATGTATTACAATGCCGACGAAAATTTTTTGGACACTGTTATATCAATAGGATTTTGTTTCTACAGATGTGTAACGCAAATTCTTGACCTGTGAAATTTTTTATATGAGACTGTCACTGTAGCGAAAACTGGTGTCGTAAATATTTCGGTAAGACAGTTAAGTGACCACCTGCACGTAATGCGTCGTGGGCACCCAGCTGGGCGACAGCCACCTGGAAACAAGCCATTAGTGTGTGCCTTTCAGAGGCATAGGTAAAAAAAGAAAAAAGAAAAAAGGGGACCATTATGCTCGCTATTGACATTTCTTTGTAGAAAGCGTCGCAAATACGACACGCTCAAACTTGAAAACATATGATTACACTTTGGAGTTCTTAATTTATGATATTTACCGAAATGAAATGATGAGAAACATTCCATGTCTATTGTCTTGCTAGTTGGAAGATTGTTTACTGCATTCTGAAATGACTTATGGCTAGCGAACGACGTTTCACACCTTGCTTCGCCTATTTTGTTTAATATCTAGTTTCTAGCTGCCCTGCAGCATTGGTTAAAGTAAAATTTTATAGATGTACTAATATAAATATTTTATGCCTACAGACCCAGTAAAGAATAACTTCGTGATATACTTCCAAAAAATGGGAGAGCACAAATAGACATTTCCCTTCACAGGAAATGCAAAAATAATTTTTTTTGCGATTTGTTAACTTATCTGCTAGCGTAAGTTCTCGTGATGCATCACTCTAGTGTTAAGATGTGACATAGGAATTAAACATTTTTACTGTAATATTTTTTCTGCTTCAGCTTTGTCATGTTTAGTTGTAAGCTGTTGCATTTGCTTCTGCTGTGTGCCAGGCATAGTGCTACTGAATTTCTCTTTGTATTACTCTGTTAAGCCAGTTTTACAACGGATTTATTTTTCTTGTTTGCTGTGCATTGCCTTATATTAGTTTTAATATTGCTGCTTCTTTGACAACTTCCATTTTATTTCATTGTTGTTTGTATTAATTATTTTGTGCTGCTGCATTGCCTCGTCCCTTAGTTTAGCAACTGAGCTCAATAGCTTTAAGTTAGCTTGAGAGGGGGTAGACTATATAAGAAACTAACTATGACGAATTGGAAGAAAAGCATTGAGAAGCTATAAGAAAATGGTTTGGCCAAAAAAGTGGTGTACAGTGGAGAAAAACTATTTTTGAAAGAGGATGTGATCAGAATACAGGATAGGATTTTTTTTGGCTGGGGCAAATGTTGAAATAAAGGGACGATCTATGGTATGAAGTTTTGGGTTGGACTGCAGTACCAAATGTTACCCTGAAAACAAACCCTGTCCTTTCCTTTTGTGTTATCCCACTATGTGTTTTTGTACCCTTGTGTATTTATTTTCTTCCTGTCTCTGTGTACTGTTTCATAGAATTTATTCTCTTCTAATACTAAGCTACATTCACTATGATGAGGAATACTGTTACCCTCAAATATAATTTGCATTAGTAATATGTTATTTACTTTGTAAAGATGTTTAGACATTATTTATCTGTTCTGTTTTAATGCTCATGTGTGAAGTTGATGTTTCAAAAGTCATTCTGATCTTTTATGTATGTACTTATGTTGTAATTTTTGTAACACTGATGTATTTGTTATTTCGATTTTTCTGTAAAGCCTGTATTACTGCAAATGTTATCTGTACTATTATGTTCTTCAATGATATATTTTGTACCTTTGTTTTGTATTCGCATGTTATAAAATTGTAATTGACACCAATTCATCAAATTAAGTAACTTCTAAGTTACATTTCACTGCACACATTTCTGTTGGTCATAGTATATGGACAATATGTGAGAAGTAGGGACTGATAGTGTTTGCAAGTGTGTTGATAATTCAGCAAAGGACTGGTTAAGAGCATTGCTGGTTCAAAGGACATTTAAAAAAAAATTGTGAGTGGAAAAGTGGTGGCTATGGACTTGCTATATTATCCGCAAGACTCTCCAATGGCGATTGTGCACCTGCACAGTCAAACAGATGGCTCCTGGCCATCTCTACAAGGACTACAATGGGTCTGCACCTTTGATGACCCACCAATACCATTATTTCTACAAGGACTGCAGTGGGTCAGCACCTTTGATGACCCACCAATAGCATTATTTCTACAAGGGGGTCTGCTCTGTGATGACCCACCTACCGATAGTCTTCAACGTCGCCTGACTCTGCTGTGGCCCATTACCTGTCTGCATGTAAAGATTCAGCACTATCTTTCCATTCGAAGGGCAACACTACTTCAAGACTGCATGGAAATCCACTACTTCCGTGTGCATTTTCTTTTACTACTCAGACTTTGAGAAAAACACTGCAGTTTCACTTTGATGAATGATCAGGACTGTCTTTATGGACTGTGAGAAAATTTTAGCTTTTGATCAACATTGTGTCGATATGTGTGTGCATTTAATTTCTTTGTTATTGTAATTATAATTATGAAAAATTTTTTCAAATCTGTATTGGCCAGTGCCCAAAACAATTTGTAAAATTTTTTGTGGGGAGCATGGGGGCTATGTAAGTAGACTGTTTAGGTTTTTTTATTGGTAACGCCGCCGCCACGTAGCGCTCTGTTTGAAAATCACTGGCTGTGGCGTATGCAGTCTGTGGCTGGTTTGCATTGTTGTCTGCCATTGTAGTGTTGGGCAGCGGCAGCTGGATGCTAACAGCGCGTAGCGTTGCGCAGTTGGAGGTGAGCCGCCAGCAGTGGTGGACGTGGGTAGAGAGACGGCGGAGTTTTGAAATTTGTAAGAATTGGTGTCATGAAGTGATATATATATTATGACTAGTGAGGTAAATACATTGTTTGTTCTCTATTAAAATCTTTCATTTGGTAACTATACCTATCAGTAGTTAGTGCCTTCCGTAGTTTGAATCTTTTATTTAGCTGGCAGTAGTGGCGCTCGCTGTATTGCAGTAGCTTGAGTAACGAAGATTTTTGTGAGTAAGTGATTTGTGAAAAGTATAGGTTAATGTTAGTCAGGGCCATTCTTTTGTAGGGATTTTTGGAAGTCAGATTGCGTTGCGCTAAAAATATTGTGAGTCAGTTTAAGCACATTCGTGTATAATTGTTTAAGGAGGACGTTTCACATAGATCAGTCTTGTATAATTGTTCTAAGGGGACGTTTCATATGTCGACCCTTAGCCGAGGATACCTCACTGGAATCTTCTGATTTTTTCTTGTAGTTTGTGTAATTAATGAAGTTTAAGCACAGTCTTGTGTACAATTTTTCTAAGTGGACGTTTCAACGTTCATCGCATCAATCTTAACGCAACTCAGTTACCTTATGGTTGAACTAAATATTTTTCATGTAGAGTCTATTTCCGGATCGGAAGACAATGAGCAGCTGTCACCTGAGGTATTTAAACCTAAAGTTGCGATTAGTATTACCTCGTTAAAGAGAGGCAACCTGTAAGTCATCTGACTCGGGCTTAGCGAGAAAAATCTTATAGCTAATACTCGGTACTTCCTGTGTGCCATCTATATATTTTCCTTGACTTCATTATGTTAGGATCATAGTATTTCCAAGTCGTGTTCAGATTATTTTCTACGTTGGTGCTGGTGGACACACTGGCTTCGTTAACTATAGAACCTTACCTGAGCCTTAAATTTATATATAATGCTTTGATCTCTATCTGTGGTAATCACCCAATGATCTACTTCGGCATGGAAGTTGTTACATTTTTCATTCTTACACCGAAACTAACGACTCCATAGTAGGAAAAAGAAAAAAAACGAGGTTAAACAATTTGATTACATTCTTTGGAAAAATATAGGATTGAAAACAAGCATCTTATACGGAAAAAAATGCGTTCTAAAGTTGAACGAAAAACTTTAGAGTGAACAACTCGAGCGAAGGAATAAGTGTTACTTCCAGCTGGCAGTGGTACGAGTTGGAGCAGGAACATACCCCTGGTCTTGCCAAAGGAACTAACCCCTGGTTCCCATGAAATAATTTAGGAAAACTACAGAAAGTCTAAATTTGGATGGACTTACAGAGATTTGAAACCGTCTTTCATAAACATGCTAAATACGCAGTACTAGCTTGGAAACAGGGATTTACGTTAATTATGTATAAAGACGAAAATTTCTTGCCGATTGCTTGAAACCGAAGCGTGTAAGAGTGGCGAAAATATGCTCCTTTTTTCATTAGAAGTCCACAGTGCAAATGCAGAAAATTTATAGGGATACAAAGAAACAGAACCACTTGTTACTGTCGGAATGCTAGAGACAGACAAAATGAAAGTATTTGACATGACAAGCTGCGGAAGACCGTCTGAAACAATGTAGAAAATGGAAATGTACTAAAGCGAACAAGCTAGCTAGAAAGTTCATCTAAAGCCCTTAATAGAAAGAGCGGGAGTTTTTCGCGATACATGCTGACGCATTCGACTTATTTGGAACTGAAAGTGGTTTGTTTAATGAATTTCCGCGACCAGGTTCTGCTTCGCAGCTAGTTATGATTGATACTGAAGATTAACGTTCTCGGTTTAGCACAAATGATAGCCTTCGTCTTCTTGGTGTATGCGAGGACAGTTGTTTTTTTTTTTTTTTTTTTTTTTTAGTCGCCAGTTCTCTGATTGTTTGATGAGGCTACGAATTCCTCTATGGTATCAACTTCATCTCAGAGTACCATTTGCACCCTACGTCCTCAATAATTTATTAGATGTACTCAAATCTAGGTCTTCTTCTACTTTGAAGGGTACTCCTTGATTTCTTAATAGATATCCTACCGTCCTGTCCTTCAATGACAGTGTTATCCGTACATTCATTCCTTCACCTATTATGCGGGGAACCATCTCATTCTTCCTATTATTAGATCACCTAATTTTTAACATTCCTTTTATAGTATCACATACCAAAACGCATCGGTTCTCTTCTCCTCCAGTTTCCTCGCAATCAGTGAATCAATAACATCAATGCTGTGCTCCAAACGTGGGCTATCAGAATTTCTTTCGCACACTGAGGCCTACGTTTGATATTAATAGACCAGGAATGACCAAGAATGTTCATTAGTCTCTTCGTCTCGTTCAACAGCTCCTGTAATTCTGCCACACTCTCGCTGAACAGTGTTGCAAGCGAATTTCATCATTGATACTCTTCAACCCCGAATTTTAATCCCACTCCTGAGTCTTTTTTTTTATCTGTCGTTGCTTCTTCAATGTATTATCTGAACAGTAGCAGAAAAGCACTAAACCCCTGTTTTACACTCTTTTTAATCCGAGTACGTAGTTCTTGTTCATCTATTGATAATGTACCGTCTTGGTTTTTGTACACAGAGTGTATTATTTGTCTCTCCCTATAGGTTACTGCTATTTGCAGAATTTAGAACACCTTCCATCATCTTACATTGTCGTACACTTTTTCCAGGTCGACAGATCGAAGAATTTGTGCTTTTTTCTTAAATTTTTCTTCCAATAGCAAGTTCAACGTCCGACGTGGCCTAACGGTTTTAGGCTCTTCAGTCTGGAACCGCGTGACCGCTACGGTCGCAGTTTAGAATCCTGCCTCGGGCATGGATGTGTGTGATGTCCCTAGGTTAGTTAGGTTTAAGTAGTTCTAGGTTCTAGGGAACTGATGACCTCAGATGTTAAGTCCCATAGTGCTCAGAGCTATTTGAACCATTATGAACCAAGTGCAACTTCGGAACTGCTTCTCTGGTGCCTTTACCTTTACTGAAAACAAACTGATCATCTAACAGATCTCACCTTTCTTTTTCATTCTTCAGTTCAACAATCTTGTCAGATACCTGGAGGCATAAGTAGTTAAACTGATTGTGCGATAGTTCTTATCCACTCTGGCTATCTTCGGGATTGAGTGGAAGATATTCTTCCGAAAGTCTGATACTATGGTTGCAGTCTGATATATTATGGATAACAACTTTGGTTGCCCCTTCCGCCAATGATTTGAAAAAATTCTAAGGAATGTTCTGTAACCCTCCTGCATTATTTGATCGCAAGTCTCCCAAAGTTCTGTTGATCTCTGACTATAATACTACATACGCTATGTCTTCGTTATAGGATCTCATTTCTTATTTTATTACGATACAGATAAATTCTCGCCATTGTAGAGGCCCTTAATGTACCCATTCCACCTATTCGCCCTACCCTTTGCGCTTAACAATAGAATTCACATTACGCTCTTAATGCTGACGCCCTTCAGTTTAATTTCAGCGAAGACTGTTTTAACTTCTCATGATCGTGGTTCACACTCATGTGGAATTTTCTAAAGGCCATATTATTCGCTGTTGACAACTGCAGTTTCGGCCTTTGGTCCATTTTCAAGTGTTACTGCCAAAGATTTTGCTTCCTCCCATGTCAGACTTTAACATCCTTCGACATGTATACATGTGCAAACTGTGTTAGAATACTGTTTTGTTGTGATCTATGTGAATGGCATGAACATTGCTAACATTTCACGATGTAAAGAGCTTCGTTTTCATTTGATGTTACTGTATTTCTATAGTGAAAAGGCTTATTTCTGACGATGGCATTTAAACATGTCGGAGGATTTTATATTTGACATGTGCTGAAGCAAACTCTTTTGCAGTACGGCTTGAAAATTGCCCAAACACCGAAATTTCAATTGTGAAATAAATAACTTCTACAGTCAACGACGAATATGATGTCCTTTAAAGATAGGACTGTTTCCGGCTATTCCTTATTCGATTTCTTCACTTTTTCCTACAGGCTTTTTGCCTTGGCTTCAGTGCACTTCTTATTTATTTATTTCCTAAGTGACATATTTCTAATTCCTGAATTTCTTTGATCATTTTTCTAGCTGCTTCTTTCATCGACCAGATGAATTATTACTGATACCGAAGATTTATTCGTCGTTTCTTTCCTTTACCTATGCCTGCCTGTTAAAATTCAGCGTTTGCCCTTTTTCAAGATGTCCATTCACGCTCAACTGAACTTCACTGTATCTACAGTCTTCGAAAACTTCAAACGCGCATCATCATTCGTCAGTACTTCATTGTACCACACTTATTCTGCCGGGCGATTTTCTTCAACTTAAGTTTGCTCTTCATGTGATTTGAATCTATTTCTTCACCTAGATACGCTTCGCAATCCAATTTTGGATTTCGGAATATTTGATTTACCACATCGTAATCCAGAGGGAATCTTCCAGTCTCTCCAGGCCTTTTCCAAGTATACCTCGCAGCGCCATCCCTGAGATCCGAGCAGAGATAATGTGTAGAGTGAATTATTAAGGCTTTTGGTTACTCAAAGAATTTAGAGTATATTGTTAGCACATGCTGGAAAAACGGTGGTAAAGTAAGTTAAGGCTAATTATTTAAAAAAGAAAACATCCATCAAGCGTAATATTTTTTCGAAAATACGCTGACGGAAAAAATTCGCAGCACCAAAAAGTAACTAATGTAGAGCAATGTCTGTGTAGCATATTTAGGTGTTTAACATTTCAAGATTACAGGTTAATGTAAGTGCAAGATAAACCATTGCACATGTAAAATGCTGGTACATTAGTAACAGGTGTAATCGCCATAGTGTCGAATGCCAGCATGCAGACGAGCATGTATTGTGCTTTACAGGTGCCGGATGTCAGTTTGTAGGACGGAGTGCCTGTGGAATTTGGTCGGTCAATACAGGGACAGTTATTGATGTCTGTGGATGACGCTAATATTGTCGTCCGATTTGTCCCACGTGTGCTCGTCTGGAGACAGATCTGGTGATGGAGCAGGCCAAGGCAACAAGTCGACACTCTGTGGAGCAAGTTGGGTTACAACAGCGGTATGTGGGCGAGCGTTATCCTCTTGAAAAACGCCCTCTGGGATGCAGTAATACGAAATCGCACGCTAGACGATGACTACAGGTAGGGATCCAATGTGTCTAGCATGCAGACAGGTTGGTTGCAGGCCCCAAAATGGCTTCCTTTAACCAACACATGGCCGTCATTGGAACTGAGGTAATATAAGCTTTTATCAGAAAACAAAACACACTTCCACCCTGCCACCCCCCGCCCCCCTCCAATGAGCTCTCGCTTGACACCATTCAAGGCGCAAATGGCAGTGGTTTAGGATCAGTGGAACGCACGCTACGTGGTTTGGAACTGTCCTTGAAGTAAACGATTTTTGACAGCCTCGTTGTGTCACTGTGGTGCCAACTGATGCTCAGATTGCTGCTGCAGATGCAATACCATGCGCCACAGCCATACGCCTAACATGATGGTTCTCCTTCTCGGTAGTGCCACGTTGTCGCCCGGAGTCCGGTCTTCCTGTGACCGTACACTCGCGTGACAATCGCGGACAGCAGTCACGTACAGCGGATACTTTCCTGTCAATTACTGCTTCTCGTAGCCCTGTTCCACGACATCGTCCAAACTCAGTGAAGTGGCCTTAGAGGCACTCTTGACTACCATCAACTCACCACGTCCAGTCTCGAGGGTAACTGACCTTCACGACCATTACAGTGTGTATTTAAAAAAAATCTGATTTCAATCCTCATAGAAGTGCTCTTAGCGCCACTCCTAAGCGATTGGCCTGATATGTGAATAGACATCACCTTTCAAATGTAGAACTACGCCTACCAACGTTTGTTTATGTGGCACCACTCCTTCTTGGTGTGGCGATTTTTTTTTCTATCAGTGTATATTGCCCATGTAAAACAGGGAGGTAAAGAAATTGGCGAAATGGGAGTAGGATTCGCGCACTGAGGGCTACGTACAACCTTAATTATGGTTCAAATGGCTCTGAGCACTATGGGACTTAACATCTGAGGTCATCAGTCCCCTAGAACTTAGAATTACTTAAATCTAACTAACCTAAGGACATCACACACATCCATGCCCGAGGCAGGATTGGAACCTGCGACAGTAGCGGTCGCGTGGTTCCGGACTGAAGCGCCTAGAACCGCTCGGCCAGACCGGTCGGCTTAATTATGTATACATATAGTTCTTCCATCCTGGGAATGGAGAATCTCAACGATTTTTGCCTGTTATCGATATCAATACTGGCAAGATATTGGCCGGGGGAATTCCAAGACCATATGGAATTTTCTATAGTAGTCCCTCAGACTAACCCGGACATACAAAAAGAAGCGAGAAGGGAGACTTCAGTTTACATACGTTAGACAGAAGATTTATTAAAACATTTTTATTTTATTGCTAAAATATGACTACAACTTACATTTTATGTTTGCATGGGGCAATTTTAGTCTATTATGCTTTAGATGGATGATGGATGCAATGTTTGGTTGAAATGGTAAAATACATTATACATGTGATATAATCACAGTTTAAAAAGCTACAGCTTTTTTACTTGTACTATGAAACCTTGCTTCTTGCCGAATTCCATGATTCTAGGTAGATGGGAAGTACCCTATAGGTTTTGATGAATGAGTTTCGGAGTATCTAAAATATGACGTAAATGACCGAATATTTTGACAGCATTGAGTTAGATGTTTAAATTTCTTACGCCGTTAAGGGACCGTAGACTTTAGTATATGATATAAACCCGAAGGTAATACGTCAACCTGTTACAGAGAAGACGGACAAACAGACAGACGAATAAAAATAAAAAAAATATTTTTTCTGTGATGTCATTACAAATCAGCATTTTTTGAATTTTTTCCTATTCTTGTATCGCGAAACCTTTCTTCTTGATTCTGGGTCAACGGGAAGCATTCCATAGGTTTTGATGACTGAGTTTCCGAGTATCAAAGTATGTGACGTAAATGGCCGTAAATTTTGACTGAGGTGACTTAGGAGCTTAAAATTTGTAAGTTTGCAAGGGACCTCAGTGTGTCACATTATTTTGAACATGTCTAGCCGTTGCTGAGACAAAAGGCTTGTTAACAGCCGGATATACAGATAGGCAACAGGACAATAAAGCGATCTTGTTAGGGTTCCGTGTTTTCAGACCGAGGCAGGGAACCCTAAAAAATACTAGTATGTACTATTCCATACATGACAATGGCAGGTGATTCCCAATGCGGGAAGGAGACATCAATCCACGCGATAAAGTACTTTCAGAGCTTCCTTTTTTGGTTTACGGTAGCGTCAGACGATACTGGAGCACCTCGTCTATTCTTGAACATTCCGATGTTGCATGACGTAAAAAAGACAGTTATTGACGAACTCATCTGATGCCGCCGGACATCAGGGGCCGTGTCAGAGGGCACACTCGTTACACACGGAGCTACGATCCACTGATCACGTTGCGAGCTGACATAATTCCCTGGCACAGTAACCCACATCGGAGCGGAAGCGAGATAAGAACGTGAGTCTCAGTTATTGACAGCGGTAGGTACTTTTCTGAAGGCGATAACTGCAAATGACGAAACTTATAGAGCTGTGACAAAAGATGTCAGCTTTTTTTCCTCAAGTTGCCGGTGGTTGTCCTTGCTGTTAATCGACCGGTAAGTTGTCTCAGCGAAAAAGTTAATAGCAAGGTAATTCACCATGTATCCTCAGCTGAGTACGCTTTTCAGTTTACTCTTTCTCACAGTTAGCCGTTGTGCACATTTCCTCGACGAAGGTTAAGTTTGTGGCATAATATTTCCACGGGAGGGAAGTGTGCTTTTTGTAAGTATCGGGGTAGGTTATCAAGTAAAGTCGTTATATGATCATGACTACAAGCAGCTACTTTGTCAGAATATGTATTTAGGTCTTGCTAGGTAACATCTACATCTGATTAATAAAATTCTTTTCCGGGCTATTATGCCGTGGTCTGATGGATTTCGCATTGTAACCCAACGTTTCGTCCCCATCTGCGGAGGACATCTTCAAGGGGGTTCGTGGCTTCTGTTAACTTCCGAAACACACACTGTCTCACACAGCAGTCAGTAGTGAGACAATGTGTGTTTCGGAAGTTAACAGAAGCCACGAACCCCCTTGAAGATGTCCTTCGCAGATGGGGACGAAACGTTGGTTTAAAATGCGAAATCCATCAGACCACGGCATAATAGCCCGGAAAAGAATTTTATTAATCATGACGGTTCCGGCCGTGAAAGTTTACATTTTACAACATCTACATCTACATCTACATGGATACTCTGCAAATCACATTTAAGTGCCTGGCAGAGGGTTCATCGAACCACCATCACAATTCTCTATTATTCCAATCTCGTACAGTGCGCGGAAAGAATGAACACCTAAATATTTCCGTACGAGCTATGATTTCCCTTATTTTATCGAGGTGATCGTTCCGCCCTATGTAGGTCGGTGTCAAAAAAATATTTTCGCATTCGGAAGAGAAAGTTGGTGATTGGAATTTCCTGAGAAGATTCCATAGCAACGAAAATCGCCTTTGTTTTAATGATGTCCATCCCAAATCCTGTTTCATTTCTGTACACTCTCTCCCATATTTCGTGATAATACAAAACGTGCAGCCTTCCGCACAACATTTTCTGTGTGTTCGTTCCAATTTAAGTTGTTCGTAACTGTAATACCTAGGTATTTAGTTGAATTTACGGCTTTTAGATTAGACTGATTTATCATGTAACCGAAGTTTCACGAGTTCCTTTTAGCACTCATGTGGATGAGTTTTCGTTATTTAGGGTCAACTGCCACTTTTCGCACCATTCAGATATCTTTTCTAAATCGTTTTGCAGTTTGTTTTGGTCTTCTGGTCGTGTCGTTGTGTGAAGGAAGGAAGGGTAGAAGGTGAGGGTTCAACATCCTGTCGACGATGAGTTCGTACGAGACGAAGCACTAGCCCAGTTTGCCATAATCGATTCAGGGAAACCATGGAAAACCAAGACGTCAATGGCCAAACACAGATTTTAGCACTCCATGAATGCAAGTCCAGCGTCGTAACCAATGCACCATGCCTCTCGGTTGTTACTTGCACCAATTAATGATAACAGAACCACGAAGTAAGATAATGGTCGTGGCACTCTGTCTATGCTTCGTTGCCCACTGCGATAATAGCGCGCCAAGCGGTCAACAAGCCACATTTCCGCATGCAATATCGCATGAGTGGGAATACTATCATGTATATAGATTTTTAGCACAGTTTATGCAATGGGCAGCATACTTAGTGCAATAAAATTCAATAATGACTAAAAAGTGACAGCACATTTCTCATCTTTTAGTTTCCTAAGTCCCTCAGAGTTATGAAACGGCACCTCACAGGACAGCTTATTTCTGATTCTCTTGTAACGTGCACATGGTTATTGAAGAATGTCATTATCCTTCCATGACAAAAAATTGCTAGCAAACACCAGCGATCTGATCTTTTGCAGGACGGGGTACATCTGTGTGCGAAGTTTTGTTTGCGACACTTTCATCCAGATCAGTGAGTTTGTAACGTAGGGAACTTGTTCGGAATGTAATACCTACATTATTTATCGTACAAAGTAAGCAACAACACCTGTAGCTGCATGGAAAACCACCCAGAAGCGACAGTAAAAAAATGGTTCAAATGGCTCTGAGCATTGTAGTACTTAACTTCTGAGGTCATCAGTCCCCTAGAACAGAACTACTTAAACCTAACTAACCTAAGGACATCACACACATCCATGCCCGAGGCAGGATTCGAACCTGCGACCGCAGCGGTCCCGCGGTTCCAGACTGTAACGCCTAGAACCGCTCGGCCACAACGGCCGGCCACGACAGTAAAACATCAAAGGTAATAAAATTGTTTCCCAACACAGAAGATACCAGTTACACAATAATTATTACATCTGAACCACAAATGGCACGAATCTTCGAAATATTCGCTTTTGAAGCAGAATTTACAAAAAAAAAAATCTTACGTAAGAAAGCGTAGTGAAGCGTAAGAATGGGCAAATCAATTGACCACACAAAAAAATTTTACGTGTCAATGAAAGTCCTAAAAATAATAGAAATAGGCAACAACAGAAATATGTGCTGCTCATGTATGAAATACGTGTTTATATCCTCTTGCTTTCAGTGGAGTAAGCTGAATTTATGCAGTTGTTCGGAAATATTTCTTCGGGATTAAGTTGTTGTTTATGTCATTGATTCAGTCAGATTTGTCTGTTTTTACATTTATTTTACGTTAATTTATGTCTCTTGATGGTTTAATAACTCATGGAACGCAAAACACAACAGTTAATTCGTTAATTAAGTAGAAAAATACTTAAAAACGAACTTTGTCGTTACGACGCAGTCAACAGTCACCTTTCTAACCGCTTGGAGCGCTAGTGTCGCTCCATCTGTCAAACGGTAACAACATCGGCTCAGAGAGTATCGCGACTGGTATGTTAGACTGTGACAGAACTTTAAAAGAGTGCCAAAGAAATTAAACATGAATCTAAGGTACACGGTACTGCGTGGTTCGTTTCTCGACCTAGTGTAGTGAACCCAATTGTATGGGAAAGAGCTGTATTGAGAAAACTAGCAGCAGTCTGCTACCGGCAGGGCCGTGCGAACGGATACCGCCTGTCACGCTTGGACGTACGGCACAATGCAGACTTCCGCTCTCTGGTGATATCGTGGGAGTGATTTCTGAAGTTCTGCACGCGAGAACTTCCGGTTGCACGCAACACAGGACGCTGCGTGGGGCGAAGCCCTCCATTTTGACCTATGATATCAGGACGTGGGAAACTAAAAATTACAGCATTCATTCATGTTCTGAATTTGTTGTGGAAACTCTGTCACTAAGTAGCTTTATGGCTTTGTTTTCCATTTAGCCGCGTACCCGCCAAATTGAATGAACTGTCTCACGACATCTCAGGCATTTCTTCATTGCAACGTACATTCGCACCTCACAGACCGGAGCAACATTGAGGTGTATAGTTATTGCAGCGGCCGGAACTTCACGCTCTGCAATAGAACTAGCGTCGTTTTCAGTCCATATGTATACATGGTGAAGGTGAAGCAGAATATTAGGACCTGGTGACGGAATGAACAGTCTGAACACAGGATATAAACCAAAAATTAACTAAAGAAAGACGAAAGTAATGAGGATTAGGAGACATGAGAGAAGTGATTAACTTAACAGCAAAAGTCAGAACCACGTAGAAGACAAAGAAAAACTGGGCCACCTTGGAAGCGAAAAAACACATAACGAAGCGAGGAGTGCTGACTAGCACAGGCAAAGAGGGCATTTCTCGCTGATAGAAGTCTATTAGCATCAGCATAGGGCATAATCTGAGAAAGAAATTTCTGAGAATGAACGTGAAACACAACACTGGATGGGTGATAATCATAGACTGTGGGAAAACCGGAAAAAAGAATCTAAGCCTTTGACATGCGGTGTAACACAATGATAGTGTCATTTATGTGGACTGGCCCGGCGGATTAACAACGACGGCCGCTGTGCCGGCCAGCCTGGTTGTGGTTTTTCGGTGGTTTTCCACATCCCCTAGGTGAATACCGGGATGGTCCCCACATCCCGCCTAAGTTACACGACTCTCAGACATTTGAAGCGCATTCACACTATTTCACGATTTACTCTAGACGCAGACAGCTGGGGTACAGTGCTTCCATACCGGGGAGTGTGAGGTGGCGGCAAGAAGGGCCACCCCTTAAAATTAACGATGCCGATTCCGTACTTAACCCTGCCGACCCTGCGCACAATGCCACACAAGGGCAGTAGCAAAAGAAGAAGAAGAAGCAAGATGGAACAATAAATGGAGATTCTCAGCAGAATCGTGGCAAATGCCGAACTTAAGAAGAGACAGGATGATAGGACATTTGTTAAGAGCTCGGGAAATAACTTTATAACTTTTATGACACTCGACGAAGTCGCAGAGAGGAAACACTGTAGGTGAAGACAGATTAGAACACATCCAATAAATAAACAAAGTACTACTCAGAGTTGAAGAGAGGAAGTCGTGGTGAACCGCATCGGTCTATTCACAAGCCTGATGATCGAAAAAATGTGTGCATAAGAGGATAATTTTCCCAAAGAGCATATCTACTTCACAGGATACATATAAGCAATAAAAACCCTGCAGATCGACCATAATTCATTATTACCAACTTTTGATCCAGTTTTAACAGAATCTGTACTAGGAAACTTTTCGACCAACCTATTGTTCAAGTACTTTTTGTCTCCATATCTGATAACTTCAGAAGGGGATAAAAGAATCAGTTTGAAATTAGAGCAGACAATTAATTACAATTAGATTCAAGTAACTTATAATCAATGCAACCAATATGAAAGAGAACAAATTAATAATAGTTTTAACAGTGTACATTGGAGTGATTCGTTCTGACATTAACATCATTCAAGACTCGACATACAGATACATGGAGACTTGTATGCATGTCAGAGACGTTTTTAGATTTTGACACGTGCTAAAGTACAATTATACCACTTAACAATGGTCACTAGGCCAAAATTGCAATAGCTCAAATAAATAATTTGTACAGTCAATGGTGAACATGGTGTTTATTTTAAAATTTTGAGATGATTAGGAACCTTAATCAGTAGAAAATCAGGGAAGTTAAAAATGGTTTGATCACTAAGGGAATTACTTCCACTTTTAAGTCTAACCTTGAACAGGGAAACAAGGATGATGGTGGATGGAGAAGAGCTATGGGTTACTGGTGAATTACGGCGCACCTGCTGATTTACGTTGTATGTGGACTAGGAAGAGGCTTGGAGTCCTTCACGATAAAGTAACATTGTTCAGAAACACGTACGAACTATGAGTTCATCTAAAACTGCAGGACGTGCTATAGCTGTATCAGGCGACAAATCTTTGAAAGCTTAATAAAACATAAAAATTGTCAACTGCAGAAATATCAGAAGTTAAGGACATGCTACACCTAATATTGTCTCACCATTACTTTACATTTAATGGGAAAGTTAATCAACAGAATGCGGGTCTTGCCAACGGCAGTAGCACTTCAAGTTTTCTGGCAGACATATTTCTCAATCATTTGGGAAGTAAGATCTTTAATGAAGACAATATACACAAAAGTAAAATAGTATATTACTTGAGATATGTTGATGACACCTTGCTGCTATTTGATGGAACAAAAGATGAGCTCGAAAAACTACTAGCAGCATTGAATTCTTTCCTCAAAAAGATAAAATTCGCAATAGAACATGAGGGAAACAACAGCATAAACGTCCTAGACTTTAAAATCACATTTTTGCAAAAACATACATAATGTCTTCTGGGATAACAGCAATCAGTGATTTTATAATGTTACTTAAAAACCGTCTTGATTGCAATTTTTTTTATTCATATGACCGGTTTCGGTTCATTCAGAACCATCTTCAGATCTGATATTTTAGTTACAGGAGTAACCCGACCAAATCCAGCAATTTTCACATGCTACGTCACATTTTTTACTCCTGTAACTGAAATATCAGATCTGAAGATGGTTCTGAATGAACCGAAACCGGTCATATGAATTTAAAAAAATTGTAATCAAGACGGTTTTTAAGTAACATCTTAAAATCACAAATCACCAACCACCAACAAAAACACAAGTTCAGCACAAACAGAAAACGCACAAACACAGACATAACACTTGACAATTCACCATGCCATCCCACCACACAGAAACATGCTGCATTTATGTCCATGCTACACAGAGTACACTGCATTGAGTCAAGAATGAGATAGATACAATAAAGAGCTTTGCCATAAGCAATGGCAACACAGCCAAAACAATTGACAGTTTAAGCAGACAAATACACAAAAGCAAGAGAATAATAGGACACACTGTAAAACGAGAGCAAATATTCGCCAGTACCCCTTACCTGGGCCCCATATCACAAAAAATCGCCAACCTTTTCAGAAAAACAAATTTAACAGTTGCAAAAATGGTGCAAATGGCTCTGAGCACTATGGGACTTAACATATGAGGTCATCAGTCCCATAGAACCTAGAATTACTTAAACGTCACTAACCTAAGGACATCACACACATCCATGCCCGAGGCAGGATTCGAACCTGCGACCGTAGCAGTCGCGCGGTTCCGGACTGGAGAGTGTATCAGGTGACACATTCATACGATATCTGACTCACAAATTTGGTTCAAAAAGGAAACTCATGTATTACGAAGTTGTCACAAATGTTCTTTATAAGTATGAGAAAAGACATGATAGTCTGACATTTGAGATACGGCAGGTGAAAAGCTGGAGAACTACAGAGGCTGGGTAAAAAGCACCGCTATGAAGGAACACTTGAACATAAACGCAGATACAAGCCAAGCCAACAGGTTGCGTTATTGCATTTGACAACGAACGGCACCTGTGCGATGTCTTTGATAGGTTTCAAGTGTCAGATGTGGTCAGAATAGTGATCTGTGTAGTTGTGATAGTGCATCAGGTCGGAGCTGAGTGAATTCAAACGTGGGCATTTTTCTGCTGCTCTTATGGTGGGTGCTTCCTTAAGGAAGACAGTGAAAGTGCTTGGTGTTTCAATAGGGACCATATCGAAGACTTATTGCGCATACGGGAAAAGCGGAAAAATATCATCGCTGAGCCACAAACCGGACGAAAGTACACTCATGCTCACAAATAAAGTACAATGCTGATACATGGTGAAACAACGCTCTGGTGGACCGTTTGCGGGTTTAAGTCACCTCGGGGTATGACCATGCAGTGAAATGGACCTGCGATCGTCGCACGGTGGCGCTGACAGCAGTCCACATACAATGAGGTGTGTTGGTGCACGTCAGAGTGCGGTGCAGCGAGTAAGTGTGCAGACGTTTTCAGACGTGCTAATGGTGACTGTGTGTTGAAAATGGCTCAAAGAACACATATTGATGACGTTATGAGGGTGACTGGAGGCTGGTCAAACACAGCAGGTTGTAGCACGGGCCCTCCGTGTCCCACAAAGTGTGATCTCAAGATTATGGCACCGATTCCAGCAGACATGAAACGTGTCCAGGCGCTACAGTACGGGACGTCCACAGTGTACAACACCACAAGAAGACCGATATCTCACCAGCAGTGCTCGCAGACGGCAACGGAATACTACAGGTAGCTTCGCTTGGGACCTTACCGCGACCACTGGAACAGTTGTCTCCAGACACACAGTCTACAGACGACTGAACAGAAACGGTTTATTCGCCTGGAGACCTGCAAGGTGCATTCCATTGACACCTGGTCACAGGAGAGCCCATAAAGCCTGGTGTCAAGAACATAGTACATGGTCATTGGAACAGTGGTCCCAGGAAGGAGTCCAGGTATAGTCTTGCCGGGTTTTTCATCTGGCGTGAATCAGGAACCAGATACCAACCCCTTAATCTCCTTGAAAGGGACCTGTATATGGAGGTCGTCATTTGATGGTGGGGGGGGTGGGATTATGATTGGTACACGTATAACCCCCCCCCCCCCCCCCTGCATGCCTTTGACAGAAGAACTGTAACAGGTCAGGTGCATCGAGAGGTCATTTTGCACATGTATTTGTGCCTTTTCAGGGGTGGGGTGGGTCCCACCTTCCTCCTGATGGACGTTAACGCTCGGCCCCACCGAGCTACGATCGTGAAGAAGCACCTTGAAACGGAAGATATCAGGCGAATGGAGTGGCCTGCCTGCTATACAGACCTAAGCCCCATCGAGCATGTCTGGGATGCTCTCGGTCGACGTATCGCCGCACATCTTCAAGCCCCTACGACACAGGAGCTCCGGCAGGCACTGGTGCAAGAATTGGAGGCTATATCCCGAGTATGCCAACCCGTTGTGCGGCCTGTGTACGTGTGCAAGGCGATCATATCCCATACTGATGTCGGGGTTCATGTGCAGGAAACAGTGGGGTTTTGTAGCACATGTGTTTCGGGACGGTTTTCTCACCACCAATACCATGAACTTCTGTGTCGTGTGTGTTCCCTATGTGCCTATGCTATTAGCGCCAGTTTTGTGTAGTGTCACGTTGTGTGGCACCACATTCTGCAATTATCCTTAATTTACGAGCATAAGTGTATAGCGAGCATTCGTGACGGACGGTCACTGCAGAGGAAAAAAGCAATGGGATGAGAACTGCAAAAGTCGCTGCAAAACTTGATGTCGCACCTGCGAACACTGGACTCGCATTCGGGAGGAAGACGGTTCAAACCCCAGTCAGGCCATCCAGATTTAGGTTTCCCGTGGTTTCTCCGAATCGTGTAAGGCAAATGCCGGGATTGTTCCTTCGAAAAGGCACGACCGACGTCTGCCTCCATCCTTCCCTAATCCGAGTTTCTGCTCCGTCTGTAATGACCTCGTTGTCGACGAGACGTTAAAAACTTATATCCTCCTCCTCCTCGCAGCTGAAAAGGACGTCAGGACCATAAAAATACGAAGGGATCTCCATAATTTTCGAAGTGCAGGGCGAGCTGGAATTCCAAAACCACAGATCAGTATTGCAAATACCTGTAACTGAAAAACGTGGTGGCTAAGCCATAAGACCTGGACTATGGAACAATGGAAGAATGTAATTTGGTCGGATAAGTGCTACTGGACAGTGTTTCCAACTTAAGGCCGAGCTCACGCCCTTAGTGTAAAACGTAGGGAGTATTCGGTGATGCTTTGGGTGGCGGTATCGTGGTGTTTCCATGGACCCCAGGGGTACCGTGGATGGTAGCATAACTGCCTATGATTATGTGACCAGTCTGGCTGATCAGGTCCACCTCATGGTATGATGTTTAGTCCTCAGTGGTGATGCTATGTTCCAAGAAGACAGGGTCCCTGTTCACACAGTTACCGTCGTGCAGGATTGGTTTTGTGAGCACGAGAATGAACTGTAGCACTTCCTATTTTCACCACAGTCTCCAGATCACAAAATAATGGTGCTTCTGTGGTTTTCTTTGGAGATAAAGATGCATGGTGGCTACACACCTCCATAGTCGTTACCTAGACTTGGTGTAACGTTCCCCTGAAAACTATTCAGGATTTGAAACTTCCTGGCAGATTAAAACTGTGTGCTGGACCGAGACTCGAACTCGGGACCTTTGTCTTTCGCGGGAAAGTGCTCTAACAACTGAGCCACCCAAGCACGACTCACGCCCCGTCCTCACAGCTACACTTCTGCCAATACCTCGTCTCCTTCCTTCAAAACTTCACAGAAGTTCTCCTGCAAAACTGCAGAACTAGCACTCCTGGAAGAAAGGATATCGCAAAGATGTGACTTAGCCACAGCCTGGGGGATGTTTCCAAGTTTGGAAGGTAGGTGACGAGGTACTGGCAGATGTGAAGCCGTGAGGACGGCCCCGTTGTGCTTGGGTTGCTCAGATGGTATAGCACTTGCCCGCGAAAGGCAAAGGTCCCGAGTTCGAGTCTCGGTCCGGCACAAAGTTTTAATCTGCCAGGAAGTTTCATATCAGAGCACACTCCGCTGCAAATTGAAAATCTCATTCTGGTATTCGGCATTTGTATGAAGCCACTCTGGGATGACTGGAAGCTATTTTGAACGCCAACGATTCTCCTGCCCCGAGTTCGGGATGATGATGTGTTTTCCTTTTGGGGTTCCCGTATTTTTGTCCAGGCCCCTCCTATGTGAACGGAATGATCCACATGCATTTATGACCAACAACAAAGAAGACCAGGAAGAATTTTCTCTCAGCTGAAAGTATTTCAAGACAAACACGGTGGTATGTCACCCGTACCGTTGCGTGGCGCACCTGTGCATGCCACAACTAACCAGTTGTTACTCTCAGGGTAAAACTTTTATCACCAAGCTCTACAGCGTTACTAATAGTAGTGGTTGTTATTGTTGCAGAAGAGGAAAGTGTGCGTGTTTTAGTGGAAGCAGAAGGGATAGAGAAGGACAAGTTGCTGAAGTAAAAGTAAGAAGACAAAACTACACTTTTCCCACTCCATCGGGCTGGCTCGTACAGCAACCATACAAAGATAATTTTTTATGCTTAGAAATAAGCATACGCCAACATCGCACTAAAAAGGTTGTGTACCTATCCAATATATAAGAAGCTGTAAGAATTTTTTTTAACTAAAAAGAAGTACAGTAGCAGAGGCAGAACTGAAAGTGCAAACGTTACCTTCGATACACATGTACAGACATAATGGCAGAAGGAGTGGTGTAGCGACAGGATTGCAGACATGGGGCTTCGTCTGGACACAGTGTAGTGAAACTGACCAACATAGCTGAAGATGTGCACACATGTGTACAATTAAGGACTGGACTTTCCGCCTCGTGTGGCTTAGTAGCCAAACTTCACACAGGCAGAGTGCAAGAGTGATTCTGAAATAAAATTTTTAAAAAAATTGTTCAAATGGTTCTAAGCACTATGGGACATAACATCTGAGGTCATCAGTCCCCTAGACTTAGGACTACCTAAACCTAACTAATCTAAAGACGTAACACACATCCATGCCCGAGGCAGGATTCGAACCTGCGACCGTAGCAGCAACTGGGTTCCGGACTGAAGCGCCTAGAACCGTTCGGCCGAAACGGCCAGCTAAAAATTCAATGACGATCATATAACGGGGATTAAAAATTAGGCTACTGAACAAAACATTGTGAAGGTCGAATATATTAAAATAATAAATAAACATAAAGGGGTTATCTAAATGAAAATTAGAAGAAAAATACTGCATAGATCAGCAAAGGCAGCGCAAGTTGTAGTAGTAAATGATGTGGGCCTCAATAAAATGTAGTCAAGTATAAAAATAGGTATTTGTCAATTTCACTAGACTGTGTTTAAACGAGGCCATAAGATTAATGTGGATCTATCGCTGCTCCGCCGCACAAGCCGCTGTATGTGTATCGGAGGTAACATTTGGACTTTTCAGTTCTGCTTCTGTTACAATACTACATCTTAGTTTTAATGATTTTATTATTACTTCATATTTATTGTACAGGTACAAGCCCTGTTTGGTGTGATCTTGATGGTCTTCACTATGCTTGTGACTGATGAATTCTTCTCGGGTTGTCGGCCGAAGATGATGGGTACGAAACTCATTGAAACGTTGCGACAAGACGACGCCACCACTCGGCTGATAACCCGAGAAGAATTCATCAGTGGAATACGCCAAGGAAGACTGAAATCGCATACATTCACTATGCTTATTTCACAGCATATAAGCAAAGGTAATAAGTTTTCTTTCTAGTGGTTCGCAGGCACTTTTTTGATATTTTTATTTCGAGCCGTCTGTGATAGGAACATACCTCTGGCTATTGATGTTTCCTTTTCTCCTTTTTTTTTGTAGATAATCCGATGATGCGCTGATAGATGAAATGCATCATTAAAACAGTAAGTTCCACAGCCGAGACTTTTTTTTAAAATTCAAAATAAGAAGAAACTGGTTGAATGCAAGAAGGGTAGTCTAAATTGCAGTAACAGGGGAAGACTGAAAAGATGGCGCTACTCGTTAATGCGACATCGTATTAGCCAAAATCGTGAACAGAGATTGAAAATACCGCTTCAATTGTAAGGTTCTTTTTATTTAGAACACGACCGGTTTCGGGCTCTTATACGCCCATCATCAGGTGTTATAACTTGGTGCAGTGACCTCAGGCGCCTCGGTGGACGAGTACAACAGCGAGAGCAGAGTACCCCGCGGCGCCCGCGGCCACAGCACAGAGTTGTAACACCAGATGATGGGCACATGAGAGCCCGAAACCGGTCGTGTTATAAATAAAAAGAACATCGCAACTGAAGCGGTATTTTCAGCGTCTGCTATAAGGCTCAGCTACGGATGTTCCTCCAACAGGACTGTCTGTGAAGTCGTGAGGTTTCAAAGGGCGGAGAGGTGGCGCAGAGAGCAGAGCGGGCGACTCACCAGCAGCTTCTTGGCCTTCTCGGAGAGCGAGGAGCCGAGCTTGAGGTGGGCGGCCATCCACATGAGCTCGGAGACGCTGAACAGACCCGGTAGGTGGTCGGCCTGCTGGATGTAGCTGGCCTGCCGGCGCAGGCGGCTGTCGCCCGGCTGCAGCGGCACCTCGTCCAGCCGCAGCTCGCCGCCCATGCCGCGCGTCCTGCACCCACACCAAGCACCCAGCCTCAACTAGCGCCGTTGCAAAGTACCGATATACAGGGTGTTACAAAAAGGTACGGTCAAACTTTCAAGAAACATTCCTCACACACAAAGAACGGAAATATGTTACGTGGACATGTGTCCGGAAACGCTTACTTTCCGTGTTAGAGCACATTTTATTACTTCTCTTCAAATCACACTAATCATGAAAACACACAGCAACAGAACGTACCAGCGTGACTTCAAACACTTTGTTACAGGAAATGTTCAAAATGTCCTCCGTTAGCGAGGATACATGCACCCATCCTCCGTCGCATGGAATCCCTGATGCGCTGATGCAGCCCTGGAGAATGGCGTATTGTATCACAGCCGTCCACAATACGAGCACGAAGAGTCTCTACATTTGGTACCGCGGTTGCGTAGACGAGAGCTTTCAAATGCCCCCATAAATGAAAGTCAAGAAGGTTGAGGTCAGGAGAGCGTGGAGTCCATGGAATTGGTCCGCCTCTACCAATCCGTCGGTCACCGAATCTGTTGTTGAGAAGCGTACGAACACTTCGACTGAAATGTGCAGGAGCTCCATCGTGCATGACCACCCGTGGAGGCCAATCAGCTGCTGATAGTGCCTGCACACGCTGTAAATGGTACGGAAACAACAGGTTCTACCGTAGCACTCTCCATACAGTCACGTGGTCAACGTTACCTTGTACAGCAGCAACTTCTCTGACGCTGACATTAGGATTATCGTCAACTGCACGAAGAATTGCCTCGTCCATTGCAGGTGTCCTCGTCGTTCTAGGTCTTCCCCAGTCGCGAGTCATAGGGTGGAATGTTCCGTGCTCCCTAAAACGCCGATCAATTGCTTCGAATGTCTTCCTGTCGGGACACCTTCGTTGTGGAAGCCTGTCGCGACTCAAACGTACCGTGCCACGGCTATTGCCCCGTGCTAATCCATACATCAAATTGGCATCTGCCAGCTCCGCATTTGTAAACATTGCACTGACTGCAAAACACCGTTCGTGATGAACACTAACCTGTTGATGCTACGTACTGATGTGCTTGATGCTAGTACTGTAGAGCAATGAGTCGCATGCCAACACAAGCACCGAAGTCAACATTACCTTCCTTCAATTGGGCCAACTGGCGGTGAATCGAGGAAGTAGAGTACATACTGACGAAACTAAAATGAGATCTAACATGGAAATTAAGCGTTCCCGTACACATGTCCACATAACATCTTTTCTTTATTTGTGTGTGAGGATTGTTTCCGGAAAGTTTGGCCGTAACTTTTTGTAACTCCCTGTAGAGAAATTTCGATATTTTTCCAGGCAACATTGATATACATATCGAGTGCCGATATATATATATATATATATATATATATATATATATATATATATATATATATATATATGTGAAGATACTAACTGTTCTCGAAAGAACAGATACCATTGACGACCGTGCATCTTCTCTGGCGACAGGTGTTGTTAATATACCTTGATAGGGACAGCTGAAACTGTGTGCCCCGACCGGGACTCGAAAGTGGGATTTCCTGCTAACATGGCAGACGCCCTATCCATAAGAGCCACCGAGGACACAGATGAATAGCGCGACTGCAGGGTCTTGTCCCTTGCACGCTTCCCGTGAGACTCACATTCCCAACTGCCCACAATATACATACGTTCAAATGGTTCAAATGCCTCTGAGCACTATGGGACTTAACAGCTGATGTCATCAGTCTCCCAGAAGTTAGAATTACTTAAACCTCACCAACCTAACGACATCACACACATCCATGCCCGCGGCAAGATTCTAACCTGCGGTCGCGCTTTTCCAGACTGAAGCCCCTAGAACCGCTCGGCCACTTCGGCCGGGTATACATACGTAATGTACCTAATAGGTATTTGACTATGCACTCATTACTCGTGCACACCAAGGTAACGATTACCGTAAGAGTTCTGCCAACCTGTGCGCATTCGCACAGACGAAGGTCAATGGCTGGGTAGCCTTTAACTATATATATGAAGACATTAACTGTTCTTGAAATACAACGGTATCTGTTCTTCCGAGAACAGTTACTATCTTCATATATATTAGTTAAAGGCTACCCAGCCATTGACCTCCGTCTGTGCGAATGCGCACAAGTTGCCTGATCTCTTACGGGAATTGTTACCTTAGTGTGCGCGAGTAATGAGTGGATGGGCAAATATGTACTAGGTACATTACGTATGTAGATTGTGGACAGTTGCGAATGCGGGTCTCACGGGAAGCGTGCAAGGGATAAGACCCTGCAGTCGCGCTATTCAGCTGTGTCCTCGGTTTCTCAGATGGATAGAGCGTCTGCCATGTAAGGAGGAGATCCCAGGTTCGAGTCCCTGTCGGGGTACACATTTTCAGCTGTCCCCATCGAGGTATATCAACAACACCTGTCGGTAGCTGAGGGTTTCAATTAATATATATTGCAATTTTCGGTAAATATTTGAAATTATTCTTTTGAAATTACAGTAGGACATAATTTTACTTTCACCATGTGAGGAAATCATACTACTTTTTAAGCTATCATTATGCCCAGTCTCTCTCGAAATAGAAGGCACAAAGAAGTCTTTCGATTGCACCAGCGAAGGGTGGTGGTGGTGGGGGGGGGGGGGGGGGAAGAAGTGGTGAGGGTGGGGAGGGATTGAATGAAATAACATGATTTCCGAAGTGAGAAAATAACACACCAGTTGCGTTTAAAAACAATTCTTAACGCAACTTTCTTCACATCGGCATTCTTTAAAAAGTTGTTGGTGAAAATGATTAACAAAAATCTAAATGAGAAAATCGGTCTTTGCGGTGTGCAGAGGCGTGTGAGGGGAAATGCTGACGTAATCGGCCCTCGGCACTGCCAACAGTAACAGCAGCGTTTAACTGCACCAAAGCAACTCTCACACTTCGACTGCTAGTTGGCTGCCGTTTGCAAAAAAGGAAAAACACGGAAGGCGACATGAATTCTTCTGGACAAATACGATATGTGACGAAAACAAACGACGGACCCAGGGGACACCTGTTACTGTACCACTTACATGCAGTTACCGTTAGCAAAGTGGTTACCGCCAAACGTAAACGTGCATCGTTTTCCTTTCAAGTCTTGCTCTAAGGGCGATAAGCAGGCAGCTAGCTTGTTGATCTACAGAACATCTAATAATAAATCATGTGTTTTGCAAAAATAGACATAATGTCTGCAGGGATACCGCAGTCACGCAGCATGTGAAGGTTGCGTAATGTGGACGGGTTACTCCTGTAGCCGATTTTTGCAGTTCTGAAGATGGTTCTAGAGGAACCGAAACCGGCCATATGAACAAATATTTTGCAGTCAAGGCGGATTGTAAGTAACACTGAATAAATCAAGTGCCTGCGAAAGGCAAAGGTCCCGAGTTCGAGTCCCGGTCCGGCACGCAGTTTTAATCTGCCAGGAAGTTTCATATCAGCGCACACTAGGCTGCAGAGTGAAAATCTCATTCTGGAAATAAATCAATACTTAAATATACAGTTCTAAAACTGGCAGTATATTTACAATGAGCAGCCGATTTTTTTTTTTGTCAGTACGTCGAAAATCTTTCCGTCGAAATACCGATATATCGGTATTTTTTTTTTCGATGCAACGAGGGCTGATAATAATTTGTTTTTAAATATTGAAACCGGATTCCCAATATTTTTAAAAATACCAACAGTGCTAGCCTGAGCAGAGTCCCGTGTCGAGGCCGAACGGGGAGCCGAGCTCCCGAAACTCAGAATCTTATCTGAGCACGCTGTGACGATACGGAAACGCTTCTGTGCGTACCAAACACAAAGTAATGTCTCCTATTTTTTCCTCCTTCACTAAGCTGATGACAGAGTAATCATAAAACAACACTGTACAAATTCAGAAAATAACCAACGTTGATGTACGTACAAGAAGATTTACAGTGATTGAAGGTGAAGCACCTGACTAAATCTATGATACTCTGAAGAAGGAGAACAGGGATGCGACAGTCTGACATCACCACCGTTAAGCTGGTATTACATAAAACACCTACAATATACAGGTCTGCACCATTACCCCAGTGCATCATATTTAGTAACCGTGCCTGTGACTGAGAATCATGGAAAAACGACTATCTGCTACCGCACGAGCCATGGTTCAAATGGCTCTGAGCACAATGGGACTTAACTTCTAATGTCATCAGTCCCCGAGAACATAGAACTACTTAAACCTTACTAACCTAAGGAATTAGGTTAAGAAAGCAGGTGTTGACAGATGTGAAAATTACCGAACAATCAGTGTAATAAGTCACAGCTGCAAAATACTAACGCGAATTCTTTACAGACAAATGGAAAAAATTGTAGAATCTGAAATCGGGGAAGATCAGTTTGGATTCCGTAGAAATGTTGGAACACGTCAGGCAATACTGACCCTACGACTTATCTTACAAGCTAGATTAAGGAAAGGCAAACGTACGTTTCTAACATTTGTAGACTTAGAGAAAGCTTTTGACAATGTTGACTGGAATACTCTCTTTCAAATTCTAAAGGTGGCAGGGTTAAAACACAGGGAGCGAAAGGCTATTTACAATTTGTACAGAAACCAGATGGCAGTTATTAGAGTCGAGGGGTATGAAAGGGAAGCAGTGGTTGGAAATGGAGTGAGACAGGGTTGTAGGCTATCCCCTACGTTATTCAATCTGTATATTGAGTAAGCAGTAAAGGAAACAAAAGAAAAATTCGGAGTAGGTATGCCTCTGGCTCTGAGCACTATGGGACTGAACATCTTAGGTCATCAGTCCCCTAGAACTTAGAACTACTTAAACCTAACTAACCTAAGGAGACCACACACATCCATGCCCGAGGCTGGATTCTAACCTGCGACCGTAGCAGTCGCACGGTTCCGGACTGCGCGCCTAGAACCGCGAGACCACCTCGGCCGGCGGAGTAGGTATTAAAGTCCATGGAGAAGAAATAAAAACATTGAGGTTCGCCGATGACATTGTAATTCTGTCAGAGACAGCAAAGGACTTTTAAGAGCAGTTGAACGGAATGGACAGTGTCTTGAAAGGAGGATGTAAGATGAACATCAACAGTAGCAAAACGAGGATAATGGAATGTAGTCGAATTAATTGGGGTGATGCTGAGGGAATTAGATTAAGAAATGAGGCACTTAATGTAGTAAAGGAGTCTTGCTATTTGGGGAGCAAAATAACTGATGATGGTCGAAGTAGAGAGGATATAAAATGTAGACTGGCAATGGCAAGGAAAGCTTTTCTGAAGAAGAGAAATTTGTTAACATCGGGTATAGATTCAAGTGTCACGACGTCGTTTCTGAAAGTATTTGTATGAAGTGTAGCCATGTATGGAAGTGAAACATGAACGATAAATAGTTTAGACAAGAAGAGAATAGAAGCTTTTGAAATGTGGTGCTACAGAAGAATGCTGAAGATTATATGGGTAGATCACATAACTAATGAGCAGGTGTTGAATAGGATTGGGGAGAAGAGGAGTTTGTGGCACAACTTGACAAGAAGAAGGGACCGGTTGGTCGGACATGTTCTCTAGGCATCAAGGGATCACGAATTTAGCATTGGAGGGCAGCGTGGAGGGTAAAAATCGTAGAGGAAGACCAAGAGATGAATACACTAAGCAGATTCGGAAGGATGTAGGTCGCAGTAAGTACTGGGAGATGAAGAAGCTTGCACAGTATAGAGTAGCATGGAGAGCTGCATCAAACCAGTCTCAGGACTGAAGACGACAACAACATCAACAACAACAGCAACAACAACCTAAGGACATCACACACATCCATGCCCGAGGCAGGATTGGAACCTGCGACCGTAGCGGTAGCGCGCTTCCAGACTGTAGCGCCTAGAACCGCTCGGCCACTAAGGCCGGCTCCGCCCGAGCCATGATTTCACTTGCCTTCACATCCCTTATACGAGATGTATGTTGAGGTCCTAGGATCGTTTTGCAGTCTGATACCGGTTCCCTGAACTTTGTCAATAAAGTTTCACAAAAAGAAAGTGTTCTTCCTTAGATTCTTTCGGTATCACTCGTACTTTGATCGATCCTCCGGTACAAGTTTAGCAGCCGCCTCTGAATTGCTTCCATCTCTTAATTTGGACTGATTGGGTGGGGTCCCGAACACTGGAACAGTACTGAGGAATGCGTCCGGTATGTGGTCTTCATTATAGATGAGCTACACTTTCCTAGAATTGCCCCGATAAAAAGTCGACCAGCCGCCTACCCCACGACCGATCTTACGCACTCGTTCTATTTCATGTCGCTCTGCAACGTTACCCGCTAGATATATAATCTAAGTGACTGTGTGAAGCATCATACCAATAGTGTATTTGAACATTGGTTCAAAAGGTTCAAATGGTTCAAATGGATCTGAGCACCACGGGACTTTATTTCTGAGGTCAGTCCCCTAGAACTTAGAACTACTTAAACCTAACTAACCTAAGGACATGACACACATCCATGCCCGAGGCAGGATTCGAACCTGCGACCGTAGCGGTCGCACGGTTCCAGAATGTAGCGCCTAGAACCGCTCGGCCACTTCGGCCGGCGTAATCGAACATTAAAGGACTGCTTTTCCTACACACATGCATTACATTACATATCTTCGAAATTAGAACTAACAACTGTTCATCATAGCAACTAGAAATTCTTTCCAAGTCATCTTGCATCCTCCTACGGTTACTTAAATAACACTACAACGTCATCTGCCATCAGCAAACAGTTGCGTACTGCCTCTCATCCTATCCGTCAGATCGTTTATTTACAGTGCTCAACAAAAGTATGGAATACTATCATAAAATATAGTCTACGATACTGGAAGTCTCACTGATCTAGAAACTTCATTCTTTATCCAGTTAGAGCCCAAATACTGAACTTTGTTCACTACTGGCATGCTTTGTGGCCGTTTCCCGGTCATATATATATTGCTGTCGCAGCGGCAGACCGCGACCAGTCCATTATCAACAAAAGCTGTCTTCAGTTTGTGTTCTGCACTGCAGTAACATGCCAAGCAGAGGCATACAACACTTTGATAGGGTTAGGACAGTGGTTTTACTTTCAGCATGTCATACACAGCAAGTTGTTTACGATCGGTTACGTGTCACTCAAAGTCACGTGTCTAAGGTGTGGAGGATGTGCGGAGGGTCGGGAAGTGTGAACAATAGACATCACAGCGGTCGTCCTCGTATGACAACACCGATGCATGATAAATTCCGCCAATTGTCGGCTCGAAAGCGTCCAACCTCAACTGCCAGAAATATCGTAAATGACTTCTCCCAGACGACAGAGATTCGTTTCGTATAACAAACAGTGCAAAGTAGATTGCATTAGGGTGGTCTTCATTCCAGAAGAATGAATAGCTTTTCACTTAACCAACGGAGTCGAAGCAATCGAGGTACCTGGGCTTTTGCACGTCAGCACGGGACCATTGCAGAATGGAGTAATTTCATGTTTGCTGTCCAGACCCGGATTGGTTTGCGAAGAAACACTGAGCGTCTTAGGCTTTGGAGAAGCGCTAGACGACACCAGGAACGCCGATACTTTCGCGAAGTCCATCCGTTTGCAGGTGGAAGTGTAATGATCTGGGCGGCAATAATGATGGGGCGGCGGAGCCTCTGGTACCCATTTACGGCAATTTGACTGGTCCCTGAGACCTCTAAGAGGTCCTACAAACGATTATAAGGCCCTGCAGACGTGATGTCGGTGACAACGTCACCCTAGTTGATGACAATGCAAGACTGCTCTGTACTCCAGCAGTGTCTCGGTGTCTTCAAAGATGCAGCAGCAACCGAATGCCTTGGCCAGCGCAGTCCCCAGATATGAATGCTACATAGCATGCATGGGACCTGTTGAAGACGGCCATTACACAACCTCCGAATCCACTTAACTATCTCCAGGACCTCACTAAAGCTGCCATTGAGGTGTAGGACCTCAACAAGATAAACTTGATGGTCTCATCCAGAGCATGCCTCGCTAAGTGGTTCAAAATGGTTCAAACGGCTCTGAGGACTATGGGACTTAACATCTGAGGTCATCAGTCCCCTAGAAGTTAGAACTACTTAAACCTAACTAACCTAAGGACATCACACACATCCATGCCCGAAGCAGGGTTCGAACCTGCAACGGTAGCGGTCCCGCGGTTCCAGACTGAAGCGCCTAGAACCGCTCGGCTACAGCGCCTGCTCGCAAACTATAAATTACTAAATACTGACAGTCGTTATCGTGAGGTAAAGCTTTTCATTGTTTTTTTGTTTTTCAAGGTGTACACTTAGGAGAGAGCCTGCTTTGTTTTTTAAAGATTTTCTTTAACTAGCCAAAATCATTCTTGTTTTCAGAAGGAATTACGAGTAGGTTTATCTTGATAAATATTCTACAAACTTCAATTTGTGTGCTATGAGAAGTCATTCTACTAGCTCTCTGAAATTCCAAACTTTTGTCGAGGTGTGTATATGAAGAACACGAGTGGTCCTAACCTACTTCCGTGCGGCCCACCTGATGATACATTTGTGTCTGATGAGCAGTCGTCATCCAGAACAACGTGCTAGATTTTATTACTTAAAAAGTCTTCGAGCCACTCGCATATCTGAGGACCTATTCCGTACGCTCTGACCTTTGTTATCAGTTTGCAGTGTGGCACTATGTCAAACGCTTTCCATGGTTCGCACGATAAAGTGCGAGGAAAAAAGCAGGATGAGATTGGCACGAGCTATGATTTCTAACTAATTTTGGCAGATAAATACAACCGTGAGTCAGAATTAATATGCAAGCACTTCAAACAGATTATCAGCAACAACCTGGACGCTAACGCTCCTCCAAAAAGCCTAATGAGTACGTACAATGGAGGAATTAAATATGGGTGCATGTGACTGAAATACACAACCTTTAGTGAGGTGATATTGGCATAAATGCATTAGAGGCCTTTTTTCGCGACCTGGGCCGACCGCGGTGGTCTCGCGCTTCTACGCGCGCAGTCCGGAACCGTGCGACTGCTACGGTCGCACGTTCGAATCCTGCTTCGGGCATGGATGTGTGTGATATCCATAGGTTAGTTAGGTTTAAGTAGTTCTAAGTTCTAGGGGACAGATAACCACAGCTGTTAAGTCCCATACTGCTCAGAGCCATTGGAACCATTTTTTTCGTGACCTGGCATGTGAGATTTCTTGAAAACTTAAAACTACACTCCTTGAAATTGAAATAAGAACACCGTGAATTCATTGTCCCAGGAAGGGGAAACTTTATTGACACATTCCTGGGGTCAGATACATCACATGATCACACTGACAGAACCACAGGCACATAGACAGGCAACAGAGGATGCACAATGTCGGCACTAGTACAGTGTATATCTACCTTTAGCAGCAATGCAGGCTGCTATTCTCCCATGGAGACGATCGTAGAGATGCTGGATGTAGTCCAGTGGAACGGCTTGCCATGCCATTTCCACCTGGCGCCTCAGTTGGACCAGCGTTCGTGCTGGACGTTCAGACCGCGTGAGACGTCGCTTCATCCAGTCCCGACATGCTCAATGGGGGACAGATCCGGAGATCTTGCTGGCCAGGGTAGTTGATTTACACCTTCTAGAGCACGTTAGGTGGCACGGGATACATGCGGACGTGCATTGTCCTGTTGGAACAGCAAGTTCCCTTGCCGATCTAGGAATGGTAGAACGATGGGTTCGATGACGGTTTGGATGTACCGTGCACTATTCAGTGTCCCCTCGACGATCACCAGAGGTGTACGGCCAGTGTAGGACATCGCTCCCCACACCATGATGCCGGGTGTTGGCCCTGTGTGCCTCGGTCGTATGCAGTCCTGATTGTGGCGCTCACCTGCATGGCGCCAAACACTCATACGACCATCATTGGCACCAAGGCAGAAGCGACTCTCATCGCTGAAGACGACACGTCTCCATTCGTCCCTCCATTCACGCCTGTCGCGACACCACTGGAGGCGGGCTGCATGATGTTGGGGCGTGAGCGGAAGACGGCCTAACGGTGTGCGGGACCGTAGCCCAGCTTCATGGAGACGGTTGTGAATGGTCCTCGCCGATACCCCAGGAGCAACAGTGTCCCTAATTTGCTGGGAAGTGGCGGTGCGGTCCCCTACGGCTCTGCGTAGGATCCTACGGTCTTGGCGTGCATCCGTGCGTCGCTACGGTCCGGTCCCAGGTCGACGGGCACGTGCACCTTCCGCCGACCACTGGCGACAACATCGATGTACTGTGGAGACCTCACGCCCCACCGCAATTCGGCGGTACGTCCACCCGGCCTCCCGCATGCCCACTATACGCCCTCGCCCAAAGTCCGTCAACTGCACATACGGCTCACGCCCACGCTGTCGCGGCATGCTACCATTGTTAAAGACTGCGATGGAGCTCCGTATGCCACGGCAAACCGTCTGACACTGACGGCGGCGGTACACAAATGCTGCGCAGCTAGCGCCATTCGACGGCCAACACCGCGGTTCCTGGTGTGTCCGCTGTGCCGTGCGTGTGATCATTGCTTGTACAGCCCTCTCGCAGTGTCCGGAGCAAGTATAGTGGGTCTGACACACCGGTGTCAATGTGTTCTTTTTTCCATTTCCAGGAGTGTATATTTTACAAATGTAGTCTTCCTGTAACAAAGACGGCCTTCAGACAAGTACAATCTCTTGTGGAACGAGGGAATTTTACGATGTCGTTATTTTCAGCTCAAAAGGTAATGTTTTCCCTCCTTTACTCTGGATGCTCTGTATTATGATGTAGATATTCTTGATGTAATTTGGTATTTTGGGAAAAGTACAACAATTTGCTGTTTTTTTTTATCTTGATCTCAGGAGAAAAGTTTTCCGATGTGATTATGGCGGCACGATGAGTTTTAAAAACTGTTGAACACCGAACAGTAGTTGCAGTTAGACGCTTGGGACACACAGTTTCGAAAATCGTTAGGGAATTCAGCATTTCGAGATCCACACTATAAAGAGTGTGCCGAGAATACCAAATTTCAGGCATTACCTCTATCACGGACAACGCAGTGGCCGAGAGTCATCAACCGAGAGGAGTGGCTCTGCGTAGAGGTGTGAATGTTAATAGACAAGCAAAAATGATTGAATTAACCGCGGAAATCAACATGTATCGTACAAGAAACGTATCCGTTAGGACAAAGCTGCGAAATTTGGCGTTAATGGGCTATTTAAAAAAATGGTCAAATATGTGTGAAACCTCATGTGACTTAACTGATATGGTCATCAGTCCCTAAGCTTACACACTACTTAACCTAAATTATCCTAAGGACAAACACACACAGCCATGCCCGAGGGAGATCTCGAACCTCCACCGGGGCCATGGGCTATTTCAGTAGATGACGGGCAAGAGAGCCTCTGCTAACAATACTACGTTGCTGCAGTGCCATATCGGTCGGACCCTGGAGGACAGGAAAACCATGGTCTGGTCTCTTCAGTCCGGAGTTCAGTCGGTAAGAGCTGACGGTGGTGTTCAGTTGTGACGCAGTAACTTCGAAGCTATGGACCCAAGTTGTGAATGAGGCGCTGTAGAAGCTGATGGTGGCTCAGTGGTGGCCTGTGTTTACACGGAATGGAGTGGGTCCTCGGGTACAACTGATCGGAAAACTGATCATATGCAGACCAAACAATGATGGAATTTTTATGAATGATAGTGCACGCTGTTACTTGGGCACAATTGTCCGCCATGTGGGTGAAGAACATTTTGGTTATTTCGAGCGAATGGTTTGGCCATCCGCATCGCCCGATATGAGTTCCACCGAACATTTATGGGATATAATCGAGTGGTCAGTTCGCGCACAACATCCTACACCTGCAACACTTTCGCAGTAACGGACGACTATAGGAGGCAGCATGGCTCGCTATTTCTGCAGGGGACGTCCAACTACTTGTTGAGTCCATGCCACGTCGAGCTGCTGCACCACGCCGGGAGAGCCGGCCGCTGAGGCCGAGCGGTTCTAGGCGCTTCAGTACGGAACCGCGCTGCTGATACGGTAGAGGTTCGAACCCTGACTCGGGCATGGATGTGCGTAACACCCTTACTATAGTTATGTTTAAATAGTTCTGAGTCTAGAGGACTAGTCACCTTAGATATTAAGTCCCATACTACTTAGAGCCTTTTTTTTACGCCAGGAGAAAGGAGGCATCCTATGACTTTTGTCACCTCAATGTGCATCAAATTGCGAAGAAGTTCATGGGAAAAGACTGGCAACTTTCTCGAAAGTGTAGTATGTGAACAGAAGAATATTGTGATATCTTCTCATTTCTATCAATTGGCCCTTGGGCTATAACATATTCTCGTATTTTCAAATATTCTTTTAAATTCTACTCCACTACTTATTTACATTTAGACATTAATGGTTGTACGATAAATGAAACCACCTGTGTAGAGTTCCTTGGGGTCCATTTGTATAACAAGAACTGAAACAAAATTTAGGTAAACTAATCAAGGATGACGGTTCAGGGCGTTATATGCTTCGAATTATCTTCATTGTGTTGCTCTGAAGCCAATAGTGTAGGCTTACGTTCACTCCCTGTTATCTCATGGAATAATTTTATAAAGTAAAAAACTGTTCATTTAACAGAAGCGGGCAGTAATAACAGAAAAGTAGATAACTGTGCATCTTGCTGGAGCCCTTATAAAGACCTGGGAATTCTTATAACGCTTCCCAATAGTTCACCCTTAATGACTTTGGTTGGCCATAATACGAGTCATTTTCATCTGAACTGCAGTCTTAGTAGTCCCTATTAAAGAAACTAATTTCAATAATTAGCCTTCTTCTGTAGGGCTCAGCCTGGAGTTATATTCTCTGGTGGTAAAATATTCAACAAACTACAGTATAACAGAAAACAAGAAAGCATAATCCCTGATAATTCAAATGTAAAAACATACTTCATTAGCCACTCTTTCTACAAATTACCTAATATCTAGACTGAGGCACCGTAAAGTTCTGTTAGCTACATCGCAAGTAGCAGTGTTGGTTGTAAGGCAGCGTCACTAGTAGTATTGTACTCAAAAGAGGATTCATTCCTTAAAGATGATTTTTTTCAATACCGTTGTCATAAAGTAAATATGAAGCTGCGAAAAACAGACAAATAGCAGTATAACTGACGAGATAGCAGTTTTTTTTCCAGAGAACAAGGTTTCTTCCTTATTTTCTCTATCAGATTTAGCTTGAATAGTATTATAGCAATGTAGAGGAAGTTTTCTTGTTAATGGAGTATACAACTTACGTTTCTGTGATATTCTAGTCTTTCTTTAATGTATACGTTGTCTTGTTCCACATGTATGAAGATTATCTTTCTTTATCGTACATATAGAGCATGAAGAATGAAGTCTGCTAATTCTGCTAAAAACTAGTCTTAGTGAAGCATTCATAGCGAAGCGGTGACAAGTGAAGATAAAACAGAATATTTGCAGCGTCTTCGTGTAACAAAGACGCTGACACAGGAATGTAAACAGATGGGATGAATGCTCCATGCAAAGAGAAAGCGATTTTAGCTAACTTAAATAGTGCAGTGTATTGGTTGATGTGTAAAGACGATTAACGGGGTCAGTGCGGCTATACTGATAAGGATTAGGCCAAAAATTCCAACCAATATTTTCAAGAATGTCACATGGAGAGAAATGTAATACATTATGATTAGACATTTCTTATACCGTACAATGTATCTTTGGCCTCGAAGATGTCATTGAGAGTATTGTCAAATGGTTCAGATACTCAAGGAGAAAACATAGATAACATTTATTACATTAATTAAAACCTTGACCCATTATCATGATAGTGAAACAAAATGAGAATTCATTAAATCTTAAAGGAACAGATCCATCGCTACGAAAATACAGGTAGAAAGATTACGATTTTGTTTTAAACTCAGTTTATCTGCAGAAGTTTCGACATGAAGCCAAATCAACACTAGAACCATCTATAACTCCTAAAACTGCCCTGAATAACGCTGAATTTAAGACGCTAAGAAAATTATATATTCTCTCAAAAATATGGTATTTACAACAGAGTGCTAAAGATTTGTTCCCATATAATAAGACCTGCCTTGTAGGAAACATATAATTCATCAGTAGCTCAAGGGATTTTTCCAGAGAGATTGAAATATGCCATTGTTAAACCCCTCTATGAGAAAGGTCATAGGAGATATTTCAGTAATTACCGACTAGTTTCATTAGCAACATTTTCCAAAATTTTTGAGAAGGGATATATTCTAGTCTAATATCCCACCTGAGCATCAATTATGTCCTCAGTGAATCACAGTTCTAATTTGTAAAGAGTTGGTCTACTGAGAATGCCTGTTACATGTTCACTCGCCAAATTTTAGTAGCATTAAATACAAAAAATAGCTCCGGATATCATTTTATGCGACCTATCTAAGGCATCTGACTGTGTGAAGTACAATATTCTCTTGGATTACCTGATCTTTCATGGGATTGATGTTATAGCCAATCTATGCGCAATTTCATACCTAACCAAAAACATTCTGGATGTTGTAGTTGGTAATTCAACCAGTGTAGTCAGGGGAGATTACCTCGATTGTGGGCTCAATCATAGGTCCGCTGTTGTTCACACACGTAAACGGTATTCTGTCTAATAAGCGACATGCAAAATCAGTTGCTTTTGAGGATGACACTAGTATTGTACTCATTCCTAGCTGTCAGGCAGCAACAGAAGAAATAGTAACCAAAATTCTTATAAGTATCATTGACTTGTTTTCCGTGATTGGTCTTACTCTCAGTTTTAAAGCGATACAACTTATTCATTTCTGCAAATCTAGAGGTACTACAGCAATGGCAAGTGCAACACATGGTGAGGAAATAATACATAGAGTGCACATTTCAAAATTCTTAGATGTCCATACTGACGAGCATTTAAACTGAAGAAAGTACATTTTGGAATTCCTAAAACAGTTCAGGCGCATTTGATATTTTCATTCAATAAAGTCATGTAGAATAATTATCTGGGGAGAACTCACCATCGAGGAAAAAAAGTCTAAATTGCTCTGAAACGTGATGTAAGAATAATATGTCGTGCTCACCTACGATCATCTTGTAGACGTCTGTTCAAGGAGACAGCAGTTTGAACACTACAGTACAGTATATTTATTCCCTCAAGTTTTTTTGTTTTTTTGTGTGTAAATAATCCGCCGCAGTTGAAAGGGAACAACAGTGTATACAAATGCAACACTAGAAGAAAAAATGACATTCATTACGTCACATTAAGATTGACTTTAGCACTAAAAGGGGTGTACAATACTGCAACTAAAAATTATTATCATTTACGCTCTGATGTAAAATGTCTGGAAGAGAGCAATGCAAAATTTGGAGAGGAACTGAAGAACTTTCTCCTTGACAACTCCTATTTTGCAGAAGAATTTCTATTATTGTTATGTGTAAAAGGTGATGGCTCGGAATTACTAATTCGTATCTGTATGTTTTCTTAACAAACAAAAAACACATGTAAATGAACAGCTTGTAGACAATGTTTACAACATAATATGCTACGCGAATATAAAACGACTTGTTCCACATAGTTACGATTTATCGGGCTAATGATCCACGGAACATGAAACTAACTATATGACAGGGAAGCACTGAAATGTTTTCAACTTTTATATTTATCCACGAAAATGTGCCAGCACACGCAGACCGTAAATTGTTATCAGGGAAATTTTTAATTAGTCACTCTGAAGCTCAAAAGTATCTTCGAGGTGCTGTTCGCCTTATCACTTAATTTCTATGTGAGGGTAACTTTGCGGTAATCACTCAACTGATAACCTATAAGCTTCCAGGAGATCCTATACAAGAGACGAGACAATGTTAGTAAGGTGAAATCACTGAAGGTCATTTAGAAAAGTAGTGGCAAGCAGCAGTTTTCGTTTCGCTTCATATACGGATACTTTATTGATCGACACTCATTATTCACATTACAAAAAGCAGTGACTCAATAACTTGCATAAGATTTTGTGCAATTACTAGTGTGTAATTCTATAAACGAGTTTCTTTTGTCTACATACTTCCGAAGTTATTAATGTAGGAGATACTGGTTCTGGAGCGTACTTGTGAAAATTAATTCGTAACCTTCAGAAGTATTGCATAATGTGTCTATCAAACTGCAGACAGCACTTGTCTCGAGGTTAACATCATTAATTAAAACAGGTTTTTCGTCCATATTTTGTCACAAAATCTGTGTCAGTATTATAACTAGTAATACTTGGGGGATAACGAGAAGATTAAGTAGGTTTCTGCGGGAATTAAGGATTTTCTCACATGTGATATGTACTGTGACTACAGATGAAATGTCAGTGGAAAAGCAACACAAATTTTAACTATACGTCATCGTTTCGCTTTGAACCCTTGTGGTAGGCTGGTTGTAGCAGAACGGGTAAGTCAAGACACTGCAATACTGAAGATGAACGCTGACCTCTGTAAAAGACTGGTAAGTCAGTGCACTACCGCTTGTAATATTTCTAAAAATAGTATATTAAGCTCCGCTAAGATTTTTAACGCCATTGTCCAATGGGACTTCGATCTGGTGATCCAATGGATAATAGCCCTATACGTAAGCATTCTTAAATGGTAATACCGCGAGGGTCTCTAAATCATCACACCAGAAATCTTTCCAGTAATGTCTGCTTCCAAAGCGGTTCCATTATTCTCCTTGAGGTATTCCTTCAGCCTCTCTCAGGGCGGAATAGAATTCTTTGGAAACTTTCAAACAAGGAAGAGTTCTTGGAAAGACCCAAGATTGAAGAGTGTTTTCCGAGATGCCAATCAGAAAGATTTCCTAGTCGGTTCCGTCGGACAATAATCGTTGGTACATCCGATATGTTTGGCTTTACTTTTGTAAATCTTGCTTGTTAGTACTAAAGTGGTGAAGAAAACTAAAATCTTTCGTAGCTTCAGATCTTGTCTGTGTGAACAATATTCAAAAATTACTTGCTTGAGGATTTTGTCCAGCGATTGATGGATTCCAAGAAAGCTTGCAGTTCAGTTGATCAAATGGTTTGCTTGCTTTTTTGGTGGAAACTGGAGTGCAAATTTGAAGAACAAAGAAATAATCAAACCTTAAACCAACTCTCGTTCTAAGCTTCAAAACTGAGATTCATGGGAGAAGGCTGTGAAGAATTAACAATGTAAAGGCGAGAATGGGAATCTTACAGGAGAGGGTTTTTGAAACTACATCCATCGTTGTAACGCGCTGGAGGTGTGAAAATTCTCTCCAGGAAAAGACAGCAAGAGAGGAAAACAAACTATGAAAAGAACAGGCAAAAAACCTGGACTTAGGTTTATCCTGAAAAAAATATCAATACCATGACAAATGTCAAACCAGCCCGTTTAAAAATTAAAAAAAAAGTATTGTAGGCAGTGCGTAAATGATAGGTAATTTTACATAGGATGAAGCATCTAAAACTTGCACCGCAAATATTGCGGAAATGGGAAGTGCAGTTGAGATGCGGATTTCACGGAATGGATAGATAGTCAAGGGCTCGTATTGTATGCCAATAACCAGACTGTAATAATATTTGTTGTGCAAATATACACTTTTTTAATGTAGCAGTGTCTACTGTCATAAACAAATGAATAGTAGTGTAAATTAGAATATTAGTGGTGTTTGTTTGAGGATTCTAGTGCGAGTCGTTAACGAGATATCGTGTTTTGAAAAGCTAGTTTCTTTTGACAGTCGTGTTTGAAATACGATATCACTTGTCCACATTTTCAGCGAACTATATACTGCAGAGATCTTACATCTGATAGACGTGATGTTGAATGTAAACGCGCTCTGTTTGTGCCATTGATGACGCACTGATTGCCCAATTACCGGTCTGGTAAATAAATGCTTCTGAAGCGCAGCTCATGGTGTAAAAAATGTTGTTTATGAAATACATACAAGCTGAGGTACCAGTATACATGAGTCATATTTGAGAAATGCTTCTATCAAGTGTGGTATTTTTGCACCGAGTATAATGATCGTAATGTAGTACCGATAGGAATATGTTAATGAACGTGAATTTATTTTAGTTCCCGTGTATGTTATTTATGCCTCTCATAGTTCCTGTGAGCTAACGTTGTAACTGGTGTCATAGTTGCTGCTGAAATTACCTGAAATCTCTGTAATGCTAAATTCTGCTATCGTTAGATGACAATGGGGTAATGTAAGGTAATATTTTACAGAGTAAAATTCTGTTCTTGGAGACTTTCTCAGTTAAGTAACTTGGAACTCAGTGATTGTTGAAAGCAATGTAAATTAATGAGCGCTGTCTCCCGAAAGGTGAAATTCGTCTCTGTGGATTAGCCGGTAGATTCAAACACGAAAAATAGCGTTTTTAAAAGTTATCTAAGTTCTGGACTTGTGCTTATGCTTTGATGATTATAAGTTGCAACCGGAAGTGCAATGATAAGGTCTCACTTGTGGCAATGACTTCAGCTATGATATTAATCTGCGTCGCTTATGTTAATATTTAATATCTGAGCCGTTATGTTACACAGCCAGGCAAATAGTGTTGAGACTCAAAGCGGCAAAGAAGATTTCCAACAAAAATGATGACAAGAGTGGTCTCTTACGGTTTATTATGAAATAATGTTCTTCTTCTGCACTTCCCTATTAGCCCAAATGGGGCCTTTTACGGTTCGTACATTTTTCTTGGTCAGCCACGATCTGTTCTCCCATTTGATTCGAATTTCTTCTTTTCGTATTTTATCTATTCTTTTGCATCTCTACGCAACTCTTATAAAAGTCATTCCTATTCCTTGTATTTTTTCTTTCTTTTACATCTTGTATTCAATACTTAAAATTCGCTTCCATGTTACAGGGTTGGCAATCTGTTTTGCAAAATTTCAGTAGGGTTTATTTTCACATTTTACATTTTAAAGTTCTATTACTTGTTCCACAGATACTTATAAATCTGTATGTCATCTTCGTTTTCACACAGTATTTTATATTCGAGGTTTAAAATATTTTGCCTACTGAATAGTTTTTTCATCAACTGTTATCTTAGTTCTCAAAGAATAGTTTACGCGAAATGTCATTGACTTAGATTTACTAGAAGGTATTTACATATTATATTCTGCACAAGTTCTATTTCGCCCACAAATTCCTTTTTTAAATGGTTCTCTCGAAAAATGATTGTAAAATCTTCCGTATATAGGTGTGATTTTAGCTTTATCGAAGTGTTTAGTTCTACCGCAGTGTTCATCAAAGAATTCTATTCGAGAATTGCATCCTCAGTGTAAATACTGAGAGCATTGGAGATAAACTACAGCCTTGTCTCATTTAGTTGTATCGATTCTGTTAATAAGCCTTTGGATCTAAAATTACTGATCTTTCTTTCTGCAGACTTTTAATAATTGATACGAGATGTAATCTGTGACCTCTGTGCTCCATTATTCTCCATAACATTCCTCCAACCACCAACCATTGCGAAATGTTTATGAGCAGTGTGTGTCTCTTTGTTGAACTCCTTCTGCTTTTCGGTAATCTGTCGTGCAACAAAAACTGCATCTGTTGTCGACCGTCCCTTTTTAACTTCGGCCTGTTCTTCTGCTGGTATTTTTAGTCTTTAAAATTCTTGTACAAAATTTATAAGCTGTGCCAAGTAATCTTGTCTCTCAAATATTTTTGTCTCCGTTTTTATGTACAATGTTACTTCTTGTTACTTCCGATTTCATTCTGTTGATTTGATTTTCTGGGAACGCAGAATAGCAAAAAAACGCAGCCGTTACGGGAGTTTATAATATGTGTCTCGTGCCCCCTAGATTTTAAGGTGAGGCCTCTGGGTAGGTGTAGGCGCACGTGCGCGGGTATTTGCATGTGCCCGTGAGTTGTACGGATCATTGCTGACGTAGGGTGCCGTTCTGTTACAGCATACCACTTCTAGCGCGGCGCACAATTTTTTTTTGGGACGGGATAACGATTTTGGCTAAACGTGACTCAGAAAATTGTTGCCCGTCTACTTGCGTGAGTTGTGGTTTGGCAAAAGGAGAAGTGAGACAGGACGAGTTCAGCGACCGACGCAGCTAGCGGAACCAGTCGCGAGCTGTTCCCGTCAGCCGCTTAAGGTCACTGCCGGGCGAGACCCAATCTGCGTGTCGAGGACGAGCGTAGGCTATCGTGTTTGCCAGTGCCTGTCCTAGAGCATGTGCACCAGCGTATTCCATTACAGAGTTTGGAAGGAAGCACTGAGCTGTTACTGGCGGAAGTGAAGTTGTGGCTGGCCGTGGAAGAGTGAAGGGGCGGGGGTGATGGGAGGGGGGGGGGGGGGAGGAAGCTAGAGCACTTCCCCACGAAAGGCACAGGTCTCAGGTTCAATTTACGGTCTGCCGAACAGTTTTATTCTGCTAGGAAATTTCGAATCAGCCGGCACTCCACTACAGATCGAAAATTCATTCTATAAACAACATTACAGGCCTTGGCTAAGCCATTTCTCCCCAAACGCAATGTCTTTTCTTCCAGGAGTACTTTTGTGAATTTCGGAAATTGGGAGAGAGTTTCCAGTTGAAATGAAGATTTGGGGGAGGGTCGATAGCGGTGCTTACTTCGCTCAGTTGGCAGAGCAACATTTCAGAAGAATTTTACTCCCTGGTGGAAATTCCTGCTTTGATTTGCGCTGCATGTCAAATACAGTACAACTTCGGTAGCTATAACGGACAAATTAACCAGGAAATTCTTCCAAATCATAAACGGGTCCCGAAAAAGGTAAGTACAATCGCTGGGAGATATCCAGATGGATCTGAAGGCAGTCGATGTTGACCCACTGTCAGCTGCATTATCTAATCAGAAGGGTCTGGACGCTTATTAGCACATATTAATGTGGAATGTGTTCACCCCTCTCCTTTATGACGGTTTGAAAACAGAGGACACTTTCAGTGAGGAGTCCGAATGTCTGTGGAAGAATGGCAACCCATTTTTTCTCAAAAGCCGAAACCAAAGAAAGTAGTGATATTGGGCACTGAGGCCTGGAGCAAAGTGGACGTTGTAGCTCATCCCAATGTTTTAGATTAGGTTCAGGTCGCAAAATTGGGCTGGCCAGTCTATTTCAGGACGCTGCTTTGGTAGGATGCACTGACATTCTTATGAAACCATCGTATCTGAACCGTCCCTATCCTGGATACAGCACATAATCCGGGAAATCTTTTCATATCCTTCTGCGTTTCGAGTTTTCTAAAGCACAAAAAGGGAACCACACATTAACCACGAAAGAGTTGCCAATGATGGCAGGTAGCATTCTACAGGCAATCACCAAACCCATATAGTCTAAGGCGCTGCAGTCATGGACTGAGCGGCTGGTCTCGGCGGAGGTTCGAGTCCTCACTCGGTCATGGGTGTGTGTGTTTCTCATTAGGATAATTTAGGTTAAGTAGTACGTAAGCTTAGGGACTGATGACCTTAGCAGTTATGTCCCATACGATTTAACACACATTTGAACATTATGAAACCCATAAACTTCCCTCTGATTGTCACAGGGTACAGCGTGATTCAACACTGCATATCACTCGTTACCAATTACCCATTGTGCATCGGCATCGTTCTCCATACGATGGTGAGCCAAAAGCTTAATGGGTTGTTTGTCCGTATTTGGAACGAAATGCAACAGTGATTCTGCATATCAGAGATCGGACAGTTTGTTGGTAGGTTTGTGGAGGTATGTAGTATTAGTTGTTTACGCTCAGGTCATGTAATTCACGTAAGTAATGGGCCGCTGATTTCCGTAGGCGGTGACGGCGTCAGACAGCGACTCAGGTAAGTTCCATTTGATTACCATCAGGCGAATTTCGTCGACGAGGCATCAGCGTGAGTTCATTATAATGCTCTTCAAACCACTGTAGCACGGGTTTGGCTCCGAGACACAGACAGTTATACTGCTGAAACGTGACATGGTCGTCGGGAAGACATCAAACGAGAAGGGATGCAAGTGGCTCATAGCTGTCAGCGTGTCTTCGATTACTATCACAGATCCCATGGAAGCGCAGGAGAATGTCTCCAGTATCATAATATTACCTCCACTAGCGTACGTACGTGGTGCGCTACACGTTTCGAGCCGCCATTCACCTCGACGATGGCGTTTGTGGTGACGACCAGCGACCTAGTGTACCAAAAATATGATTCACCTGAAGATCGATGGTCGAATCCCGATGGTCCCGAGCTCTTTGCAGTTGTAGTTGACGATGTCTTTGGGTCAACATGTGAACACGTAGGGGGTGGTCTGCATGTTCAACAACGTGCGATGGACGGTGGGTCCCAAAATACTTGTGCGAGCCTTAGCATTGAGCTGTTTCGGCAGAGATGCCACAGATCATTTTCACTCTGCAGCGTGTGCCGGGCTGAGACACGAATTCGGGACACGGTCCCGAGTTAGAGTCTCGATCAGGCATACAGATTTAATCTTCCAGGAAGTTTCATATCAGCGCACACTCCACTGCAGAGTGAAAAACTATTTCTGTAAGCATCCCCCAAGCTATGGCTAAGCCATGTCTCCGCAATATACTTTCTTCCAGGAGAGCTCGTTCTGCTAGATCTGCTGGAGAGGTTCTTTGAAGTTTGGAAAATAGGAGACGAGGTATTGCCGAACTGAAGCTGTGAGGACAGGTATTTAGTCATGCTTGGGTAGCTCATTCGGTAGAGCACTTGCCTGCGAAAGGCAAAGGTCCCGAGTACGAGTCTTGGTCTAGCACCTAGTTTTAATCTGCTAGGAAGTTGAAACTTCCTGGCAGATTAAAACTGTGTGCCGGACCGAGTCTCGAACTCGGGACCTTTGCGTTTCGCGGGCAAGTGCTCTACCAACTGAGCTCCCCAAGCACGACTCACGCCACGTCCCACACCTTTACTTCTGCCAGTATCTCGTCTCCTACCTTCCAAACTTTACAGAAGCTCTCCTGCGAACCTTGCAGAACTAGCACTCCTGAAAGAAAGGATATTGCGGAGAAATGGCTTAGCCACAGACTGGGGGATGTTTCCAGAATGAGATTTTCACTCTTCAGTGGAGCCCTGCAGTGGAGTGTGCGCTGATATGAAACTTCTGCGTGCCGGGCCGAGACTCGAACTCGGGACCTTTGCCTTTCGCGGGCAAGTGCTCTATCAGCTGAGCTACCCAAGCATGACTAAATACCTGTCCTCACAGCTTTACTTCTGCCATTAGAGCACTTGCCCGCGAAAGGCAAAGGTCCCGAGTTCGAGTCTTGGCCAGTCACACAGTTTTAATCTATCAGGAAGTTTCATATCAGCGCACACTCTGCTGCAGAGTGAAAATCTCATTTTGCCAGGAAGTTTATCATCTATTTTGTGGTAAGGTCTTATGGGACCAAACTGCTGAAGTCATCGTTCTTCAAGCTTCCACTCCACTTAATCTAACTTAAACTAACTTACGCTAAGGATAACACACACACACACACACACACACACACACACACACACACACACACACACACACACACACACACACACCCATGCACGAGGGAGGACTTGAACCTTCGACGGGGCCAGCCGCCAGGACCGTGACAAGACGCCGGAGACCGCTTGGCTACCCCGCGCTGCTCCTCTATCCTGCTTTACAGAGCTGACAAGCCTCCGAACATAACGTTCTGTGAAGAGTCGTGGACGTCGAACCATTCAGCGCTTGGTGGTAGTTTCACTGTCCTCCTATCTCTTTCCGTAAATAATGACAGTAGCACATGAATATTCCACTGGTTTCGGCGTATTCGAGATATTCGTTTAGAGACTCTGCGTAATAATAATCTACTCTTTGTTGAGGTCTCTTTTTTCAGTGGCTCTTTTCTCAGTTCATTTCCCCATTTCCAGTCCATGTATTCGATAGGGTGATGCGCAGGTGTCTGCTCCGCCTACATACTTTAGATACCGCATCACGTGCCCGTGACACCTTTCTGGGTGTATTATACCAGTGACATCCCATGAATAGTCCACATTAGAAGTCAGTCATGGTATTAGTGGTAATTTTCTGTTTTAGAGATGTAAGCCTAATTGTTCTACACTGAAGCGCCAAAGGAACTGCTACAGGCATGCGTATTCAAATACAGAGATATGTAAAGAGGCGGAATACAGCGCTGTGGTCGGCAACGCCTATATAAAAACAAAAAAAAAAAATGTCTGGCGCAGTTGTCTGATCGATTATTGCTGCTACAATGGCAGGTTATCAAAATTTAAGTGAGTCTGAACATAGTGTTATAGTCAGGGCGCGAGCGATGGGACACATCGTCTACGAAGTAGTGGTGAAGTTGGGATTTTCTCGCACTACCATTTTACGAGTGTACTGTGAATGTCAGGACTAGTCTAGTTTCAAATTGTATCGAGCGGATGGACATGTACGGGTATGGACACAGTGCCATGAATCCAAGGACCCTGCATGTCAACAGGGGAGTGTTCAAGCTAGTGGAAGCTCTGTAACGGTAGGGGGCGTGTGGAGTTGGAGTGATATGGGACCTCTGGTATGTCTAGATACGACTCTCACAGGTGACACGTACGTAACTATCCTTTCTGATCACTTGCATCCATTCATGTCCATCGTGCATTGCGACGGACTCGCGACACGTCACACGTCCAGTAAACACTTCTGCTCGCCACCAAACTCCTCAGAAATGAACATTATTGAGGACCTCTGGGATGCGTTGCAACATGCTATTGAGAAGAGATCTCCACCCCCTCGTACTCTTACGGATTTGTGGACAGTCTTGCAGGATTCATGGTATCAGTTCCCTCCAGCACTACTCCAGACATTAGTTGAGTCCATGCTACGACGTGTTGCGGCACTACACTATATTACACAGGTGTACCTGTATCTTTGGCTTTTCAGTGTATTATAACAGTTTAAATTTGGTGGAACGCCCTGTTACGACCAGTGCCGATTGTTAATATGTTCATTCCAGCTTGTGAATGAGGTTTTGCAAGATGAGGTCTAAGTTCTTCGTCGGATTCTGGCATTGGTATTGTGGATTGTAATTTAACTGCCTTTATTTGGACTCTGTCAGTTATTAAATCTTTGATGTTATCTTATTGGAGGTCTTAAACTACCTTAATGGTTTGCTACGCCTGATCTAATAATGAGCTTTTAGCTAATTTTTTGATGCTATATTGTATGAATGATTTGATAATCGGCGCCCTTAAGTTTTTTGTTTTATTTATTGTCCCTTTCATGGTTCAAATCGCTCTGAGCACTATGGGACTTAACACCTGAGGTCATCAGCCCCCTAGAACTTAGAACTACTTAAACCTAACTAACCTAAGGACATCACATATATCCATGTCCGAGACAAGAGTTCGAACCTGCGACCGTAGTTCTCTCGGGGTTCCAGACTGAAGCGCCTAGAACCGCCCGGCCACACCGGCCGGCTGTCCCTTTCATACAATCCAATAATTATATTACGTGTGCTTAATTTAATATATAAATGTGCGCAGGTTACCAGCGAGTGCCTCATGTAAATTGTTTGTGTGAAATAAGTTTGTGAAATTTTTCTCCTTAGTGTTTGATTAGTCGTTTATGACTTACCAGTTGAGATTGACCTGTACACTATATGACAAGTAGTACCAACTAATAAGTGTGCACATGTCATTCCCGTAACTTTTGATACTTTAGTGTAAACACCGCATGAGGAAACTGACGACCTAACAAGGTGGTTATAGCCAAAGTGCGAGTGCCCTGCCCCGTTGCTCGACTGGTCCAGACAGAAAGTCGTCGAACAGAAGGTATTTCTCAGGCAATGCGGAGACGTGTTGGTGAGGAACAGTGTAGCCTGTCTAAGGCTTAGAGGTGGTTACTTCCGCACTCGGGTTTTCCAGTTATCGACACATGGCATGCTGTTCGAGAAACTGACTCCCCCCTGAGTCGCCTTATAGAGAGCGCTTTCACTCCCAGAAGGGACGACGGCTGCGGCCGAGGTGCGGCTACCCGACAGGAGGACGCAGCAGCTCTGAAGGTCAAGACAGGCGGCCAGGGCTCGCAGCTGAAATAAGCCTCAGATTGGGAAGGAGCGCCGGTCCCCGGCACGAATCCGCCCGGCGGATTTGTGTCGAGGTCCGGTGACCCGGCCAGTCTGTGGATGGTTTTTAGGCGGTTTTCCATCTGCCTCGGCTGGTTCCCCTTATTCCGCGTCAGCTACACTTTGTCGGCGATTGCTGCGCGAACTAGTTCTCCTCGTACGCGTACACCACCATTACTCTACCACGCAAACATAGGGGTTACACTGGTCTGGTGAGAGACGTTCCCTAGGGGGTCTACCGGGAGCCGAACCGCCCAATAACCCTGGGTTCGGTGTGGGGGTGGCGAAGGGGTGAAGTGGACTACGGTAGTCGTCGTGGGGTTGTGGACCACTGCGGCTGCGGCGGAGACGGTGCCTCTCCGTCGTTTCTAGGTCCCCGGTTAACATAACATAAGCCTCAGATTTATCGGTGGCAGGATATGAGCTAGTGACTTGAAAGCTAAAATGTACCAGGCTCAGCCACACACACAACGCAAAACTTCAAGTGAAGTAGGATGTTCCTGTATTCAGAAATAATCACTTTATTTCGTAGTTAAGCTGCTATAGTCCGATCCAGGAGCGATGGCGGTCCGCGCGTATGGAGAGACGGACGGGGTTGCGTTGTGTTACCGTTTGCAAGCGATAGTTGCAGAATGCGTATTATGCATTCTTCGTGCATTCTTCAAATTGTGTCGCTCACTTGTTTATGTAGAATTTGTCGGTTATCACTACCGTCCGCCATGACAACAAGGAACAGATAGGATAAATATTCAATATAGGACTCGCCATGAGCATATACGAATATAATACTTGCTTTGTTTATGACATTCATAGCAGAGCGCTCAGAACGGTACTGAATGCTTATTGGCTGTCGGATAATGCGTGACGTAGTTGCACCGAACAAGCCTAAACTCGACCGCCATCGTTTGTGACTCCAACTATAGCTAATATCTGCCTCTCGGGCATTATGTGGCTGCACCAAAGTACAAACTGTAATGCATGCAGCACGATATAATCAACTTACCCATGTGGAGGAAGCAACATGTCAAGGCGTCGCAAATAACGGTTTCCACAACAATACACTACGGGCCATTAAAATTGCTACACCACGAAGATGACGTGCTACAGATGCGAAATTAAACGGACAGGAAGACGATGCTGTGATATACAACTGATTAGCTTTACAGAGCATCCACACAAGGTTGGCGCTGGTGGCGACACCTATAACGTACTGACATGAGGAAAGTATCCAACCGATTTCTCATACACAAACAGCAGTTGACCGGCGTTGCCTGGTGAAACGTTGTTGTGATGCCTCGTGTAAGGAGGAGAAATGCGTACCATCACGTTTCCGACTTCGATAAAGGTCGGATTGTATCCTATCGCGATTGAGGTTTATCGTATCGCGACATTGCTGCTCGCGTTGGTTGAGATCCAATGACTGTTAGCAGAATATGGAATCGGTGGGTTCAGGAGGGTAATACGGAACGCCGTGCTGGATCCCAACGGCCTCGTATCATTAGCAGTCGAGATGACAGCCATCTTATCCGCATGGCTGTAACGGATCGTGTAACCACGTCTCGATCCTTGAGTCAACAGATTGGGACGTTTGGGACGTCAACAACCATCTGCACGAACAGTTCGACGACTTTTGCAGCAGCATCGACTATCAGCTCGGAGACAATGGCTGTTATCCTTGACGCTGCATCACATGCAGGAGCGCCTGCGATGGTGTACTCAACGACGAACTCAGGTCCACGAATGGCAATAAGTAATTTTTTCGGATGAATGCAGGTTCTATTTACAGCATCATCATGGTCGCATCCGTGTTTGGCGACATCGCGGTGAACGCACATTGGAAACGTGTATTCGTCACCCCCACACTGGCGTACCACCCAGTGTGATGGTATGGGGTGAGACGTCTTGGTCACCTCTTGTTCGCATTGACGGCACTTTTAACAGTGGACGTTACATTTCAGATGTGTTACGACCCGTGGCTCTGCCCTTCATTCGATCCCTGCGAAACCCTACATTTCAGCAGAATAATGCACGAGCGCATGTTGCAGGTCCTGTGCAGGCCTTTATGGATACAGAAAATGTCCGACTGCTGCCCTGGCCAGCACATTCTCCAGATCTGTTACCAACTGAAAACGTCTGGTCAATGGTGGCTCTCGTCACAATACGCCAGTCACTACTCTTCATGAACTGTGGTATCGTGTTGAAGCTGCATGGGCAGCTGTATCTGTAAACGCCATCCAAGCTCTGTTTCACAGAATGCCCAGGCATATCAAGGCCCGGCCAGAGGTGGTTGTTCTGGGTACTGATTTCTCAAGATCTATGCACCCAAATTCCGTGAAAATGTAATCATATGTCAGTTCTAGTATCATATATTTGTCCAATGAATACCCGTTTATCTCCTGCATTTCTTCTTGGTGTAGCAATTTTAATGGCCAGTAGTGTACATTATCTGATCAAAAGTATCCGGACAGTTCTTTGTATTGCGGAGTTAAGCACTAAATGTCACGAGAGATAGACTCACCGGTATAAAAAGAGTTGGCGAAGTGTTGCGTTGTCAATAGAATAGTAGTAGCATCTGGACGAATAGGTAAGGACAGCTCAGTGATGTCAAACGTAGAATATTCACTGGATGTCACTTGAGTCCAGCTAGCACAACGAGTGTGTGTAGTGAGTCAAAAAGAATGGGGTACAAGTCAGTGCTAAGTGATGTTTCAAGTGATGTAAAATGCGATGCCACTAGGCGACGGATAGATAGAAATTTAACCCTTATGGCAATGAAATAGTAGGTGAAAGTTTTTTTAATACAAACATTATGAAAGAACTACTGAAGTATTTTTAATGCTACATCTATGAAAGCTGGTCTTTCACTTTTCACTTACAAGTAAAAAAATATATTTCAGTGTTTTTGGAAATTCATCCTCTAAAGGGATGCCAAAGGGGATAGATGTTTTATGAAAATATTTCATTATGAAAGCATTTTTAGAGCTAAGTCTACGAAAAATTGCATCTGGCTTCTTGACTGGATATAAAAAAATACGCACTTCACCGTTTTTGGGAATTCAACCCTAAGGGGCTGGAGTAGGGTCACACTGATTCACTAACGTCCACTCCCAGCCAAAACAGCTAAGGACATAAACTTGAAATTTGGAGAGGTTTTTGATCTTATACTGTAAGCATTGTTTAAGAAGGGTTGGAGTTGTTTGGGAGAGGAGACCAGACAGTGAGATCATCGGTCTGATCGGATTAGGAAAGGACGGGGAAGGAAGTAGGCCGTGCCCTTTCAAAGGAACCATCCCGGCATTTGCCTGGAGCGATTTAGGGAAATCACTGAAAACATAAATCAGGATGGCCCGACGCGGGATTGAACAGTCGTCCTCCCGAATGCGAGTCCAGTGTGTTTAAGAAGCGATTGTTCTAAATGCCACTACTACGGGGGTGAAATTGAGTATGAAAGGCTTTTTGCGAAATGTCACTGTTGAAGAAATGTCTAAACTGGAAGTATGAAAACTGGTGTTTGGTTTCTCAGTCAGAAATAAAGAAAGAATGCGTGTTTCAGCGTTTTCGGAAATTCAGCGTCTAAGTGGGTAAAATAGTGGATGAAATTTTTTTTGAAAATGTTCCATTATTAGAGAACAACTGAAGCATTTACAGAGCTGCACCTCTGAATATTGGTGTTTGACTTCTCGATTAGAAAAAAGTAAAATATCGTTTTCAGTGTTCCCGGATATTCAACCTCCTAAGGAAGTTAAACAAGAGATGAAAATACAATGGAATGAACACCCTTAGCTGCTTACAGGCGTTGACATACGTCAACGGGGGCAGATGAAAATGTGTGTCCCGACCGGGACTCGAACCCGGGATCTTGTGCGTACATGGCAGACGCTCTATCCATCTTTTTTTTTATTGTTTTTTTTCTTTCTTTCTTTTTATATATATATATATATATATATATATATATATATATATATATATATATATAAAATTGGGGGGCTCAGCCGGGATTTGAACCCGGGACCTCCTGCACCCAAAGCAGGAATCATACCCCCTTTTTTTTTGTTTTTTTTTCTTTTCTTTTTTTTTTATCAAAGACGCTACCCCCTTTTTTGTTTTTTTTTTCGTTTTTTTATTTTTTTTTCAGTCCCCTTTTTTTATTTTTTTTTATTTTTTTTTATAAAGTAATTTCCCTTAAAAGCCCTTTAGGAAAATGGAACTAAAAAAACCCCTAAGTGCCACCGCCACTTTTCATCCTATAACAAAAAAAATCTGATCCACTTCAGGCGTTGGCTCCTGAGTAAACCCACCTCAGAGAGCTGCCTATATATCAGGGGAAATATGGGAAATCAAGGTTAGGGCTATACTTTGCCACTTTTTTTTTTGTTACATGTGAATTCTAGTAAGTAAGTGTTACAAGTAAGTGTTACAACAACAAAGGTGGCATAAAAGAGTAATCTAGAAATAAAAACATAAATCACTGATGTAATTCCAACTAAAAGGTTCTTCAATAATGTAACTGGTTCCACTTGGAGCCTCGTCATCGTTATCTGATATCTCCAATTGCGCCTTTGAAGGGCATCTGCAACGGAGGCATTCAGCTTCGGTAGTGCCTCAAGGAAAACAGCATCCCTGCAGCAGCTTGTCTCTTCCTTCGCTCATGGCTGACAAGGCAGAACGTTCAGCCGTTTGTGTGATGCGGCACAGAACATTAACCGCAGCTCGGCACTCCCCAGCTGAGTGGGGGGTTAACGAAAACGCTGCGTAAATAATTTGCGAAGAGCGTACGGTATTTCGGTGTGCGTTCGAGGGCATTGTGAGCATTTTGCAGGAACCACCAGTAATCAAGCTGCTCTTTCTCTCCGTCGCGAAAGATGTAGGCGACTGTAAGTCCTTTGAACCATGTAAGCGCATGATATTTTGCAGCCGGAAAGTAAGTTCCATCGGGACACAGTAGTATCTGAGGGTCAATCATATCAGGTGTGACCCGGAGGTAACAAGCCAATATCTTCTGTGTTAGTCGCCAAACTCCTGACGATGATGCGCAAGTAAAACGATGTTCATCAGTATCCAAAACGTGACAATCTGGGCAATAAGGGGAGTCTGCCAGTCCAATAGTGTGAAGTCGCTGTAGTGTGGCATATTTTTTGTTGGCGATCTGATACCACTTCGAACGCACCGTGGAGGACAGAAAGTTGTGGTGTATCGTTTTCCACACTCTTGGCCAGTGAACCGTAGGGTACTTGTTTTCCACCACGTTATGGGGAACAGCACGCAGAAGGTTGGTGTAAAAATCTTTCGCCTTTGGTGGACGCGTGGCGGAGAGGTTCAAGCTGACATAGCTGTAATCAAGAATGAAGGTCGACACATGGGAGAGCTGTGGTGCGACGTGCGCAACCGACACCGGCGGTACGTTAGAGACTGGCATCAGAACCTGTAGTAAACGACCCGTGAGAGAGGTATATTGACTTTTCCATCGTTTCCTCATGTTGCTCATGTAAAGGCTAGCTGCTCTCGCCCTGACGTTGACCAATCCCAGCCCTCCTTTGTGCACTGGGAGGGTAAGAGTGTCGTATCGTACTTTAAAGATATGACCTGCGGAAACGTAGTAACTGAGGGCCGCTTGAAGCCGGCGACCTATCTGCAGCGGTAGTGGGAGGACTTGTGCAACGTGATTGAGTTTTGATGCCACGTAGAGGTTCAGGTATTCAACACGTTGTAGCTGGTTCAAGTCCCGGAGCAGGTTCTGTCGCACCATTGCGCGTATGATCTGTAATAACCGTCGGTAGTTTGCTGCAGCTGTTTTACGTACATCTTTCTTGAACGTGATTCCCAAATATCGCAGATCAGAAACTGGTGGGAGGGGAGCGAGGGCTTCCGGTCCGAGACCTCGCCCAATATCCAACGCCGCCGACTTGTTGATGTTCAGAAGACTGCCGGCGGCCTGTCCGTATCGCTCAATCCAGGTTAGTACGCTTTGAACTTCGTCATTGGAACGAACCAGCAGTAGCAGGTCGTCAGCGTATGTCCTATAGCGAAAGGTGACGTCCCGCAGCGTGATGCCAGATAGGCGGTGGTTAAGGCCCCCTAGGAGTGGCTCGAGTGCGATGGCATAAAGGTAGGTAGAAAGGGGACAACCCTGTCGTAGAGACCTCTTAATGGATACTGGTCCTACCGTCCTTCCATTGACCTGGACGTGTGAGCTGGCTGCGGTCCAAAGACGCCGTAGGGTGTCGATGAGGCCCGGGGGGAATCCCATACAGTCCATCACTCGTAGGAGGAAGTTGTGGTGCACTCTATCAAAGGCGCGGTTGAAATCTACGGAGACGATCGCCGCTCTCAGACGGCACGCAGAAGCGATTGCTATTAAATCCCTGCAGTCACCGGTGGCCATGTGTATGTTGGCTTCTCCCCCCTGCGACGTCTGTTCAGGAGCGAGGATCATCGGCAAAGTCGTCTTAATACGGCTCGCCATAATCCTGGTGAAAATCTTGTAATCGGCGTTCAGCATTGTAAGCGGCCGATAGTCGTTAATCGATAGCCCTCCACCTGGCTTGTGTACCGGTATGAGAAGTCCTTCTACAAACGCTGGCGGCACAACACAGTCTGGAGACGTAAGTTCGCGGAACATTATAACCCAGCGAGGCATCATGATGTCACGGAAAGTCCGGTAGAATTCGATGGGCAATCCATCAGGTCCAGGAGACTTATTGGCCGCACCTTTGTCCACGGTGTCTTCGACTTCTTCGAGTGAGATTTCCTCTGTTAGTGCATTCACAGTAGCCTCGTCGATAGTACGTGTTACCTGCTGTAACACTTCAGTAGTGGCCTCGTCATCGACGATTCTTTCCTTGTAAAGATGACGAAAATGATCCTCCATCGCCTTTACTATGGTTGCTTGGGTCGTACATAAGCGACCTTCATGTGTCCTGAGTTGTGTGATTAAGTGTTGGCGTTGTCGGCGCTTATCCGCCACAACGTGGTGCATAGTGGGTTCCTCCGCAAACGTTCGGTCGTGCCGTCGCGAGCGGACGACTGCACCTTCTAGTCGGCGCTTCGTCAATGATAGTATGTGAGCCTTGATTCTGCTTTGATCATGTTGTCTCTCCGGGGAAGGGGGTAAGGCGTCGAGGTCCCTGAGAGTCGCGTAGTAAAAATCGAGGGTCTGTCGATGCCACGCAGTCACGTCCTTGCCATATTGCATAAGTGTCCTACGGATTGCTGGTTTGGCACAGAGGAGCCACCACTCCAGGGTCGAGGCGTATCGAGGGTGGCGGCGTTCACAGTCAGTCCACGTTGCTGCAACTTGCCGACGGCAATCCAGGTCCTGGAGATGAGTTATGTTGAGCTTCCAAAAGCCATTGCTGCGCCAGACTTGCTGGGGGCGTAGGTGTATAGTGCAGATATAGGCACTGTGATCAGAATAGGCCTGAGGCCATAGTTCGGCGTCCACCACACCTTGTGTGAGATCTTGTGACACATATATGCGGTCGAGTCGGCTTGCCGAATGACTGGTAAGATGAGTGTGGCCAGAGTGGTTACCGTGGACTTTTTCCCACGTGTCGCACAAGTGAAGTTCTTGGATCATCGCACCCAGTTCCTGACAAGGCGTGTAATGTGGGATTTGGTCCTTGGGGTGAAGTACGCAATTAAAATCGCCAGCGAAGACGCTGTGGTCGTATCGTCCTAGGAAAAGGGGAGCGACATCTGTGGAGTAGAATCTGGCGCGGTCGTGACGTCTTGTGGTACCCGACGGCGCGTAAACATTAATGAATCGGGTGTTGAGTGCCGTAAATGCTATTCCTCGAGCGGAGGGAAGAAACGTGACGTCGGTAACTTCAATACCTTCACGCACTAATATTGCCACTCCGGTATCTGCAGGGCTACCGGGCGTCACATGTGTGGTGTACCCGTAAAAGTGCGGGAGTGCAGTCGTTTTCGCTTCTTGTAGGAAAGCAAAGTCAACCCCCATGGCTCGTATGGTTTCTTTCAAAAGTTGGATCTTGACAGGAGAACTGATCATGTTGATATTCATTGTCGCCAGGCGGTAAGCCTGGCAACGAGTTGTTTGGGCGAGGTTATCCATGGTGAAGGTGGAGAGAAGCAAACATCGGAAGTGATGTCACCATCCGCCGAACGCGGTCCTCCTTGTGCTGCTTATGCTGCATGATCCGGCGGCGCCTCAGCTGGCCGCGGGTCGGGATCTTGTGTCTCAGCGTCCTCGGCCCATGAAGCGGGCGCGGATGTCTGTTCATGGTCCATAGCCTCAGAATGTTTGATAGCAAGGGACCGGGCGACTTCGCTACCTGCACTGGTACCTTCCCGCTGCTCAATGTTTCTGTCAATAGGCCGATGGTCGAAAGCTGCACGTTTTTCTGTCTGTTCTGCAAGGTTGGAGTCAGTGGAAACAGCTTCAGCTTCGCGGCTGGCTTCTTGAGTGGTCAGTCGTTCTTCCCCGGCCGAATGCGAACCGCTGTGTTCCGACACGGTCCAACGACGCCGCTTTCGGCGTTTCGGTGATCGCTGTTTCCGTACGTGGCCTTCATTGTCAGAAGACGGCACTGACTCATGCTCCGCCGGAACAAACGCTTCGGTCGGTACAATAAGGGAATCAATTGCCATCTTACTGGCGTCAATGTCTGTCGCGTTCGGTAGCTCCAGAGTCGTAGTGCTATTTTCCACCACTGGCCAGGTCGGCGGATCATCCAGGTCTTTGTCCGTGGAAAGTGATTCTTGTACCGCTGAAGCGGTCGGCCGTGTCTGTTGTGTGGAGAACGTCGTGAGCGCCGCCGCGTAAGTAACGGGTAGAATAGTCTTCGCCGCTGGTGGTGCAACGTCCTTCGATGGGAGTTGTGTGATCCGACGCTGGAGGCACTCGGAACGAAGGTGACCTTCCTTACCGCATCCGGAGCACGTCTTCGGTTGGCCGTCATAAATAACTATGGCCCGGCATCCACCTATCTGTAGATAGGATGGCACGTGTCGTTGGAGATCTATGCGCACTTGGCGTACTCCATTGAGTACTGGATACGTCTTAAACTGGGTCCATTTTTCAGCCACGTGTTCGTGTACCGTGCCGTAGGGGCGGAGCGCCGCTACAACTTCTGCCGCCGGGAGTTCAAATGGAAGTTCGAATATGCGTATAGTCCGCAGTCCCATTGTGGCATGGCCCACCTCGACGTTGCCAACATTTCCATCTGCGTGGCAGAAGCGGAGTTCTTGTTTCATCTATCGAAGCACCTTGTCGCAAGTAGTTTCGTTTATGAGCTTTACATAGACCGTGCTACTGACGATCGAAAAGTGAATGCCGACAATGTCGGCAGCCGGGATCTTGGCTTCCTCTTTTAAAAAACGTTCGACTTCGAGCGCCTTTGGTCGGGTAAAGTCGTTCCGAAATGTGAATTTCAAGGTTGATCTTCTGTACTGGTTTGCCATGGTCTTGGAGCGCTACGGCGTCACGTTAGTGTCGGCCGAAGAAAGTAAACAAGGCGCGCGGGCCCTCTCTGCCAGCGGAGAGCACTCACCGCACGTCCGCTTCGCTCGGCTGCGAGAGCCGCACTCAATCCATCTGAACCACCGAGGACACAGAGGATAGCGCGACTGCAGGAATTTATCTCTGGCGCGCCTCCTGCGAAACCCACATTCTCAACGTATTGTCCCGCACTACATTCTTAGTGCCCCCGCCCATTATACTCATTACTCGTGGCGCGTTGCCGATTCCCGTAAGAGTTCGGGCACTGTTTGCGCATTCGCACAGAAGTAGAAGAAGATGGTCAACTGGCCGGTGAGCCTTAACTATATATATATATATATATATATATATATATATATATATATAAGATGGTATCTGTTCTTTCGGAAATGTCCTATAGAACAGATATCATCTCAGTATATATAAAGAGATGAAAACTTTTATGAAATTAGTTCGTTATGGAAATATTTTCAAAGATAAATCTGTGAAAATTTGTATTCTGTTTCTTTGTTAAAAATTAAAAAAGATACCTCTTTCATAGTATTCGGAAATTCAGGCCCCAAGAAAAAGAAAATTTGTAAGAAAATATTTCGTTATATTAAAAAAAATTTAAAGCTATGAAAACTGGTTCTTCACTTCTCGGTGAGATATAAAAATGTGGTTGGTTGGTTGGTTGGTTTGGGGAAGGAGACCAGACAGCGTGGTCATCGGTTATAAAAATGTGTTAGGGGGTCAAAGTTCCTATGGAAATATCACAACAAGAACGCAAATGGCATGATTAACAAATACCTGCAACCAGAATCGCATTTTAGTCAGAAATACGTTCTGAAGTGCGTACGTCGTCTGGGTGGAATGCCTCGCACACGTCTTATTAGGTTTAGGTGCACCGAGGTGGACGGAGGAACTGTGATAGCGCAAGCAAATTAGTGACACAGAACTATACACTTTATTGCACTGCGATAGTTGACTAAAGTTGTACAGCAACTTGTTGGATGTGCTTGCGGACAGATACATCTAAACAGTGGTCTGTCAACGCGTGCGTAACTGAAAACAGTGTCAACAAAACTATGTCCGTCTAGGACACAACACTGTAAACTGTAAAGGCGAATAAATGTAAGAGGCTAGCCGGCAGGCTTGCCACCTTTCACCTAGCGCTCTTCTTAAAACGTAGCGCGTCAGCACATGTGCCTCAGAAGAAATAAATCAGTATACGCTGACCGAATACTGATTTACTTTTGCTGAAGTACGGCTGTTGACAGGTTACGTTCTAAGAAGACATACGCTCCGTCTTCAGGGCACAAGTGGCGCATCGGGACCATCCGACCGTCGTGTCATCCTCAGTTGAGGATGCGGTTAGGAGGGGCGTGCGGTCAGCACACCACTCTCCCGGTCGCTATGATGGTTGTCTTTGACCGGAGCCGCTACTATTCGGTCGAGTATCTCCTCAATTGACATCATGAGGCTGAGTGCACCCCGAAAAATGGCAACAGCGCATGGCGGCTGGATGGTCACCCATCCAAGTACCGGCCACGCCAGACAGCGCTTAGCTTCGGTGATCTCACGGGAAACGTTGTATCTACTGCGGCAAGGCCGTTGCCCTAAGAAGACATGGTCACCACGAAATTTTTGTTGACTTTTGTGTGTGCTTACGTTTTTCTTTTACCTTCACATAATAATGGCATTACTCTGAGACATTTGTACGGATGGACGTTGGAAATATTTTCCAAGGAATGAAGATTTTTGTGAGAAGATTTTTAGATGATGAGAATAAGTACCTTACAAATGGGCCAAATTGGTACTTATGCTGTGTGCGTGGCTGTGCCTATATTTTAACTTTCGAGACACAAACATCGTTACAGATTAAGTACAAGTTTGCATTTTACCCTTTTTTTACTTCTGTTTTCATCGGTTATATGGCTGCTGAAATAGTTAAAGTTGTCTCCTGCGTTTTGTGTATCATTTCTTAATCTAATTGCACTGCAATTACTGATTTAGTTCAAACAGTTGTGTTATTCCGTTTCACTTGTATATTTTCAGGACACTATCCATTGCGATCAATTTATTTTTCAAGTATTTTGTCATTCACCTGCGAAACTTAGATATTATTTCTTACTTGCTTTAATTTTTTACGTTTGATCTATACACATACGCAAAACTTTGGGGATAGGTTTCAACACTATCTCGGTCCATTCTCAGTTACATCGCCCTTCCATGTCCTTCGATTCTTAGAACTGCAGTATGGATTACGTAAAATTTGCAGTTAACTATTCGCTATCTGCGTTTTAACCCTGATAACTACAGACTTTCAATGAGAGTACTCCATTCAACAACTACTTAACAAAAGGTACCGGTACCTAGTTAATTCCTCCTGTCTGTACAGGAAGACCTCTGTGTTAGCTTCTTAGTAATGGTAATCACATTCTCTGGCAGGATATACTGGACCCACGTAACACTGGAGAAAAGGCGCGTTCTATTGACACTGAAACGCATTGCTTTATTAATTAATTAATGTCTCAGGTGTTCCAAACCTGGTTAAATTCACTTATCTGTTATATCAGTCAGTCGCAACCACTTGCAAACATGACAGATCGGTGTCACACTTGGCCGAATGAACCCAGTGTTCATGCAAGTAGTCATTCTTGTTAGTAACATATTGCTGACGAGAGAGAAATCTGGATCTGTTAAGCAACAGTGGCAACTTGCTTTAAATGCTCATGAATGTACGGATCGTGCTCCACAAAACGAAAGAAACACAGCGTCCAGCGATTACAATGTCAAGAAATCAAAAAAACCAGTCAACTCGTACGAATGCCTGTGTCTAACTGTGGGTGTGAATATCAGATGGAATGATCACTTAAATTCAGTCATGAGAAAAACAGGTGCCAGACTTCGGTTCGTTGACAGAATACTACAGAAACACAACCAGTCTACAAAGAGCTTACGAAACACTCGTGGGACCCATATCCTAGAATACTGCTCAAATGTACGGCAGCAGTACCAAATATGACTAACAGGGGATACCGATCGTTTAGAAACACAGGCATTGCGAATTGTAACGGGTTTGTTTGACTTGAGTGTCACAGAGATGGTGGAGAAAGTGAAATGGCAGACGCTTGAGAATTAACTATCCCGAGAAAGCCTGCTTAGAAAGTCTATGTAAAAAGTTCTCTCTCTTAAGATCGGTAGTATCAGATAACAGTTCTTGAACGTTCAAGAATATTGTTTTCTTTCAATAACGAACAGGTCCTATGTTAAAGTATCGGGTGATCAACCTCTTTTTTTCTTCCACTAGCTACCCTGTTCAGCATTCTGTTTGGAGACACTTCTTTTGTTGTACAATTAAATAAAAAACTGATTTTGAAAAGCTAGATGAGCCGGATGATTTCATTTATTACGTTCTATTTTCGAACGATTCCAGGAAACCACCACACTATCTGGTAATTTTGATTTTAGCTGTCATTGCATGGCCTTAATTCCTGAACCATCTATAGTAATACTTCGAAATTATATTTTAAGTGTTTTTAGTTTCACATCGATTCCACAGTTCCTCTATCTGAAGAAATTCTATTTAATAGTGGCGTATTTTCTGAGCTTATTTTTATCTAGTTTATTTATCTTGTTTCACATACTTGTTCAGTAGCTTGCGTTTTATTTGGGCAATGGCACTACCGCAGATCACCGAAGATAAGCGCCGTCGGGCTTGGCTAGCACTTGGATGGGTGACCTTCGGGGTCTGCCGAGCGCTGTTGGCAAGCGGGGTGCACTCATTCCTTATGAAGCCAATCGAGGAGCTACTAGACTGAGAAGTTACGCCTCCGGACACGAAAACTGAAAACAGCCGGTTGAGCGGTGTGCTGACCACGTGCCCCTTCACATCCGCATCCAGTGCCGCCTGTCGATGAGGATGACGCGGCGGTCGGTCGGTGATGTTGACCTTCCGAGGCCTGTTCGAACGGAGTTTTTTTTTTTAGTATCCCTTGTTCCAACAGAGGTTTTCATCCACTTCACCAATGAAAGACGTATTTAGTTGCTCGCATGTTTACCTTCACGTAGTGACAGTTATACCTCTGCTTCAGGAAGGTTTATTTATGTATAAATTCTTCCAGTTAATATGTGGCATAACAGCAAACAGTCTTGGTTGCAATTTTAGTTTTTTTTTCAACGACGCGTTTCGCCTTGTTTAGGCACCTTCAGATTATATTTTCTATTTTCTATATTTATGTATTATACGAGCATTGTAGCTTGACGTTTCCTGTGAGGATTGCTGGTAATGGAGGAATAAGGAGAGTAGCTTACATTCAATCTCAGCTTACCTGTGAAGTTACAGTACGCGCCTAACACAGACAGAGGCCGCTGTGGGTGACCTTGCTGTTGTTTGTAAACGGCAGGCCCTCGCATATCCGACGGCAGAACGTGTGGTCGCACCTACTGCTACGCCACCGCGGACAAACAGACCCCGGTCAGCCTCCGCAAATTAACGCCATTTTTAGTACTGCGTCATGTGGATGGTATTCCCCCGACTATAAAAACCGGTTCCAAATTAGCCTGAGAAGATGGATCCTGCTCAACCCTGTCATTACGGCCGTATAACCCCCAATGGGTAATATCACATTATTATGCAGAGAAATGGAAGATCGTATGCTGCTTGATATTTTATTATAGGATATTAGCTTATCTCGGCTTTATTGCAATCATCAGTATACCTCCAAACAATCATATTTATGTATAATTTACTTAACATATGATTTTATAAAGGTTTTTTTACGTTTGATGTTGTACTCACGTCCTGACATTGTAGATAGCCGTACTTCAACTTTGAGTATACCGTTGTGGTCTGTAATTGTCGGATGTAACATTTTTTTAGCAAAGTTTTAAATTGTTCGATAATTTGCTGTTGCACGTATTTTTTTTACTATCTGACAGATGCAGACATTCAAGTTCCACACTTAGTTGTTTACACAAAGATATTTATATTGTTGTGGGTCATGCATCTATGGAATTGTTATTGATGTGTTTGTGACTCTGGTGTTTCGGTTATCCGTTATCCCTATACAAAATTGCAATAAAAAGTTTTAGAAACTGTTTGTGCTATTATCCGTATGTTTTAAATTCCTCCCAAATATTTATGACTGGACCTTGTGGGATTTTTTGCAGGATTTGTAGTCCGTTTTTAATGTTGTCAGCTTCATGTTTTTCGTTACTGAGGTGTGTAAAGAAGGTGGATTTGTTGTTACTTGTTTCTGTCGTGTGTTCTCTGAATCTAACGACGAAATTTCTTACCATATGTCCTACATCAAATTTTGTGCAGTTAGTGCAGTAAATTTTGTAGATTCTAGAGTTCAAGTGTTTTGGGAGTATGGCTTTTCCTGAACGTAGTTTTGTGCTAATATTATTTGTCGTTCTGAAGGCTAAGTTCACGTTTGTATTTTTTAGTAGGGCGTTTATTTTATGGGTTAGTTTTCTCATATAGTTTATTGGTATGCAGTTTCTGTCATTAGTGTTATTTTATGATTTACGGAGGTCTTATTATGGTGTGTTTTTTTTATAGCTGTTGAACCACGTTAGAATCATGACTGTTCTTGTACGCGATGCATTGTAATGCGTTGCTTCTTTATGTAAGGCCTCATGTTGCAATGACAGATTTAGGATTCTGTTAATCATGGAATGAAGGAATGCATAGTTGGGAGATTTTGGACGTGAAGATGTATGGTTATTTGTTCTCTCTGTACTGGTTGGTTTCCAGTAGATCTCAAAAGTGTGTTTTTGTAGTTGATACTATGAGATCCAGAAATGGAAAGCTTGGACTGTAAGTGCTGCAGCCTGCGCTAATGCAAATTGTGGCAAGTCGTGTCAAGTAGCGTGACCTCCGTTCACGATTTTTCCTTAAATCTGCATGTGAAGTAGACAAAAGATTAGTAATGAAACTGTCTGCTCCAAGGAATTAATGCCATTGCCTCTGTAGCTGCCCATCGTGACGAAGGTGTTGCTGATGCAGGATGTTGTGTACGAACTGATCTCTCGATTATGCCCCATAAACTTTCTATGAATTTCATGTTGGAAGATCTGGGTGGCCAAAATTTCTTTATGTTAAAACATTTCAGATTGCTGATTTAAACATCGAGTAACATGCCTTCAATAACACCGGTCGCAGTTGACGAATGTGTTGGTCATCAAACTTACTTTTGAATTGCTGCTATAGTCTAAGTAATCGACTATGAGACTGCTGGCTTTCGCTCGACACGATTTGGAGAGAGCCCTGGAAAACTGGACGTCAGCTGACTGGTACTACACTCCTGGAAATGGAAAAAAGAACACATTGACACCGGTGTGTCAGACCCACCATACTTGCTCCGGACACTGCGAGAGGGCTGTACAAGCAATGATCACACGCACGGCACAGCGGACGAACCAGGAACCGCGGTGTTGGCCGTCGAATGGCGCTAGCTGCGCAGCATTTGAGCACCGCCGCCGTCAGTGTCAGCCAGTTTGCCGTGGCATACGGAGCTCCATCGCAGTCTTTAACACTGGTAGCATGCCGCGACAGCGTGAACGTATTTGCAGTTGACGGACTTTGAGCGAGGGCGTATAGTGGGCATGCGGGAGGCTGGGTGGACGTACCGCCGAATTGCTCAACACGTGGGGCGTCAGGTCTCCACAGTACATCGATGTTGTCGCCAGTGGTCGGCGGAAGGTGCACGTGCCCGTCGACCTGGGACCGGACCGCAGCGACGCACGGATGCACGCCAAGACCGTAGTATCCTACGCAGTGCCGTAGGGGACCGCACCGCTACTTCCCAGCAAATTAGGGACACTCTTGCTCCTGGGGTATCGGCGAGGACCATTCGCAACAGTCTCCATGAAGCTGGGCTACGGTCCCGCACACCGTTAGGCCGTCTTCCGCTCACGCCCCAACATCGTGCACCCCGCCTCCAGTGGTGTCGCGACAGGCGTGAATGGAGGGAAGAATGGAGACGTGTCGTCTTCAGCGATGAGAGTCGCTTCTGCCTTGGTGCCAATGATGGTCGTATGCGTGTTTGGCGCCGTGCAGGTGAGCGCCACAATCAGGACTGCATACGACCGAGGCACACAGGGCCAACACCCGGCATCATGGTGTGGGGAGCGATCTCCTACACTGGCCGTACACCTCTGGTGATCGTCGAGGGGACACTGAATAGTGCACGGTACATCCAAACCGTCATCGAACCCATCATTCTAACATTGCTAGACTGGCAAGGGAACTTGCTGTTCCAACAGGACAATGCACGTCCGTATGTATCCCGTGCCACCCAACGTGCTCTAGAAGGTGTAAGTCAACTACCCTGGCCAGCAAGATCTCCGGATCTGTCCCCCATTGAGCATGTTTGGGACTGGACGAAGCGTCGTCTCACGCGGTCTGCACGTCCAGCACGAACGCTGGTCCAACTGAGGCGCCAGGTGGAAGTGGCATGGCAAGCCGTTCCACAGGACTACAGCCAGCATCTCTACGATCGTCTCCATGGGAGAATAGCAGCGTGCATTGCTGCGAAAGGTGGATATACACTGTACTAGTGCCGACATTGTGCATGCTCTGTTGCCCGTGTCTATGTGCCTGTGGTTCTGTCAGTGTGATCGTGTGATGTATCTGACCCCAGGAATGTGTCAATAAAGTTTCCCCTTCCTGGGACAATGAATTCACGGTGTTCTTATTTCAATTTCCAGGAGTGTACAACGATATTCTTCCTGAAGATTAGTATTGTACTTTCCGTTTGGCTACTTACTGTAGTCAGCCTTTCAAGCTGAAGTACGTAACTCTAACAACAACAACGACGCTGTACTATTGTACATATAAGTAGATTTTTTCCATCTGATTTTTCGATAAACTAGTGTAATTGATGTTCTGATTTCATTTCTTTTTTGTTTCATGTCATTGTGTTAAGAAAATTGTAAACACGTTTCAATGTGAAGAGTAGTGTTTATGTCAAATGCCAAACAATATTGTAATGGAATAGAAATGTAACAAATGTTGAAACTGTTGTAAGATGTTTAAAACTGTAACTGTGCGTCTGGTCCACGCGTAGGCAATGTGTTAGGATATGTAGAATGCAAAACCTCGGGTGAATACCCTGTCTGTAAGGGAGCGGTAAAAGGTGGATGGCAGGCGAACGCGGGAAAATGCGCGGCACAACGGGCTCAGCAGTAGTAGTTGGAGTCTGGCACTGGCCTGAGCAATACCTTCTGGAGCGAGGAGGCTCTCCTGGAAGACGTAGTTGCACTGAGCCTCGGGTATGCTGTTCCAGCGCCCACACAGCATGGCAAAAGTCCATAGGCACTAAATGGAAAAGTATTGCGACGCAAAGAAGAATTAAAGTGCAGATACGTCAAGAGCCATAGCTGTGGTTGTGTGTGTGCTCTGTGCCTCGCCATCTCGCCGTTCGCCAACCGCCGCATCGACGCAAGCAGGTTGAAACTTTCAGTGCTGTATTCGTATGGACCATAGAGCGAACTGTTCAATAATAACCTAAATTTTACCAGAACTTTTCCCTAATTTAATTATCCTCACAACTAACCTAGACAGGGTCCTTTCCAAAAGTTGTGCAATCCGAGAGCCCCAAATGAAAAATTAAATTTTGTGTTAATAATAATTACCTGCAGACCTAGTTATGTTAGAATAGTGTTTAAAGAACTGTTTTGTTAATGAACTAGTAAATGAATAACGAAGGTCTTACGAAGTTCAAAGATAACTTTAATATTGATATAGTAATGAAGTTTAATTATTTCGAGACAGATATAAAGGTATTAAAATGAGAAGTAAATAAGATAAAAGAATAGTAACTCATATACTAGAAATCTTGAACGCATGATAATTTCAGTAAAAATCAATTTTTTTAATATAGAGATCATAACAGTTTCAGCCCCCCCGCCCCCTTTTATTCACTTTAATTCTGAAGTGTTCCACATTGGTTTAACCAGCAAAAGTTAAAGTCAATATATAAGTCAAAATTTATCAGTGTTTTATCTTCATCAAAATTGACATTTTGTGTGTGGCTCGAAAGTGCTATTTCTAGGGTAACCTATGCCCGATTTTAATCAGATCAATAGACAGTACGAAGTTTTATAGTATACATTATAGTGTAGTGTTATGTATTCATGGTTTTTCCATATCAGTACAGAACGTGAAACTATCAGTTCAATAGATTTTCTGGTTCTAAAATTATACTATATCACACAGTGCTACTACGTGTTGTTTTGCATGAATATACACCAATTTGTACAGGGAAGAAACTCAGTTAATGCCTAATTAGGCTGGCGACCATATTATTATAAAATCGGTAGCATCTTCAGTGTTGCTTTTGGTCCATGTTATCGTGTAATTGCATTTTGAACTTACTTGACGGATCGTTGTATTTACAGAGTGGGTATAAGTCTGATTTGCCACCATTCAGGTACACGCGGTCGATATCTATACGAAAATCCTTTCTCACAAGGTGAAGCCCGTTCACTTACCATAGTACAGGCTTTAAGGAGTATTGTGTGCCCCACGCGCACGTTACATAACCACTTAATAAAGAACGTAGGCGGACTTGGAAACCTGTTGCAGTACCCATTTGGGATGACGACGTGCCGCTGGTCCAACTAGCAGACCATGAACAGGCCTCATTAATCTGCTTGGCTAGGTTTCTTGTCCCTTATTGCACTTGCTAGCCTTGTCTGTCATTTTCCGAAAGCCGTTCAAACATAAGTAAAATCGCGTGCGTCTGCATATTAGCCGTTTGTAGAGGCATAAATTGTCCCTGAGGAACTCTGTCAGATTAGTATACATATGTGTGTAACACACACACACACACACACACACACACACACACACACACACACACACACACACACACACACACAGTTGCGTCAAGACATTACCACGAGCTTAGCAACGTGTTGATCCTCCTTTGGAAGCCAATACTGCAGTTTTTCTGCGTAGCATGGATTAGACGAGTCCTTGGTAGGTTTCCGGAGATATGTGACACCAGGTGTCTCCGCAACGCTCACACAATTTCTATAAATTATTGGTGGGTTCTTTATGGACGCGGAGCTGGCGCCTGATAGCGTCCCAGATGTGTTCCATCGAGTACATCTACATCTACATGGTTATCCGCAATTCACAATTAAGTGCCTGGCAGAGGGTTCATCGAACCACCTATGAGCTACTTCTCTACCGTTCCACTCTCGAACAGAGCGCTTGATTTCGCTGCCATGCTCCTCGTACGTACCAATATAGCACCGTTTTGCCTTATGACAAGGGCAGTAGTTGTGCAGGAAGGTGCCATCGTTGTCAAAAAAGACATCAAGCATGAGGACATACTCACGTAGTTTCCAGCTGTCATGATATCATCGATTACCACCACGGCTCCCACGGAAGCCCAGCTGGTTGTCCCCCTAGGCGCAACGCTGCCACAACCAGCCTACGTCCGTTGTGCGGTGCGTATTTCGACCAAAGTGTGGCTGGATGAAGGCGTATGCGGACGCGACCATCCATTTGGTTAGCAAAGAACGCTAGTATTTGAAGCAGCCGAAATGTTTCCATCGATCCACGGTGCAATATCGATTATCGCGTGTCCATGGAATACCAAATGACGATTTCGTTGGGTCAATATACACAAGTGACAGAAGTCATGGCATAGCTATATGCACAAATACAGACGATGGTAATATTGCGTACACAGAGTATAGAATGCCAGTGTCCAAAATGTCCAAATGTCCGTAAAATCTTATGGGACTTCACTGCTAAGGTCATCAGTCCCTAAGCTTACATACGACTTAAATGATCCTAAGGACAAACACACACACCCGTGCCGGAGGGAGGACTCGAACCTCCGCCGCACAGTCCATGACTGCAGCGCCCGAGACCGCTCGGCTAATCCCGCGTGGCAGAATGCCAGTGCAGTGGTGGAGCTTGTGACTGGCTGGACCAAAGAAGAGGTGTACCGAACAAACCCAAGCACTCTGGATGAATTAGGGGCGAGGATCACAGTTGGTCTAGGAAACGTACCTGTGACTCTCCTGCAAAAAGTCAGTTGATGGCATTCCTATCCGTTTACGTCGTTCGGTCAGCACAGGAGCACATGTGAAATTGTAGTGTTGTACACATATTCTCATGGCACTGAGAACAGACTAAAACTTGTTCCGAGTGCAAATACTTATTAATAAAATTTATGGACATTTAAAACTAGGGACTGGCTTCTCACCCATCCTGTATAATTTCATTTTTCTCTTTACTTTTTCTCTCAGTGAAAAATCAACCTCAGAATTGAAAGGAAGCCGTAAAACACTTTCCCTGTACCACTCATGCAGCTGTTGATTCTGTTAACTACAGTCGACCTTATGTACAACGACCTTTAATACTAATCCCTTGGCTACGCAAATGTCGCAGCGACTGCGTTGGTTCTGCTGTAATTACTCTATGGGGCAAAAAGAGCAAGCTGCGTGCCATAAAAATACTACACAAGACTTTTATTACCTTCTGACCTTCCAGCGTCTGGAATAAAGCCCCACATTGGAAAGGTGTCAGGGCAAAACCTAGGCCATTGCCGACATCGGCGCAATATTTAAGGCTTGGTTTCTCACAAGGCACCGAGTACTGCAGCTGCAGCAGGTGAGACTAGCTTTGTCGGGAAATGAGGCATTAATTACACAGCGAAGTATACCAGCGGAAAGGAGAAAGAGTTCAGACTCGTTTGGAAAAATACGGAAACTTGAGATAAGAACGACATTGCTGAAATAAATCTTCCTTCTACTACGAGTCTTCTGTTTCACGATTTAGTCATGACATTAGTACAGTATCGTACTTTAGGCATGGGAAGCGGCGTGCTGACTGCTGAGTGGCAGCATGGCGTTGCGTGATGAATAAAAAATGTGGGAAAACGAAGAAGGAAACTTCTAAAGTATTCTGAAAGAAAATTTGCAAATATTATTCTCATGGTGATAAAGTCGCCGTGTGCACAAGACAAGGTCAAACACGTAAAGTGCAGTGTTTTACGGCCCTGGGTCCTGCAGTCATTGTCTTCTGTCGTGAACGTGTGCGAGCGAGGTGTCGCAACAGTAAGTACAAACCTGGGAATGTGGACTGACACCCAAAGCGTGCTACTGAGCTCAAAGTCACATCACTTACAGAAAATTAAAAGGGATCCTGTGCGTGTGAAAAACCGTCTCATTCATAAACATATAAATAAGCAAACCAACAATTTCACGCTCAGTAGACGTGGTCAGTGCGAACTATTTGAAAGAAACGTATCTGTATGCATAGAAAAAAAATTGTAATGTCGACCTGTGTAGGAATGTAACCTGAAACACACGAAAATTTCTGCACTGACTTATGGCCCTGGTAAAATAAAGAAACTGACAGAACCAACATTGCGCAAATGAAACGAAACGATCAGCGTTTTATGAATGTCAGCTACAGAATGAAGTACTGACAGAAACAGCAACGCAATAAGACTCCGCAAACAGCTAAAAAAATACTGCTAAAAACTAATTACAACTGGTCTAGGAAAATTGGGTTCATAATCTTGAGACATAATGTCGATGAAACACATTACTCAACCTTATAACTGAAATTTCAGTTATGAAGGAACTTATCAAAGAAACAATTATAAACTCTAATACGAAAATTCATTTAATCTAATAACTTCCTTGGTACAGTAAATTAACTCAGATGATCAATCAATATAACAATTCCAAAAATTCGACTGTGACGAGGGTGAAGTGGACTTTGTAACTCATCAGATAATACCTTGTTCTTCATTTTATAACCTTTTTTTTACATCCGTATGCTATCCAACCATTGTTCTGAGTGATCATTCTACCTCGTAGTAAATCTGCAATCCAGATAGTTCATAAAGTGCGTCCATGCATTACACTGTACACTCAACGTATCCCCGCGTGCTGCACACCGCAGCTATGCATTACTGACTGTCAAACGTACGACTTAGACATTGTTGTGTGATTAATTTGTCATTTGTAGTCTAGCACTATTAAATTACGTCGCTTACAGCGCCATCTATTTTGTAAATATTTATTTTTCTTCTGCAATACGTGTTCCCCTTCTCCGATAATATTCCGTTTCAGTTTGACGTCATTCTAATGGTTCAAATGGCTCTGAGCACTATGGGACTTAACTACTGTAGTCACCAGTCCCCTAGAACTTAGAACTACTTAAACCTAACTAACCTAAGGACATCACACACATCCATGCCATCCAGGCAGGATTCGAACCTGCGACCGTAGCGGTTCCGGACTGCGCGCCTAGAACCGCTAGACCACCGCGGCCGGCCGTCATTCTAATCAGTGGTGTTATTTCTACAGCGGTTTGAAAGTTTAAGTATAATCACCCTGTACATTAGAAGGCTGAGTAACACGACAGTATTTTGATGTTTCACGCAAGCAACACTAAACGAAAAACTAATATACACCAGTATCGCATGTGATGATGCTTATTTTTATGACAAATTTCCAAAAGGAAAGCACGTTCGTTTACTGAAGATTCGCTTACTGTAAGTGAGCATACGTACTGAAAGCCAGTGAGAATGTTGAGTAGCGAAGTCTTTCCTGCTCCAGATGGCCCCATGATGGCGGTGAGCTCTCCGGACTTGAAGAGGCCAGAGATGCCTTGTAGCACCATCTTCGTCTCTGCAAACAAAAAAGACTCGATTAAGCGGACAGGTTCGAGATTCGACTCAACAGCTACACAGGTTCTGTTTCCAGCTCTCTAACGACCAGTAGCGGTGCCTCAATGTCATCAGAGCCATTACCAGAGAACAGGCGCCCATAATATTGGGCGGCCGCCAGTGATGGCGTAACGTAACTGTCTGCTTTGTTATGGATGTGAGCAGTCGTTATCAGAGTGACAGTGACAGCCGAGGGTAACAGTGTTTTACGTCTGGATACTGCATACACTCCGCTACGAGACGAGAGGAAAATCCACGCATGTAGAACTTTAAATCTGTGGCACTTTTTTCCTTCCTTTATGTTAAAGCGTAACTTTGATGCCCAACATACAGGAAATTCCTTATTTGTGCAGGATCATCATCAGACGTAAACAAAAGGTATAACTATCTTGCAGGGAGCACATTGTGCTCTTGTGGGAGCGATCTAGATGCTTGTAACACAATTAATTGATAGCCAAGATCGTAGGAATTCTTTTTATTCCATGATTACCAGTTTCGGCGAAACTAAAGCCGCCATCGTCGGATCTTAGGACACATACAGGTTACAACATCAAGGCAATGATGCTATTAATGGTTGCCTATAACACGCAGGCAACTATTAATACCATCATTGTTTGCCTTGATGCTGTAACCTGTATGTGTCGTAAGATCCGATGATGGCGGCTTTAGTGTCGCCGAAACCGGTAAAGAATAAGAAGAATTTCTGCGATCTTGGATACCAGTTTACTGTGTTGCAAACAAAAGGCTCTACGCCCCAATGACTGCGTGTACATTAGAGACGAAGTGCATGTTGATATTGGGGAAGTGAAGTATTGAAGTATTTTGTTCGTGGGGCGCTCAACCGCTCCGTGGTCAGCGCCCATACAAATCCACAATCTATTCAGTGTCCAGACTCGCCTCTTTCCCGAATGATGATGCAATGATGAGGACAACACATACACCCAGTCCCTAGGCGGATAAAATCCCCGACATGGCCGGGAATCGAATGCGGTACCCCGCGATTCAGAGCCAGCAACGCAAACCACTGGACCACGAGCAGCGGGCTGAGACTGGGAGAGGAGAGGCATCTGCCTTGAGTTAGTAAGAAAATTCTCGAAAAACCTATCCCGTCGAAAGTGTCCGAACACCCACATGTAATACAGAATTGACCTCTAGGTGTCATGATAGGCGGACGCATCAGTATAAAAAGAGAAGGCAGTATTGTGTTGGCTGTAATATCACAATGGGTCGGCCAGGAGACCTCAATGGCTTCGAACGTGGACGAGTCATTGAGTATCACCTAACAAATCTATCAGCGACATTTCTAGCCATCTATAGCTCCCAAGGCGAATGTTGGTGATGTGGGTGTGAAATGGAAAAGCGAAGGAACAACCACAGGTAAAACAAGGCGAGACACACGTCGTGAATTAACGGACGGAAACCGCAGAGTACTGTTGAAGGGTGGTTGTAAAAATCGCATGAAATCAGCAGGAGGAGTCACTCGTGCGTTTCAACATGCTACCAGCAGTGCAGCTAGCTCACTGATTCTGCGTAGGGAGTTACAAGGAATGTTATACAACGGTGGGGCAGTTCCTCATGAACCACTCACTTCTATAGTCAGTGGTGAGGCGGAGTGAAGAACGACGTCACTGGACAGTCACTGACTGGAAACGAGTGATGGGGAGTAATAATTCAGCCTATACGGCGTGCCAATCTGGCTGAAGGAACTGAGTATGGCATACGCCTGGACAATATACTTGACACCATGGATAATCCCAACAGTGGCTACGGAGGAGGTGGTGATGTTACTATATGAGGGAGATTTTCAGTGTAGGGAGTGGCACCTTTATTGCATAAAGGAAAATACTAAATGCCGAAGTATATGAACACATATTACAGCATTCTGTACCACGTACAGCAGAGGAACAGTTCATATCGATGGTTGTTTATATCAGCATGACAATGAACCTCTTCATAAGTCTCTATCCATGATGCAGTGGTTCGTGGATAATAATGTTCCTGAAATGGACTGGCCTGCCAGTAGTTCCGACTTGAACCCAATGAGACGCCTTTGGGGTGAGTTAAAACGTCGATCTCGTTCCAGACCCCAGGGTTCAAAATCACTACTTTATCTGGTTTCGACTCTTGAGGAAGAATAAGCTGCCAATACTCCACAGACATTGACACACCTCACTGAATGTGTAGCCAGCCGAGTTGAAGCTGTCATAAAAGCGAAGGATTAAGCACCCCGTATTAATTTCTACTAATAGGTGTCCGGATACTTTTGATCAGATAATGTACATCTGGAAGGGCGGATGAGGATTTGAAGCACAGCCCTCCCATCATTATCATTGCTGAAACTTATCTGTATCTACGCTCAGCAAACCGCCATGAAGTGCATGACAGAGGGTGCGTCCCATTGTACCAGTTATTAGGATTTCTTCCGTTCCATGCACTTACAGAGTGCAGGAAGAATGACTGATTGAATACCTCTGTGCGTGCTGTAATTATTCTAATCTTATCCTCCCTATTCCTATATGAGTGACATCTATGGGGTTGTAGTACATTCCTAGAGTCACCATTTAAAACCGGTTGTTGAAACTTTGTTAGTCGAAGTTTCTCGGGGTAGCTCACATCTGTCTTCAAGAGTCTGCCAGTTGAGTTTCTTCAGTATCTCTGTGACGCTCTCCTATGGATCATACAAACCAGTGACCATTAGTGTTGCCCTTCTATGCACATGTTCATTAATCTCTGTCAGCCCTATTATATTCTATAAAAAGTCGAACAAGTGATGTGTAAGTAATCTCCCTTGTAGCCTAACTGCACTTCCTCAGTATTCTACCAATAAACCGAAGACTACCGCCTACTCTACCCTCTATAGAGCCCATGCAATCATTCCAATTCATATCCCTACGAAGTGTTACACCCAGATATTTGTACGAGTTGGCAGATTCCAACAGTACCTCACTGAAATTATATACATAGGATACTATGTTTTTTTAGTTTTGTGAAGTGCACAGTCTTACATTTTTGAACATTTAAAGTAGGTTGCCAATCCTTTCACCACTTTGAAAGCTTATCAAGATCTGGCTCAATATTTATACAGCGTTTATCAGACAGTGCAGTACTTCATTACAGATAACTGCACCATCTGAAAAAAGTATGAGGTTACTATTAATATTGCATGCAACCTCAATGTGCAACATGAACAGCGAGGGTCCCTACAATCTTCCCTAGGCCACTTATTAGTAGATGAAAAATAATACTCAGTCTACAGATCTCTGATCACATGGTAGAAAAACGCATACAGAGCTGAAACTGTGCTAAGTGAGTGGGTGAGGGCGAGGGCGAGGGCGTGGGCGAGGGCGAGGGAGAGGGAGAGGAAGAGGGAGAGGGAGAGGGAGAGGGAGAGGGAGAGGGAGAGGGAGAGGGAGAGGGAGAGGGAGAGGGAGAGGGAGAGGGAGAGGGAGAGGGAGAGGGAGAGGGAGAGGGAGAGGGAGAGGGAGAGGGAGAGGGAGAGGGAGAGGGAGAGGGAGAGGGAGAGGGAGAGGGAGAGGGAGAGGGAGAGGGAGAGGGAGAGGGAGAGGGAGAGGGAGAGGGAGAGGGAGAGGGAGAGGGAGAGGGAGAGGGAGAGGGAGAGGGAGAGGGAGAGGGAGAGGGAGAGGGAGAGGGAGAGGGAGAGGGAGAGGGAGAGGGAGAGGGAGAGGGAGAGGGAGAGGGAGAGGGAGAGGGAGAGGGAGAGGGAGAGGGAGAGGGAGAGGGAGAGGGAGAGGGAGAGGGAGAGGGAGAGGGAGAGGGAGAGGGAGAGGGAGAGGGAGAGGGAGAGGGAGAGGGAGAGGGAGAGGGAGAGGGAGAGGGAGAGGGAGAGGAAGAGGGAGGAATCAAAGACTTTTCAACTTTTCAGAAAAGATACAACATATTTTGTAGCTTGGATATCATATTCGTATAGTAAAGTATATCAACATTACTTGATTTGATCCATTATAAATGGTTCTTGAAAGCCTGCGACTGTAGACGTAATGGGTTTGTTTATAAATAAATAAATCTTCTGCTACCCGTCACGATTTTTTTCTTTATTTTATTATTCGCACGACGCGTTTCGAGAAATAATTCTCATTTTAAAGTGCGTTTTTTCGTGTGTATTAAGCCATTTCTTTTGATGTTGTCAGTGTGCGTGAGTCTGTTTCATTTTGTTGACTTTTAAGTCTTCTAATGGTCCATTTGTGAAGAGTCTCACACACACTTAACATCACTAACAACTTGTTGTACACTTTACACATCGAAAATATCTTATATAAACAAAACAGTTACCACACAAGTTGTCTGTGATGTTAAGTGTGTGTCAGACTACTCAAATGAACCATTAGAATACTTAAAAGTCAACAAAATGAAGCAGACTCACACAAACTGTCAACATCAAAAGAAATGGCTTAATACACACCTAAAACGCAATTGAAAATGGGAATTAGTTCTCGAAACGCGTCGTGCGAATAGTAAAATAAAGAAAAAATCGTGACTGGTAGCAGATGATTATTTTTAAACAAACCTATTAAATCAACATTATTGTGAAGTGGTTAATAAATAATTAAGTGAAGATATTATACAACAGAATTACAGGCATTTTTCTCGTTTCCATGGAAAAATATTTCACTTTTTTGAATATCATAAATCTCTACCAGTTAATTTTCTGATAGTGAGATTACGTGCAGCACGATAGAATTATACAAATGCTTGGAAGCACGTATTAATAGAAATTTTAATTGAAATAATCATTAGTCATGGACTGTGCCGCTGGTCCCAGCGGAGGTTCCAGTCCTCCCTCGGGCATGTGTGTGTGTGTTTGTCCTTAGGATAATTTCAGTTAAGTAGTGTGTAAGCTTAGGGACAGATAACCTTAGCAGTTGAATCCCATAAGATTTCACACACACAACACAACACAAAATAATCATGTTACTGGACATCCTGATCAGATTAGTAGACCAACATTTGCTCTTTACATAACTACTACTTTTGGAAACAAGTGAATCAAAATCTCATTATATCTGCCATATTTGTATTCAGTGTCATACAGCACAATTTTAGGGGGTACCTTGTGATCACGAAATATGTGATAATTACCCACAGTCATCTAGTAACACCTCTTAAGGACGTTAATGTGCAACTTCACAATGTATATGTACCCAACTAATGAAATTCATCGAACAATCATTCGCAATTTGAAACGAACAGTAACGTCAACAGCTGCAACTCACGAAAACAAAACGAAGTTCGTTATCCTTTGTCCCTGAAGCCTCACTAAAGCAGTAAATACTGAGAAAGTATTTCAAAACGAAGCACAAACGTCTTTGACTATTTCCACAATAGTACAAATTTTCTGATAGTTGGCAGAGAAATTAAAAAAAAAATAAACCAAATATTTTCTTTTTGACAACTCTTTATTTCCTACGTATATTTAACTACACACGAGTACATAGTGTAATAGGAAGAAAAAAAATACTTTATTATCAAATCTGTGTTTCACTTGTAACATGAATAGCGACAAAGACAAATACGTTCATTTTCATTAAACTACTGCGCCATTTAGTATTCTGTAAATAGCCAGCATGCAAAAACATCCACTCTGTAAACAGACTCTTTCAATCTTTAAATGAAAATTCCGAGACATTAAGAGATTTTGCAACATTTAACCAGCTAAAGAATTACAAATACCTTCGTAGGAAAGAGAGACATAAATAAATGCACCTGAAACGCAAGAGAACCATGATCAATAATTGGCTATGTAATAGCTAATAAAAAATAAGCTCTCTGATGGGAGACACTCATGTGTTTAGAGCTAATGATAAATGCTCTGACCACTCCGTAGTTACTTGAGAGATTGAAATATGGACAAGATGGAGGAAACAACTATATCTAAAGAAAACTTGAAATGTAATGTTCATCTTCTGAAGAAAGAACAAGGAACTTATATCAACAAGGATGCACACAGGAATTGCAAATGGTTGAAACGGAAAACGATATTGAAGAAGAATCGGAAAGATAAAGAACAGGGATGCTCAAAATAGCTACTGGGCTAGCAGGGAAAAGTAAAGTATCAAATCGGGAATGGGGGTCTGAAAATATGGAATACAGAAATCGCTGACAATACTGAAGAAATACAAAATGCTTTTAATACCTATTTACAAACACAAACAGATGAAGCTGGGGGAAAATATGTACAGAAAGAAAATAAAACAAAGAAGTTAATAAAGAGATGTAGTGAATCCTGGAAAGAATCTTATCTAATGTTGAACATGACATTCATGAAAGACAGGACGTAATGTTTAAACTTATCAAGCATAACAATAGAAAGGATAAAGTTACTGAAAATATTACTATAATAAAAGAAAATCAATGGATACACCATTACAGAAATTTATGGTATGATGAAAATTGGGAAGAAAGCTATACTATAAAAACCAGTAATAACTTTGTAGATCAAAGTTTTTTTAAAAATTAAAAACTGTCTTAAATATAACAACAAACAGAAAAGCTACTGGCTCAGAGGCATTAATGCACAATTAATCAAATATGTGCAATAGCCACGACACAGGAAATTATAAAGGAATATGTTTACTAAATGCAGTATATGAAATTTATGAGAAAATTCTGAAAGACTACAAAATATCGCTGATGCTATAATCTCAGAAGAGAATACGATGAAATGGATGGATCATGTTTAGGAAATGACAAAAAATAGATTTTCAGAAAAAATAATGATTTACTGGCCAACTGAAAAGAGAGAACTACGTAGACTTCGTGAGAGATGGATGCATGGATGGATGGATGATAAAGACTGGAGCAGTTGATTATAATGTCAAATCATTTGAAGGAGACGATGACGACGAGATGACGATGATTAATAATAATCTGTTGGCATACAATATCTATACGGTGCTACAAGAATTCTTACCTCAGTACTCATTGTAATTACGAACCAGTGCTGGCTTAACAGATACTGTTGTGTGATTGTGTAAGGCGGAAAATTTTACTTACTTCATGAATGAGTCATGAGTCGCTCTCTCAGGTAATGGTTCAGTGATTATGATGCACGCATCTAACTTGATTTAGGGGGATATTAGCGTACCCAGGACACTGCTTCGTTCACGATAAATATCTTTCAAACTCACGGAGAAATTCTGTATCGTACACGCTGTCTTAAACGCATTGATCTACTGTAATGATGTCTGCAGAGATTAAAGATGACATAACCAGTTGACTACCCCAGTTCTCTCAATGTATCTCATTCTGCAAGTCCTAATGTCAAATTAGAGAAAGCGAGAGACAATATCACGACGAGCTTGAGAGTCACGGAAACGAAATACGTTTCCATGCATACTCAGCGAGAAAATGTTAATTGCGTGGCAGAGGTTTCTGCACATTATATTGTAGTATATTCCCGCACCGCTGAGTATGAGACATGGAGACAACAGCCACATACATTGCCACGTAGATTTTGCTTTCACGGTCACAGAATAATATGCTTAAGTCCGACGTTTGTATTGTACTTCTGACACAACATACTTTCTGATGTGTACAATATTTGTAGCCACATACAGTTTCAGAAATTAGAATAAAGACAAGCAGTGACACGGTAGTATTACAACCGTCCACAATACGAGCACGAAGAGTCTCTACATTTGGTACCGGGCTTGCGTAGACAAGAGCTTACAAATGCCCCCATAAATGAAAGCCAAGAGGGTTGAGGTCAGGAGAGCGTGGAGGCCATGGAATTGGTCCGCCTCTACCAATCGATCGGTCACCAAATCTGTTGTTGAGAAGCGTACGAGCACTTCGACTGAAATGTGCAGGAGTTCCATCGTGCATGAACCACATGTTATGTCGTACTTGTAAAAGCACATGTTCTAGCAGCACAGGTAGAGTATCCCGTATGAAATCATGGCGGTGAATCGAGGAAGTACAGTACATACTGACGAAACTAAAATGAGCTCTAACTTGGAAAATAAACGTTTCCGGACACATGTCCACATTATATATATATATATATATATATATATATATATATATATATATATATATATATATATATATATGACAACACGATGAGCACACGTTAGACCCAGATGTTAGTACGTTAGTGCGCTGGTGTCAATTCGTCCGTCTCCAAAACACCGACGAAGATGGCGTGGCGAATCTGACCACGGGCGGTAGATGCATCTTGCAGACGTCGACCGTCACGGGCTGTAATTATCAGCTGATCGTGACGTTCACTCATACGGAGCAGGAGCAGTCGAAGCACGTGCCTGCTGTGATGCGTGAAGGAAATTTCTCGTAGCGTGTGACAACTTACCGCGTCTCTCGTTTAAACCCGTATTGGACGAACACAACGTACTGTTACTTTGAAATCTAGGAGATAACATACTGCATAGTTAGGTTACAAACCTTAAAACGATAGACACTATTACATTTAATTGAGAGCGCATATAAACAATTACAGGATGCATCTTTTAAGAGCTGTACAGTCTTTGATGCAAAACAGGTTTTATTACACTACTGGCCATTAAAATTGATACATCACGAAGATGACGTGCTACAGACGCGAAATTTAATCTACCGGAAGAAGATTCTGTGATATGCAAATGATTAGCTTTTCAGAGCATTCACACAACGTTGGCGCCGGTGGCGACACCTACAACGTGCTGACATGAGAACAGTTTCCAACCGATTTCTCATACAAAAACAGCAGTCGACCGGCGTTTCCTGGTGAAACGTTGTTGTGATGCCTCGTGTAAGGAGGAGAAATGCGTACCATCACATTCCCGACTTTGATAAAGGTCGGATTGAAGCCTATCGCGATTGCGATTTATCGTATCGCGACATTGCTGCTCGCGTTGGTCGATATCCAATGACTGTTAGCAGAATATGGAATCGGTGGGTTCAGGAGGGTATTATGGAACGCCGTGCTGCATCCCAACGCCTCGTATCACTAGCGGTCGAGATGTCAGGCATCTTATCCACATGGCTGTAACGGATCGTGCAGCCACGTCTCCATTCCTGAGTCAACAGATGGAGACGTTTTGCGAGACAACAACCATCTGCACGAACAGTTCGACGACGTTTTCAGCAGCATGGACTATCAGCTCGGAGACCACGGCTGCGGTTACCTGTGACGCTGCATCACAGACAGGAGCGTCTGCGATGGTGTACTCAACGACGAACCTGGATGCACGAATGGCAAAACGTCATTTTGTCGGATGAATCCAGGTTCTGTTTAAAGCATCATGATGGTCGCATCCGTGTTTGGCGACATCGCGGTGAACGCACATTGGAAGCGTGTATTCGTCATCGCCATACTCGCTTATCACCCGGCGTGATGTATGGGGTACCATTGGTTACACGTGTCGGTCACCTCTTGTTCGGATTGACCGCACTTTGAACAGTGGACGTAACATTTCAGATGTGTTACGACCCGTGGCTCTGCCCTTCATTCGACCCCTGCGAAACCGTACATTTCAGCAGGATAATGGACGACCGCATATAGCAGGTCCTGTACGGGCCTTTCTGGATACAGAAAATGTTCGAGTGCTTGCCTGGCCAGCACATTCTCCAGATCTCTCACCAATTGAAAACGTCTGGTCAATGGTGGCCGAGCAATTGGCTCGTCACAAGACGCCAGTCACTACTCTTGATGAACTGCGGTATCATGTTGATGCTGCATGGGCAGCTGTACCTGTACACGCCATCCAAACTCTGTTTTAATCAATGCCCAGGCGTATCAAGGCCGTTATTACGGCCACAGTTGGTTGTTCTTGGTACTGATTTCTCAGGATCTAAGCACCCAAATTGCTCGAAAATGTAATCACATATCAGTTCTAGTATAATATATTTGTCCAATGAATACCCGTTTATCATCTACATTTCTTCTTGGTGCAGCAATTTCAATGACCAGTAGTGTATTTTATATTCAGCTAATAACGCATTTCGCCTTGTTTAATGCAGCCTCAGATTACCCTACACAGAAAATAGAAACTTTTCTTAAAAATAGCATGAACCCGCTTTAATGAAACGTTTGACTATAATGGAAAATATTGAAACCAACTTACTGATACGACAGATGTTGAATACATAGGCAGCCGTCCATGCAAATGTTTTTTGGAGTGAGCTATATAACTACACAGTACTCTATTGCTTCCTTAATTTGCAGTACGTAGCTTAGAGGTACAAGGAAATTACTCGTCTTGAATGCTGTTTTGACTCTTTCCGTTCATTTTTTTAATAGGGCACTGCGCGAAGACTCTTTAAATTGGACAAGAGGAACTACCTACTGTCGTCTTTTATGTATTTTAAATTAGACTTCTCGTGTCCTCAACGCTATTTTATATCCATACATTGTTTCAAGAAAACTTTTTCTGTTGCCCGTATTGGTGTCATTGATGGGCAAGACCAATAACTGGCTTCTAAATACTTTCGGTTACTATATCCCATTTACTTTTATTTTAGAGGGGCACCAGCCTACGTTCTTAAGACATCGACAACGATGTTTGCTAAGATGTATGCAGGACGCAGTCTATATATTCAACATTTGTTGTGTCAGCAACTATAATTACGTTTACATACGACAATTTTCCGAAAGACGAAAGCCGACTTTCGAAGACCGTTTACCGCTGTCATGTTTACTTGTTACGATCTGAAGCGGATTTGCTAGGTTAGTTCAATATGGTGCCTGGAAAACAGCTGTTACAATTTCTGATTTAGTCAGCACAATCACTATATCTCTTCAACTAGACTAGGCGTAAATAACTTCAGTCTAATATTTCCACTTATCCTTCACTGTACAAAAAGCCACTCCGTCCATATTAGTCGAAAATTTTTAAAAATGAGACGAGACCAGACAGACCAAGCATTTTTAAACACCTACTGCGTTTACATGGGAGCGAAAATTGTAAACCGGCAACTATAATCGGATTTCCAGATTCTATTTTGAAGTGTTCAGATGACCATCCAGAAGCGGTATTGGGAACCCGGTTTATGATATCCGGTTTTGGAGCCCAATGTAGACGGGGTGAATGTAACAAGAAGAAACAAGCGATGTATCGATTGGTTCAGATACGCCGGTTCCGGCAGGCTACACTTTTTCGTTTCTGGGTGATGACTAAAGCACCAGCTGTGTCGTTTTATCTCTATATGTGACTGAAATTTATTTCACCCTGTAAAGGATATCTGTCTGACAAGACCAGTGTGGAAAGTTCTGGATATGACAGAAAGAAGGGGAGGATAATAAACTGTTCTCTCGTTGTGCAAGTGTGTGATGTTAGGTATCAACTTGTTTTCATGCTACTCAAATATGTCGTGTTTAATACAGATGAAATACATTGTTCGAAAATTCATTGTTTTGAACTGTTTATCGCCAGCAGAAATTAATCCAAGCGTAGCGAAGGCTTCTAGTTGATTGGCGACTCCGTGGAGTGTTGTGTGCACCACGACAAAATAGTGGACGGAATTGGAAGCAAAAATCAGCATTGGCCGTATTTTGCTGTTTTATTGTCAGCAAAATCGCTCTAAGCTTGTGGTTATAGCTTGATACCAGTGCCTACCAACTTTAATTGTATATTTCAGCACTGAGGATGGTCACTAAGTGACTGAAAATCGATTTTGCTGACAATAAAACAACAAAATACGGACAATGCTGATTTTCCTTCGAAGGCTTGTAAGATCCCCATTTCGTTTCTGGAACGTGTCATACTTCTCTCGAAGCTCCAACTACAGTTTGAATTATTAATGAATAAAAGTGCGTGAGAAAGATGAAGCTGTAGGCGCGTTGTAAATAGTATGCGGTGCGTTTTACGCAAAGAATTAGTAGTGAAATGACTTTGTGCTAGTAAAATGCAAGCGAGTATATTAATTTCGCAGCAATCTGAAAGGAATCTAACTTGTTTGTGGGCTAATTGGTTACCTGTGGATGAAAAACTGCGTCCACCATGTTACCTAAGGAACGAAAGAGCAATCAAAGCATGGGTTGGAAGGCTCTGGTCATGTACTACGGAAGGCCAAGTTACTTTAATCTGTTGGAAAGCGTATGTACAGTGTATTTTCGCATTCATGTTTCTGTGTTATCATTGATTATCGTGAAAATGGCGAACAACAACTAAGATTACCACGCAGGTATTCTGGTCTATAAGGCGGAAGAAATATAAGATAGCATCTTCGTCTCAGAGATTTCAAATACGAACTGTTGTAGTTTTTATCTTGCTTACCAAATTTGGAACATTGTGATTTCCAGCTGTTCCCCACATTTGAGGCTGTAAAGCGGTTTCTCTCTACTCAGCCGTTATGGCAGCTGTTGGAAGGTATTTAGCAGACCTTCCAGAAACGCACTTCAGTTATCCATTCATTGGAAAAACGTTGAGCAAAGTACACTAAGCCAACACAAGGCTTTGTCGAAAATTGTGCATTTGTGACTTGTTGTTGTTGTGGTCTTCAGTCCTGAGACTGGTTTGATGCAGCTCTCCATGCTACTCTATCCTGTGCAAGCTTCTTCATCTCCCAGTACCTACTGCAACCTACATCCTTCTGAATCTGCTTAGTGTACTCATCTCTCGGTCTCCCTCTACGATTTTTACCCTCCACACTGCCCTCCAATGCTAAATTTGTGATCCCTTGATGCCTCAAAACATGTCCTACCAACCGATCCCTTCTTCTAGTCAAGTTGTGCTATAAACTTCTCTTCTCCCCAATCCTATTCAATACCTCCTCATTAGTTACGTGATCTATCCACCTTATCTTCAGTATTCTTCTGTAGCACCACATTTCGAAAGCTTCTATTCTCTTCTTGTCCAAACTAGTTATCGTCCATGTTTCACTTCCATACATGGCTACACTCCAAACAAATATTTTCAGAAATGACTTCCTGACACTTAAATCTATATTCGATGTTAACAAATTTCTCTTCTTCAGAAACGCTTTCCTTGCCATTGCCAGTCTACATTTTATATCCTCTCTACTTCGACCATCATCAGTTATTTTACTTCCTAAATAGCAAAACTCCTTTACTACTTTAAGTGTCTCATTTCCTAATCTAATTCCCTCAGCATCACCCGATTTAATTGGACTACATTCCATTATCCTCGTTTTGCTTTTGTTGATGTTCATCTTATATCCTCCTTTCAAGACACTGTCCATTCCGTTCAACTGCTCTTCCAAGTCCTTTGCCGTCTCTGACAGAATTACAATGTCATCGGCGAACCTCAAAGTTTTTACTTCGTCTCCATGAATTTTAATACCTACTCCAAATTTTTCTTTTGTTTCCTTTACTGCTTGCTCAATATACAGATTGAATAACATCGGGGAGAGGCTACAACCCTGTCTCACTCCTTTCCCAACCACTGCTTCCCTTTCATGTCCCTCGACTCTTATAACTGCCATCTGGTTTCTGTACAAATTGTAAATAGCCTTTCGCTCCCTGTATTTTACCCCTGCCACCTTTAGAATTTGAAAAAGAGTATTCCAGTCAACATTGTCAAAAGCCTTCTCTAAGTCTACAAATGCTAGAAACGTAGGTTTGCCTTTTCTTAATCTTTCTTCTAAGATAAGTCGTAAGGTCAGTATTGCCTCACGTGTTCCAACATTTCGACGGAATCCAAACTGATCCTCCCCGAGGTCCGCATCTATCAGTTTTTCCATTCGTCTGTAAAGAGTTAGTATTTTGCAGCTGTGACTTATTAAACTGATAGTTCGGTAATTTTCACATCTGTCAGCACCTGCTTTCTTTGGGATTGGAATTATTATATTCTTCTTGAAGTCTGAGGGTATTTGGCCTGTCTCATACATCTTGCTCACCAGCTGGTAGAGTTTTGTCATGACTGGCTCTCCCAAGGCCGTCAGTAGTTCTAATGGAATGTTGTCTACTCCGGGGGCCTTGTTCCGACTCAGGTCTTTCAGTGCTCTGTCAAACTCTTCACGCAATATCGTATCACCCATTTCGTCTTCATCTACATCCTCTTCCATTTCCATAATATTGTCCTCAACTACATCACCCTTGTATAAACCTTCTATATACTCCTTCCACCTTTCTGCCTTCCCTTCTTTGCTTAGAACTGGGTTGCCATCTGAGCTCTTGATATTCATACACGTGGTTCTCTTCTCTCCAAAGGTCTCTTTAATTTTCCTGTAGGCAGTATCTATCTTACCCCTAGTGAGATAAGCCTCTACATCCTTACATTTATCCTCTAGCCATCCCTGTTTAGCCATCTTGCACTTCCTCTCGATCTCATTTTTGAGACGTTTGTATTCCTTTTTGCCTGCTTCATTTACTGCATTTTTATATTTTCTCCTTTCATCAATTAAATTCAATATTTCTTCTGTTACCCAAGGGTTTCTAGCAGCCCTCGTCTTTTTACCTACTTTATCCTCTGCTGCCTTCACTACTTCATCCCTCAGAGCTACCCATTCTTCTTCTACTGTATTTCTTTCGCCTATTCCTGTCAATTGTTCCCTTATGCTCTCCCTGAAACTCTGTACAACCTCTGGTTCTTTCAGTTTATCCAGGTCCCATCTCCTTAATTTCCCACATTTTTGCAGTTTCTTCAGTTTTAATCTACAGGTCATAACCAATAGATTGTGGTCAGAGTCCACATCTGCCCCTGGAAATGTCTTACAACTTAAAACCTGGTTCCTAAATCTCTTTCTTACCATTATATAATCTATCTGATACCTTTTAGTATCTCCAGGGTTCTTCCACGTATACAACCTTCTTTCATGATTCTTAAACCAAGTGTTACCTATGACTAAGTTGTGCTCTGTACAAAATTCTACTAGGCGGCTTCCTCTTTCATTTCTTAGCCCCAATCCATATTCACCTACTATGTTTCCTTCTCTCCCTTTTCCTACACTCGAATTCCAGTCACCCATTACTATTAAATTTTCGTCTCCCTTCACTATCTGAATAATTTGTTTTATTTCATCGTACATTTCTTCAATTTCTTCGTCATCTGCAGAGCTAGTTGGCATATAAACTTGTACTACTGTAGTAGGTGTGGGCTTCGTATCTATCTTGGCCACAATAATGCGTTCACTATGCTGTTTGTAGTAGCTTACCCGCATTCCTATTTTCCTATTCATTATTAAACCTACTCCTGCATTACCCCTATTTGATTTTGTGTTTATAACCCTGTAATCACCTGACCAGAAGTCTTGTTCCTCCTGCCACCGAACTTCACTAATTCCCACTATATCTAACTTTAACCTACCCATTTCCCTTTTTAAATTTTCTAACCTACCTGCCCGATTAAGGGATCTGACATTCCACGCTCCGATCCGTAGAACGCCAGTTTTCTTTCTCCTGATAACTTAAGAAGCTGTGACTTAAGAAGCTTATAAATCTATCTTCCTTAGATACTGACCAAGAAGACATTAAAAGGTCGTTATCAGGCAGACGTTTCACATTAGCAATTATTAACTGTTCCGCTCCAGACACTGTCTGCGATTTTCCGCCTGGAACACTTTCCTGTGACAGAATATTCGTTCCGCCAACTAACCGAACTCTTACGTTGACGCCGAGCTCTTAGACGGCCAAACGTCCTCCCTGCTACTCTCGTAATCGCGGCTGACAGTGTGCTGCCTGGTCTAATGCTTTTAGTTTCTTACAGCACTTTCACTTCTTTTGTTATCGTTACTTCTATGCGAATTGCGGCATGGCTCACGATCTGTAACACCTATTGGCAGAGGGGCTGTCGGCGCAACAAAAAGAGTAAAGTAAAGAAGAAGGAAAGTTAAATTTTATTGACTCATCGCCATCGAACAGAACTGGAGAACGAAGAGCAAGGAAACAGCTGTAGCAGCAGAAGAAACCATTCGCGAATTCACCCCAGAAGAAACTCACAGCAAACTTTCTGTTGCGCCATACCTTTACTGTTGTAATTTTACGAATGGTATAGAATCCTGATATAGGTTCTTTGAGATAAGGAACTACAGCCCAGAAATGAAAGTTTATTTTTTATTGACACAAACAACTTACATATTACAGAGTCACCCTACGTACATAACAAATGTTAAAAGTAGGGATCGCCACTTTTTTAAATCGTGTATTACAACGGCGCTCACAATTCGGCCTGACTAAATATCTGTCTTGCTTCATATATTTACAATTTCCTGCAACTCTGCAGGGGAAAGAGCGTCCATGAGGACATAACACAGACGATTGTGTATTGTTTTCCAGAGTAGCGCACGACCGCCGTTGCACTAGACAGTTGTTATAGTTTATGAAACATTAGTGGTTGATAAATACTTGAATTTTCCTCAAAGGGACTGTCTTTTCAGACTGAAATGTTTATTTGCGACCATTGGCTTTTTATCTCATAATACAGAATCTAGGATCCTCTGTCGCTTAGAGGATTTCGACCCAAATCACGGCCCTACTGGGATTTCAACCGCAGATATCCCTTACATTCCGCATTATGAAGCAGAGAACTGTGATGAACGTTTACCATTCGATAATGCCAATTATTTCCTTTTATATGTAATGTACGGTGGTGTTATCATTTATGAGAAGTTATATCCGTGTTCAGTTGCAGTGACTGGGGGAAATTCAGGAAAATTCAGGACACGCCAACACGAACAAGGGAGTTACATTTCATTGACACGAAAGAGCTTGTTGGACTACTGGCATACCTTTGAACTGATGTTAGACCCTTCAATAATTAGATATTATGAAATGTTAAAAAACGGGTGCCTGTAGGCATTGCGCATCAGACGCAGGTGACAAATTAAGAGCCGTATGTATTCAGCCGAAACATGACCGACGCCGTTCCTGAGATTAGACGGCGTTACAATGCATATTGTTTATCCATTAATTCGCAACTGAGCAAAGTAACTCACCTTAATGAAGTTTCGTGACACATACGTAAACACTGACTTACAACAATTCCTCTTTTCTGACGGCGTGTATCACGTACACAACTGCACTGCGCGAATGGCTGTGGTGTGACTGTGCTGTTTAGTATTATACAGTATTTGTTACCGTTAATTGTGGGGGAATAGATATGGAGGAGAGCTGGAGACTGAAAGCTGTTGTCCGTACACAGCTAGCTGCTCCTGAGTATCACAAATGGGGACGCAAAGTTTTACCAACCTCACCTCACTTAACTACGAGTCACCATTGGTTGTGTCAAAAAGCTGGACTGTAGATTTGCGACAAGGTTGTTTAAGGGTTATATTGTAACGTTGGTACCGTAATGAAGGTGTGTGCTCCATCACTTCACTTCATTCGACCACAAGAATTCGAATAGACTTCCTGTGAACTACGTGCTTACGTAAACTAAAACTTTTTCTATGGTCGCGCTCAATATAGATGATTTTATAACAACTTAAACAGTGCAATTTGCTTAAAACGAAGAAAATTAAACTTGTTTTCCAAGAAGAAGGTATATATTTGATTCTTGGAGAAAGGAAGTAGTCATTAGTACGCTGGTTAGAGATCGGATTACGTGCTAGGAAGACTGAAGGCGCAATTACCTTTTTCAAGGAAAAACGACTGATGTCAGGCGGAACTAACGGCACATCATATCGAGGTGCTTATACTGTGCGTGAGTTTTTCTTTCACACTAAGGTCATTAAAATGTGTTTCTTTAAAAGAACATCATATTCGCCCTTGACTGCAGAAATTATTTATTTCACTATTGCAGTTTCGGCCTTTGGGACATTTCTAAGTGGTACTGCAGAACATTTTGCTTCAGCAAATGTCAGTCTTTAAAATCCTCCGACATGTATGTATGTCATCGTCAAAAATAGGGCTTTTCACTGCAGAAATGCATCAACATCAGACGAATGTGAAGCTCTTTGCGTCGTGGAATGACTCGAATTCTTACCAAAGTTATCACGTAAATAATGATTATTATAAATTCGCCTTAATGCCGTCATCTCCCGAAGTACAGAGCTTCACACTCGTCTGACGTTGCTGTTCTTCTACAGTGAAAAGGCCTATTTTTGACGATAAAATTTATCCATATCGAAGAATGTTAAAGTACGACATGTTGCGAACCAATATAGTTTTCACTATCACTTAGAAAACGGCAATATTGAAATAAATAATTTCTACAGTTAACGATGAATATGACGTCCGTTAAAAAATTCTACATGACTGGACACTGACCATGAGAAGTCACTCACTCAAAATATGTTGCTTTTGTCATTCGTGTTCAGATCGCTACACTGGCCATCGGTTCTTCCATCCATAAGAAAATTGGCATGTACGAATACGTATGTGGTTGATATAATGCAACAGGATCGTATGCAATGGGACCGTTGTGTAAATTTCTGAAATCGCTCCGGCCGAGAGCCAAGACTGATTCTTAAACTGAAAGTAACTAGTGGACTGAAATGTAAATGTCGTGTGACTAGGGCCTCCCGTCGGGTAGACCGTTCACCCGGTGCAAATCTTTCGATTTGACGCCACTTTGGCTACTTGCGCGTCGATAGGGATGAAATGATGATGATGATTAGGACAACACAATATCCTGTCCCTGAGCGGAGAAAATCTCCGACCCAGCCGGGAATCGAACCCGGGACCTTAGGATTGACATTCTGTCGCGCTGACCACTTTTTTTAAATCACATTTTGCTCTATATTGGTCAATGAATTTGTTCGTGGTGGACGTCCGTTGACAAGCGTTCAGGTTCTTTGTTGATCCGTTCTCTCAGTTTTTTATTGCAGAGGGTAGCTAAAACTCTGACCGAACACGCTGAGCTACCGTGCCGGCCTCAACTCAGCTACCGGGGGCGGACAGCTAGTAGACTGACCCACCCAGACAACTGCGTGCATTAGCCCGCCGCTTACGGATTTATGGAGGCGTAGCCAGCCTGCATCGATTTCACCTGGCGGATTAACAACGAGGATCGGTGTGCCGGCAGGACTGGATGTGGTTTTCAGGCTGTTTCCCACATCCGACTAAGTTAATACCGCGCTGGGTACCTCGCCCCGGCCCAGTTTCAATATTCACAAATATTTCTGAAACTTTCTCAGACGTTAACATGGGACAGCACTAGACACAGACAGATGGGGTACACAATCCCAGAGTGGGATTGGTGTGGGCGGGGGGAGTGGTTGAGGTGGGGACAAGGGGGCATCTGTCCACCCTCCACCAAATTCAGACTAGCATGCCAACAGGGTGAAGATGCGGTAAAAGGCCAGGAAAAGGAAGAGTAGTTTGTGGGTGGACTTTCTTCAACAACTTTGCCACTGATAGCCGTTCTTGCCGTTCTGCGTTGTCAATTAGTAAACTGTCAAGAAGTTAAATGACCTTTTACGATATGCTGATAGTGATTACTTAGAGGCCGTCTATTCCCAATAGAATAAAACACTATTTTTGTACCATACACGTCTTCCACAACAAGAAGCTTTCGGCACCGAGACGCATATTATATAGAATAAACAGGAAACCGCTGAACAAGGGGAACTGCAAGAAAAGAAACGAGTACATTCAAATAAACAGCTAGGAACAATGCGTATTACACACGTGTAGCATGTGGCGTTTATGCCACACTCCTGACCACGTTCATGACATTTTGTTGCTGTGTTTTGAGGCACAGTATAGGGAGATTCTGTTACGGGATGCTAGCGAGTAGGTGGGATCACAAAGCAGGGTCATCGAACGACGCGCCAGATGGTCAGATGGTCACGTGAAGAGCAAGAGCAGTATGGTACTGGCAGAGAGACTGACAGTGGGGATTCACCCAACACGTTGGGCGCCAAGAAGCAAAACTTTTATTATTTATATTTACTGTTCAAATATTAATGTACGCTCCAACCATCCTGGTGATGTTTCTTGCACTGAGAACTTGTTTACAATAATTTCAGTATCACTCAATTCATCAGGAAATAATAATTCTAACTTTTAATTACCGTCGGTCCTTATCAGTGGAAAGAATGGACCAAAAAAGTGCGCCCTAAAGCGCAAGGGCCAAACTGCTAAGGTAGCTCACCACTAGTCTACGATTGGTTTTCGAGAAGGTATTACGTGAATCCGTGTATAAAATATGATCGCATATAAAAAAGAAACAGTTTGATCAAAAAATTGCTTCGGATGCACTGGACCCATTGCTGTCCCATCTCTTGGGTGGTCGTCCGGCTAGTCGTTTCCAATGCGGTCGTCCATGTTTGCAAATTTTGGCTAGTCTTGAAGGGTCCATTCTTTCCATATGATGCTTCCAATTTCTTTTCCTTGTCAACATCCCTTTATTTATATTCTGTATTCTGCACTGTTTTCTCATCGACACAATTGTGCTTCGGTCCCACTTGGTTACTCCTTGCATCTGTCTTAGTACCCTCATTTCCACTGCTGTTAATTTTTTTTTATCTTTTTCGTTTCTGCTCTAGTTCCTAGTGCATATGTCAAAACGGGACGCTGCATTGTTTTATATATTTTTATTTTCCCCTCAGTTGTCATAATGTTGTTCCTCCAAACAACATTTTGCAAGCACCCTGCTAACCTATGGCCTTGGTCACTTGATTGTTCACTTCCACGGTTGAGTCTTGGCAGCTGGCGATAACAGGCCCTAGATAATTTACCTTCATCACTAGTGCAATCGACACACTATCTACTCCTAATTAATATCGTACAGTTCTTTTGACGTTTCTATGCTCTTAGGTTTTTTAGATGAAATTTTCGTGTTATATTACTTGGTTGTTTTATTAAATTTATGAAGTAACCTTTGGAAATTATCCTCATTATTTGCTATCAGTACAGTATCAGCAGCATGACATAAATTTACCACTTTATTTCTCAATTTACAGTCCAGTTTCTTTCTTACGTTATCAATGACGTGTGCTTAATGAGTCTCTCTGTCTTTTTATCCAATATAATTTCATCTGTGAATCTTTCGTGTATTTTAATTCTTGTTTTGTTACTGTATATATCCTATATGAATCTCAATAAACCCATTGGTTCTGTTTTGTCCCTTGAGGTTTGAATTATATCTTGTTTTCTAATCCTATCACAGGCTTTTGACAAGTCACAAATAGGCTGGGTTATAAAACTCTATGTGTTTCTCCACAACCTGTCTTACAGCGAAAATAGTATATACTGTGCTCCTATTTTTTCCTGAACCTTCGCTGTTCTTCCTCTATTTCTACATAATTCTGCATTCTGTCTCGGCTTACTGATGTTAACAGTTTTGAGGTGGTAACAAGCAGGATAATTCCCAGTAATTATCTAGTACTTTCTTATCTTCTTTTTTATATGCTGTAGCTGTAATTTTCCCACTCTCTTGGTATCCCACTTTCCTTCATGACACCATTAAGTAAAATACGAAATTGCTAATACAGTGCCTGCCCCCTATTTGATTAATTCATTATATATGGCATATGGCTTTGAATATTTTCTATTTATAAGTCTTTTTATTGCAGTGCATATTTGCTCCAATGAAAATTCTATTTGAGTGTCAATTTCCGCGCTGTGATGACACGTTTCAATTTACACCTTTGCTACCGTAACTCAAATTAATTTCCTCACTGAGTTTTGCCTATATTGTGTATCTAAATGTGTCCATTAACATCCTTCCTTTGGAGCATCCACCATACTTTCTTTTGCGATCCGTAAATATCTCGTTCCGTACCCTTTGTACATCGCTTCCAACGGTACTCTTTATTTTCCGAGTGTCAGAGTTTGCCTTATTACGAACGATCTTAACTCCTTGTGATCGTCTTGACTTGGACTACCTTTATATTTTAGGAATGAGTTCTTCTTCTGAGTGAGTCCTACAGTGGAAATTACGGTAACTGTGGTGATCTTTTGTGCTAGAACATGTAAATTTTTGTGCACATTCGCATTTGAATACTCCATTTTATTTACCAACACGTTGCTATAAACGTGTATATTGACAAAAACGCCAATGAATTAAACATTTGTAAAATCCTGTGAAGCTGGACATCCCCATATCAATAACGACGAAACCCACATTCCACGTTGGAAGTGTATCAGTCACTGCATCGTCCGTGATAGCTCTTCTGCACACTCCATAGATGTTATCTGCTCCATAATGTTTTAATTTTAATTTTATTTATTGCCTAATCGGGCACTACTTTTTTCTAAATATCCGACGTATAAATATCCTATTTAGCATTTGACTAAGTGAACCTACATTAGATTTTTTTTCTTCCAATATGACTGCAGACACTCGGTGATGTTCTCTTCAAGTGATTCGGAGGGCGGTGGAAGTGCCAAATTTTATTTCGACGCTTTTGAAACCGTATCTGAAAGGAGTAGAGTGAAATAGGAACGGCATCCTGAAAAACTGTAACGTTTCTCTGGGTGAACAATATACGTTCACACAATTGTCTGCTTACATTCGTCATTGGAGAGTAACGCTTCTAGCTGTAGAACTTCTTGAAACTGTGGCCCTCATTGCCTGAAGGACTGCTGTAGCCATCTAGAGTTAATAACTTTTATTTGTGTTACGAGAAGCGTCTGCGTGAACTTGTGAGTGAAATAGTTCTCGATATTCTTCCTTCTGATATTCTCTGTCACCTCCAATAGTTCTAAGTGGTGATCATCAATATTCAGGGACATATGGAACGTCGATTTTTGTAACTTAATTTTTTCCTGAGTAAATTTCATTTCCTCGAAACTATTGAAGATAATGAAATCTGTACACGAAATATGACTTCATTTCACACGGGAGCTCATTTGTGAGAACCCAGTTAGAACGAATCAAAAATCACAAACACACGATGTATGTATACATCATTCAAGCGCATCGAAGACTTATAATTTGCAGTTTTAATGCTATAGCTCAAGCCGTTCGCATCATGTTGTACATTTGAGAAATGGCTACTTTCAATTTTATCATGGCCATATATCACAGACACTGAATTCTGAGTAGAATGATTTATCTAAATTTCACGGAGAATTATCACAGCTGTAAATTAATGTACTCGTTTTGAGCTTCATAAGAAAGATTACAGGCTGAGGAAAGGCAAACCCACGTTTATGAAACCTTAAGAAAGCTTTTGAAAATGTTGACTGGAATACTCTCTTTGAAATTCTGAAGGTCACATTAGTAAAATACAGGGAGCGAAAGGCTGTTTACAACTTGCACAGGAAGCAGGCGGCAGTTACATTGAAGTGCCAAAGAAACTGGTATAGGCATGCGTATTAAGATACAGAGAGATGTAAACAGGCAAAACACGGCGCTGCGGTCGGCAACGCCTATACAAGACATATTGCCTAGTCGGACGACTGTCGTTTCAGATCGTATCGAGCCGATGGACGTGTACGGGTATGGAGACAACCTCATGAATCTATGGAGGCGTGAATGCCAGTAGGGGACTGTTCAAGCTGATGTAAGCTCTGTAATGGTGTGGGGCGTGTGCAGTTGGAATGGCATGGAACCCCCGATACGTACAGATTCAAAAACCGACAGATGAGACGTACGTAAGCATCTTGTATGATCACCTGCATCCATTCATGACCGTTGTGTATTCAGACGAATTTGAACAATTCCAGCGGGACAATGCGGCACCTCACACGTCCAGAATTGCTACATAGTGGCTCCAGCAACTCTATTCTGAGTTTAAACACTTCCGCTGGCTACCATACCCTCCAGACATGAACATTACTGAGCTTATCTGGGATGCCTTGCGACGTGCTGTTCAGAAGAGATCTCCAACCCCTCGTACTGTTAAGGATTTATGGACACCTCTGAAGGATTTATGGTGTCAATTCCCTCCAGCACTGCTTCAAACATTAGTCGAGTCCATGCCACGTCGTGCTGCGGCACTTCTGCGAACTCGCGGAGGCCCTACATGATATTGGCAGGTGTACTAGTTTCTTTGGCTCTTCAGTGTATAAAAGTCGAGAGGCATGCAAGCGAAACAGTGGCTGAGATGAGAGTGAGACAGGATTGCAGCCTGTCCTCGGTTATTCAGTCTGTATACTGAGCAAGCAGTAAAAGAAATCAAAGAAAAATCTTTAGGAGGGGTTAAAATTCAGGGAGACGAAATGAAACTGAGACTTGCCAATGAGATTGTAATTATTTCAGACAGCAAAAGACTTGGAAGAGCAGTTGAAAGGAATGGACACAGTCTTAAAAGGGGAATATACGAAGAACATTAACAAAAGCAAAACAAGGATAGAGGAATTAGTCGAATTAAACGAACTGATGCTGTGGAAATTAGATTGGGAAACGAGACAATTAAAGCGGCAGATGAATTATGCTGTTCGCGCAGCAAAGTAACTGATGATGGCCGAAGTAGGGACGATATAAAGTGCAGACTAGCAATGCGAAGAAAAGCGTTTCTGAAGAAGAGAAATTTGTTAACAAAATTTTTCTCCCTAGGTACACGTACAAATCAAAAGACGTTATTGAAAATCGGCCTCTTATCTGTAACGAATGTAGAGAATGTTTTAGACGTGTAACTGACCCGGAGTTTTTAAAAAAATATCGGTGCATGAAGCAGAATGATTAGTTACAAGTAATAAATACAAAATCACTACTAATAACGTCTTTTTGCCGCTAGTATTTTGGTTTCTATGCACGGAACATCTTAGGACACATGTGCAGCCGCGATGTTTGTGGCGTCATGGCACAGACTGCGCGGCCCCTCCCGCCGAAGGTTCGAGTCCTCCTACAGCGCACGCGCGTCCGCTTGTGTGTGAGTGTGTGTGTGTGTGTGTGTTTTGTTCTTCGCGTAAGTTAATTTCAGTAGTGTGTAAGTCTAGGGACCGACCACCTCAACAGTTTGGTCCCTTAGGAATTCACACACATTAGAACATTTTTGAACACTTGCGTATAACGGAGAGCTTGCGTTCGCACTTCCCCGTGCACAAATTACAACTGACTGTTAGCTCGAGGCATGCCGTATATAGTTCAAGCAGCAGTCTATCTGAACCACGCACTCAGCTTCGTTAGTACCGAAGAATGCGTTCTGGCTCACGGTCGTCGAGTAGTTACGTAACCATCTGTAATTCATGATTAGACTCATGTCTGAATTTTAATCCACTCTCTTAAGTGTAGCGTACGTCTAGTTCTGTGGAGTAGGTAAATGGATTCATAGATGGCAATTAACTACGATATTAAAAGGACCTCCGAATGTTTTTGGTATTTTTGGTTTACGTTAAACGGTAATCGCCTGCGGCCCATATATCCGAGCGAAAGGGTTGCTGGATGGCACTTCAGACTTGAATCACGAATTTCTGCTGTTAGGAAGCCTATATTATGCGTCGTTCGTTGATAGTGAATTTAACAATCTGTAATACTGAATAGGATCTACAAAGTAAGAACATCAATTAAATTAATACAATCAAAAAAATAATGTCCTTTGTTCCATGTTGACGTTGTGTAGATGTTGCACACTTCGACGATAGCTTGATGTTACTCATATTTATTATACAGTTAACCTCAAACAAAGAAATGAATCGATTCCATCAAAGGCTTCACTGACGCACATACATTTTAGCTGGTTTGATTGTTCACTACATATACGTAGTGTAATATCTTTAAGACTAGGTACAATGAGTGAGTATACCATTTCTCATCGGGTATTTGATTTTATAACATTTGCTGTTATAGGTCCCAATAAATATGTGCTTCCAATCTGTCCCCGTCTCTCCGTTAATTCCGCATTCTCTACCAAATATATATATATTGTAAATGTTTGCGTGTCAAGTCATTCCTCACACACAAAAAAAGAAAATATGTTATGTGGACATTTGTCTGGAAACGCTTACTTTCCATGTTAGAGCTCATTTTATTACTTCAAATCACATCAATCATGGAATGGAAACACACAGCAATAGAATGTGCCAGCGTGACTTCAAGCACTTTGTTACAGGAAATGTTCAAAATGTCCTCCTTTAGCGAGGATACATGTATCCACCCTCCGTCGCATGGAATTCCTGATGCAGCCATGGAGAATGACGTATTGTATCACAGCCCTCCACAATATGAGCACGAAGAGTCTCTACATTTGGTACCGGGGTTGCGTAGACAAGAGCTTTCAAATGCCCCCATAAATGAAAGTCAAGAGGGTTGAGGTCAGGAGAGCGTGGAGGCCATGGAATTGGTCCGCCTCCTCCAATCCATCGGTCACCGAACCTGTTGTTAAGCAGCGTACGAACATTTCGACTGAAATGTGCAGGAGCTCCATCGTGCATGACCACATGTTGTGTCGTACTTGTAAAGGCACGTATTCTAGCAGCACAGGTAGAGTATCCCGTATGAAATCATGATAAAGTGCTCCACTGAGGGTAGGTGGAAGAACATGGGACCCAATCAAGACATCACCAACAATGCCTGCCCAAACGTTCACAGAAAATCTGTGTTGATGACGTGATTGCACAATTGCGTGCGGATTCTCATCAGCCCACGCATACTGATTATGAAAATTTACAATTTGATCATGTTGGAATGAAGCCTCATCCGTAAAGAGAACATTTGCACTGAAATGAGGATTGACACATTGTTGGATGAACCATTCGCAGAAGTGTACCCGCGGAGGCCAATCAGCTGCTGATAGTGCCTGCACACGCTGCACATGCTACGGAAACAACTGGTTCTCCCGTAGCGCTCTCCATACAGTGACGTGGTCAACGTTACCTTGTACAGCAGCAACTTTTCGGACGCTGACATTAGGGTTATCGTCAACTGCACGAAGAATTGCCTCGCCTATTGCAGGTGACCTCGTCGTTCTAGGTCTTCCCCAGTCGCGAGTCATAGGCTGGAATGTTCCGTGCTCCTTAAGACGCCGATCACTTGCTTCGAACGTCTTCCTGTCGGGACACCTTCGTTGTGGAAGTCTGTCGCGACACAAACGTACCGCGACACGGCTATTGCCCCGTGCTAATCCATACATCAGATGGACATCTGCCAACTCCGCATTTGTAAACATTGCACTGACTGCAAAACCAAGTTCGTGATGAACACTAACCTGTTGATGCTACGTAATGATGTGCTTGATGCTAGAGCAATGAGTCGCATGTCAACACAAGCACCGAAGTCAACATTACCTTCCTTCAATTGGGCCAACTGGCAGTGAATCGAGGAAGTACAGTACATACTGACGGAACAAAAATGAGCTCTAACATGGAAATTAAGCGTTTCCGGTCACATGTCCAATTTCCAACAATCTAGTTTTCGAATAATTTCCAAGGCCGAAAAATGAAATATTCCTTAAATCTCAACGCATGTTAACCACTAGATTTTTGCTCCTCGTCCAAGGCCCATATGGTAATAGTGATATATTGTATGTATTGGATTGTATGTTAACCGGGTACCTTGAAACGACGGAGAGGCTTCGTCCCCGCGGCAGCCGCAGTGGTCCACAACCCCAAAACGACTACCGCAGTCCACTTCATCCCTCCGCTGCCCCACACCGAACCCAGGGTTATTGTGCTGTTCTGTCCCCGGTGGACCCCCCCCCCCCAGGGAACGTCTCACACCATACGAGTGTAACCCCTGCGTTTGCGTGGTAGAGTAATGGTGGTGTACGCGTACGTGGAGAACTTGTTTGCGCAGCAATGGCCGACATAGTGTAACTAAGGCGAAATAAGGGGAACCAGCCCGCATTCGCCGAGGCAGATGGAAAACCGCCTAAAAACCATCCATAGACTGGCCGGTTCACCAGACCTCGACGGTGTTCCGCTGGGTGGATTCGTGCCGGGGACCAGGAGCTCCTTCCCGCTCGGAAGTAGGAACATAACTCGCGGTCAACTGCTCTACCAAATGAGCTACCGAAGCTCGACTCAATACCCGCCCATACATTTTACACGTACTTTCGCCAGTACCTCATCTCCTAGCTTCCAAACTTCACAGTTGGTCTCCCGCAAAACTTACGATACCAATATTCCTGGAAGGAGCGCGTGCGAGCGTCTGAAATAACTAGAGTAACAAATGGATCTTGGCACTCTTTCAATTGTTATTGCTAACTTAAGCTAAACCTGGTTTTAGAAAAATCTCAATACTAAACAAATGTTGACGTAAATTATCTTCAGTGGTCCGATAATCTGGATCATTAATATCAACACAGTCACTTGGAATAAGAATCAGTCTTCGATGTAAGGTATCAATGGCGACAAATAATTCCAAGCAGCACTAAAATAATTTACTGCTTCGTTTGTCTAATAAATCTCCTTTGCTCTCTGTTGCATCGGAAGTAAGCTGAAGGTGTTCCATAGACGATAAAATAAAAATTATTTGTATTAAATTTAAAAGACCGGTTTGTAGGACATCTTCTGAGGCATCAAGGGATCACAAATTTAGCACTGGAGGGCAGCGTGGACGGTAAAAATCATAGAGGAAGACCAAGAGATGAATACACTGAGCAGATTCAGAAGGATGTAGGTTGCAGTAAGTACTGGGAGATGAAGAAGCTTGCACAGGATAGAGTAGCAAGGAGAGCTGCATCAAACCAGTCTCAGGACTGAAGACCACAACAGCAACAACAACAACAAATTTAAAGGTAGATGACTGTAGATGTTGAGAGCTACAGTTTTATCATTTTCTCTTTGTTATTTGTTTTTCAGTTTTCTTCGCAGAGAAAATAAGTCCGAAAATATTCGCCATGGGTTTAGTTCAGCAGGAAGTGAAGAGCTTTTGCGTTATGCAACGCAAGGGAATGCTTAAGATCCTTACGTGGACTTTTATAAGGGGAGAATTCTTCGTAAACATATGCTATTAATCGTCCAAGAGTTCAAAAATAGTTCGTCTCAAACAAGGATATGCTTGTCCCAATCTCTATTTCGAGTATTTTCGTGTGTTGTTCTCCATTTGTAACGAAAGCGGAAGACAAAAAATATGTGACAGGCACTGCAAATGAACAGTTAGTGTTTGCAGTCATTTACGCAACTCTGTGACATATCTAGGCACGATAGACAAAAATACTACTGCATCCAAAAGTCAGAAAATGACGTGGACATGAATCACAGATATTAAACAATTACAACAGAGCCCTTGCTAAGTTGTAGCTAGAGAGGTATTATTATGTCGGGTAAGGAGAATACATTTTCTAGCATGCCGTTGACGCTTGCAGAAATTTAAAGCCGGTGGATCTGTTTTCTGGAAGTCATCGTCTCAACTACTTGTTTTTCAGTTTTAGCCGTTACTCAGTTTCACAAGGACCCACGCGCACGCAGACCAAGATCCTATTTTGGATTTGAACAATAACTAGCTATACGAGAGCTTACAGAGGGCTACGAGATTTCAGTAAATAACGTGTGTCGGCGACAAGGGCTTAGCAAACTCTACTCAACAGAAGGGCGTAAGTGTGCGGTGCCTTGCAAAGTGTTTTCCTTTTCACAAGTGTTTGGCTCGAGATTAATGGATGCTGTGTTCGCGAAGCGTGGGCTACCTGTTGCGCCGATAGCCGGACAATGACTCAGAAGAACATCCTCTGCTTTTCTTTGAATTTCAATCTTTACATTTCAAGGATGTCTTTAGGTAGTGCTGCCGTATTGCCTAAGGTGTTTCAGGACGGTAGAACTTAACACCGTCTCAATGACGTACATTTCTACGCGAGTAGCGATTAAAAAAAAATGGCTCTGAGCACTATGGGACTTAACTTCTGAGGTCATCAGTCCCCTAGAACTTAGAATTACTTAAACCTAACTAATCTAAGGACATCACACACATCCATGCCCAAGGCAGGATTCGAACCTGAGACCGTAGCGGTCGCTCGGTTCCAGATTGTAGCGCCTAGAACGCTCGGCCACCCTAGCCGGCGAGTAGCAATTACAGGTTCAAATTTCTGTTGGCAAGTTGTAACTTAAGAATAAACAAAACAATGAGAGTTATCTGTGTACTAGTGTCGCAGTCCACACTTGGAAAGCAGACAGACATACAAGGACACCACAGGAAGTTTCGGCTTGGCATATAAAAGAATTTGAGGTACTGTGTCATATGACGAACAAAATTGTTTTGTTTATACAGCTTTTCGTATTTGTTTTGCTGAATTGGATAAACTAGGGTACTGTGATATAATAATTCTTGCTTTTAGGAACGTCTTGTCGTCAACACAAATTCATCCAAAGTTTTTGAAAGCTTATATGAAATCTGTTCCTACATATTCAACTGTTTGCTAAATTCAAACGTGACTGTAATTCTGGAAATATCAGATTCGAGAATCAGCCTAAAGTGCAATCAAATAAAGAGAACACTAGCGTGTAGGCGATCGGGGCTTAAATGACTATGAAAACGTTGGCGTCGCGGCCTTATAAAATTCTGTAGTTGATGTTATACGTTACATGAAATAACAGAAAGCTTTGTGCTAGGTGGGTGCCATATTTTTTTTTTTCATACTGTTTTGAACCATATGCTGAAAAGAATTTCTCAGCCATGTTTCAATCTTTTTAAAAAATATTCAGAATGATTTTTCTGCATGCTCGCAATTCAGCGATGTAGAATGAAGAAGTTTGAACTCACGCTCGACAGCGACATCAATGAAGAAATTGTAGATAACACTAGCGAGGTTAGACGTTCGGTCGATTATCGTCGTGCTGGTGGGAGCATATGCAACCGAGTGCTCTGGGGGGAACCTGTTGTACCGACGCGCTTGATGTTAGTGCTATCGTAGCAAGTCACAGGATCACTTGTCGATACTTATAACGATGCACTTCGTCCTTCGTGCGACTCTTCTCCAAGTCGTGCAGCTGTACTCCCTTCTGTATTGAGCTGTGGAAAATCTCAGAATCTAACGATCACAGAAATGCAACAAGCTTCCCAATGAAACCTCACCCACGGACCCAGAAGTATAATATCCGTCTTCGGCGACTGTCTTCACTCTCAGCAACGAACCCATGAACACATTCAGTGACACCTACTGCTTCCAACATCCGACGCAGCCTTCGTCCTAAAAATTTCTCCAGCTCCCCAACATCACCTGCGCCCTCTCCCAGCAACTGAACAAACACCACTTTACCGTCATTGTTAGCCCAGACTTAGAAGACGCCTTTGAGGACGCATACCACCAGACTTTCCTGTTTATTCATCAACACTGTACTCCTTCAGTCAACGCCGTCCACGTTATTGTCCACTTTCTATCTCATCGTCCTTAATATACAGGGTGTCCCATTTACCTTGACCACCCTAAATAACTGTGCACCAGCGTATCGGTGTCCAGCGTCACCACTTTGAGCATCTTTAAATGTTCTACTCCTGGGCAATTGCACAGGAGAGTAAAAGTCAATTTTGTGTTATGTTTGTACTTGGTTTTCATTTGTCTTCTGACAACTCCAGCAAGTGGACGAGTTTGTGATCCCAGTAATTGTTGTGTTATGAAATTAATAACGTTGTCTTTCAGTGAATGGTACATGTCTGAATAGGTCTTTAGGAGAGGAAATGAATTAACGAATAAAAAATACAGGGTGTCATTTAAAAAAGTCATACCGCTGTTAATATCTTCGTAAAATACAAAGCTACAACGAAGGAAATCCTGCCGATTGATGTCCCCCTGACGCCTAACGGACATTTGCTTGAAACATTTTGTAATTTTCATCTGGACAAACAGTTATTTAGGATGGTCAAGATAAATGGGACACCCTGTATTAATGGGAGACGTAACAAAATCTGCAGAAGATTGCTGGGGATACACCTAATCCGCAGTATTAATTCTTCTTTCCACAGCTGAGATGCTCAGGAGAACTCCCACTATCCAACTATTCCACCGACAACACCGCCCTCTTTTTTTTCCAAAGACCTATCTAAATCCACTTTCATAAGCCTTGGTCGTGGTGCAACGTTCAAATGGCTCTGAGCACTACGGGACGTAACTGTTGAGGTCATCAGTCCCCTAGAACTTAGAACTACTTAAAACTTACTGACCTAAGGACATCACACACATCCACGTCCGAGGCAGGATTCGATCCTGCGACCATAGTGGTCGCGCGGTTCCGGACTGTAGCGCCTAGAACCGCTCGGCCACACTGGCCGGCTTATGCAACGTGTGGCACATAGCAATCAATCTTCGCAAAATCCAGGCAATAATAATAGGACAAATTCCCTTCTGATTCCGCCTTCCTCACTTCCTTATAACCATACACGACCATCGCACAACACTTGCTGAAACAGTAATTACGATTCAAAATACAGGAGAAACGGCAACACTTGCTCACTGAGGTTGGTGAAATAAGCATTCTGTTCTCTGTTCACAATAAGCTGAATAAGTAGCCCAAGTGATGGTATGAAAAACACCCAAAAAGGTCACATACGCACCTGGGATCTGCACCACACCCTCCACGTTCTATGGTTTGAAAGTGTAATTGAGATATCGGTGAACTAGCAACCTTGCATCGTCTGAAAAGCAAAATAGCGACCGTTGAGACAACACTACACGCCACCAGGCAGCTGCCGTAAGGGCTGAGTTGCTTCTGCCACTGAGGATGTGCAGCTTCTCTGATGTACCGGACTCCAAATGTCTATTTCAGGTTGTTCTCTTCCCAATGCTCGGTCGTAAGGTGGTTCAGTTGGAACTGCGTGACAGTTCTCTCAGGGTTTGAAACAACTGCCATTGACGCGGCGTTACCATATCGGTTGGGAAGTTCTTACGACCACTGCGCTTAGGTCGTGTTACATGCTTTGGGGGTGGTAGACCATTCCTTGTAGACATGTTGAACTGTCCGCGTTGTCACACCTACAAAACGGCGACTTCATTCACGGACGGCCATCAGCACGTTCAAACACGACAGCTCCTTTTTGTCATTCTGTACCGTCTCCACGTCGATCCAGGATGCAAAATGAAATCGTAAAGTTTTAATTATCATCCCTAAATAATAAAGTTATTCTTACTTTTCTTCCTCAAGCAATATACCTGCTGATCCGTTGCGATTTCTTGATCCACCCATCTTCTCCTGGGCCTACCACTGTTCCTTCTTCCTTCAGGGATGTACTGTAGTAGCTCTGAAATACGTTCATCAGCCATTGTTTCAATACATTCCTTCCATTATTTTTGCTAATCCTTAATTTTTTGATTTAAGTTGTAAATTCCTGACGGCCGCGGTGGTCTCGCGGTTCTAGGCGCGCAGTCCGGAACCGTGCGACTGCTACGGTCGGAGGTTCGAATCCTGCCTCGGGCATGGATGTGTGTGATGTCCTTAGGTTAGTTAGGTTTCAGTAGTTCTAAGTTCTAGGGGACTGATGACCACAGCAGTTGAGTCCCATAGTGCTCAGAGCCATTTGAACCATTTTTTTTTGTAATTTCCTACATTCTTCCGTATAGTCTCCTTCCTTTAATCTGTCCCATTTTGTTACTATCTGGACTGTTGTAAAAAGTTTCATCTCGGATTCTTGGATTCTACTCTTAGAGAGATCATTTCTCTACTTTTCACTCCTATCTAGTCCACAGGAAACTGCCGTAACTTTACAAAATTTTAACATTGTGTCCTTTCGTACTATTCCCTTGAGTTTTCCTTTGATGGTGGTACACATAATACTGAATGTCTCAATCCATTTTTCAATGTCAACTTTACCGAGATATAATAAAGCTGCCTTCTTTGGAAGATGTCAAGTTGTTCAGCAGTTTTGTTTTATAATATGGATCTAGGCCGTGAAGTTACGTAGTTAATTTATTGTTTGTCAGCAGGGAGATGACCTTAAGCGTGAAACACAATAAAAACCCCGCGCCATAATTCCGCAGCACATGTCTGGAAGACCCAACACAAGGTGGTGCAGCGTATTTCCGCTTTATGAGTGGGCTGCGTCATCACACCTAGCGGCGTGGTGCGGAACTATGACTCAGGGATTTTATTGTGTACCACAGTTGTAAACATCTTCCTGCAGGATAACAATAAATTTAGCACACAGCTGCATGTTTCGAGGAGATAATTAATAGTTAATGATTAACCTTACATTGCACTTGGCACGTAGACATCATTTCACTGCCATGACTCGTGTCTGCTGTCGACCGTCACTTATCTCTGCTGTCTCGCTGACTGCGAACAGCGTTACTGATGACTTAATCGACTGAGGTACTTAACCACTCTTTCAGTACCAAACACAATAGATATGATAAATTATTGTGTCTTTCACTTATGCTGTGTTCTGTCAGCTACCGCGGGACGCATTTAACCTATTCACACAGCATGTCTTCGGCAGAGGAGAAACAAAAGAGTGCGATGGTACGGCTTGCAACGGATCTTTAATAACCAGAGGAGGGGAAGGGCGCGCAACGTAACGGCTCCTGCACCTGCCACACGGAACACGGTTGGTGCTTCAAGGAGGACTGGCGGAAAAGTGGGGCGCACTGCGAAAAGGAATACCGAGTCAGGTGCGAGTTTAACGTCCCGTCGACGCGAAGGTCTTGCGTGTCGAAGCGTACGCCGAGGCGCACAAGGATGGCCAAGCAAATCGGCCTTGTCCTGCTGAAAGGTCCGTGCAGGCGTTCTCCTGAGAAGTTAGGTTTTCAGGCCGCGTAAACGTTCTCTACAATGGCGTTTTGACCCCTCTGCTATAGGATCTTTAACGGGATCATCTGCTTCAAAATGGTTCAAATGGCTCTGAGCACTATGGGACTCAACGTCTTAGGTCATATGTCCCCTAGAACTTACAACTACTTGAACCTAACTAACCTAAGGACATCACACACATCCATGCCCGAGGCAGGATTCGAACCTGCGACCGTAGCATTCCCGCGTTTCCGGACTGCAGCGCCAGAACCGCACGGCCACCGCGGCCGGCGGATCATCTGCTCTTCCCTGTGGTCAGCTAACTGGGAAGATTCTGAAGAGGACCGAGCAGCAGGGTCGAAACGTAGACTGTTTAACAAGAAATTGAACATAATGCGAACTGACAAACTGTACTATTTCATCTTTAGTGAGAACGGCTGCAAAAACCTGCAGCCTTACATGATTTCGGGAGGCCGTGGAAAACCTCAGTCTCCGCTGTCGGCTGTAAGATCTCGTGTAAGGTATGGCAGCAGAGGCCCGTGCCCGGGGCGCTGTTTCCGAATGTTCGCAGTTTTGTGACGTCGAAAAAAAGGGAAGAATGGCAAAAGGTAACGAGAGTGAGGGAGAACGAACTAGGAGAAAGGAGGAGAAAAACCGTCAGCAATAGTACCAGAAGAATAAGAATAATAAGAAGAAGGGTAAGTGTGGAGGACACCAAAATGGTAAGTGGGCAGAGGTATATGATTCGAATTATGAGATTCAGACTGTGTTGAGCAACAGTCTCATAATACCTACCTTTCCCTGGTATGGAGAGACGCTTGTTTTCGGTTGTTATATGGCGTAGTTATCGTTACACCAAGTAAAGCAATGAAACCGAAATCGTAGAGAGTGTATTTTTCGTTTTTTATCTCTTACGGCTTTTCATTAATCAACAATGAAACGATAAAAAATGATATTTTTTTAAAGCAGTGCGACTCTGAACTGTATCTTGTCCAGTGTTTTAAATTTTATGATCCAAAAAAGAATTATTGAAACGTATACGTTTTACTTAATTGGGATGTTGTGATGGTATCTATAAACGAATAAGCGGGTTAATCGGTGATGAAAACTAAAGAGAAAAAGGGGAGATGTAGGCAGAGCGGGAGGGGATGGAAAGTCTGAGTTTGCCCATTTACCCAGTTACTCTACTGTAGTTACGCCAATACTGGCACATCGGACTGCTTATCTCGTCTCCTCGTGAATCCGAGTAAGTTGCATTAACCACCACACAACCTGTCTCAGCTACAGTTCGAGACCATCACGAGCTTCTACCGCCTTTAATGATTATCCCACACACAGAAGCCCGTATCGTGGATAAAGAACGTAAACATATGTGTATAAAAGGCACGAACGAAGAGTAAGAGTAAATAACTGTATTCTTAATAAAATTGTACAGCTGATTTTTTTGTAAGTCATGCCGCGAAAAAATATTTTCCTTCGGTTTTGCTGCGGGCACGTTGTTATCCTTTGCCACTGACTCTCGAATAAGACCACACGACACAAAGTCGTAAAGCATTGTTGGTTGGGAGGACCTGAGGCCGGAATTACACTAACAAATTTCTTTGTCAAAGATTTGATCAAAGATGTGATCAAATATTCGTCTAATATATTTGACAAAGACCGTTGACGTGGCGCTAAAAATGGGTATTACACTGTCATCATATTTTTCGTCAAAGTTCAAGATGGCTGACAACAAGAACTTCTTATTAATTGCAGCAGTTGCATGTACCAAAATTGTACTGTGTGCACATGCAGAAGAGAAGCGGAGGAAAAAAGGGAAACGTCCCTGGGTGAAGCCGTGGGTTTTACGACGACACGATAAAAGCATTCAATAAAACTTGTTACGTGAGCTTACAGTGCAGGACGTCAAGGCGTACATCAATTACTTAAGAATGGATGAGCATACATTTCTGTATGTGCTCAGTGAAGTGTATCCCCGTATCACAAAGCACAATACTCACTTAAGAACTGCTATATCTGCAGAAGACACTCACTGTAAGGCTCTGATTCCTTGACAGGTTAATTTTGTAGTTGTTGGTACACACCAATTGTATTTACTGGCGATGTTTATAAAAACACTACAGATGAGAGAACGCAGCAGCGATGCTAGTGCTCCTCGTGGTAACGTGTCACATTGCAGTAAACAGAAGACAAGCGACTTCTCTGATCAAATCTACAGTGAGGCCCTAGATTTGATCAAATATTTGATGACATTTGACAAAGTTCCCTATTAGACCATCAAATATCTTTGACAAAGAAATTGGACAAAGAAATTTGATTAAAACTGGCCCAAGGGATAGGTTGAGCCATCTAGTCGGAACGAATTTCCTTCCGTCGCTCACAATGGCCCCTTTCCTTACGAATATATATGAGTGTCTTATATGTATCTGTGGCGTCTAGCTAAGTGTAATACATCTGTGTATGGTGTGGTGTCATGTTTGCTTTCTATGATGATGATGATGATGCGATGTGTGACATCACTCAGCCTACTACACTCCTGGAAATGGAAAAAAGAACACATTGACACCGGTGTGTCAGACCCACCATACTTGCTCCGGACACTGCGAGAGGGCTGTACAAGCAATGATCACACGCACGGCACAGCGGACGAACCAGGAACCGCGGTGTTGGCCGTCGAATGGCGCTAGCTGCGCAGAATTTGTGCACCGCCGCCGTCAGTGTCAGCCACTTTGCCGTGGCATACGGAGCTCCATCGCAGTCTTTAACTCTGGTAGCATGCCGCGACAGCGTGGACGTGAACCGTATGTGCAGTTGACGGACTTTGAGCGAGGGCGTATAGTGGGCATGCGGGAGGCCGTGTGGACGTACCGCCGAATTGCTCAACACGTGGGGCGTGAGGTCTCCACAGTACATCGATGTTGTCGCCAGTGGTCGGCGGAAGGTGCACGTGCCCGTCGACCTGGGACCGGACCGCAGCGACGCACGGATGCACGCCAAGACCGTAGGATCCTACGCAGTGCCGTAGGGGACCGCACCGCCACTTCCCAGCAAACTGTTGCTCCTGGGGTATCGGCGAGGATCATTCGCAACCGTCTCCATGAAGCTGGGCTACGGTCCCGCACACCGTTAGGCCGTCTTCCGCTCACGCCCCAACATCGTGCAGCCCGCCTCCAGTGGTGTCGCGACAGGCGTGAATGGAGGGACGAATGGAGGCGTGTCGTCTTCAGCGATGAGAGTCGCTTCTGCCTTGGTGCCAATGATGGTCGTATGCGTGTTTGGCGCCGTGCAGGTGAGCGCCACAATCAGGACTGCATACGACCGAGGCACACAGGGCCAACACCCGGCATCATGGTGTGGGGAGCGATCTCCTACACTGGCCGTACACCTCTGGTGATCGTCGAGGGGACACTGAATAGTGCACGGTACATCCAAACCGTCATCGAACCCATCGTTCTACCATTCCTAGACCGGCAAGGGAACTTGCTGTTCCAACAGGACAATGCACGTCCGCATGTATCCCGTGCCACCCAACGTGCTCTAGAAGGTGTAAGTCAACTACCCTGGCCAGCAAGATCTCCGGATCTGTCCCCCATTGAGCATGTTTGGGATTGGATGAAGCGTCGTCTCACGCGGTCTGCACGTCCAGCACGAACGCTGGTCCAACTGAGGCGCCAGGTGGAAATGGCATGGCAAGCCGTTCCACAGGACTACATCCAGCATCTCTACGATCGTCTCCATGGGAGAATAGCAGCGTGCATTGCTGCGAAAGGTGGATATACACTGTACTAGTGCCGACATTGTGCATGCTCTGTTGCCTGTGTCTATGTGCCTGTGGTTCTGTCAGTGTGATCATGTGATGTATCTGACCCCAGGAATTTGTCAATAAAGTTTCCCCTTCCTGGGACAATGAATTCACGGTGTTCTTATTTCAATTTCCAGGAGTGTATTATCGAATGGCACAACGGGGCCCGCCGACCTTAACGTTCCCATCCAATGGACGCATCTCCATTAACATCACCATTAACGGCGTCACTCGGCCACACTTCATGTATAACCGCGGTGAGGTTTGGAATTTATTCCAAAACATTGGCGCAATGTCTTGTGATCTGGAACTTTACGCCACCGCCTCTTCTCCCTTTTCTGGCCAAATACTGGCAGAGAGAAAATTTCATCCGCCACAAGGGTTCGAATCAACTCCTCTCTGAATCGAGTGCCACCTCAGCTACGACTGTAATACACTGAGGATAAATCATTCAGCGGAAGCTAGACATGAACAGGGTGGTTATTATCAAACTTTCGCTGCTCGAGTCAGTGTAAACGGAAAACTATTTACTGTGTGGTCATCAAGCCGCATAGGAATGATATTCAGACTGTGCGCTGCAGAATTTGTGGTTTTAGTGTTATGACTTGGCGTTAGGCGCCAATACTGGTACGGCGAAGCAGAGCTGAAATGCAAGCATCACTGTGCATCACAGTTGCAAAAAGTCAGTAAGGTTCTGTACAAGGTGGGAGGGGCTTTACTCGTAAACATGTCTTACCAAAACAATAACAATAGCGCTGCTGCTCTTTTCGAGTATTGAAACATTTAAGGAATACGGAGAGGACCTCTTTCGGCATCAGGAGTGAAGAACGTGATTGGGATGTTCAGATTAACTGCTGATTTGGACCTTTTGCGCCACAAATTTTTGAAGTAGTTACTGTTGGCATGGCTGAGAATACTGTAAACAGTGTGGGATCTTCAAGTAGTGCGCGAGCTGTTTTAAGGCATTTGGCATTTGAACATTCCATGGTCCACCGTTCTACATCTACATCTACATCCATACTCCGCAAGCCACCTGATGGTGTGTGGCGGAGGGTACTTCGAGTGCCTCTATCGGTCCCTCCTTCTATTGCCTGCAGCAATATGGGGAAATGACAGGAAACCTAAATCTGGATGGTCTGGTGCAGATTTTGAACTATCGTCGTATCACATGCAAGTCGAGTCTGCTAACCACTGGACCACTCTGCTCGGAAAATGTGAAAGCGGTCATATGAAAATGGGCAAATAAATTTAAGATGCTTCACAGTGCGTCTTTTAGGTGTCCTCTTCTGTGGAATTTACCTCACATTTTCACACAACTTCTGAAAATATGGTTATTAAATTTTTCACACCTCACACTCATTGACATTGTTTTGCTATCACCCAAATGTACATCACCACAACTTTGGATAATTACAGACATCACTTTTATTTACAACACTGGTTCATTTGCACATATGAACGTCGCATTAAGATTTCAGATTTAAACCAAACGAAGAGCTACAGCCAGAAAAGTTTTTTACTATAAATGTAATACAGCTTAACTCCACTATTGAGTCAAAGCATTTTCATATTGTAACACATACTCTGATCTACAAAAAACAGACAAAAGTTTTAAAACATTACTCACATTCTGTGGCTGTGTTGAGCAGAAAATTACTTCTTAAAACTAATGCTTTCTTGTGTGTTATATATATGGTCATTACTGACATGAATGGAATGTTTGCCTTACCTTTCTACATGGACATGAAAGACCTGGAGCCGTACTTCTGCTTGCTGCAGAAATATGCTTTTGTGTTCTGCCACGTTGACTGCTACACTTCACAGTACAAACCTGAGGTGATGAGCAAGTTGTACTCCGAGTGACCAGTGAAAAGGAATACTAGAGGAGTTTTGGTGAGAGTATAATCAGAACAAGGTGATGCACACAGTGTTATTTTCTCAGAACCACACGAATACAGAGGCTTATCAAATGCATACACACTGTGTGGGTGGCAAATAAGAAAGAGAGCACACAACTATACACCAGATCTTTAGAACAACCCTTCCTGTCCAGTGCCTTTTTTATTTGGCAAATGCAAGGGCCGGTGATATTGTACTTTTATGTTGTGGAGAACCAACGTTATTTGTGTATACACAGTCCAGTTCGGGAAGTACTGCGAAAATTTGTGAAATGGAATCTCTTGTGCGGTTCCAGTCTGTCGTGGACGCACATGTTCATCACAATGAGCAACGTTTGTAACCAGGAACCTGAACATGTTACGTAGTTAGCAAATTTTACCCTGTCATGTGAAAACTGAAATGTGTTTCTTTCATTGGTTTATTCGTTATTTCTCTTTGGTGTATCCTTAAAAATGTTTCCACAGAGTTTCATTGTCGTACGATCAATCGTTTTATATGGGCGAACTCTCAAGCAGCGAAAGCTTAATTATAACCACCCCGTAGGTCAGAACTTTGTGAAGATAGAAGTCGTCCGTGTTGTTTTAGAAACATCTATCTCTCTCATTCGACTTACACGATGAAACAATAGTAAACCTATCGTATAACCAGTTTCTGTTTGGCCCAATAGCCGAAGTAATGATATAAGAAAGGCCAGTAGGAATTTTAACTCTACTCATCCAGAAAGCCAATCCACAACACGACAGAAGATTAGTACTTAGTGTATCGTTGACGACAAACCACTAGTTCGGATTAGAAAAAGAAGTCGGTAATGTTTCAAAGCAAACATGCCGGAATTCGCCTTAAACGAATTAGAAAAATCACGGATAATCTAAATCTTTGTGACCGCATGGAGATTTGAGCTTTCGTCCTCCCGAAAACGACCCCAGTGTGTTATCTCAGCCGGCCGCGGTGGTCTCGCGGTTATAGGAGCGCAGTCCGGAACCGTGCGACTGCTACGGTCGCAGGTTCGAATCCTGCCTCGGGCATGGATGTGTGTGATGTCCTTAGGTTATTTAGGTTTAAGTAGTTCTAAGTTCTATTCGACTAATGACCACAGCAGTTGAGTCCCATAGTGCTCAGAGCCATTTGAACCATTTTTTGTCTTATCTCAACGTCATCACGCTGAAAAAGAGTCAACCCAGTAACTAATACGTGATGTACGCTACAGCATCGCTGGTATTAACATTGCGCACAGTTGTCATGAGAATATGAAATGAGGTTGCTTCGACCTATACAGGCGGCCAGTGGCCTTGATACCTAAATAAATCGTGGAATTCCCAGTATTGGTCGCGTCTTTATTTGTTTGCACAAATAAACTATTTCGACTTCATAGCTACTAACAGGTCTTAAAAAAAAAGCTCCTCATAGAACGCTTAATTTACGGCGGCGTGTGGCAGCAGGAACAGTGGCTTGGAAATGTGTACAAAATGTAACACATTGAGGCGACTCTGTTTGCACAAATAAACTATTTCGACTTTATAGCTACTAACAGGTCTTAAAAAAACAGCTCCTCATAGAACGCTTAATTTACGGCGGCGTGTGGCAGCAGGAACAGTGGCTTGGAAATGTGTACAAAATGTAACAGATGGAGGTAACTCTGTTTGCACAAATAAACTATTTCGACTTTATAGCTACTAACAGGTCTTAAAAAAACAGCTCCTCATAGAACGCTTAATTTACGGCGGCGTGTGGCAGCAGGAACAGTGGCTTGGAAATGTGTACAAAATGTAACAGATGGAGGTAACTCTGTTTGCACAAATAAACTATTTCGACTTTATAGCTACTAACAGGTCTTAAAAAAAACAGCTCCTCATAGAACGCTCAATTTACGGCGGCGTGTGGCAGCAGGAACAGTGGCTTGGAAATGTGTACAAAATGTAACAGATGGAGGTAACTCTGTTTGCACAAATAAACTATTTCGACTTTATAGCTACTAACAGGTCTTAAAAAAACAGCTCCTCATAGAACGCTTAATTTACGGCGGCGTGTGGCAGCAGGAACAGTGGCTTGGAAATGTGTACAAAATGTAACAGATGGAGGTAACTCTGTACGAAAACCGTCACTAAGGGAAGGCATCATAATAAGTGGTCGATTACAAGAAAAGACCGTACTGGTTCAGTTAATGATTATGTTCCACTAATTCTAATAGGAGAAGATGCAGCTATTTACACACTGTATTATTTTCCATTTGCGGTGCTTACATCTGCATTTAACTTTGGCTGAAGTTTTTCATGACTTCCGTGAATACCTCTGGGTAGACACAAGGATGGTTTCTTTAACAAGGCGACGGCCGATTTACTTCTCTTTCTTGTCAAGCAAGGAGTACTTAAAGATAAGCACAGGCGAAGAGATCATTGTTGGTCAAAAGGAGTCTGGTGTCATCAAATATAGGCTTCAATCTGAGGAAGAAACTTCCATGAATGTACGTTTGGAGCACAGGACTGTATTGCAGTGAGACGTGGACTGTGGAAGAAGAGAGAATCTATGGGTTTGAGAGACGGTACTACCGAAGGAGGATGAAAATTTGGTGGCCAGACAAGCAGTGGAGAGGTCCTCCGCAGAATCAGAAAAGAAAGGAACACATGGAAAACACTTAAGGACAAGATTGTAGGACATGTGTTGAGACGATAGGGAGTAGCTTCCATGGCAGTAGAGAAGTGTGTAGAAGGTAAAACTGCAGCGGAGGAAAGGGGTTGGAATATATCCAACAAATGTTTGAAGACGTAAAGTTCAAGAGCTACTCTGAGATGAAGAGGTTGTCACTACTCATAAGAGAAATTCATCTCTGAGGAAGATAAAAGATCTGTGAGTAAAAAGTTCTCCACTTTCTAACAGCGTCAGGTGATTAAAATTACATGAGCTTTTTGGCCAAGCATTCCTTGGCTAATGTCAAGTGGTATGACTGCCATTGGACTGCTGTTATACCCATTATGTACACTAGCACCCGGCTGTGACGTCACTGGTGCACACGGCACTGCCATGCACTGGCGTACGTTGCATCTGCCTTGGATGCGCCCTCTTCAGTCGCACAACCGCTGGATCTCACGCCGTGCTGAGCTGCAGGCCACCGTCTCTGTTTGCGGTCTTATCAGCGATTTTTATTTCAGTGGCTTACTGGTCTCGCAACACCAGGGGTCTATAAGATAATTTGCGATTGTGGCAAGCCTTACAGCAGACAAACAGTACGCACTGTGGAAGAGTGAAGGAAGGAGCATGGGAGGCTCAAATGGCTCTAAGCACTATGGGACTTAACGCTGAGGTTATCAGTCCCCTAAACTTAGAACTTCTTAAACCTAACTAACCTAAGTACAAAACACACATCCACGTCCGAGGCAGGATTCGAACCTGTGACTGTAGCAGCCGCATAGTTCCGTACATAAGCTCCTAGAACCACTCGGCCACCGCAGCCGGCCTGAGCATGAGAGGTTTTATCGCCTATGCTACCCGGGGAAATCTAACTTAGCACGGCATGCTTTAGAGATCGGGCACCGAATGAAATCTGACGAAACATCCGCCGTGGCTCGCACAAACGGCTTCTGGGATTGTGTAATTAAAGAAGCTATTGAAATGAAAATCACAGATAGCACCGTAAATAGAGACGGTGGCCTGCATCCTAGTGCTTGGCCGAAAGCTCGCATTATTTTAATCACTTGACGCGGCTGGAAACGCAACAACATTTAATATAGTGTTACAAAAAAAAAAAGTGTGATATCAGTTTGGGTCCGCATCGTAGATTTTTCGTGAAAATGTTGAGACAAAACCAGAACAAGCGTTATCTAATTATCAGTTGTGTTTAATCCCTCAATGTGAGAATAAACTTCTAGATGAAACATAAAAAATATCGTGGTGCTTTTGAGCCACCTGAAACACTCAGAATGCAGCACTTGTCAGAAGCGTTCGTAGCTTCATGGAGAATCAGCACATACCAACGCTGACATTCGGAAACAGTTAGACTAACTATTAGCACAGCACTGATATAATGCGATTTGCCGACACTCGACATTTAGGGACTATTAAAACGGTTACACCTACACATCACAGGCTACCATGGTAACGTGGCACCCAGCATCGATATACGCGCACTGATGCCCTATGCGTTATCGTCGATTGGCAACAGCTCTATATGTGGTGGTGGCGATGAGTACTCGTCTGGTGCTATCACGTTGCCACATCCCGACTGTCGCTGGCGGCTGCATCGCCGATGAGCCAGCTACATAATCGCTTTGCGCTGTTTTCCATTTTCCTTTCGACGCTGCCATATCTCCTACCTTTCTGGTTTTTTGGATTCATTTGGACGCGATCTTTCCTCTAAAGCCGGCCTGTGTGGCCTAGCGGTTCTAGGCGCTTCCGTCTGGAACCGCGCGACGGCTACGGTCGCAGGTTCGAATCCTGCCTCGGGCATGGGTGTGTGTGATGTCCTTAGGTTAGTTAGATTTAAGTAGTTCTAAGTTCTAGTTTAATATGCCACAGCTGCAAAATACTAACACGAATTCCTTACAGACGATTGGAAAAACTAGTAGAAGCTGACCTCGAGGAAGATCAGTTTGGATTCCGTAGAAACACTGGAACACATGAGGCAATACTGACCTTACGACTTATCTTAGAAGAAAGATTAAGGAAAGGCAAGCCTACGTTTCAAGCATTTGTAGACTTAGAGAAAGCTTTTGACAATGTTGACTGGAATACTCTCTTTCAAACTCTAAAGGTGGCAGGGGTAAAATACAGGGAGCGAAAGGCTATTTACAATTTGTACAGACACCAGATGGCAGTTATAAGAGTCAAGGGACACGAAAGGGAAGCCGTGGTTGGGAAGGGTGTAAGACAGGGTTGTAGCCTCTACCCGATGTTATTCAATCTGTATATTGAGCGAGCAGTAAAGGAAACAAAAGAACAATTCGGAGTAGGTATTAAAATCCATGGAGAAGAAATAAAAACTTTGAGGTTCGCCGATGACATTGTACTTCTGTCAGAGATAGCAAAGGACTTGGAAGAGCAGTTGAATGGAATGGACAGTGTCTTGAAAGGAGGATATAAGATGAACATCAATAAAGGAAAACGAGGATAATGGAATGTAGTCGAATTAAGTCGGGTGATGCTGAGGGAATTAGATTAGAAAATGAGACACTTAAAGTAGTAAAGGAGTTTTGCTATTTGGGGAGCAAAATAACTGATGATGGCCGAAGTAGAGAGGATATAAAATGTAGACTGGCAATGGCTAGAAAAGCGTTTCTGAAGAAGAGAAATTTGTTAACTTCGAGTATAGATTTAAGTGTCAGGAAGTCGTTTCTGAAAGTATTTGTATGGAGTGTAGCCATGTATGGAAGTGAAACATGGACGATAAATAGTTTGGACAAGAAAAGAATAGAAGCTTTCGAAATGTGGTGTTACAGAAGAATGCTGAAGATTAGATGGGTAGATCACATAACTAATGAGGAAGTATTGAATAGGATTGGGGAGAAGAGAAGTTTGTGGGACAACTTGACCAGAAGAAGGGATCGGTTGGTAGAACATGTCTGAGGCATCAAGGGATCACCAATTTAGTATTGGAGGGCAGCGTGGAGGGTAAAAATCTTAGAGGGAGACCAAGAGAAGAATACACTGAGCAGATTCAGAAGGATGTAGGTTGCAGCAGATACTGGGAGATAAAGAAGCTTGCACAGGATAGAGTAGCATGGAGAGCTGCATCAAACAAGTCTCAGGATTGAAGACCACAACAACAACACCAAGTTCTAGGGGACTGATGACCTCAGATGTTAAGTCCCATAGTGCTCAGAGCAGTTTGAACCATTTTTTTCCTCTAATTGACAGTTCCAGAATTCATGGGATATTTACAAGTTATACGAGACGACAAATTTCATTTTGTAAATTTCTTTGTTGTACCGATTTTCACTTATTTCCCCGCGAATATCTTTCTGTTGTCTCACATCGGATCCTAGCAGTTCTCAGTTCTTCACAATGACAGCCGAACCAGTGTCCTAGCTATACGCGTCTCCAGGCCCAATTCATAACTTTACACACAACTAAATCGTGGCAGACACGCGAGTGCAAGTATACTGGTGCGATGACGTCACAGGCAAAACACTACACGACAAACACGTGCGAGACATGACATATTCCTTGTGTGCTTACGGATTGTTAGTACCGCAGTTATTAGCGATTCTGTACTGACGGTATTTTGTTACACAAGGAAGTTCGGCCGATGAACGAACAGAGGTTTTCACGCCAGAAACCTTATTCATGCCGTCACGTTTTTCCCCGCCGACGGACGTTTAATACAGACCCCTACGATATAAAATTGTCGAGAGTATGACATAACATGAAGGAACAGTTTATATTTTATGTTTACTGTTTTCTCTAATCAGGATGCAGAATGTTATCGGAAGTTCCGCGTTGCAGTAGACAAACATTGATACGTAGTTTAGCCAAAATGGTTAAATGATTGTTGTTATTCAGCGGCAGACATGCGTTAGACGTGACAGCTAATACTGAGGGTCAATTGGACAAACAAACTGACTAACGACGATTGTTAATCCACACTTAAATAGTGCCAACTATTTATTCACAACCGATACAGAAGTTACACGTTTGCAACTATTACTATCCTGCAAAGTAGTCACCAGCGTTGTGCAGAACCCGCTGCCAGCGAAGTGGAAGGCATAGTATACCGTTAGCAGAACCTGTTCTGTTGATGGTGCGAAAGGACCGGTCTAAAGTTATGGTACTTCTCGTGTACGACTGTGATGGTGTTATCCCAAAGCATTACGTTCCTCCACGGCAGACCGTTAATGCACAGTATTACTGTTCGTTTTTGGAGCATCACCTGCGACCAGGTCTGCGAAAGAAGTATAGACACTTTCTGTGCAAGTCACCCATCATTTTGCACGACAATATGCGGACACATACAGCGCAAGCTGTGGCTTCTCTGTTCGGGCGATGGGAGTGGGAAGTACTGTACCATCCACCACACTCCCCGGACTTAAGTCCTTGTTACTTTGATTTGATTCCGAAGATGAAGGAACCACCTCGAGGGATTCGCTTCAGAACTGTTCCAGAGATTCGACAGGCAGCAGACTGCTCCATTCGCACCATAAATGTAACAGGCTCTGCTAACGGTATACTACGCCTTCCACATCTCTGGCAACGGGTTCTACACACCGCTGGCGACTACTTTGAAGGACAGTAAACGGTGCAAACATGTAACTCTTTTGTATCGATTGTGAATAAATAGTTGCCACTATTTAAGTTCTAACCCTCATATATTATAAAAGTGGATGTATGTATGTATGTATGAATGAATGAATGAATGACTGTTCTACATCTCATCCTGAACCACTGTATCGATTTCAAGCACGCTTGGTAGATATATCACTTACTGTCTGGAGAAAACCACTGATGGGGGGTGGGGGCGGGGGAGAGGGGGAGAGTAACAACATGCTGTACCCAAGAGGGGTATGGATCAATAAGAGGCGTAGCTAGCACTGTGGAAATAACCGGACTATATTCATCGAGTATTTGAGAATGGAACACTTGATGACTTACAATAAACTTCACACACTTTTCCAAATCTGTAAGAGACTTTTCCCGCTGACGCCCCCAAACAAAATGACGAAAGGAGAAATAGTTTATCGCTTACTATATTTTCGCAGTTCATCCACTAAAAGTGCCGCATCAAGCATGACATTTTAATTTATTACTTCTTTACTAGTAACTCTATCCACAACACATTTTGCAGGCAGTCTTCACGTGTATCACTTAATGTATATTCAAAAATATATCATTGTGCGTCACATAGTAGCCGAGTTATGAGATGCGTGATAACTGCCGCATTATGCAAGGCGTTTCAGTTTATTACTGATTTACTACCAACTCTGTTTCCAAAAGATTTCGAACACTATGTCCACATATACCACTGGGTGTACCTACAAAATTATATCACTGTACGACACACGCACCTCAAGAGATACGATGTTTTAAAAGTTGAGGTGCATGAAAAAGAAACTGCAGCGCGAAATTCGCTAGGTTCGTGTGAATTTTGTGTACAAATATGTGTGAAATATACTACATATCTCAGGAAAGACAGTAGGGGTAAGAACTAGCAGCCTCCTATTGGGATAGGGGTGAAAACGTGGAGAGGGAAAGATGAGGGAGAAAGACATGAACAGACAGAGAGGCAGAAGAAGGAAACAGACACACATATGGAGGACAGGTAGAGGGGCACAGAGAGGGTGAAATGGACCTCTATGGGAGGAGAGGAGATGAAGGGAGGAGATGAAGGAAGAGGAGGAGATGAAGGAAGAGGAGGAGATGAAGGAAGAGGAGGAGATGAAGGAAGAGGAGGAGATGAAGGAAGAGGAGGAGATGAAGGGAGAGGAGGAGATGAAGGGAGAGGAGGAGATGAAGGGAGAGGAGGAGATGAAGGAAGAGGAGGAGATGAAGAAAGAGGAGATGAAGAAAGAGGAGGAGATGAAGAGGAGGAGATGAAGAGGAGGAGATGAAGGAAGAGGAGGAGATGAAGGAAGAGGAGGAGATGAAGGAAAAGGAGGAGATGAAGGAAAAGGAGGAGATGAAGGAAAAGGAGGAGATGAAGGAAAAGGAGGAGATGAAGGAAGAGGAGGAGATGAAGGAAGAGGAGGAGGAGGGGGAGAAGGAGAGATACCGAGAAAGAAAAGGAAGATCGAGAGGAGAGAACATGAAATGGTCTGAGATGGGTTAGAGAAGGAGATGAAACGAGAAAGGAAAGAGGAGTAGCTAGACAGTAAAAAGAAAAAGGAAGAGATGGACAGAGAGCGTAAGCAGAAGGAAATGGATTTAGGAGAAGGAAATGGACAGGGAGAATGGGGGAAAGGAGATTGATTTAGAGAGAGGAGGAGGAGGAAGGAGCAGACGGACACACAGAGAGAGAGGGGGGGGGGGGAGGAACAGATTTACAGAGGGAGTGGGTATAGGAGATGGACAGAGAGAGGAAGCAGTAGCAGTTGAACAGAGGGAGAGTCAGGAGCAGATGGGCAGAGTATGGGTGGTGTGGGAGGTGGACAGAGAGAGGGGTGAGAAGTTCTTTCCTTTCTCTGTCCATTTCGCCATCCCTGTCTATCTCCTCCTGCTCCTTCTCCACCTCTTATCTCAGTGCTTGTCCATCACCTCTAAGCTACGCAAGGTAGTTGGCTAGTGCGGAAATAAACTGAAATTTACGAGAAAAATCTAGGGTTTGATTTTGCATTTGTTGACTTCATATCTTTGCACTATCGAAATGGCACATTTGTTATTTTCTGAGGTTGCAAGGGCTTAATTGAATGAGTGTTTCCGGGGAAGTTGACGGATACTGAAATTTCTTTTTTGTAGATGAAAGTAGAAAGTCGCACAGCTGAGTGGTGTTCCGTTTCCGTGGATTAACAGTTTCCTTTACTTACCAGTCGTTTAAAATGCGTATTGCGCAGTTTAACTCTCAAGCCGTCGTTCTCTTTTCCGCCTCCGGTTGCATGTGAGTCGGCAAGCGACGCCACAACATTACGAAGGATGAGAGAAATACGTAGCTTAAGTGACTGGATTATGTATGCAAAAGAGGTGATGTGTCAGTGAAGTGGGTACTTGGACGCGGAATGCACTACCACGTATACCCGTCGCAAACAGCGATCCACGTGCGGTGACGCCACTGCCTGCTTTCCACTATCTTCAGATACGCGTCGTCATACTGCGGCTGTAAGCGGCTGCTAATAGACGGAGCGGAGCGTGGTGGTGGCGTTTACTCACGCGGGCGGAATGCAGCGGCGCACGTGGGAGGAGCGGCCGTGAACGCCGTTATGCAACTCGCAGCGGTCCGCTGTTCGGGTAGAGGCCTTTTGTTCGTAGTGCCACAGTTTGCTTGTCTCCGTAGTGACGCAGCTTGTCGGACGCCACACCGCCAGCGTTCAGGAGACCGCCGCTATGAACACAACTTTCTCTTTACCTTGGCCGCGGCGGCCTCGTCGCCCGTGACCCAAACACTACCGGAGCAATGTGCGCGAGACCGCAACTGCTGCTTCTCGGAAGGTGATCGGCGGCGACAGGTTGGTAACAGCCCTCTGGGGATCACCGAATGGCTTCAACCTGCGAAAGCATACTACTGCTTGTGTCCCCATCTCGGTCAGGCCGCGAAAAGTTTCGTTCTACACTTTATACAGGGTGTTACAAAAAGGTACGGCCAAACTTTCAGGAAACATTCCTCACACACAACGAAAGAAAATATGTTATGTGGACATGTGTCCGGAAACGCTTACTTTCCATGTAAGAGCTCATTTTATTTCCTCTCTTCAAATCACATTAATCATGGAATGGAAACACACAGCAACAGAACGTACCAGCGTGACGTCAAACACTTTGTTACGGGAAATGTTCAAAACGTCCTCCGTTAGCGATGATACTTGCATCCACCCTCCGTCGCATGGAATCCCTGATGCGCTGATGCAGCCCTGGAGAATGGCGTATTGTATCACAGCCGTCCACAATACGAGCACGAAGAGTCTCTACATTTGGTACCAGGGTTGCGTAGACAAGAACTTTCAAATGCCCCCATAAATGAAAGTGAAGAGGGTTGAGGTCAGGAGAGCGTGAAGGCCATGGAATTTGTCCGCCTCTACCAATCCATCGGTCACCGAATCTGTTGTTGAGAAGCGTACGAACACTTCGACTGAAATGTGCAGGAGCTCCATCGTGCATAAACCACATGTTGTGTCGTACTCGTAAAGGCACATGTTCTAGCAGCACAGGTAGAGTATCCCGTATGAAATCATGATAACGTGCTCCATTGAGGGTAGGTGGAAGAACATGGGGCCCAATCAGAACATCACCAGCAATGCCTGCCCAAACGTTCACAGAAAATCTGTGTTGATGACGCGATTCCACAATTGGGTGCGGATTCTCATCAGCCCACACATGTAGATTGTGAAAGTTTACAATTTGATCATGTTGGAATGAAGCCTCATCCGTAAAGAGAACATTTGCACTGAATTGAGGATTGCCATATTGTTGGATGAACCATTCGCAGAAGTGTAACCGTGGAGGCCAACCAGCTGCTGATAGTGTCGGCACACGCTGTAAATGGTACGGAAACAACTGGTTCTCCCGTAGCACTCTCCATACAGTGACGTGGCCAACGTTTCCTTGCGCAGCAGCAACTTTCTGACGCTGACATTGCATTGACTGCAAAACCACGTTCGTGATGAACGCTAACCTGTTGATGCTACGTACTGATGTGCTTGATGTTAGTACTGTAGAGCAATGAGTCGCATGTCAACACAAGCACCGAAGTCAACATTACCTTCCTTCAATTGGGCCAACTGGCGGTGAATCGAGGAAGTACAGTACATACTGACGAAACTAAAATAAGCTCTAACATAGAAATTAAGCGTTTCCGGACACATGTCCACATAACATCTTTTCTTTATTTGTGTGTGAGGAATGTTTCCTGAAAGTTTGGCCGTACCTATTTTTAACACCCTGTAGCCAGCAACGACACGTGGTTAGGATTCCACGTTGAACTGTGGGTCTCCCTTCGCGGTTGGATAACAGACATACGATAGGGGCACACAAGTCTTCGAAGTGGCGTTCAGTCGGAAGACGCACCAGGCCACTGACCCACGCGAAATCGGCAGAGCACGGAAGAGCTGCAACAAATAAGTAAAAAATGTCTCCGCGTGGCATCGTTGTTTGGGAGAGCCTCCATGCTCGGCTCCTATTTGAGCTAGGAACGTGGGGTGAGAAGTTTCTGATTTATCGCGAACCAGCGAACATTTGTATAGCCACTCGAACATCTGTTCTAAAGTAGTTATCTTACAGTATATTAATTAAGGTTTGAACGACGCATCGGAGCTGGCGACCAGACAAATTGTGGCTGTCAAATAGTTTTGCAAAATATTGGTGAGAAATTCTCAACTAATGGCAGCACTTTCCAACAACCCTACCACAACAAAGGTCAAAATTTTATAATGATTGTGGTGTTGCTCACGCTGCTAAATACTGCATTCTCGGGCAACAACGTAGTTATTATGTGGCAGGTGTCATTAAAGCACAGTTAATAAAGTCATTTCATGTAATAATGAATAAACTAGGCACTCATCCTTTCGTGTTTCCCACGCTGGTCTCGTTGTAAAATCATGGCACAATCGTCGAAAATCTAGGTGGTGATGATTCCAAGCTCGGATGCAAAGAGGCCTAGGTTTTATTCTGCTATATTCAAAAGTTTTGTAGATGCGCTTCACAAACCATTCTTGAAGATTAAACGTTTCAAAGTTAGCACAATGGTGATGTAAAAAAAATAATCAGCACTCCGAATTCAAGTTACACTTCTTTTTTATTGCTTTTGTTGCAATGGCACGTAACACACAAAACATCACTTCACAATACAAAACATACTTGAAAACATCTTCCTCACTGTCGAAGTTCACATTTTATAAGCTGACTACGTTATGCGTCTTTCCAACATGACGTCTAAGACTTGACTTTCTCAAGGTCCGACTCTCTAACAACTAACTAACTATTAATAATCGCTTACGCGCCCAAAAATCAAAGTTACAAGTGCGTCAAAGATCATAGTGACAAAAGAAAGAATACACATAAGAATAATATCATTGCAACATAAACATGTCGATGGAGCAAAGTATCTCTACATTAATGAAATCAATTCTGAATGTTGTCTCAGAAATATGTTAACTACTTCTAAAGAAACACAGTAGAATATTACTGATATCGAGAGGATCAGATGAGGTGCCGTCATGGTCACGTAATTCAAGTACCATTACAACTTGTACGCGCACCGTTAGGATTTTACGTGCAAAAACAGTCATCGATAAAGAACCCCGGACTGCAACGAGACTGACGGTTCAAATTTGGTCCACCGGTGTATCGGACCTTGGCCTAAGGACATTTTAACCGTTTAAAATACTCTAGCTTCGTTTGGATTTTACGTGCAAAAACACGTTTCTCTGGGAGGCTTTTGAAGATCGCCGCTTCTGTACTTTAAATTTGTATGAAACGATTCATACTTTGCACGAAGGTAGATAAATGGATAAAGTTCAAACGAATTTTTTATCCAATAACCTTTATCCGTTGTCGAGATATGATAGTTGAAAGTGAAGATAAATGTAGTTCGTAAAATTCGTTCTTATTTTAACTGAATGCGCGGAAACGGTATAGTAACGGAATGTTATGATTCAGATGCTGTTTGTTTATTATATCAAAAGAGATCACGGTTCCTATGGTCCGGCGTCAGTTATGAGAATTTCCCACTTTCAATCTCTTCAAACTTGGGAGGAAAGATTACGGTGTCGACGACGAAGCAGCTTGGCGCTGCGGTTGGCACACTGAACTCGCAGGACTGGAGTTCAGGTTTCGGTCCTGACATTGAGACAGGGACTGTGGAAAATCTAGAATAGAATAGAACAGAATAGAAGCATTTGAGATGTGGTGCCAGAGAAGAAGGATGAAAACTAAGTGGTCGAATAAGGTAGGGTTCTCCGCAGAAACTCTGATTAAAGGAACATATGCAAAACACTGACAAGAAGAAAGGACAGGATGACAGTACATCTGTTAAGATATCGGGGAATAACTTCCATGGTAATAAAGGGAACTGTTACAGGGTATAAACTGTATAGGAACACAGAGATTAGGATACATCCAGCAAATAAACTGGTGCTCTGAGATGAAAGGGATGCCACAGCACAGGAGAGGTTTTCGTGGCGGGCCGCATCAAACCAGTCAGAAGACTGATGACTTAAATATTAAAAAAGAAAGAATTTAGTCTTACTTAGTTCTGATAACTCGATTAAGTACAATATCTGGAAGGTTCTTACGAATAAGCCTATGCAAGGCAATTCTGACGTTACGGCTAATATTCGAAGCAAGGCTAAAGAAAAATCAAGACACGTTCATAGGATTTGTCGACCTGGAATAAGCGTTCGACAATATAAAATGGTGCAATCTGTTCAAGATTCTGAAAAAAGTTGGGGTAAGCTATAGGGAGAGACGGGTCATATACAATATGTACAACAACCAAGAGGGAATAATAAGAGTGGACGATCAAGAACGAAGTGATCGTATTAAGAAGGGAGTAAGACAAGGCTGAACTCTTCAATCTGTACATCGAGGAAGCAAAGATAGAAATAAAAGAAAGGGTCAGGAATGGAATTAAAATACAGGGTGAAAGGATATCAATGATACGATTCGCTGATGACATTGCTATCCTGAGTGAAAGTGAAGAAGAATTAAATGATCTGCTCAACGGAATGCATAGTCTAATGAGTACACAGTATGGTTTGAAAGTAAGTCGGAGAAAGACGAAGGTAATGAGAAGTAGTAGAAATGAGAACAGCGAGAAACTTAACATCAGGATTGATGGTCACGAAGTCAATGAAGTTAAGGAATTCTGCTACCTAGGCAGTAAAATAACCAATGACGGACGGAGCAAGGAGGACATCAAAAGCAGACTCGCTATGGCAAAAAAGGCATTTCTGGCCAAGAGAAGTCTACTAATATCAAATACCGGCCTTAATTTGAGGAAGAAATTTCTGAGGATGTACGTCTGGACTACAGCATTGTATGGTAGGGAAACATGGACTGTGGGAATACCGGAACAGAAGATAATCGATTTGAGATGTGGTGCTATAGACGACTGTTGAAAATTAGGTGGACTGATAAGGTAAGGAATGACGAGGTTCTACGCAGAATCGGAGAGGAAAGGAATATGTGGAAAACACTGATAAGGAGAAGGGACAGGATGATAGGACATCTGCTAAGACACGAGGGAATGACTTCCATGGTACTAGAGGGAGCTGTAGAGGGCAAAAACTGTAGAGGAAGACAGAGATTGGAATACGTCAAGTAAGTGCTACTCTGAGATGAAGAGGTTAGCACAGGAAAGGAATTCGTGGCGGGCCGCATCAAACCAGTCAGTAGACTGATGACAAAAAAAAAAAATAAATCTTTCACGTATTTATTGCTGCACATATAAGCTGCAGAGGTCACATTTTATTCTGTTTATTTAGGAATAAGACAACTTCTTTAGTGGTACCTACATGCCCTGCACGACTAAATAATGCAAGAGAGGGCCGGGATGCGTAAGAGCAAAAGCAATATAGGTACTACTCAACTCTGGAAGGAAGAAACTTACTTACATTGGGAGGGAAAAATGGCAGAACACCCGTAAACTGAATAAATTAGAGTTTGTCACTTCACCATCGAAATAACCATCGAGTAGTGCCCTCGTGTTCCACTTATCTTACGCTAGCAGGCCCTAGACTTCGCTTTACCGGATGGAAACTGCGCTGCGCCGGTCACCACGTTCTATACACTTTGCTCCTGCGTTTTGCAAAATGTTTCAAACTCAAATAAGTGTACATTATTTTACAGGTCCGTCTTGATCACACAAAGTTTTACATTTCACATTGACCGGTTTCGGCTACTGCCATCTTCAGACCACAAAATATTCTGATGCAGTATCACCGTCAAACTAAACATGTGGATACGTGAGAGAAATGTTAATTGAGGAGAGAGAAATGTTAATTGAGGGGAGAGAAATGTTAATTGATAGAGTAAAATTCTAGGCGCTAACCCGTGACATTTACATTTGTGTTCTATCACTTTACCACTTACGCTCGCTCAGTTCTATTTAAAAGACTATCTGCTTCAACGTCACCATATCTGATGTATTACGACAATATATCCACATTAAAATGCCTAATTCTTTATTTACTGCCGTTTATTGAGAGCCTGCCACGATATTATGAAGCATTTATCAAGTACTGAAGGTGTACAGTACATTGTTTCGAAGTGCACGTACAAAGTGCGTTCTCAAAATCCCCTACAAACCCTTTAGGGTGCCATAATTGGTACTAATTTATTCCTCCGTAAATCGGTTCCGCATTAACGTATTAGCATATCTATTAAGCTTCGCTGCCGTACGATAATTATAGCACACACTGGACCTCTGTGAGTAACTGAAGTTCAGTTCTTTAGGGCATCTACCCGTTTCAAAATTCTTGTTACTGACCCGCAGGACGTCACCGCACTGCTAGAAACCCTTTAAAACCTCTAGAGTATCACCAAATATCTCGCTTTTTTCTTACAAACCGCCGTGGAGCATCACTCCATATCTAAATTATTCTTACAAACTTGTGAAACATTGTTCTGCTTCAGTTGGGTAATTATTAAATTCGTAGCGAATTAAAATCCCTTGGCTAAGGCGTAAACGAAACATTTATTGTTTACACGTCACATATGTATGAAGTTATGAACGCTGTGGTTCTTTTTCTTATACGAATCCCGTTTCAGAACTAAATGGTGGTGAAAAATTTAGAAATGGCCTATGTAACGGTACCAGGTGGTTATAATTAACGTGCAGCTGTCCACAGAGGTCCGATGTGAGCTGTAATTACCTCATGGCTGCGAAACTTGGTAGATACGCTAAAGTTTTAATGCGGATGCGATTTAGGCTGGAAAAAGTATTAGTTTCCATGTTGGTGACTAGGTGCAAATCTGGCAAGGTACAACATTTCGTCGACATCTCTTTTGTTCGTATTGGACAAATTGTATAAGCGGCGGTTAGTAACAAAATCATTTTGCCTTTTTCACTTGTTTGACCTTTTGTGCCCACGTCCCGTTCCGAATCCATTACACACAGGAACTACTGTATAATTTTACTTGCATCCACAGATCGGAATTTGCACCTGGGTACCATAATTGGTACTAATTTATTCCTCCGTAAATCGGTTCCGCATTAACGTATTAGCATATCTATTAAGATTCGCTGCCGTACGATAATTGCAACACACACTGGACCTCTGTGAGTAACTGAACTTCAGTTCTACCCACAAGGTATATTTAACTGGTCACAGCCTGAGAGTAATACGTCAAATGGTATTAATCGTTTGTCAAATTATTTCCAGACTAACTACTCAATGAAGAAAAATATGTCAGTTGCTTTAAATTATTTCTTATGACCTACAAATAAATATGTTGTGGGAGGCTAGGTTTCGCAAAAGTAAGTACATGGAGAAGTAGTGTGTGATGAAGCAGAGAGATAAAGCGAGAATCTGTGTACACTTCGGCAATTATGTTGAGCATTACCGTAACAACACTAGGACGAACACAAATGAATGATAAGTACTGGGTAATCAGATAATATTTGCACCGTGAATATAATGTTGACAAGCAAGACATAATACGGGACTGTGCTTGAAGTTCAACGAAATAAACTTCCGTCGCACAATATACGACAGCAACCAAGAGTCTAGGGAAGTGAGAGAAAGTTGTAAAGGGTAGTTTAGAGCCTAAATCAAACAAGCAGTTCTAGCAAACTAAAAAGTCTTGTTAAAAACTGTTGAACGATAGCTACGAAAACTTGAAAACTTGTCATTTATACTGCATTCAAACAAAATTTCGTACTTTATGTTTCTGCACCTACATCAACATCGTACTTCTGAAGTAACCTAACGGTATTTGGAAGAGGTTTCTTCTGGTGCCACTAAATGATCCCTCCTTCCCTGTTCCATTTGCAGTCCAGCAGCAAAGAAAGCTAAACACAACGGTAGTAACCCATATTACGGATTCCTCAACGGAAAACAGACAAAGGAGCAGAAACTATTTCATAAGGTATGGGCGATGAATTTGCACCGTTCACTCCTTCGGTGTACCTCAGGGTGATTTTCGGACTGCAAGAAGATGAGGTACGCAATGAAAGCAAACAAGGTGAGGAATGATGTAAATAAAATTATATACGAAGATCTAGAGGTGAGATTTTGACAGCGGCGTTATTGAACAGAATTAAGTATTTAAAGCCGAGTGCTGTTGTGGCAGCTGGAATACAAAATAAGCAACTAGTTCAGTTTACGTAACAGCTTATGGCAAGAATCGTCGAGATGCTGTCGACATGTAGAGAAGAATTTATAACTGACACTATCTAGTTTCAGTACCACTGCAGTCAGCTCTTTCGAATCTGTAACTGTAGAGGTGCTACGTGAAAGTCGCAGACTACGCTTTTATCTTCTTTGCAGTCCTTGTGAATGGCATAGTCGATGTCAGTACAAGGCGCAGCATTTTACTGAGTATTTTGGAAGGTACTAAAGCCAGTAATTATGTTGTTTATCCTAAGTCGTATTGTCATCTGCTCAGCAACCATGAAGTCAGTTGTAGCAGGGTGGTTCGTAAAAGCATCTAGATTGCTAGACTATTTTATTGAGGAACGTGGTCATACTTTTAAGTGAGCGACGTTAATGTTAATGAGCTAGCGTACTGGTAAGAAAAAAACTTTTGGATGTGGGCACTTAAGGCACTTAAGGCACATTCAGATATGCTGCTGAAGATTAGTAACGCGTTTAAAATCTGTTTCTTGTTATTATTAAAGAGTGACATCATCTCAAGTACAAGTAAATCCACCACAACAGAATTATTATATCTTTTAGTACAACCACAGAAATTTTCCTTTCCAACGATAACTGGTTTCGTTTGTGTTCCGAATGCGTTAAGTTTAGTTGTAGTTCCAGATGCTCTGCAAGTACATTTGATCTGAATTTATCTCTTTATATCTCAAAGGCAATATCCTGACCGACTGATTCATCATCGCCCAGGCCAAACCACTAAGGATAGAAACTTGAGATCTAATGCTGTAGGCTCCATTTAAGAAGAGATATTTCGAAATTCCACCCCTAAGAGAGTGAAATAGGGGATGGAATGTTTTTTGAAAAATGTCGCTATTAATCCAAGTATGAAGCTATAACGATGAAAACTGGTATTTAGATTCTCGGTCAGTAAAGCTGAAATACGTGTTTCAGAATGTTTGGAAACTGAAACACTGTGTCAATTTTTGTTTAAGTAAATTATTAAAGAACTACTAAAGCGTCTGTGAAGCTACATCTATGAAAACGGGTATTTAACTTCTCGGTTGCAAACAAAAGAGCAGCGTTCCAGTGTTCTTGGAAACTGCATACCTCAAGGGGTGAAATAGGGGATGGAAATTCTTATGAGAATAGTTCATTATATTAAAACATACTGAAAACTAAATTGTGGTAACTGGTATTTGACTTCTAAAGATATATGGGTTGGAAGACAAAAAATTTTTATGGAAATATCACAACAACTCAAAAGGCAGTCTTAACGAAGACATCCGACTCCAGCTACAGAAATCGCATTTTTCCTCAGAAGTGCATTCGGAAGGCCATGCCTCTATGGCTTGATTTGCGTGAAAGTTTAGATGATGTTGCAGTTTGTGAACAACATAAAAACTGTACTACATAAAAACCTGTGCGGACCATGAAATTCACGCGAGCGAAGCAGCGGGCACTGAGCTAGTTAAGAATGTGACCAGTATTGATCACTGTGACAATAAACTGTAGCACAAAATATTCCAAGATATTAATTGGCGACTTAACTGAATTATGACAGTATCCCAAGAAAAAGGTGACCGCCTTATCAAGCGAGAAAGTTTTTGATGGAATAAACTGTGTCAGATTGGGTCATGTCTGCCATGTCATGTCTTGCCTTAGCCAACTGAATTCTGCATATGCTGACTTTAATATCTTTGTTTCATATCGTCCTGTAGATAAGAGAATGACAATTCCACCGACAAAGTTCGTTTCCAGAATTGCAGAATCAGCACTCAATTCTTGGATTTGGTGTGCTTATACAGTTTTTGAAAACAGTCTCCGGTTAAGATAATGAGCCATGTGCTCACACACTTTCGGTAGATAGTTTTAATGCCACCTAATTTCAAAACAACTAACACTCCATTGCAGTAACCGTTCGTTTCTCGACAAGCAAATAAATGAACAAATCAGGTGCCGAAATTTGAATGCATTGGTAACTTCTGGCCTCCGATTCTAGGACAAGAACGAAAAAAAAATAATGTATATTTGCCTTTAAATTAGGGAGGACATATAGAAACATATTCTTACTGTGTTTTTCTGGCCCCAGAATAGCTTTAGACAATCTGCTTTCTTTAATTGTACTCAAGATGATTATTTTGCATGCGCTAACGCTAGTATGTGGCAAAGCCCTATTTAAATACTGAGCTGGCATTGTTATTCAATACCGCCCGTATAATCCCTTCATCCGGCACTGAGATGCGCGCTCAAGACAGCCCAAGGAGGCTCGTAAACAAAAGCGGAATGCCTCGTAACTCAAGTCGAACACATGCTGGTAGCGCACACACCCTTAGCACAACACTGGGCAGTTTATGTGCATGGACGATATACGTGCCGCGAGACAATCCTCTCTTCAACGGTCGAGCTTGCGCAACGGTAAGATGCGGGATACTTCTCTGGGACGGATGCAGTTAGACTCTTAGGCTTGTGTAGAGCGGTGGCTTGGCTTGCAAAAACAGAGAGGTACACCAGGAATAGACGTAATTCGAGTGACTTATAAATTATAGAGTCCAGCAATCAGTAGTCTTTTTTTTAGGTTTTATTACGGAAATCCAGATTTTGGTAACAAAGTCTAAAAAAGGACGACTGACTGCTGCACTCTATGAATTTATGTCACGTAACAGTCGCTGAGTGCACCCACCTTCCGAATGGAAGGTAACCTGAGTGCTCTATTACCGACAGTGGCGTGGCAATCTTACCAAAGGGGAAAAGTTCATGAAAAACACACAGTACATAAAATATACACCAAAGCACAGTTTTGAAAATATAGCAATGAAATTTTTTACCGTGCTTATAAAATTAACACATTCACTGTTAAATTTCTTGGATTTTATATAACTTTTTAACGGAATTAAAAAATATTTTCAAGAAAATAACGTACCTTTTTATTAGAAAGCAGTCAAACGATTTGTACAAAATTTTATCTGTTTGATCTCTTTGCATACAGCGAGCTACTGTCATGAAGTGTTTTGAATATAACAAATAAGACAATTTTAAAAACGTTTTAATTATAATTCTAGAAGTATAATATAAAATTCATGCAAAATTTCAAGCACTTTGTCCCACATCTCAGCTTACACTCATAATTTCAAAATTTTCTCTTGAGACAACATTTATTGGGTAATTATAGCCTTCATAGATTCTGAGAGAAATATACAAGATCTTTAAAGAACATAATTTTCAGGAAGTGCAATTTAAAGTTCAACCTAACGTTTTTTCTTACTTTACCTCTTTAGAAGGCCCCATATTTGTATTCAGGTCATATTTCCCCTCAAGAACGTTCTTCTAATTTTTCATTTCCTGCCTTATTTCCGTCACTCATTTTTAACTGCACAGAGGCGCTCTAAAACTTTCTCAAGGTGTAACGAATGTAATTTCCTGCGTTAAAGCCCATTCCCTCTAATACCTTCATCCTCCTCACATTTCCATAATTAAATACACTGTCGTGCTAAAGAAACTAGTATAGGCACGCGTATTCAAATACAGATATATATAAACAGGGAGAATACGACGCTGCGGTCGACATGTGCGACAGGTGTCTGACGCAGTTGTTAGATCGATTACTGCTGCTACAGTGGCAGGTTATCAAGATTTAAGTGAGTCTGAATGTGGTGTTATAGTCGGTGCACGAGGGATGGGGCACAGCATCTCCGAGGAAGCGATGAAGTGGGAATTTTCCCATACGACCATTTCACGAGTGCACCGTGAATATCAGGAATCCTGTAAAACATCAAATCTCCGACATCGCTGAGGCCGGAAAGGAATCGACGACGACTGAAGAGAATCGTTCAACGTGATGGAAGCGCAACCCGTCCGCAAATTGATGGAGATTTCAATGCTGGATCATCAACAAGTTTCAGCATCCGAACCATTCAACGAAACAACATCGATATGGCCCTTCTGAGCCGATGGCCCACTCGTGTACCATTAATGACTGTACATCACAAAGCTTTAGGCCTCGCCTGGGCCCGTCAACATCGACACTGAACTGTTGATTACTGGAAACACATTGCTTGGTCGGACGAGTCACGTTTCACATTGTATCGAGAGGATGGATGTGTACTGGTATGGAGACAATCTCATGAATCCATGGATCCTGCATGTCAGCAGATAACTGTTCAAGCACTTGGAGTCTCTGTAATGGGGTGGGGCATGTGCAGTTTGAGTAATATGGGACCCCTAACAGATTTAGATACGTCTCTGACGGGTGACACATACGTAAGCATCGTGTCTGATCGCCTGCATCCATTCATGTCCACTGTGCATTCCGACGGACTTGGGCAATTCCAGCAGGACAATGCGACGCCCCATACGTCCAGAATTGCTACAGCGTGGATGAAAATGTGGTTTTGGGGCATCGTTTATATGCGAGTGAATTTAGCGACTGATTTGGACTCTGGGTTTTGCCATAAACACACTGTTTTAGAAGTTCAGGAGAGGACAGGAACCTGTAAGTGGACTTGGGAACGTGCTTTGCAAGGCTTTCGTTGTCAATGTGCGAGTTGTTATCCCTCTGAGCCTGTAGATATTTATACCAGCTAATATGCCACAGATGAATCGGATGTTCATCCGTTGACTCCATGTGGAAATATTTAGGCCATACTGCACTTTTGATGTCACTTACACGTCTGTCTCATAGCCTTCCCACAACACACTCCTAATACTCAGTGAGTAGCACAGATTAAAACGACAACTGCTTCTTCATAAATAAAGTAGCTGATTTCTCTATTCTTTCTAAGATATGGAACAAAGTCATAGTTGCTCTATAAAATTAGAGAGTATATATCACAGCCTTCTAGATATATCTCGTGCAAGTTTGCTAGAAAGTAATCCACGAAATCGTTGTTCACCGAGCTAGTATTAAAGTGTTGTTCCAAAAAAGAGTGCGTGGCTCGAATTCCGCGTCATACATTTAATTATTTTTCAGTCACTTTGGATGCAATTTTATCACTGAAACTCTGAAAACTTATTGTTGACAAGTTCCACCTATAAATAAAAAATAAATTGAAAATTCCTATTTTCGTTCAGTTTAATGAACGTCCCCTCGTAAAGAGGTCTCAGGTGTTTAGAAGACGATGGGCCGTCCGCCTGAGGCTGCGGCGTCACCACGGGAGACTGCTAACCGAAGGGGCCCGGATTCGATTCTCGACCGGGTCGGAGATTTTCTGCGCTTGGGGACTGAGTGTAGTGTTGTCCTGACGTCCGTGCCGTCGTAAGTGTCTAAGAAAATCGTCCTCCAATACACAGTGGTATCGTCTTTCCATTACTGAATGGGCACGACCCGAAATCCAATAAATTGGAAAAGAGAAGAATGAAGGGCTGTGATCTTTCAAATGTTCTTGGCACTGTTGATCATTATTGTGAACTACTCTTTGTCTCGCGCCGTTCGTTGCAGCCCAGTTGGACTCCCGACGCCCACTACAAGCTTGTTGGAGCCCAGGCACTGAGTAAATATTACAGCACAACTCGCAGCATCTGAAGAGGACGAGCATATCGATGATCGAGAAATTGTGCATAGAATGGAAACAACAACTTGGAGGAACAGCTAGAAGCACCACACCAAAGAATTAAGGGATGACTTCCAACTGAGTCAGATGCTCTTGTTTTGGCGACAAAAAACATGGCGGAGCATTGATCAACTTATTTCACTGTCGTCGTGGTATTGCTTCTCGACGCTGTTCTGATTCTTTCAGGTTAAACAATCATCCCAACAGATCTATCTGACAGTGTTCCTCGAATACAGATTCTATAAATTTTCCCATCCCCGAGAATCTGTGTTATGTTTTCATACATTCTACACAGACCTGTTTCGATTATCGCATGGAGATCCCTGTATTAGAGCAAGAGCTAATTTCCTTCCCCAACACGTATTCACCTGTGTTTTAGCGCTGTGGCATTGGACACCTGCGTGTCAGGAACTATGGCAAGCAGAACCTCCCTTCAAAGACGTAAGGGTTGAAAATGAGCGTAAGAAATATTAGAGTAATTCCTCTCGTTGTAGTGAAAACGCCGATATCTTGTTCAGTCTTTAAACTGCAATATGTCTTCCGTTGCACTTCGATTCTAGATGTTTACATACTATCTTTAGTGAATATCTTCGATTTCTATTACTTTGACATGAGCATGTGAAGTGAGTTGTTAATAACGGAAAGAGAATGGCAAAAAGATCTTGATATTTTGTGGCACTGATTGCTGGTGGGCATGAGGGGTTATTTCAGACGCCTGACCGGAAATTATTTGTCTTATCACGTTCAGCGATGTCTTAGCTTCTGAAAGTGTGAGTGCTGTTACTTAAGTGCATCTTTTTCGTGGTAATTGCACATTGAGATTAATGCGATATTTGCATTCTAACCTTCCTTCTCCTGGGTTTTTCGTTCCTTCTTCATTTCAGCAGCTTAATTTGCGGCAGCCGAACATGGGTAAGGGATGGTTAATAAAGGGAAAAAGGGAACTCTGAACGTGTTTACATCTTTACTGTGTCTATTAAATTCGCAAGAAACACACTTCCTAAGAATGTCTACACCCAACCACGCTCTAATTGACAGTCAGATCGACATCGTATTATCTTCGACGAGACATCTTTCATTATTAGGACGAACTAATTTTGGGGTTGCGTTATAAAAGAAGTAAAAATATCTGAAGACAGAATCAAGAAGGACGGCAGCTTGCAGCTCAGAGCGGCCTGGGACCAGGTAATCGCGAGGTTGAAGCAGTCGCGACGGACACGTGATATTTGGCGAGGAAGCAAATACCAGTGACGTCAGTCAGCAGTGCGGGTATACAAGGGCTTGGTCACAGCACCACGGGAGTGATTTACCTCTTGACAATGGCCGTAGACAACTCTGTCAAAAGCTCGTGGGATGTTTAACCATCTGGCGCTGCTGGAAGCCCGAGAGTGGTTTCGTACCTCAAACTATAGACGCACCTCCCCACTGGACTTTGCCATCGTTGTGTTGTTTATCCAAATTAATCCATGACGCTATAGCTATCTACGGTAGCGTTCACATCTGTTAAGATCACATGTTCTGCCAAGGGATGCCACCGACTAAAAATAATTTCATGTATGATTACGTGCATCCTCCACGCATAAACAGAATACTTACTCACAAGAGTACTACAAATCGACGGAAAATTCCCGGACCTTTAGTTCACCACACTAGCAAACTGTTCAACTGCACACGACCGTTCCGCTCGAAACCAGAACAACGATTCTGTCGTCGCATTCTGGTGTGCAACCGGTAGCTCTTGGGCGTCGTTGAACGAAAACAAAGACAATGCCGCCGATCGAAAAGGTGCGCTCACCCGCAAAGTTTCAGAGAACCAGTAGCGCCTAAAGGGTACAATTCACTGCGTAATAAACTTCCGATAGTAGGACCCCTTACCGTACCGTTAACGATGAGAGAGAAAGGATAGTAAGAGACCTGCACGAAGCCTACGGCTGTCTAATAGCTGCAACGTGGAAGGAAAGCTTAATTTTTCTATATCTCAAAAAGATCACCTTCACAAATATTACGTGGCATTAGTAGCTGCCACACTGCAAAGACATATTCAATTTAACATATAATATTCAGAAACATTGTACAACTACACTGTCTGAAGAAAAAAAAAAGACAGAGCACACACAAGGGGAGGAGGAACGAAATGAAACTTAACGCATTAATAAAGTATGTAATCCTATTTCGGTGATTAAAAAATCGAGTCAAAGTTCCAAAGAGAGTGGCAATATGTTCTGTTTATCAGTAGGACGTTGCAGCCCCTTTCACCTGGATGCATGCACTGACTACTTCGGTTCGTACGGGTGCCGTTAAGCCACTGTATCCTCTTCTGAAGAAAGGTGGCCCACAATTTTTGTAAGTGCTCCTTGAAATCCTTGGCACTGTCGCCGGGACGGTGGAAATATGTGAGAGCTGTTCCCACACATTTTCTATCGGGGACAGATCTGCTGATCTGTTTGGCCACAGGAGCAACAAATATACGGCTCACAGAAACATGTACCATTTGTGGATGAGCATTGTTATGTTGAAAACAGGCACCACGATACTGTTGCATGAGAGGTAACACATGCGGAAGCAGGATGTCGGTGACATAGTGTGGTGCCGTCAACCACTAACAGCCTGGCCTGAAGTAGTACCCGATGGCTCTACGTCTGGAATTAAGCAGCGAGGATTGTCGAAAACACTGGAAGAGTGAGACGTCTACACAGATTGCTGCCATACTTTCCGATGATCATCATCTGGGGTTGTGAAGAACTGCCATTCCTAATTAACACAGGGCCACCAAGATACTACCGCATGAGAAGTAGCACATGAGGATGTTGCAAGTCTGTGTCGGACCGTCGTATCATTAGAGCTACCTCTGCTGCTGGCAGCTGCGACCTGATGTACTGGATGCATCCACACAACAAGACTACTGTGGCTCTGCAAAGTTTTGGAGGACTGTGATCTCTCACCAGGTCGCCACGATCCTCGTTGACTGTGGTCTTCTGCATTCATCGCTCAACACAATGCGATGCCAGTCAACTGTCCATGCTTCCTGGTCACGACACCTTCCAAACGCATCCGTTTCTGCTGCGTTGCTAACAGCAGCCTATGAAGGGGACAGTAATTCCCTAACACGGTTGCTGCTAGACTCTAACCAATGGTGAGGTATGATCCGCAGCGTTTTAGGGAATCAGTTACTTGTTCTCGTATGGCAGGTACAGGCGTGAAGCGGTTACCTTGTAATGGTTAGATGTTGTCCACCGGAACCTTGAGGACGAGTATACCTTCCCTCGAGTTCCCATGGTGTCCATCATCGGACCACTGACGTATGTGAATGCTCAGCAAATCTGGATACTGTATGATTCTACCAGCCAGTAAAGTGGAGACCCACAACGAGGCCTATTTCAAAACTCCGTCAGATGCTGATTATTCTGTCTCATACGCATACAGGCACGTCCGTTCCCTTGACAGTGATGGCTCAGCACCTGACGCTCTTGACGCCGCTTATATACCGCACCTGATAACAATACTAAACACAAACTACTGTAATGCTCTCCGCTGGCCGATTTACCTGTCACGGGGAATTTCAGCTCTACTAATTTACATACCTGCCGATGGTGTGTTATTGTAAGAAATTATGACATCCGACCACGTCAGGATTTTTTTTATTTTATTTTTTTCCCTTCCATGACCATTTGTGTGTGCTGAAATTGTCTCTCGCGGCAGATTACCCACGAAATACTTTAAAAATACTGTAACTAGCCACCATTTTTTTTAAAATTACAGTATTTCAAACCTCAGCCACTGAGCTCACCACCATTATTATACATAAAGTAAGATTACTCACGTTCTGTCCATCCTGCATCACGTTTCCCATGAATTGTGCAATCCCTTCAGCGAATACCACATATCGTTGATTGCGCTTCAGAAACATGAAAATAGATAAAATTTACTTTTTGCCTTTATAACACACGAAGACCTCCCCCATGAACCATGGACCTTGCCGTTGGTGGGGAGGCTTGCGTGCCTCAGCGATACAGATAGCCGTACCGTAGGTGAAACCACAAAGGAGGGGTATCTGTTGAGAGGCCAGACAAAGGTGTGGTTCCTGAAGAGGGGCAGCAGCCTTTTCCGTTGTTGCAGGGGCAACAGTCTGGATGATTGACTGATCTGGCCTTGTAACACTAACCAAAACGGCCTTGCTGCTAATGAATAGGAAAATAGGAATGCGGGTAAGCTACTAAAATATCATAGTGACCAAGATAGATACGAAGCCCACGCCTACCACAGTTTACAAGTTTATATGCCAACTAGCTCCGCAGATGACGAAGAGATTGATGAAATGTATGATGAGATAAAAGAAATTATTCAGACAGCCAAAGAAGACGAAACTTTAATAGTCATGGGTGACTGGAATTTGATAGTAGGAAAAGGGAGAGAAGGAAATGTAGATGAATATGGACTGGGAGGGAAGAAATGAAAGAGGAAGCAGCCTGGTAGAATTTTGCACAGAGCATAACTTAATCATAGCTAACACTTGCTTCAAGAATAATAAAACAAGGATGTATACATGGATGAAGCCTGGAGATACTGGAAGGTGTCAGACAGATTATATAATGGTAAGACAGAGATTTAGGAATCAGGTTTTAAATTGTAAGACATTTCCAGGGGCAGATGTGGACTCTGACCACAATAATTGGTTATGAACTGTAGATTAAAACTGAAGAAATAGCAAAAAAAGTGGGAAATGGAGGAGACGGGACCTGGATCAACTGAAAGAACCAGAGGTTGTAGAGAGCTTCAGGGAGAGCATTAAGGAACGATTGACAAGAATGGGGGAAAGAAATACAGTAGAAGAAGAATGGGTAGCTTTCAGAGACGAAATAGTGAAGGTAGCAGAGGGCTAGTAGAAATCCTTGGGTAACAGAAGAGGTATTGAATTTAATTGATAGAAGGAGAAAATATAATAATGCAGTAAATGAAGCAGGCAAAAAGAAATACAAACGTCTCAAAAATGAAATCGACAGGAAGTGCAAAATGGCTAAGCAGGGATGGCTAGAGGACAAATGTAAGGATGTAGAGGCTTATCTCACTAGGGGTAAGATAGACACTGTCTACAGGGTAATTAAAGAGACCTTTGGAGAGAAGAGAACCACGTGCATCAATATCAATAGCTCAGATGGAGACCCACTTCTAAGCATAGAAGGGAAAGCAGAAAGATGGAAGGAGTATACAGAGGGTCTATACAAGGGCGATGTTCTTGAGGACAATATTACAGAAATGGAAGAGAATGTAGATGAAGATGAGATGGGAGATATGAAACTGCGTGAAGAGTCTGACAGAGCACTGAAAGACCTGAGTCGAAACAAGGCGCCAGGAGTAGACAACATCCAATTAGAACTACTGACAGCCTTGGGGGAACGAGGCCTAACAAATCTCTACCATCTGGTTAGCAAGACGTATGAGACAGGCGAAATTCCCTCAGACTTCAAGAAGATCAAAGTTTCGCTCAGATTCATGGAGAAACAATCAATAAGAGATAAAGTCACGGCTGCAAAATACTTACGCGAATTCTTTACAGACGAATGAAAAAACTGATAGAAGCCGACCTTGGGGAAGATCAGTTTGGATTTCGTAGAAATACTGGAACACGTGAGGCATACTGACCCTACGACGTACCTTAGAAAATGGACTAAGGAAAGGCAAACCTACGTTTCTAGCATTTGTAGACTTAGATAAAGCTTTTGACAACGGTGACTGGAATACTCTCTTTCAAATTCTGAAGGTGGCAGGTGTAACACACAGGGAACGAAAGACTATTTACAATTTATACAGAAACAAGGTGGCAGTTATAGAGTCGAGAGGCATGAAAGGAGAGCAGTGGTTGGGAATGGAGTGAGACAGGGTTGTAGTCTCTCCCCGATGTTATTCAATCTGTATATTGAGTAAGCAGTGAAGGAAACAAAAGAGAAATTTGGAGTAGGTATTAAAATCCAAGGAGAAGAAATGAAAACTTTGAGGTTCGCCGATGACATTGTAATTCTGTCAGAGACAGCATAGGACTTGGAAGAGCACCTGAACGGAATGGACAGGGTCTTGAAAAGAGGATATAATATGAACATCAACAGAAGCAAAACGAGAATAATGGAATGTGGTCGACTTAAATTGGATGATGCTGCAGGAATTAGATTAGGAATTGAGAAGCTTAAAGTAGTAAATGAGTTTTGCTATTTGGGGAGCAAAATAACTGATGATGGTCGAAGTAGAAAGGATATAAAATGTAGACTGGCAATGGCAAGGATAGCGTTTCTGAAGAAGAGAAATTTGTTAACATCGAGTATAGATTTAAGTGTCAGGAAGTCGTTTCTGGAAGTATTTGTGTGGAGTGAAACGTCGACGATAAATAAAAATGGTTCAAATGGCTCTGAGCACTATGGGACTTAACATCTGTGGTCATCAGTCCCCTAGAATTTAGAACTACTTAAACCTAACCAACTTAAGGACATCACACACCACCCAGTCATCACGAGGCAGAGAAAATCCCTGGCCCCGCCGGGAATCGAACCCGGCAACCCGGGTGTGGGAAGCGAGAACGCTACCGCACGACCACGAGCTGCGGACAGGACGATAAATAGTTTAGACAAGAAGGGAATATAAACTTTCGAAATGTGGTGCTATCGAAGAATGCTAAAGATTAGATGGGTAGACCACATAACTAATGAGGAGGTATTGGATGGTTGGTTTAAAGATTTAAGGGACTAAACTGCAAAGGTCATCGGTCCCTTGTTTCATAAAAACATAAAGCACATTGAAACTATTTACCAGTCATTCGAAACACTAAAATAAAAATTCCGGGGGAAGAAAAGCCCCAAGGTCAATGGTAAGACAACACGGTAAGCGGAGCACAGCAACAAAAACAAAACATAGAAGAAAGGCAGTTAAAACTGTACAGCAGAGAACTGTCGCTGGCTGATCACGAAAATAATAGGATGAACCAGCCACTCTGCAGCACGTTAAAACCTCCAGCCTAATAGATTAGGGTGGAGTCGAATTACAACACAAAACTAAGTAAAATATACAGCACAGAAGACGGTGACACAATAAAATTAGAGGGACCTACAAAAGCCGCTTGCTCGAATAAAACTTAAAACACGATCTGTCATAGAGACATTGTCACCTAAAAGAGATGATAAATCACCCAGGAGATTAAAAGTTCACCTGAGGGCGGTTAAAAGAGGACATTCCAACAATATATGAGCCACCGTCATGGTTGCACCACAGCGACAATGAGGGTGGTCCTCTCGACGCAGCAGTCAGCCAAGAGTGAACAATGCGGAGCCGACACAGAACAATAGAATCCCTGCGAGAGGCCCGCATGGAGGAACCCCACACAGTCCTGATCTCCTTTACTTGCCGTAGTTTGTTGGGTGCAGACAGAGTGCGCCATTCGTCTCCCCACTCCCAAAGACCCGACGGTGCAACACCTTTCGGAGATCAGTTTCCGGGAGGCCGATCTCCAGCGTCTGTTTGCGGGTAGCCTCCTTGGCTAACTGGTCGGCGAGTTAGTTTCCCGTTATCCCAACGTGTCCCGGGGTCCATATGAACACCACTGAACGGCCACGCTGTTCAAGAGCGTGAATGGACCCCTGGATGGCACCAACAATGGGATGGCGTGGGTAGCACTGATCAAGAGCGCGTCACTGCAAATGACGAACGACTCTCCAGTGCTGGAGCGAATACGCTCAAGGGCACGAAAAATGGCTGCGGTGTAAACACCGCAGCCTTCCGGCAAGGAGCGCTGATCGACATAGTCAACATGAGCATAAGCGTACCCCACACGGCCATCAACCATCGAGCCATCGGTATAGATAACCTCCGAGTCATGGTATGCGCCTAGGAGAGCAAGGAATTGGCGGCGCAAGACTGCAGGAGGCACTGAATCTTTTGGCCATCGGGAAAGTTCCAGCCGAAGCTGTGGCCGACGAATACACCAAGGTGGTGTATGTGGGCAGACCTGGAGAGCACATGGAAGAGGCAAACACTCTAGTTCACTAAGGAGCGACCAAACACGGATGCCAACTGCATGGCCTGATCGCCGCCGCCGGTGTGGGATATGGGCTGCCGCATAGCGAAAAGGAGACGGTAGTTAGGGTGTTGGGGCGAACAACGGACTTGGGCAGCATAGTTTGCTAACAGTTGTTGCCGCCGGATGCGAAGTGGAGGAACCCCAGCCTGAGCAAGGAGGCTATTAACAGGGCTGGTGCGGAATGCTCCTGTCGTCTGTCGAACCCCACACTGGTGAACGGGGTCCAGCAGCTGCAACGCTGAGGGCGACGCCGAACCATACGCCACACTCTCATAATCCAGTTGGGACAGCACGAGGGCTTCGTAGAGCTGCAGCAGCGTTTTACGATCTGCATCCCAAGTTGTGTTGCTGAGGCAGCGGAGGGCATTCAGATGCTGCCAGCACTGATGCTTGAGCTGATGAATGTGTGGAAGCCAAGTAAGCCAGGCATCGAACAGCTATCCCATAAAACGGTATGTGTCAACAACCCTGAGCATGGCATCCTGAAGATAGAGCTCAGGGTGTGGATGGACAGTTTGACGCCGACAAAAGTGCATTACACAAGTCTTCGCAAGAGAAAAGTGAAACCCATGGGCGAGAGCCCATGCCAGCACCTTGCGTATGGCTCCCTGCAACCTACGTTCTGCAACACTAATGGTGGAGGACCTGAAATCGTCAGCATATGTGAGTGAGACAGATGACCCCACTGCCGCTGCAAGGCCATTAATGGCCACAAGGAAAAGTGACACTCTCAATACAGAGCCCTTCGATACGCCGTTTTCCTGGACATTAATTGAACTATGAGATGAGCCAAGTAAAACGCGGAATGTCCCAACAGATAAAAAATTCTGAATAAAAGTGGGGAGAGAGCCCTGGACTCCCCACGCGTGGAACGTGACAAGAATATGGTGCCGCCAAGTCGTTTCATATGCACTGGAGAGGTCGAAAAAGACAGCGACGAGGTGTTGGCGCCTGGAAAAAGCAGTGCAGATTGCAGACTCGAGAAAGATCAAAGTACCGGCGGTGGAACGGCCCTGACGGAAGCCGCTCTGGCACGGAGCCAGAAGACCCCGAGACTCGAGCAGCCAATACAGCCGTCGACTCACCGTACGTTCCAGTAGCTTGCACAGAGTGTTTGTCAAGCTGATGGGCCGATAGCTATCCACATTAAGCGGGTCTTTACCAGGCTTCAGCACCGGAATGATGGTACTTTCTCGCCACTGCGACGGAAAGACACCATCGCCCCATATGTGGTTGAAGATTGCAAGAACACATCGCTGACAGTCCGCGGACAGGTGTTTGAGCACCTGATTGTGGATGCCATCTAGCCCAGAGGCTGTATCAGGGCACTGTGCCAGGGCGCTTTGGAGTTCCCACGAACTAAATGGGGCGTTATACGCCTCAGGGTGGCGAGAAGCAAAAGAAAGCCGTTTGCCTTCCTGCCGGCATTTTAGCGCACGAAACGCGGGCGGGTAATTCCCCGACGCAGAAATGCTCAGCGATTCCATCGGCATCGGTGCTTAGCGCCCCGTTAATGGAAAGCCCTGGGACACCTGTAGAGTGCTGCAATCCATAGATGCGCCGAATCCACACCTGGGAGGGTGAAGTACGGGAACCAATGGTGGAAACGTACCTCTCCCAGCACTCCTTTTTCCGCCGTTTGATGAGCCTCCGGGCCTGAGCACGGAGACGTTTGAAGAAAATGAGGTTCTCCAAAGACGGGTGCCGCTTATGTCGCTGAATAGCCCGCCGACGCTCTTTAATGGCTTCAGCGACCTCCGGCGACCACCAAGGCACTGACTTTCGCTGGGGGCACCCTAACGAAGGAATGGTACGTTCTGCAGCAGAAACAATCGCTGCAGTCCGTGTCTCAACCGCCACATCGATGGTACCGTGGGGGAAGAGAGTCAACAGTGGCAGCAGAGTAGAACACTTCCCAGTTTGCCTTGTTAAATACCCATCTGGGCAAGAGTTCAGGGGAGTGACGCTAGGGTAGTGAAAGGAAGATGGGAAAATGGTCACTACCACACAGGTCGTCATGGACCCTCCAGTGGACCAATGGTACAAGCCCTGGGCTGCACAAGGACAGATCTATGGGCGAGAACGTGCCATGCGCCACACTGAAATGTGTGGCCGCGCCAGTGTTTAAGAGGCAGAGGTCGAGTTGGGGGATGAGGTTATCGACATCTCTGCCTCGGCCAGTAATCTTCGTTCCACCCAACAGGGGATTGTGGGCGTTAAAATCCCCCAGGAGAAGAAAAGGCGTGGGGAGTTGGGTGACAAGTGTAGCCAATTCGGTCAGGGAGACTGTACCACTCGGAGGGAGATAGACACTGCAAACGGTTATATTCTGGGTAGTCCTTACACGGACAGCCACAGCTTCCAATGATGTTTGAAGCGGCACAGGAGCACTATATACAGAGGTCGTCCTAGCCGCCGTCTGCTTCACGTCTGCTGTGCAGCGAGCTACGTTAATTTAAGTATTAACTGTGTTTTTCTTAATTGTCACTTCTTCTTCCGTGTGTTTTTGCTTTTAGGAAGCTTTAATTGTCGAGTGCTATTAATAGTGTTCATAGATTTCGTGTTTGTTTTGAATACAGTCAGAGAGAGTCGCTTTAGTCAGCCATAGTGCCAGTAGTGCTAGTGTTTGTTTTCAATACAGTCCAGAGACAGGTAGTGCTATTTTCATTGTTTTCTACAAGAAGTGGCTAGCAATCACAGTTTAGTCAATAATCAGCTGCCTTTAGTGAATTAGCAGTGTACTTAAAAGTTGATTAACTCTCTTCAGTAAATTGATTCCTTAGGATGGATAGGATGTGTGACTGCTGTTTACGGACGCAGGAGGAGCTGGCCGCTGTTCGCGAACAGCTGAACGTGTTGATGGTCGCGGTCAGCCGTCTTCAGGCTGCTGCCTCGGAGTGTAGCGGCAGTGGGGAGTCTGGTGCGTCGCAAGGTACACCCCAGGTGTTATATGCTTCACCCACTGTCCCTGCTGTCGAGACATCTTCGCGGGTACCGGGCACGGTTGGGCCACCCTCTCCCCAAGGAGAGTGGCGGGTTCAGCGGCGTTCGCGGCGCACGAGGCGGAGAGTAAATGTGGAGGCTGGCCGTGTGGCATCGCCCGCTCTGCCTGTGAGTGGACATATGGCTGCTCCTTCAGCAAGGTCCGAGCAAGCACACGGGGGGAGGGGTTTATTAGTTATTGGGAGCTCCAACGTTAGGCGGGTGATGGAGCCCTTTAGGGAAATAGCCGAAAGGTCGGGGAAGAAGGCCAATGTTCACTTTGTCTGCTTGCCGGGGGTCTCATCCGAGATGTGGAGGAGGCCCTACCAGCGGCGATAGAGAGTACTGGGTGCACCCGACTGCAAATTGTTGCTTATGTCGGCACCAATGACTGCTACCGTCTGGGTTCAGAGGTCATCCTCAGTTCGTTCAGGCGGCTGGCGGAATTGGTGGAGGCGGGAAGCCTCGCTCGCGGGGTGGTATCAGAGCTAACTATTTGTAGTATCGTTCCCAGAACCGATCGCGGTCCTCTGGTTTGGAGGCGATTGGAAGGCTTAAACCAGAGGCTCAGACGATTCTGCGGAGGGCTGGGGTGCAAATTTCTCGACCTCCGCTATCGGATGGAGAAATGTAGGGTCCCCCTGAAATGGTAGCGGAGTACGTGTGGAGTGCACATGGGGGTTTTTTAGGTTAGAGAATTCCCTCCCTAGGCCCGACAAGACGCCTCCTTAGACGCGGCAAGGTAGGAGTAGGCAAAATGCAACCGGGAATAACAATATTAATGTGCTAATAGTAAACTGCAGGAGCGTCTATAGAAAGGTCCCAGAACTGCTCTCATTAATAAACGGTCACAACGCCCATATATTACTAGGGACAGAAAGTTGGCTGAAACCAGACGTAAACAGTAATGAAATCCTAAACTCAGATTGGAATGTATACCGCAGAGACAGGCTGGACAGTGAATGGGGAGGCGTGTTTATAGCGATAAGAAGTGCAATAGTATTGAAGGAAATTGACGGAGATCCGAATTGTGAAATGATTTGGGTGAAGGTCACGTTTAAAGCAGGCTCAGACATGGTAATTGGATGTCTCTATAGGCCACCGGGCTCAGCAGCTGTTGTGGCTCAGCACCTGAAAAATAATTTGGAAAATATTTCGAGTAGATTTCCCCACCATGTTATAGTTCTGGGTGAAATTTTAATTTGCCGGATACAGACTGGGAGACTCAAATGTTCATAACGGATGGCAAGGACAAAGAATCCAGTGAAATATTTTTAAGTGCTTTATCTGAAAACTGCCTTGAGCAGTTAAACAGAGAACCGACTCGTGGCGATAACATATTAGACCTTCTGGTGACAAACAGACCCGAACTATTTGAATCAGTTAATGCAGGACAGGGAATCAGCGATCATAAAGCGGTTACTGCATCGATGATTTCAGCAGTAAATAGAAATATTAAAAAAGGTAGGAAGATTTTTCTCTTTAGCAAAAGTGACAAAAAGCAGATTACAAAGTACCTGATGGCTCAACACAAAAGTTTTGTCTCAAGTACAGATAGTGTTGAGGATCAGCGGACTAAGTTCAAAACCATCGTACGATATGCGTTAGATGAGTATGGGCCAAGCAAGATCGTAAGAGATGGGAAAGAGCCACCGTGGTACAACAACCGAGTTAGAAAACTGCTGCGGAAGCAAAGGGAACTTCACAGAAAACATAAACATAGCCAAAGCCTTGCAGACAAACAAAAATTACGCGAAGCGAAATGTAGTCTGAGGAGGGCTATGAGAGGTGTTCAATGAATTCGAAAGTAAAGTTCTATGTACTGACTTGGCAGAAAATCCTAAGAAATTTTGGTCCTATGTCAAAGCGGTAGGTGGATCAAAACAAAATGTCCAGACACTCTGTGACCAAAATGGTACTGAAACAGAGGATGACAGACTAAAGGCCGAAATACTAAATGTCTTCTTCCAAAGCTGTTTCACAGAGGAAGACTGCACTGTGCTTCCTTCTCTAGATTGTCGCACAGTTGACAAAATGGTAGATATCGAAGTAGACGACAGAGGGATAGAGAAACAATTAAAATCGCTCAAAAGAGGAAAGGCCGCTGGTCCTGATGGGATACCAGTTCGATTTTACACAGAGTACGCGAAGGAACTTGCCCCCCTTCTTGCAGCGGTGTACTGTAGGTCTCTAGTAGAGCGAAGCATTCCAAAGGATTGGAAAAGGGCACAGGTCATCCCCGTTTTCAAGAAGGGACGTCGAACAGATGTGCAAAACTATAGACCTATATCTCTAACGTCGATCAGTTGTAGAATTTTGCAACGCGTATTATGTTCGAGTATAATGTCTTTTCTGGAGACTAGAAATCTACTCTGTAGGAATCAGCATGGGTTTCGAAAAAGACGGTCGCTTGAAACCCAGCTCGCGCTATTCGTCCACGAGACACAGAGGGCCATAGACACGGGTTCACAGGAGATGCTGTGTTTCTTGACTTCGGCAAGGCGTTTGACACGGTTCTCCACAGTCGTTTAATGAACAAAGTAAGAGCATATGGACTATCAGACCAATTGTGTGATTGGATTGAGGAGTTCCTAGATAACAGAACGCAGCATGTCATTCTCAATGGAGAGAAGTCTTCCGAAGTAAGAGTGATTTCAGGTGTGCCGCAGGGGAGTGTCATAGGACCGTTGCTATTCACAATATACATATATGACCTGGTGGATGACATCGGAAGTTCACTGAGGCTTTTTGCAGATGATGCTGTGGTGTATCGAGAGGTTGCAACAATGGAAAATTGTACTGCAATGCAGGAGGATCTACAGCGAATTGACGCATGGTGCACGGAATGGAAATTGAATTTTAATGTAGACCAGTGTAATGTGCTGCGAATACATAGAAAGATAGATCCCTTATCATTTAGCTACAAAATAGCAGGTCAGCAACTGGAAGCAGTTAATTCCATAAATTATCTGGGAGTACGCATTAGGAGTGATTTAAAATGGAATGATCATAAAATGTTGATCGTCGGTAAAGCAGATGCCAGACTGAGATTCATTGGAAGAATCCTAAGGAAATGCAATCCGAAAACAAAGGAAGTAGGTTACAGTACGCTTGTTCGCCCACTGCTTGAATACTGCTCAGCAGTGTGAGATCCATACCAGATAGGGTTGATAGAAGAGATAGAGAAGATCCAATGGAGAGCAGCGCGCTTCGTTACAGGATCATTTAGTAATCGCGAAAGCGTTACGGAGATGATAGATAAACTCCAGTGGAAGATTCTGCAGGAGAGACGCTCAGTAGCTCGGTACAGGCTTTTGTTAAAGTTTGGAGATCATTCCTTCACCGAAGAGTCAAGCAGTATATTGCTCCCTCCTACGTATATCTCGCGAAGAGATTAGAGCCCACACAGAAGCATACCGAAAATCCTTCTTTCCACGAACAATACGAGACTGGAATAGAAGGGAGAACTGATAGAGGTACTCAGGGTACCCTCCGCCACACACCGTCAGGTGGCTTGCGGAGTATGGTTGTAGATGTAGAGGTAAGGACATACACGCAGGCTCCACATGACACACTATGGTAAGTGCTACGGTTTACAGTAATAGCCCCTGTATCCACAAAGGACAGGGGTCCGCATTGCCAGGAACCAGGTTTCCTGGAGGGCAATGCAGAAAGCAGGTGTCATGCTTAGAAGCTAGCGTAGCTCAGGTAGATGGCTAAAATAACCGCCACAATTCCACTGGAGGATGGTACAAAGTGTGTCCTGTAGGGGCATAAAGGTACTGAAAAGGCAAATTACTTCGCAGAGTCACATGCTGCCACAGACTGAGTGAATGACGTTGTAACTTCCATCGTTTCTGTTGAGACTGCGAGATCCAGGTTATCAGGGGACGCAAAGAGCTCGGCCTCATCCTCAGAGGCGAAAGTGACAGGAAGTGGTGGCGCGAGAACCACTGGGTCCTTATTCTTTTTGGAGAGCTTCCTCTTATCTCTCTAGTCTTTGGGGGGGGGGGGGGGGGATTGCGCATGCTGGGAGGGCTTGCCTGACGTATTGTCATGAACAGAGGAAGAGCGTGAAGCCCTTCCACCAGCAGCTGGTGGCTTGTTCAGCCAATGGCTAGTGTCTTGGGAGACATCGATAGCGTCCTTGGAAGGGACTCCGCCAAGGGACCCCTTCCGAGTGAATGAGGCCGGAGGAGGCTGTTGCATCTCCGGCTGAGTAGCCGGAGAAGGCTGTCGCTTCTCCTGCTGAGTAGCTGGAGAAGGCTGCCGCTTCTCCGGCTGAGAGGAGAGGACTGACGTCCTCGGTTGTTCAGGCCGCATTGCTCCAAAAATGGGTGTTTCGGGAGTAGTGGAAGAGAGAGTGGCCCATACCAGCGGTGGGGCAGGCGTAACTTGATTTCTCTGTGGACCAACGGAGAAGGGAGTCTGCAGGAACTGGTGGCGGCAGCGTGATGGTAGGATAACACCTCAACATAGGTGTGGAGTTGAGTCGTTCTAGCTTCTTCTTTGCCACTTGGTAAGTTAAACGGTCCAAGGTCTTAATTTCTTGTATCTTCCGCTCTCATTGGTAGACTGCACAGTCTGGGGAGCAAGGAGAATGATACTCCCCACAGTTAACGCAGGTGGGAGGTGGAGCACATGGAGCATTTGGATGCGAAGGTCGTCCGAATTTCCAGCATAGGGGGGCGGGACATAGGGATGGACATTGCACCGATAGATCATGACCTTGACCTTCTCGGGCAAGCAGTCGCCCTCAAAGGCCAGGATGAAGGCCCTAAAGACACGACAAACAAAGTATACACCTCATCGCGCCAGGTTCTCCCTTAGTTCATCATCAGACTGCAGCAGATGATCTTTATGAAAGATAATCCCCTGGACCAAATTTAAGGACTTATGGGGAGTGACGTTAACGGGGATGTCACCGAGCTTCTCACAGGCGAGTAATGCCCGTGATTGTGCAGATGAAGCTGCTTGTATCAGAATGGCCCCGCTCCTCATTTTGGAAAGAGACGCCACTTCCCAAACTTATATTCGAGATTGTGCACAAAGAAAAGAGGTTTGGTCCCCAAAAACGAATCCCCATCAGTTCCGCTGCATAAAAGGTATCTTGGTGAATATGGCTCCTGTCTCTCTGCAGCCCTACGATCCTCCCATGGTGTGGCTAGGGAAGGAAACGAGTTGGGGTTATATGTCACAGCGTTAAATTCCACCTTACCACGCTTAGAGACATTGGCGGTCGGGCGACCACCAGATTGAGATTTCACCATCTTCATTGCGGGGCATCCGCCCCGATGCAACCCACTTTGACCAGGGGCTCTCCCCACGGGTGCCACTCAGCCACAGCAAAGGCCACCTGGCAGGATGGCTGTTGCCGGGAGTCCCGATGCCGCAGAGAGACGGGCATCTACTCCTTGGCTTACGTGGGGAGGTGTCAGCTCAGGCATCGGCAGTACGATCCCTGTGTTGTCAGGGGGCTACAACCTAGAGGGTACATGACGACCCCATCACAACGGGCTGGCTACCATGCTGGATTTTGGGTGCCATGGATAGTCCATAGTAATCGTGGGTGCAGATGGTGACGTAAATTACACAATCCATCAGGTGTGTATGCCCAAAATGAGGGATGGAGGGTGCAGTTACGACGCCAAGACGATAAAGAGGGCCAAGGTCTTAGGGCACAGAGGACTGATGGTGCACCACGTAAGGTGTCCTTCCCCAACAGGCTCGTACTTCTGTTGAATTTGGGAAAATGGAGGTCAAACCCCAATGGAGACCATCACATTAAAGGCCAAAACAGTTGAGACTCCTTTTAGTCGCCTCTTACGACGAAGGAATACCGCGGGCCTATTCTTACCCCTGAACCCGCAGGGGGAGAGAAGGTAATGAATAGAATTGGAGAGAAGAGAAATTTGTGGCACAACTTGACTAGAAGAAGGGATCGGTTGGTAGGGCATATTCTGAGGCATCAAGGAATCACCAATTCAGTATTGGAGGGCAGTGTGGAGGGTAAAAATCGGAGACTAAGAGATGAATACACTAAGCAGATTCAGAAGGATGTAGGTTGCAGTAGGTACTGGGAGATGAAGAAGCTTGCACAGGATAGAGTAGCAGGAGACCTGTATCAAACCAGTCTCTGGACTGAAGACAACAGCAACAACAAGACACGAACTGTTACATGCGATGAGGATCCAGGACGTGCGGTAATTACATTAACATCATTTGCAATGCAGATAGCTAAATTACAGGACGTCTCCGTCTGCAGTCAGCTGCGCGCTGGAGCGGACAGATGAAGCGAGATTGCGTGAATTTGCTCAGAGGGAGGGGAGGAGGAAGTACTGGATGCCCGTGGTCGGCGGAGAGGAGAACTTGACCTCGGCGCTGCGCGGCTGGGCTCTGCGGTCGAAACCTGTGTGGGACGCAAAGGTGCTGCCGCCAACCTGTCCAACCGGTAGGCCGACGGTGGGCACAGCCCACCAGCCGTGTTTGCAGACATCCCGGAGTGCAGCTTTTTAGGGGGCCGTGCGGGCCCACTGTGCTGAAAGCAAGGGAGCCGGAGCTTCGAGCACCGTGCTACTTCGCTAAAACCGTCCTCTCACGGGATACCAATGGGCATGAGGATGAGGAGACGGTACCGTCACAGCATGGAATTCCACATCCTCTACATTGGGGAGGGTAAATTCTAAAATGTTCAGATGTGTGCCAAATCTTATGGGACTTAACTGCTAAGGTCCTCAGTCTGTAAGCTTACACACTACTTAACCTAAATTATCCTAAGGACAAACACACACACACCTATGTCCGAGGGAGGGCTCGAACCTCCGCTGGGACCAGCCGCACAGTCCATGGCTGCAGCGCCATGGACCGCTCGGCTAATCCCGCGTGGCCGGAAGAGTAAATTGGAAATTCTGGTATGACATTTTTGTCCCCTCGAGAAGAACGTAGCCTGTAAGATGCTACTTGTTTTTCACCACAGAAGCACAACTGAGGAGCCGCCATTTTGTGTAAGCAGGCTGTTTAGGTTTTTATGTTGGTAACGTCACGTAGCGCTCTGTATGAAAATCGCACCGTGCTGTGTGCAGTCTGTGGCTAGTTGGCATTGTTGGAATATTCACTATTGTAGTTTTGTGCAGTTGGATGTGAACAGCGAGTAGCGTTGTGCAGTTGGAGGAGGTGATCTGCCAGCAGTGGTGGATGTGGGAGAGAGATGTCAGAGTTTTGAGAGCGAACAATCTGGACGTGTGTGCGTCAGAAAAAGGAAATATGTAATACTGGTTGTCATGAACTGATTATATATAAAATGACTTTTGAACACTATTAAGGTAAATAGGTTATTTCTTCTCTGTCAAAATCTTTCATTTGCTAACTATGCCTTTCAGTAGTTGGTGCCTTCAGAAGCTGGTGCCTTCACAAGCTGGTGCCTTCACAAGCTGGTGCCTTCACAAGCTGGTGCCTTCACAAGCTGGTGCCTTCACAAGCTGGGGCCTTCACAAGCTGGGGCCTTCACAAGCTGGTGCCTTCACAAGCTGGTGCCTTCACAAGCTGGTGCCTTCACAAGCTGGTGCCTTCACAAGCTGGTGCCTTCACAAGCTGGTGCCTTCACAAGCTGGTGCCTTCACAAGCTGGTGCCTTCACAAGCTGGTGCCTTCACAAGCTGGTGCCTTCAGAAGCTGGTACCTTCAGAAGCTGGTACCTTCAGAACTTAGAATCTTTTGTTTAGCTGATAGTACTGGCGCTCGCTTTATTGAAGTAGTTTGAGTAACGAAGAGTTTTGTGAGGTAAGTGATTCATGCGAGGTGTAAGTTTTAGTCAGGGCCATTCTTCTGTAGGGATTATTGAAAGTCAGACTGCGTTGCGCCAAAATATTGTGTGTCAGTTTAGTGATACACAGAAAAAGTAAAGAGAAAACTGTTTGAGCACGTTGAGTTGTGCTCAGCTGTTTGAAAATCAAATAACGTAGGGGTTTACCAGCAAAGTCATTCATAAATTTTCAAAGGGGACGTTAAATTGTAATGAGTTAAATTATGTATTTCGTGGGCTTTCTCTATCGTTAAGTATGTACTATGAGTAAAAAGTGCTCAGAGCATCAGCAAATTGACGTCCTCCCGAAGTCGCGTCATTTAACCTATTAATTGTTAAAATAAAGTCACATGTGCACCGAGGTGACCCAAGTCATGGGGTAGCGAACCGCACTTATACAGATGGTGGTAGTATGGCGTGCACTGCCGCAGCTGTCATTTGTTCTCAGGTGATTCACGTGAAATGATTTCGGACGTGATTATAGGCGCACGACAAGAATTAACAGACTCTGAATCCGGAACGGTAGTTGGACCTAGACACGTGGGACATTTCATTTCAGATATCGTTTGCGAATTCAGTATTCCGAGATCCACCATCTCAAGAGTGTGCTGAGAATACCAAACTACGGGCATTACCTCTCGCCACGGACAACGAAGTGGCTGGTGGCCTTCACTTAACGACCGAGAGCTGCGGCGTTTGCGTAGAATTGTCAGTGCTAACAGACTAGCAACACTGAGTGAAGTAATCGCAGAAATCAATGTGGGGCGTACGACGAACGTATCCATTAGGGAAGTGCGTCGAAATTTGGCGTTAAATAGCTATGACAGCAGACGACCGACGAGAATGTCTTTGCTAACAGCACGACGTCACCTGCACCGTGTCTCTCCGCTGGACCCTGGACGACCGAAAAACACTCACCGCATCAGCTGAGTCCCGATTTCAGCTGGTAAGAGCTGATGGTCTGGTTCGATTGTAGCGGAGACTACGCGAAGCCATGGACCCAAGTTGTCAACAAGGCACTGTGCAAGCTGGTGGTGGCTTCATAATGCTGTGTTCACGTGGTATGGACTGGGTTCTCTGGTGGAAGTATGAACCGATCATTGACTGTAAATGGTTATGTTCGGCTACTTTGAGACCATTTACAAGCATTCATTGATTCATGTTCCCAAACAACGATAGGATTGTTATGGATGACAATAGGCATTATCACTGGGTCACAGCTGATCTGAGCAGTTCGATCGAATGATTTGACCGCCCATCGAATACGTACTGGACATAATCGAGATGTCAATTCGCGTAGAAATTCCTGCACTGGCAACACTTTCGCAGTTATTGGCACCAAGATCTACTTAAGGCCATTCTAGTACATTTACTTAAAAAGAGAAATGCAAAACAGTGCAACGACTTTACGACATTTAGTTGTATCGGTCTCGAAACAAAGACTGTAACGAGAGTCATATTAAGAAGAATTGAAAATAAAACTGCTGAAGATACTGAGAAACACCAATGCGGTCTCAGAAAGGGTAAAGGAACAAGAGATGCTGTAGATTGCTTGAGGGCGACCAGACGAAGAATGACAAATGTTTTATCGACTGGGAAGGATTTCGATAGTCAAGTTGAGTATACTGCTGAGAGTTTTAAAAGATGTTGGTATAGACATAAAAGATTGATGATTAATAAAAGACTTACAGAGAGCAAAAACAATGAGTACTGGAAGGGGTGTAGGTCGAGGATGCTCATTGTCACAATAGCTGTTGAACGTAAGGAACAGGTAAGTAAAGCCACAGGCCGCAAGACTAATTGTTACTGCAGGATAAAGGATGAAGACTATAAACTACGGAGATGATGAAGCGGTACTGGCAGAATCAAAAGTGGATCTGCAGAAAATGTTGAAGGCAATTGCAAGAAGGGCATGGAATGAAGATAACTATAAGAAAGACAAAGGTGATGAGAACAAACAAGAAGAAAGCTGGAGTTAACATTTTGTTAGACGGGAAAGACAAAACAAGTAATATCCTTTGTGCAGCAGGGGAGTTTAATGACAAGGAACGGAAGCAGTACAGAAGAAATGCGGAGGGTGATATCTATGAAAAAGCGCCCATTCGAGGCAGCTACTAGCATCTAGAAGAATTCCAGTGGAGCTGAAGAACAAAATTCCAGTGCAGGTGAAGAACAGATTTGCTAAATGGTATGTTCGCGGTGTACCGTTATACAGCAATGAATGTGGAGGGTTAAAAAGAAATAAATATATTTAGACAGTTTTGAAATACCTACAATAAAGTCGGCCTACAGATTTAAGGATGAAGAAATAAATAACAAAATATGGGAAGAAAGGAGATTGTTGGAAGTGAGATGAAAGGAAAAAAATCTTGGCTCGGACATGTGCTGTTTAGGAATTGTCTGCAACAAAGAATTATAGCGGGAAAAGTAGAAGTAATGAGAGGAAGAAGTAGAAAGAGAATTGGGATGATGGGCGACATTAGGCCTAGAACAGAACGAACTAACGAACAAGAGGAGGAAGATGCTCAGAAAAGGACGCGACGGAGAGCCTCCAATTCATCTCGTCGGAAGTAAGGTTTACTAAAGGAGGAGAATTGCTTTGTTTATGATATGAGAAACACCGAATGGACAGAGTGTGTGTGCCTGCAGTGACAAACATGTTATAAACTGTTTCTCGCTCGCTTTCCTACTAACAACAAGCAATAATTCATTCTACTTAATTTTAGTTACTTTCTACATGAATCCTTCATGTCCACTGCTTTATGACAGAAAGTGAAGATTAGAAATCTAAAGAAGAATACTGAGCTCAGAATTTAAGAAAAGCCCTAATAACAAACAAAAGGATAGATTCTGTTCAGAAAGGACGATCACAAATAGAAATCATTAAAATTTATCTGTGTATTATGCTGCAGAATGAAATAAAATAAAAAATCCTGTAATTCTGGGGTTCAAACGGGATAATCATCCCATCCTAGGAAACACTGCATCAGTAAACCGTCGAAAGAAAGATCTATCAGCCAAGGTAGATTTTTTTGAAGTTAAGTACAGGTAATTTCATTTTCGTTGTGACAGTGATGTCTATACTGTTTTCTTCGTTACTACCAGAATAAGTGATGTGACGCTGTGCACCTTCAGCGATTCCTTGGAAGGGAAGCATAACACTTACATCATTAGCTAAGTTTTCATTTTTATGTTTTTCAGAATAAGAAATATATTAAACTTTGGCAACAGTTTTCCCTGTCAGGCGTTACAAATGATGCGAAAGTATCAATATTAACACCATTGAATGAAATAATTTGAACTATCAATCTATCGTAGTTCTTTCGTGTTTTCTTGCACTTTGACGTTCAGTACATTCATGGTTTCCCATTTCTAGTCTGCAATTCATCAGTCACTACAACTGTCTTGGAGTATACGTCAGGGAACGACCAGATAAAGGTAGATGCTAGACAGACTCATGGCAAGCATCAAAGGAAACGTGATGCTCCCAAGAAAGAACAAAATTATGAAGACGTCGTTCGGTCGAATCTTCAGCTCTGTTCGACCGTCTGGAGACATCGTAAGGTTTGATTGACAGAAGAGAGGGAAGATCCACGAAAGAGCTACACATTTCGTCACGAGTTCGTCTAGGAAGTGCCAAAGTTCATCACAGAGAGGTTTGCAGTTAAAATTATGAGAGAGTACAGTTGCTCTAGAGGCATTTCTGCCTCCAAAATATCTCGAGCAAAAAATGCATGATACCAAAACTAGAAAAATTACGTTCATCGACAGCCGAGATCCGATACAAAATCAAAGATTAGAATAGTAGGGTATAGTTGTATCCGATGTCCTCGTGCTGTACACCATAGCGGTAGCGTTCTCACTTCCCACGCCCGGGTTCCCGGGTCCGATTCCCGGCGGGGTCAGTGATTTCCTCTGCCTCGTGATGGCTGGGTGTTATGTGATGTCCTTAGGTTAGTTAGGTTTAAGTAGTTCTAAGTTCTAGGGGACTGATGATCATAGATGTTAAGTCCCATAGTGCTCAGAGCCATTTGAACCATTTTTTTTTGTACACCATAAGGTGGCATCTTTAACATACGTTGAGGTGAGGGAAGTCATGGGATACCTCCAAGTATTGTGTCGGACATCCTTTTGCCCAGCGTGGTGCAGAAACTCGAAGTGGCATGGACTCAGAAGTCGTTGCAAGTCCCCTACAGGAATACCGAGCCCTGATGCATCTATAATCGTCCATAATAGCGAAATTGTTACCGGTGTCAGATTTTGTGCACGAAATCTCTCGATTATGTCCCGTAAACGTTCGATAGGGGATATGCCTGGTGCTGTGGGCGACCAAATCATTCGCTCGAACTGTTCAGAATGCTCTTCGAAACAATCGCGAACAGTTGTGGCCCAATGACATGGCGCATTGTCATCCATAAAAATTCCATCATTGTTTGGCTCCAAATGGTCTCCAAGTAGACGAACATAACCATTTCCAGTCAATGATCGCTTCAGTTGAACCAGAGGATGCAGTCCATTCCATTTAAACACCATAGGGAGCCACCACTGGCTTGCAGAGTGCCTTGTTGGCAATTTGGGTCCATGGTCTCGCGGGATCTTCGCTGCTATGGGGAATTCAAAACACACGAACGCTGTCATCGGCTCTTACTGTTTGAAGAGGCCGCGACCGCTATCGTCAGAAACCAGGTCACGGTTTTCCAGTCTAGCCTCCAACTGACATGGTCACGATCCCCGGGAGTCTGCTAGCATAGCCCTTTAACGCCAAATTTTGCTACACTGTCCCATCTGATACGTTCGCCGCACGTCATATGGTGATTTCTGCGGTTATTTCACGTACTGTTGCCTGTCTACTACAGTATTATTGACAATTCTGCACAAACACCGCTGCTCTCACTAAAAGTGAAGGCTGTCGGCCACTGCTTTGCCTGTGGTGACAGGTAATGCCTGAAATATGGTACTCTCAGGACACTGTTGACACTGTTGATCTGGGAATACTGAACTACCTAACGATTTCCGAAGTTAAATGTCCAATGTGTCTAGCTCCAACTACCATTTTCGATCCAAAGTCTGTGAACTCCTGTCGCGCGACTATAATCACATCGGAAACCTTTTCACACGACTCACCTGAGTACAAATGACAGTTCCGGCAATCCAAAGCCCTTTTACAGTTTGTGTACGCGTTACTACTGTCACCTGTGTATGTGTATATCGTAATCCCGTGACTTTTCGTCATCTCATTGTAATGTCTCTGTAGTCTGGATGCAGCTTACCGTGAATCGATATTCCTGTGTTACACACGATTTAGTAAGGTCTATCTTGATCATCCATGGTCGTTTACCTGAAACAAGAGGAAAAGAAAATTAGGTATTTGACAATTTGCGAGCGACCACGCCTCAACATGCAACAATGTATCTTCCAAGCTAAAATGGATTGCCCATTACGTAATGATTCAAAATTGCATCTCATGCAACAGCCACACCCATAATACACTCCTGGAAATGGAAAAAAGAACACATTGACACCGGTGTGTCAGACCCATCATACTTGCTCCGGACACTGCGAGAGGGCTGTACAAGCAATGATCACACGCACGGCACAGCGGACACACCAGGAACCGCGGTGTTGGCCATCGAATGGCGCTAGCTGCGCAGCATTTGTGCACCGCCGCCGTCAGTGTCAGCCAGTTTGCCGTGGCATACGGAGCTCCATCGCAGTCTTTAACACTGGTAGCATGCCGCGACGGCGTGGACGTGAACCATATGTGCAGTTGACGGACTTTGAGCGAGGGCGTATAGTGGGCATGCGGGAGGCCGGGTGGACGTACCGCCGAATTGCTCAACACGTGGGGCGTGAGGTCTCCACAGTACATCGATGTTGTCGCCAGTGGTCGGCGGAAGGTGCACGTGCCCGTCGACCTGGGACCGGACCGCAGCGACGCACGGATGCAAGCCAAGACCGTAGGATCCTACGCAGTGCCGTAGGGGACCGCACCGCCACTTCCCAGGAAATTAGGGACACTGTTGCTCCTGGGGTATCGGCGAGGACCATTCGCAACCGTCTCCATGAAGCTGGGCTACGGTCCCGCACACCGTTAGGCCGTCTTCCGCTCACGCCCCAACATCGTGCAGCCCGCCTCCAGTGGTGTCGCGACAGGCGTGAATGGAGGGACGAATGGAGACGTGTCGTCTTCAGCGATGAGAGTCGCTTCTGCCTTGATGCCAATGATGGTCGTATGAGTGTTTGGCGCCGTGCAGGTGAGCGCCACAATCAGGACTGCATACGACCGAGGCACACAGGGCCAACACCCGGCATCATGGTGTGGGGAGCGATCTCCTACACTGGCCGTACACCTCTGGTGATCGTCTAGGGGACACTGAATAGTGCACGGTACATCCAAACCGTCATCGAACCCATCGTTCTACCATTCCTAGACCGGCAAGGGAACTTGCTGTTCCAACAGGACAATGCACATCCGCATTTATCCCGTGCCACCCAACGTGCTCTAGAAGGTGTAAGTCAACTACCCTGGCCAGCAAGATCTCCGGATCTGTCCCCCATTGAGCATGTTTGGGACTGGATGAAGCGTCGTCGCACGCGGTCTGCACGTCCAGCACGAACGCTGGTCCAACTGAGGCGCCAGGTGGAAATGGCATGGCAAGCCGTTCCACAGGACTACATCCAGCATCTCTACGATCGTCTCCATGGGAGAATAGCAGCCTGCATTTCTGCGAAAGGTGGATATACACTGTACTAGTACTGACATTGTGCATGCTCTGTTGCCTGTGTCTATGTGCCTGTGGTTGTGTCAGTGTGATCATGTGATGCATCTGACCCCAGGAATGTGTCAATAAAGTTTCACCTTCCTTGGACAATGAATTCACGGTGTTCTTATTTCAATTTCCAGGAGTGCATGTTATTAATTATTATTTCAGAGTATGATGCGTTTCAAGTCAGAGATTCTCAGTTGCAATTACTATGTTTGGCTGCAATGCTGTTAAATTCTGTAGCTAAGAAACAAAATGTTATCGCTTGCACTTAGAGTGTAATTACGAGACAGATAACGGAAGAACCTTTGTCACGAAGTGCTAATGTGTATTTAAAACAAATTTCACACACACACATTTTAGGGTAATGGCAAGGTTATCTTGGCCTTTTAATATGTTATTCTGACATGTCTTTATTTCATTAAGCGAGTGCTTGTTCAACGTGATTTTTATACTTTATCGTGCAATGGTCCGAGTCTTTTACGTTTGACTGATGGCAGCAGCCCCCCCACCTTCCCCAGTTTAAAACAGAAAGATATCAGTATATTGACCGAATTTTTTTGATACCGCTTAATCAAGTATAATTAATTTTATTTTCGTTTCCTGTTGCTCATGCCATGTCACAGCTCATATGCGAGTTTTGCGCATTGTTAGACTTTGGGTATAGAGCATACTTCCAAAGGCACAGAAAATGTTACTGTAAATGTAAAAAAATAGAGCAACAGTGAGCAAATTTTCAACATAGATAAAAAATTGTGATACCCCAAGATGTTACAACGCCTCAACGCAGAAAAGGGGAACTCATCAGCAGAAGGATAAAATTTTTCGCTTTAACGTACTGCCAACATCTGACATCATTACATGTGGAACTTTACATCTGATTGAAGGAGGACTGAGAAGGGTATCAGCTACCAGCGTTCACATGAACTGATTAAAGAACTCACGAAAAGCCAGAACAGGGATGAAACTTCCTAGCAGATTAAAACTGTGTGCCGGACCGAGACTCGAACTCGGGATCATGCCTCTCGCAGGCAAGTGCTCTACCAGCTGAGCTACGCAAGCATGACTCACGCCCCATCCTCACACATTTAATTCCGCCAGTACCTCGTCTCCTACCTTCCAAACTTCAAAGAAGCTCTCCTGCGAACCTTGGTAGAGCACGTGCCCGCGAAAGGAAAAGGTCCCGAGTTCGAGTCTCGGTTCGGCACACAGTTTTAATCTGCCAGGAAGTTTCATATCAGCGCACACTCCGCTGTAGAGTGAAAATTTCATTCCAGAACAGGGATGTCTGTAAGGGGCTCTAAGACCCGCTCCTACAGAAAACGTGACTCCAGGGTTGGAAATGGTGTTGCGTATCTCTCTCTCATTTATCTCTTAAGTATACTCCAATGAAACAGGCCTAGGAAGGCTCAACAGTATCGACCGACAGCAGCGTCATCCTCAGCCGTTTGAGGTCACCAGATGTGAATATGGAGGAACGTGTAATCAGGGCACCAGTCCCCCGTCCGTTGTCAGTTTTTGTGACAGGAGCCACCACTTCTCAGTCAGGTAGCTCCTTAATTGGCTTTACAAGGGCTGAATGCACCCCGCTTGCAAACAGCGCTCGGCAGATCTACATGTTCACCCACCCAAAAGCTATCCAGCCCGACAGCGCTTAACATCAGTGATCTGACGAGAAACAGTGTTACCACTGCGACGAGACCGTTGGCTTCTCTTACAACTAAATTAAAATCAGGTGGTGGCCTGAACGTCACTCTACGGCTGAACACCCATTCCGTGGTCGTAGCTGACTGTTTTCCTCTCGCTGGTGGTAGCGCCTGGTCCTGTAGAGAACCAGTTTCACAGGAAGCCTCTGTGCTGACAGCCTATCTTGCTCTGTGCGTAATGCGACCATTACGATGCAGATACTCTCGAAAACTTAAGATAACGGTCTCGGCAGCAGCCGCATTACCTACTGAAGAACCAGTCACTGATCACATTAACCGCACAGAGTACGTTGCCTGGACCGTATCTCCACATTTGGTCACCAGTCACCATAGTAATTAACCCTTTAATGCATAGTGCAGCTGATCAGCAGAAGACTTCAGTTCTTCGATGTATCCAATACTGAGCAATATTTTGTAAAAAATTCGTTATTTAGTTAAGTGTATACACTATATTGCAGCTGCTAAGTCGCTAGTAGTTAGAGATTGTAGTTGGCAGGATGAACTGAACCAGGTCGACAATCAGCTGTGTGGATGTACTGCCGCGCGTGTGTTTTGGTGGAGAGGAGACACGTGTTTTTGGTGTTTGTGCACTGATTTGTGGGCCTGAAAATTACTTTTTTTATTTTGAAAATGTAAGTAGTTACGGTGTAGACAGTTAATTCGAGTGTCTTTACGATAGATTTGAAATTAGGTCTTTTCTGTTTGTAGCGATTGTCAACAATAATGCTTTGTTAATTTAATTAAAATTTTTTTTTAGTGTTTTTTCCGTAATATAGGCACTATAAGCTAAACTTGGTAATTTTAACAGCTTGCAATAAAAAATTATGCATATAAGGGTTAATTTTCGCTTCCCTGTCGTCAATAGAGAATAATTATTGAAATAAAATTAAATTTTTAACACAGCACCTTCTTAAGTCGGGCTAAAAAGTATAAAAAAATTTCACCAGGCCTCATATACTTTCTTAATTTCGTATACATAATCCTGGAAGTGTGTGACTGAATTTTTAATAGCTAGGAAAATATTTGTAAGATATAAGATAAAAAGCATGAGTTGCATGTAATAGATAACAGTTTTTGATGTTGCTGAGTAACAGTCACGCAGTATTTTTTTTAAAGGAACACGCCGCCATTTGATTGTGTTACTGTTTCTTTAAGTACAACCCAGGTTGCCCGCCCGGTTAGCCGCTCGGTCTAACGCACTGCTTTAGGGGCGGGAACGAGCGCCTGGTCGGTCCCCGGCACGGACCCGCCCGGCGGATTAGTGTCGAGGTTCGGTGAGCCGGCCAGTCTGTCGATGGTTTTTAAGGCGGTTTTCCATCTGCCTAGGCGAATGCGGGCAGGTCCCCCTTATTCCGCCTCAGTTACACTATGTCGGCGATTGCTGCGCAAACCCTTCCTCCACGCCCGCATCTCATGGTCGTGCGGTAGCGTTCTCGCTTCCCACGCCCGGGTTTCCGGGTACGATTCCCGGCAGGGTCAGGGATTTTCTCTGCCTCGTGATGGCTGGGTGTTGTGTGATGTCCTTAGGTTAGTTAGGTTTAAATAGTTCTAAGTTCTAGGGGACTGATGACCATAGATGTTATGTCCCATAGTGCTCAGAGCCATTTTAAAGAAAGAGCCTTTCTCCACCCACGCGTACACCATAATTACTCTACCACGCAAACATTGGGGTTACACTCGTCTGGTGTGAGACGTTCCCCAGGGGCAAGGGGGGGGGGGGTGGCATTGGGGGCCCGAACCGCATAATAGCCCTGGGTTCTGTGTGGGGCGGCGGTGGTGTGAGTAGACTGCTGTAGCCTGTTGTGGGGGTTGTGTGCCACTGAGGGCTATTGCGGGTGCGGAGACAAAGCCTCTCCGTCGTTTCTAGGTCCCCAGTTCCATACAACACAACCCAGGTTTTGATCCTTCACACCATTGTGAAGTATTTGATTTTATGTCTTTAACATGTTAAGTGTCCCGCAATATATATTAAAGACTGTAAGGTGTCAGGCAAATCCAACACCTTCTATGAAAACCCTGACATAATAAGCAAATCTACTAGTTTGTCACATAGCTCCGAATAAATCGTGACATTAAATTAACCAAAGTAATACGAGTAACGAGTGAGCAAATGGAATACCACAGACTAACACAAGAATGCCTAAATGCATGTCGTACCTTCCCACCATGAGGCAGACGCAGTTCCGAGGGGATGAACGAGGAGAGAAGCCGAGAGCAGAACCGTGTTAAGCTAGAAGGCCCTACGATAAGCGACGGACACCCACGTCTCCAGCTAACCACTAGGGCTCACCACCCGCACGTTTTAGCGTGAGACTTTTTCGCGTCTCAGGTACGTCAAGGACCACCCCCCCAGCCCTCCAGAAAAATAGTATAGATCTTACGATAACGCTAAAAGGACCACACCAGCTGCAGGTTTTAGCGTGAGACTTTCTAGCGTCTCTGTTACGTTGCAAAACTTTAAAAACATTGCCCCACCACGAAAAGTATAACGTTTCTCATTGGATAGACAGAATTTTTGTAGGTGGAACTTAAGGTTAACATTGAAACACTGATGGGTCAGATGAAAAAATAGCCAGATAGTTTTTTTAAACTAACTTCGGTAAATTGTAGTAAGGAGAAGTTAGGAGAGTTGGTTCCGAGACGGCGAGTTGGATGGCTGCTGCGCCGGCCGCTGCCGCCCTGACGCTGCTTAAACACCGACAAGGTAATGAACGCACGCGATGCCGCATTTTTGAGCGCATAAGGCGTCACTCAGAACTGCAGAAGTCTCATCTGTTACACCCCCTTTTTGCGTAATACTAGTGTCGATCGTTAATTAAAACTCATGGTGTTCACATTTGCGACTTGAAGTAAAAATCTGAAACGCGATAATTTTTCTGTTATATAGTTATTGAGAAGCCACATCAGCCACTGTAATTTACGACAAGTTAGATAAGTAATTAAAGATAACTGAGGGTCACTGTAGACCATTTTCATAGTTTTCTCTTTTGTGAAACTTAAATTAAACCTAGATTATAGATGTGATATGGCATAGGTCATCCTTCGATCGATTGTAGAACTTGGAAACCCATTCAGGGAATATTCGTTCACATTTTTGTTGAACGCAGTTGGTTTTTACCATCCTGTATTAAAACATTTCCTTTTATCAATAGTGCAATTTATAAACGATGTTTTGTGATGAGAATAAAATTTCCAATGGTAAACTCAACTCCCTTTTCGACGTTATTTTACCAGATAACTAAAAATAGGAAAGCCTTGAACCCTTTCCACTAAATTTAGTATTAAGATTCTTTTACAGGGAGTGCAGTGGAGCTGACGCTGAGATCATTTAGTATTTGGTTATATCATCGCTAGTCTCACAGAACTCTTCTGAATTCTACATGTCATGTGTGGTCTGGCGTCTCCTTACCAGCAACAGGTCCCAGGTTCAAACTAGTTAATTCCCTAAGAAACACGCTCAGAGCGTCGTTGCGCGAAAGTGGTAGGGAGACACGATATAGGACAAACAGACACCACCATGAATGTTTAGAAGACATAAAATTAAATACTTGAGAATGGCATGAAAGGCCGAAACCTCGATTGTACTTAAATAAACAATGAAACAGTTAAATGACGGCGCGTTCCTTTAAAAAATAAACAATAGATAACAAAAAGCATGTAAAAAATTCGTGCATCAATTAGTAAGTACTCTAATTGTAAAGAGGCGAACTATTAATGTTCGATTTGTGTGTTGCGTATGCCCCCCCTCCCCCCCCCCCCCTCTCTCTCTCTCTCTCTCTCTCTCTCTCTCTCTCTCTCTCTTTCTCTCTCTCTCATTTATCAGACTGGCAAGAAAGGAAGTTCATATTGCATTTTTATCTACTTTGAAGCATATCTGTAATTTAGTTTAAGGCCAGCTGCAAAATTTGTATTGAAGACAAAAAGACAGACAAGAGAGAGTTCCAATAAAAACGTAGTAAAAATGGTTCACCACTATTAACGCCATCGCAACTAGGGTCGCAAAGATAAACCGCCCAAGTAGCTTCTTATTAGCTGACTCCTTGTATAAGGATAAAGAGGTTCGCTACACTTAAATGACTGATTGAGTGACAAACGTTTATTTTCTTCTGGTAATTTCATGACTAAGTCGAAAAGACAAATAAATTAAAGAAAAACTAAACAAGAAACATAAAAATTGTTCTCTGCATAACATTCCTTTTTAAAGATAACATTTCTGAATTACAGCTATTACTGATAACTCTCAGTGGAATACATTTAAAGAAGTTTCCACGCTCCGTGACAGCGAGTTATTACCTTCCGAATGAAAGCGTCTTCTTGTGGTAATTCTGGCTATGTTTAAGGAACACATAAATTTATCACTCTCTCTGATCTATTGCGTGCTTGAACTGGCTTAAACTGCTCCGGTTAGCATCCAGTTACAGGTAAGTCGTAATTCTGACACTTGTTACATTTGTAACCTACTAATAGAGCTAAAAAGATGAAAGAGAGAGCTGCTAACGAAACAATATTGTTTTGTGAAACTCCGGCAAAGATGCCGGGAATGCAAACTGGAAGACTGGAGGCGAGAGACAGTATTTAAAATCAGCTGATGGAAAATAGTGTTTTTATGTCCTGGGAACGAGGAAGAAGACATAGTTATACGGGGAAAACCTAAGGAGGGTATGTCGCTTCAGATACCTCGGATTACCTGTGGAAAGTAATAGAAATATGGTTCTGAGACAGAACACAGAGTGCAAACTGGATGCAGGAATTTGGAAAGGATGCCTGGAAACCTCTGTGGCAAAAATTAAAATGTCGGACTGAAGGGGAAGTCATACAAGCCAGTCGTAGGCCCAGCATTTTAATAACTATCAGAAACACAGGCAACAACAAAGAACAGTACAACAGGCTAGATGCAACTGACGTTGAGGTCGATGAGTGGAGTCAGCAGAGCGGATCGGATTCCAAATGAGAAAATCCGAGGAACACAAAGTTGAAGTGTCCAAGAAACGGAAGGAGAGAGGACTCCTAGCGGTAGGAACATATCATGAGAAGAAACCACAACCGAAGAGAGTGAGTGATAGTAGAAGGCGACAGGAAAAGAGGAAGGTCTAGAAAGAGGTGGCTGCCCTGCATTCGGGAGGAGCAGAGGGAAAAACAACTGAAGGAGAACGACAAACAGGTCCGGAAAAAGTAGAAGAAACTTGCCAGAAACGATGACCCTGCGTAAGAAAGGAAAAGAGACAACATACTTGGCGTTCCGCATGGTGGTGGTGGTGGTGGTGGTTAGTGTTTAACGTCCCGTCGACAACGAGGTCATTAGAGACGGAGCGCAAGCTCGGGTTAGGGAAGGATTGGGAAGGAAATCGGCCGTGCTCTTTCGAAGAAACCATCCCGGCATTTGCCTGAAACGATTTAGGCAAATCACGGAAAACCTAAATCAGGATGGCCGGAGACGGGATTGAACCGTCGTCCTCCCGAATGCGAGTCCAGTGTTCCGCATGGAGTCATCACAACAGGCCACTACGTTATTGGCATCCAGCTTGAATATATATATATATATATATATATGTATATATATATATATATATATATATATATATATATATATATATATATACGTGTGTGTGTGGATGCTTCGTGACGTTTTCTTCAGTGCAAGTACGGTAAAACGGCAACGGAAACAATAACTGAGATTCAATCATGAATTTGCACATGACACTTATCTTGCGAAATGGACGTACAAAGGCTTTCTCGTCACATAACGCAGCTATTCGGCATTGCGAGGTATAATAGTAAGCAAGACTTTGTGGTCAGGTGGCAAGAAATATGTCTCAGATTTGATTTACACTTGTGCGAGGAGGTGTCTTACGAAACTATTGAGCCCGAGGCCGTCGGGTATGAAGGACCGAACCAGACACGAGGAATGCTGACTGCCATCGGCACGTTTGCCGCAAATGGCGAACCACCTCTTGCCAATTTAGACCTCCACGCTAAAAAAAATAATTCTTAGTTTTATTTCTGATCGTGAAATGAGTTGATGCATGGACAAGAAACGGGTTTCAGATAATAACTACCCACTACACTAAAATTGCTTTTGCCGAGCAGCGAGGCAAAATCGCAAGAACTGTTACATTATTTTTCTTTGATGGAACTGAAAATACACTCACTTGACTTTGTAATACCAAAGTGCATTAATGCCAATATAGAGTTTATATGAAAAAGAGATCCGAAACACTGTTACTTAAAGCAGCACTACTACATCCCGCTTTTTTATTTTCATAAAAAAACAAACCGTCACAAAATAATCATGGACACTGAAGATATAAAATCAAACGAACGGCTACAAGAAAGCAGGTGGAACGTAATACTGGTACAAGACATGCAAGCATGTCCGAAGGAACTTTGCAGCGTAATGCAGAATAACACAGGCACTGCAATATCGTATTTATCCGCCAATACAGGGCAAGCGACTTCCAAGCAAAATGTCTCCCCTGTACGGGAATATGCATAATGGATGTACGAGAGCAGGTTGTTGTAGATTCATGGTTGACGACATATGGAAGTTTGGGTGTGGCTGTGATTCGTGCTCGGATAGCAAAACGATAAAGTGACCGCTCATGATAAGCGGGAAGCCCGGTTGAAGTCCGGCCCGGCACAAATTTTCACTGTCGCCATTCCACTATATAGCTAATGGTTCTCCATATTCGCAACTGTGAATAAATTTAATGTAATTATACACTATGTTTGCTTGGGGCTCCCAAACTGGATGTTGTAAACATATTTGCAAGTACTGCTTCTGGTTGGTCATGTAAACGTTCGAATTTCGAGTCTGGAAATGTGGTTGTAGTTGCTCGATTTCCACTTCCACAAGCAATTTCCGCTCCCCCACGAACAACTTCCACTCCCATGTAAACGCACAGCCATTTTTGAAACGTACCTCGGTTGTCTTGTTAAGTCTAGTTTTAAAACATTTTCGGCTATTTTAAGGCAGTGAAGGAGAAGTAAAAATGCTAGACTGAAGAATGAATCTGTCTACTTCTAATACTTAACTAAAGAAAAACAGTCACTGTGATGACTAAATCAGAAACAGTAACAGCTGATTTACAGATGCCATTTGTATTAAATGACGATCGCAAAATCGATATTTGAGCGGTCTAGCAAGATTGTTTCAGACCATGTGAACATGAAGCAAGAAACAGTTTCTGAAATTTGGTTTTCGTCTTTCGGAAATTGTGTCGCATGCAGACATTGTGATGGTTGGCTGGCTTCCTTTAGCATTTGACTTCGCCAGATACTGATACTGTTCTGATTATCAATTTCCCGTGTTCTTCCTTATCTTTTCGTCTATCTTCCCGTTTCTGGAGCCATAGAAGAAAAAATTAGAATTGAATGACCAATTGACGTCAAGGTCATTAGAGACGGAGTGTTTGTTCAGCTGGGCAAGTACGGGGTAGAACGTTCGTCACTGTGTTTTTAAGTAACGGTCCTGACAGTCTTGCTTGCGTACGTCGCGGGGAAATCTTAATCGACAAGGATTTCAAGCAAAGTCTTCCCGACTAAAGTTTAACTTCCTTATCCACTTCGCCACTTCTGGGTATCTTCTTGTGATATGGACTGTTGGCCACGATGTTGCTCGATGTAAGTGAAGGGAGATTGTTAGAATTTCGAAGTAAAATTAGTTTTTTCCCGTGCACTCTTCCCTGTATGCCCCCTCTCATCCTTATTTTGTGTAGCACTACAACGAAATAGCAATTATGTAATGCGCAACACTCCAGTATACCTCACTCCTTACTGATTATTAGATTGACTTTGTCAAATAAGCGGAATCAAGCGACATTGGATGAAAGTACAGCTGCGAATCCAGCTCGTACGGCAGTTGCGGGGATCAAATCGATGACGATAAAGTGAATTTCTGCTTTATTATTGTGTAAGGCTGGTGCAGTCCTATTATCAGACACACCATACAAAATACTAAAACTGAAACACTATTTCCAGAAGTATAGTGATCAGAGTTTTTACAGATATTCACAGAGGGGTGCAATTTCTTAAAAACAAGTACAGAATAAGTAATCGTTTTTGAAGGTGACTTACCACCAAAAGTTGAACGAAGTGATTCGACGCATGTTGAGTTCCGCCTTTGTGAAACTTTCACGTGAAATTTCCGTTCTTACAGCTTCTACGACAGTTTATTTTTGATAACAGCAACTTCAGTCGCTTTTACTCGCATGTCGGAACTGTCGATGACTACAAAGTTTGTTTCTCCTTTCATCTGTGTTATTTGACTTCAAATTACATTTGTTCAGGTATCTGGCGAAGTTATTTCACGTTGGAATTGCTCAGGAATAACAATCAAATTCTCTTCATAGTTTCGGAGAGTTTCTTATCCCGCCTGAGTGATGTTATCATTACTATATTTTAATTTATTTATAAACTACCACGCCAGCTACTAACTGATACACAAATTGATATCACTTTCTTTTTTTTTAAAAAAAAAAAAAAGTAAAGTTCTCTTGCGATTGTGTCTGGAACACAAATCACGCTCGCAGCAGAGCATCTAGACTAAACTGATCTTTCACATTCTTTGTAATTTTTTATTATCCAGAATGTTTTCTGGACGTGTATCAGTATCTCAAAACTATCTTAGAGACAATGGTCCTTACACACTTAACGCCCGGAATAAATTGACCCTCACAAGGCAAGCATCACTGCTGGTCACAAATTTCCAGTAATTGGCCAGCATCTGCTTTCACTGTTTCACATATCCGAAGGAGAGCTACTCGTACAAGTCTTCGTCAGGTTGAACCATGTAGCTACGACGGCTCCCAGGAGCTTCTCACAAATAGTATACGTCCGTGTATTGAAGGTTATTTGCCACCGGCACAGAATACAAGGAAACAGAGCACGGATTTTTATTCAAGCTGCGTGGTTGCGTTTTTTTCTTTTTTTTCGCTAGGTGTGATTGCGGACTAATGACAAAACATTCTTGGGCGTTTTCTCTTGTTTACATCTACATTCACTCTGAAGCACTTACAATAAAGTACACTATATTGCGATTCATTCTTCTCCACCTTTACAGGGTTGTAGAGCCCAAAGAACGGCTACGGCTGCACTGCTCGTACTAACCTCAGTTTACCTGACTAAATCTTCTTGGTATTTATATATAAGCAGAAACAGGACAGTACCAAGACGTTTTCAGATGTTTCTGTGGATAAAGGCTCTTAAAATTCCTTACAGCTTTTACAGAAAAGATTATATATTAAAAATGTCCATCGCATTGATTTTTAAGGTTGGCACAAAGACAGCTTGTTTCAATGAGACCTAATCGTGAAATGCCAACATCTCCATTTTCATTGGGGTTGTGTTTACGGCACGGTGCATTCGTGTATATCAAGGCATCCATGAACGGTTGCTTCTTACAAATCTTCTGTTTCCGACTGCCCTATATCCTGTAGAAGTAGCTACAAGAAGCAGTCAAACTAGCCACTTCTGCAGAAGGTGACTTCATTCTTCAGTGTTTCGATTCTTCAGGTGAATGAAACGTACAAAAAATATGCTATACAAAACTAGTGAAATGCTACATATGTTTATTATGAGTGATTTCCGCTAAAGTTAGTAAAAACATTAATAAATAGAAGAGAATAGGACTAGTTTTTCTTCGTTTTTTCTTCGAATAATGCAACAGTAATACTCCTTATGATGATATTTACTAACTTTTTGTTGGTAGGTTAATGAAAGTCTGCACTTCGCCCTCGATCTCTATACAAAGTTCCTGAATTATTGACAGTTAACCGGTCGTATTTACCGGGGAAAGCTCCCACAAGCATTACAATAATTTGAAGCGCTACGTAAAGTACTTGGTTTAGTATCAATTACGGTACACCAAACTGAAACCAACAAGCCATAAGACAGAAGACTTCCAACACCGTAAAGGAGTAAACGCGTACCTTTTTTTAGTGCTATGCTAATACAAATATCTCTAACAGTATGCATGAGAACAGCAGTAAAACCAGAAAATAACAACTACACGGGTAGAGCAACATTTAAAATCCTTGGCACTAACGAGGACTTTCAAATTTTTTTTTAAAAAAGAGGTAAAATGTTTTGTGAAATGATTTCTCTAAAAGTGAGAAATGTACGTTAGAGAAAATTTTGACGCACCTTTGAATGATGTTCGAAATCATGTAGAACAAATGGTACTGCACAGTCTACATAACCCGCCAGACAAATATCTTCAAGTACTTTTTAAAATTGTGGGATGGTACGTTAGACATTGAACTTCTGAATCGGCACTTCATTTACTGTACATGATTTCTAGTATGACACAAAAGCGCATCACATGTTTTTCCAACCTATGTTATTTCTAACCCTTACTGCTCGTTTCAAATAACGTCTGACAGTTTTTATTCAATTGTCAGGTTTTATTCAGAATGCACTAAATATGGTAATATAAATATCGTTCAGTGTTTTGTTATTACTATTATGGCTGAGAGAAAACAGCTGCCCGTGAAATCTTTCAACTTCCCCTCAAATCACTAATTAGGTTCTTCTTTATGACCCTGATTACTAACAAAAAATTTTGTTTTGCTAAACTAGACCAAACGCTGATCAGTGTGATGTTCAACTACCCATTTCCCACTCTTCGTTTGGCGACGAAAATTTGGTAACAATACGTTATGTAATTGATAAGGTGTTTTGTCTACGCTCCGCTCGACAATTTGACAAAATATAAAGTTGAAACGCCTATAGCACGAAAAAAAATTCGTTTCGTTCAAAAGTCAGAGGATACCTCCCAGTATCGTATCGGCCCGGCGAAGGCCAGCAACACGACATTTCATGCAAGAAATATTAAGCCAGCCTGCCTCCATAACTCCGAAAGAGTTGCCGGTGCACTATTTTCTGCACGAAATGATCTATCAATTACGTCCACATAAATGTTCGATGGGAGTGATGTAGGGCGATCTGGGTGGCCAGCTCATTCGCTCAAACTGTCCAGAATGTTCTTCAAACTAACTGAACAATTATGGCTCGGTGATATAGCGCAGTGTCATCCATAAAAATTCCATCATTGCTGGGAAACGAAGTGCATAAATGGCCGCAAATAGTCTTCTGTAACCGAGCATAAACATTAGCAGTTAATGATCGATTCATTGGACCAGAGGATCCAGTGTCTTCCATGTAAACACAACCCACACTACTATGTAGCCACCAACAGCTTGCACAGTGCGTTGTTGACAACTTAGGTCAATGGATTCATGTGGTCTGTGCAACACATTAACCTAACCATCTGTCTAGGCCGTGGTTCTCCAATCGTCTAGCGTCCAACCGACATGGCCACGAGTCCAGGAGAGGCGCTGCAGGAGATGCTGTTAGCAAATGTATTCTCGTCTTAACACATCAATGCCAAATTTCGCCTCACTGTCCTAACATATATGTTCGTCGTACGACCCACGTAGATTTCGGCAGTAATTTCACACAGTGGTGCTAGTCTATTAACACTGAAAACTCTACGTAAACGCCATGCTCTCGGCTGTTCAATGAATGTAGTCGGCCGCTGCATTGTCCGTGTTGAGTAGTAATGCCTGAACCTTGGTATTCTCGGCACACTCTTTGACACTGTGGATCGCGGTATATTGAATTACCTGAAGCTTTCCGAAATAGAATGTCCCATTCATCTAGCTCCAACTGTCATTCCGCGTTCAAAGTCTGTTACTTCCCGTCTCGCTGCCAAAACAGAGCGTAAGTGTGCGTGTGCGTGCACTTTATCAGCATAAAGCTAAAACAAATAAATAATCAATTATTTGAAAAATAGTCTCTGCCGAGTGTTATTTGCATTTCATGTGATGATTGGTACTGATGTGGAAGTAATACACTTTAAGGTTACTGGGTGTTTACTAAGACATTGACACTTTTATCATTCAACTACAACCCTTAAAATCAATTCACATATGTTGGCACCGAATTAGCAGTGAAGCATTTAGTCAAAAAAGTGCGAACGTATGAGAATGTCGTGTCTCGGCCGGCCGCGGTGGTCTCGCGGTTCTAGGCGCGCAGTCCGGAAGCGTGAGACTGCTACGGTCGCAGGTTCAAATCCTGCCTCGGGCATGGCTGTGTGTGATGTCCTTAGGTTTAAGTAGTTCTAAGTTCTAGGGGACTGATGACCACAGCAGTTGAGTCCCATAGTGCTCAGAGCCATTTGAACCATTTGTCGTGTCTCAAATAGTGACATTTTTATCGGCATTATAGACAGTACCATCTTCTGAAATCTATTTAACTGCGCCTTTTGGGGTACTCCTGCTGCCTGATATGATTCCTTTATCATTTCTGCGTATTCAGTGTGAGATCAAAAGCTGACTATTGCGAGGCAAGAACAGTGTTTCACGGCAAAATACAAAATATAAGCCTTTCTGTTTTTAAGAATGCAGGATGAGTGGTGAAACAGAAGAAAACAACATCGATGTGTTAGCAATAAGTAAATGTTGAAGCTCATTACGATTTTGTTCAGTGAATGTAGTCAATCTTCAAGGACAGACGTGTAGTGAGAATTAATGAAAATTGTTACTTTCTCACTTTTGAATGAGTTTTACAGAACATTTATAATTCTAGAGTTGAATGCTGTATTATGAAAACGATACTGGCTCCTGACTGCAGTCCAGTCTTTCTTATTTTACCTAGTTCGTCTTATTTCGAAGCAGAAGACTTAGAAATGTCGGATTTTACCTAATTTCTCTAGGCACGTCTGACATCTGAATGACACCATTCCAGGACGTTGGATTGGAAGAAGAGCAGCAGATGAACTTCATCGACGGTGGCCTCTCAGGTCTCACACCTTGTGATATTGTCCGCGGGGTTACGAAAAAGACCGCGTTATTATTATTCCTATGCCTGACACTTTTGAAGTTCTGCGACATCGCGTTGTTGAAGCTGCGAATTCAACAACGAGAGACCAGCTGCTTCGTATGTTGCAGAAAATGTGGCACCGTTTTGATATTAATTTTGTCGCGTAACACATGCTACTCACATTGAATGCATAAAAATTAGAACCTTCCCCTTTCCAGGAACGTTGGAATTGTGCTTCTATCTTTTGTAATTTGGAATCAATAAATGTTTGAAATATGTTCCTTCTTCTTGAAGAGAGCCTTGTGTATCAAGAGTACTGTGATTAGACTGTAGCGTAGGGATCGGGGGAAGTGGGTTTTGGCCTGGGGTTGTGCAAGCATTCACTTATTTTACAGCATTTGTTAACAACCGTACTACATAAAGCTCGAAGGACGCCATTAGAAATCCTCCCAAGAAATACTTCGTACCCAAAAATGATGGCAGCACAACTGAGAAGAACAAAAATCTTTCTCTAGACGCTGATGTTATTCAGCTCCTTTGACATATAAGCCAGCATTAACTATGAACCAATGAAGAGAAATCGCATTATTCACAATATCAGTCTGTAGTAATTTTGTAACCAGGCAATCAGAATAACTCTGTATCCTAAATGAACAAATGCCATAAGAAGAGCTACACTCTACTATCGTGAAATACCACAGCTCCTCAACTAATTCTATGGACAATACGACGACACTGAGTTTTCTAACATGATAACGGACAGCAGCGTAATACAGAAAGACTTATGGTTCTGTACAACGACAAACTCAACCTGTGCGTGAATATAAAACAATACAGAAATTACACTCTGATACCCTCGCGGCCCTGCTGTACAGCGTGCGTTTCACAATCTCTAACGGTTGCACCACGTACCACGTTCGGTAACAACAACAGCCTCCGGCTGCCTCCACAGTTGCCACTAACAGCCGCACAGTAACTTCACCCTGGTGACGCTCTCCAGCTGCCTATTAGTGGATGTAGGTCATAAAAACACAGAAGTAAGTGTTCTGTACAACAGTAACTCCTCAGAATTCCTCGTTTCTGGCTGTGGCTTCCGTCTTGTTCTACACGCCGGGGAAAAGACACAGTCCACTTACCAAGAGCGAATTGTCCACAGGCAGAGACACCCCAAGTTCCAGACTGCTCCTGTTCCCATCTCGTTTGCCGACCAACTAGCTCTCCTCCGAACTGATGCCCCTGCGACTACATGGGCCGGTAACGTCGAACAAGTGCGGACAGCGCCCCAACACAAGGCGGCGCCGCTGTGTCGTGTGAAGGTGCAACCGATCGAAGAACTTCTCTTGTCGGTAGATCGGTTGGGTACGAACACAAGACATCCTACAACACCGCACCCTTTCACCCGACCTCACTAGAACTTCACTCAACAGTGTCGTGTTTAGATCTATTGTGACAACCGCCAGACGATGTTCCGATTTTGTCAGTGCGGCGCTGTAATGGCTGACAAGGGAACCTCCCCATCGCACCCCCCTCAGATTTAGTTATAAGTTGGCGCAGTGGATAGGCCTTGAAAAACTGAACACAGATCAATCGACACAACAGGAAGAAATTGTGTGGAACTATGAAAAAAAATAAGCAAAATATACAAACTGAGTAGTCCATGTCCAAGATTAGCAACATCAAGGATAATCTGTGTTGCGTACCACAGTTGTCCTGTGGTTAGCGTGAGCAGCTGCGGAACGAGAGGTCATTGGTTCAAGACTTTCTTTGAGTGAAAAGTTTAATTTTTTATTTTCAGTTTAAGTGACAAACTCTTATGTTTTCAAAACTTTTTTGGGAGTGATTATCACATCCACAAGCAAAACTAAATCGGACAAGGTAGAAGAATCTTTTTACCCATTCGCCACGTGTACAAGTTAGATGGGTAGACAACATATTCCTGTCATGTGACGCACATGCCTTCGCCAGTGTCGTGTAGAATATGTCAGACGTGTTTTCCTGTGGAGGAACCGGTTGACCTATGACCTTGCGATCAAATGTTTTCGGTTCCCATTGGAGAGGCACGTCCTTTCGTGTACCAATAGCACGGTTTTGCGGTGCGGTCGCGAAACACAGACACTAAACTTATTACAGTAAACAGAGACGTCAATGAACGAACGGACAGATCATAACTTGGCGAAACTAAACTTTTCATTCGAGGAAAGATCTAAACCAAGGACCTCTTGTTCCGCAGCTGCTCACGCTAACCACAGGACCACGGCGCTCCTGAGCTCGGACTATCCTTGATGTTGCCTATCTTGCACGTGGACTACTCAGTTTGTATATTTTGCTTATTTTTTTTCATAGTTCCACACAACTTCTTCCTGTTTTCTCGATTGATCTGTGTTCAGGTTTTCAAGGCCTATCCACTGTGCCAACTTATAACTAAATCTGAGGGGGGGGGGGGAAGGGGAGGTTCCCTTGTGAGTAAAGCCAGTTGGCACGTGTGTAGGCTGCTCACGAAATTTCTGTCGGTCGGTTGGTCGGTCGGTGCTTGTGTAGGGCCGTTAAAGTGGTCGCCGCGTCTGCTCCGTACCGCTGACCGACAAATACAGAGCCAGATAAAAGACAACGTGGCCGTCGCATCAGTGTCTGGCCCGAAGCGACGCGCCACGGGATTGGCAGCCGCGGCCACGGCACGGACCTACAGGTGACGACTACGCTACTTCGTACAGCCGACAGCAAAGTTCGCAGTGGCGCTGTTACTGATCACTCGCCGCCAAAGACACAGACGTTGGACGTTTGTGCAGTTGCGGAGCTTTAAAAGACGAAAACTCCATGATCACTCACTATGGACTGTAACAAGTGCATGTGCTCAGGTTTTAAAGACAAAGACTTGTTAATACAAACGTAGCCTAATGGTGGTCCAAGAAACGTTATGGAAATGTTGAAAACACGTTTTTGTAGTTCGTATTGGATGCTGCCTGAGGAGAAGACATTTTATAACAGATAATTGTATTGCGTACTGAAGGCACAAGATGTCCAATTTTCTTTCTTTCTTTCACTAAGCCGTTATCCCGCATTGTGCGCAGGGTCAGCAAGGTTAAGTACAGACGTCGCATGGTTAATTTTAAGGTGTGGCCAGATGCCCTTCGTGCCGCCACGCCATACCCCCCCCCCCCCTCCCCCCACGGGGTGGAATTAGTGTATCCCAGCTGTCTGCGTCTGTAAATCGTGAAATAGTGTAAATGTGTTTCAGATGTCAACGAGTCGTGTAACTGAGGCTGGACGTGGGGACCAGAGCGATATTTACCTAGTTGGATGGCGAAAACCGCCTAAAAACCACATCCAGGCTGGCCGGCACACCGGCCGTCGTCGTTAATCCACCGGTCGGATTCGATCCGGGGCCGGCGCGCCTATCCGAGTCCAGGAAGCAGCGCATTAGCGCTCTCGGATATCATGGCGGGTACAAGGTGTCCAATCTAAATGGGAAAAAATGGAAAGAGATTAAATAGACATTGATGAAAGGAAAAAGTCCCTTCTGTTTGAACTACAGATGAGAATTTGGTAAAGACTTCTTTGAGAACCCTCCCATCGACGACGACTAGCCGTACATTCAATTTGGAAGAACCGATTCTGGTCGCCATGAAATCCATTCCGGTCCTGCTGCAGCATCACGCTTGCTGAGAGACGGTTCAAAATGGCTCTGAGCACTATGGGACTCAACTGTTGTGGTTATCAGTCCCCTAGAACTTGGAACTACTTAAACCGAAATAACCTAAGGACACCACACACATCCATGCCCGAGGCAGGATTCGAACCTGCGACCGTAGCAGTCGCACTTCCGGACTGCGCGCCTAGAACCGCGAGACCACCGCGGCCGGCTGCTAAGAGACGACAGTCGCCACCAGCAGTTAACGTCCGGACATTGTGTCTGCAGACAGGAGTAGATTACTCTGCCGTGTTTCAAGAACACATCTTGAAACTTCCTGGCAGATTAAAACTGTGTGCCGGACCGAGGCTCAAACTCGGGACCTTTGACTTCCGCGGACAAGTACTCTACCATCTGAGCTACCCAAGCACGACTCACGCCCCTGTCCTCACAGCTTTAATTCAGTCAGTACCTCGTCTCTTACTTTCCAAACTTTACAGAAGCTCTCCTGCGAACCTAACAGAACTAGCACTCCTGAAAGGAAGGCTGTGGCTAAGCCATGATTCCGCAATATCCTGAAAGAAAGGCTGTGGCTAAGCAATGTCTCCGCATTATCCTTTCTTTCAGGAGTGCTAGTTCTGACGCTGACTTGGTACGAGTATAAATAGATACTGTGTGTGATTATGTACTATTGGTTCTCTTCAACGCTTCGACCGCCAATTCCATTGTACAATTATGTACACTTTCTAATACGGCACGTACTGAAGCACTTTTGCATTTTCTCTGTCGGTTGTATTTACGTCAATTACCTTACAGTCACTCAGTTGGTCGGATCCATGACGATACTTTTATATCCTCACAGCAATTTTAGAGGCAAAATTTTTATTTATAGTGATTTACTGAGTGTTACTCATAATATGAGTTACAGAATCATCAAGGACAGTCAAGAGGAATGCCTGCTAGCTCCGCTGTTGGGTGCAAAAACCGAAGTGAATATGGAAATATGATGTTCGTTTTCCCAAGAAATGAAGACAGACGTAAACAGTGGAAAGTGAAAGTCAACCGAGAAGGCGGGAATCGTAAAGGCGACTTATGGTAACCAACAAATTATTCCTTTCTGTGTGAAGTAAGTAATTTTCTCCTGTGATATGCCGTTAGTAAGGTCCAAGCAATAACATTTTGTTCTATGGTTAGTAGAAGGAACTTTTGCAGTCATGAGATGTCCTTATGTTACATTTGTTTTACTCACTGGTTGTCACTGTTGGAAAGCTCGTTTGGTTTCTTTGTGTGCAGAACAATCAATTTCTTTCGATATGTTTATAATACCTATAAAACAAAATTCAAAAAATTACAGAATAACCTATTTACTGATCCATCCCCTACAAAAAAGAAAAACTAAATGAACACCATAACACCACTAATGTGGCCTTGTAGCACAGGGGAAAATGTTTAACATTGTAATCTGAAGGTCATGAGTTCGAATCCTGCCCCCACCAGGTTTTTTAACGTTGTTTTCTAGACTTTTAATGGTTCTTGAGTGACAATTCATGCGGCACGATGTGTTTTAATGTGTATATGGAACCCTAAGTCTGCGCAGTTGGCTCTGTAGTCTTGGCAATTCACATTCCTGTAAACCATAATTATCGTGTGGGTAGTCAGTTACTTATTTTGAATTACTTTCTGCTGTTTCAATAGAGTACCTAGACATTGATATTTTTCCGATTTTCTGTCGCATAGAGTTCCTAAAAGTGTGTACAGAATGACGTGTTTCGCCAGCATAAGAAAATGTATTATGATTGACACACACTTAAAACGCATTATGTGGGGACGGAATGAGACAAAACTTTACCAATGTCAGAGATGAATACCCGCACGGAAAAATCTGAAATAGCATCACGTGCTCTGAGATACATTAAATGGAACTTCGTTTTCTTATTAATCAGCTGTTAATGTTTATATAGCATCATAAACTATAGCTGTTGAAATTCGGCAGACACGCACACTATATATATAAATAATAGACGAATGGCTTTTGTTTTAATCATGTACCGAGTATTAAGCTAGATCTGCCTTGGCCTCATGGGTCAAACACATGCCTTATTTTACTCGTGAAGTGGCTAGCTTTCTGCTTGCGTCGCTAATTGCACGTCCCGCGCGCAATCTGGTAAAAACATGGCGGCCACGGGCCGATTGGCCACTCTCTCTCTATAGGCTCTCTAGATTATTCTAACAGTCATCATGCAGTCTTGTATCGACGCAGAGCGTGCGCACTCTTCTTTAAGGTTTCATGAATAAAAATATCCGAAGCCACCTCCTCAGAGATAAGCTGTTATTCATGGTACAATCGTTCCACCGAAACTTGCTGTGTATCATCCAGAACGGCAGGTCAGGGTCGGCCAGCAATCTCTGACGCAGCAGTTGAACAAGTTTCGGCAGGCTTACATTCGTGGGCCGGGCAAATCAACGAGACGTGCCAGCTTAGAATTGAAAATGCCTAGCGTTACAGTGTGGAAGGAATTAAGGAAACGCCAGTCCTTCACACCCTACAAACCGGAACAAGTCCAAGCTTTAGGAGAAAGTAGCAAAGGAAAACGAGCTAAGTTTTGTGTAGAAATGTCTAACAAAATGCAGACTGAAGATGATTTTTTTTAAATAAAATTGTGTTCAGCGACGAGGTCACCTTCCATTCCTGTTGTAAAGTGAATAGGCGTGATGTCCGAATGTGGGGTCAGCAGGAACCACGTGATGTTACGGAACATGTAAGGGACTCGCCGAAGGTGTTTGTTCCTTTTTTTTCGCTGTAAACTGTAACAACACTTACGGTCCTTTCTTTTGTGCCGAGTCAACTGTATCTGCCATATCGTACCTACACGTGCTTAAGGGTATACGGTACGCCCTATGCTTACAATGTTAAATTGAGGTAAAAGTTAGGAACACTTTCTCATTTGTTATTTGGACGATACTCTTGATTTTTTCACAGAACGCAGAGATAAGTTCTGCTTTTATGCTGAATTATTAATTTTGAAAAAATAATGTACAGTTTTTCATATATTTTATTTTTTGTAAATGTCAAAAAAGTTACACATTTTAACACGTATTTTAAAATTTACATCCATTAATACAAAATAATTACACATATCTTTTAATTCAGATATATTAGAAGGTCTTCAGGAATAACTACAGAAAATTTCATCTTTCTACTATAAATAGGCCCTGAGAAAATGTACCTTATACACAAAAAAACTAAAGTTACGGGAAATTAGCTTCAAAGTTTTTACTTCAGTACAAGCCTGCTCCATAGCTTGTATCATCAGAATCGTCCAGCAGCTTCCTCTTGATGGCTCTGCTATGCTGTCTAGCCATCTTTGAATATACTTTTATGGCATTATCTGAAGACCTGAGCCGTTCCTTGTCCAAACAAAGCATAGCTGCGGCAGCTCGTAGTCCTACACAGAGCCCCAACTTCTGCAGAACTTTGCCCTTTGTTATATTGCCCTGATTGAATGATGAAACAGCATCATAAACGCCAAAGTGAAATGTGTTTATACCCACAAACACAATTTTAGGTAGTCTATTCCATATCACATGGTTTACACACTCATTTGGATTTTGAGTCCAGCCATAAGACATTTCTTTAGTAGACTAATATCTGCGAGGTCTCGGAATATTTGTTTTATTTCATCCATTATGGCACGTGATGAGGGTGATTGTATTGTTTCTTAGTTACCTCGCCTCTGTTGTACTTGCACCAACTATCGTCTCCTTTTGGACATAGCCCATGTTTGGGATTCTCATTGTTTGAAGCTGTATGAAAGAACAGAGCCCGGACTGCTCTTCTCACTTATTCTGCATCTGCTGTATTCTGTCTTATTGCTAGACCATAGCACTTCTGAATATGTTCTATTGTAGCATCTGTCACTCTATTTTTCCCATCTGAAGTTTTTACATCGCTCCATTTCTTGCCTTTCATGCTAGCCTTGAGCCGTCGAAGTCTTGATCCCATCCTTTTCTGAACATGGCCAACACACTCCAGTTTGAAAATTTTCACATCGTTACCATAGGATCTCAGTTCCTCAATTTCTTTGAAAGCCTTTGAGTCACCATCTCCAAGATAATTTATGTATCGAACGTTGTACCATTTTACTGAGCGTTGATAAATACTTCTTACACCATCAACTTTCATACCACCACTTGACCCATACTAATTTGCCATGCACTCCTTCTCATGTTTAGTTTTTATTTTCTCCTTGCATCTGCAATGCTTGGAAAGTATTGCCACATCAACTTCCTTACCAGTGTCCACACTTATAGCTGTTACTACACCATTCAGAGATGTGTGACCTCTCTTCTGCCAGCTTCCATCAAAAGCTATGGACAAGTCTCTGCTATTATTATTTTCAACAACTTCTTCCTCAACAGCATCTTTCATGTTTTCCTGTGCCACATCTTCTACAGCAGAGCCTATTTTAATTATGTGTTTGTTAAATTTTGAAGGTGGACGAGGGAGGTTCAATACACCACACAACATGGCACCTGCAGCCCTGCCCTTTCCTATATACCGTAATCCATAAACCAGTCTAATGTTTATATTGTATAGTTTACCTGTATCTGCAGTAACATGTGAGGAATTGAAGAAAGTAACACTGTGTTTGCAATAACTGCACATCAACTCTAATTCACACGCAAGTCCTACATGTAAGTTTGTTTTCAATGAAACACCACATTTTCCACATTGCTTGCAGCACACATTGTTCTCCAAAACGTCTGATAATAAAGAGACGTTAATTACCTCATATTTTGTAGTCCCAGCATTTAGTTTCTTTTATTCTTCTTCAATTCAAGGTAGTTTTCTTCTTGAAGCACTTTCCGGTGTAGTGGCAGCAGCATCACTCAATGTATCACTACCAGTGTTGAGGTTAGTGGCTACTGGGACATCAGATAGTGATGAAGATGAATCAGACGAATTTTTAATACACTTTATTTTCTTGCGCCAATGTACATGCTTACTAAATACCGTCAGACTAGGTCTTGGCGTGTTGAAGGAAAGAAAACTCAATGACTTCTCCACATACGACTTTCACAACAATGACATGGATGTACTCACAAAGGAAACAATACAAATGGTGCAGAATCTATTGTCAACTGTCTAGCAGTGTAGTCAACAGAAAAGCTAACTCTCTTGTGCTCAATTATATCTCTGGCAAGGATGTCTATATCAGGTATATTTAGCGTCTCATATACAAGGTGCGGAACATCGAGTGTCGAAATTATTTAAAAAAATTATTTAAAATAGTTCTATTCACGTCATCCAAATATTTTATACATGGTATTAAACGGGAGAGTCTAAATTTTTCGAAAATGCATTTACCCAAAAATCGATTTTTTCATCGAAAAACTCATTCCGTATACCCTTAGACATCAACTAATATCTCAGTTTCAGCACGATGTGATTTCCAGCAAGATGGCGCGCCACCATTTTACTATCGTAAAATTGTCGCGTATCTCTGGAAGAGTGTGCCGACTTGTATTGGACGTGGTGAAACATTATCCAGGCTACCACGATCACCTGATTTAACCCAGATGGCATTCCAAGTATTGGCTACATCAAAGACAGAGTTTGTTTCTCCGTTTCTGGGAAACGTCGACGGGCTATGACAACTGATGACACAAGCAGATGTCACCATACATCAAGACTTGCTTCAAACGATTTGGCAGGAAATTGATTACGGGTGGGACATTAGACGTACACCAAAAGGTAGCCACATTGATTATATTTAAATAAAACTTGAAGATATACTGCATTCAGTGCTGTATCACATATTTCTGTAAGTTGTATATCTTTTTCACAATTAAATGTTTGTTTTGTACGATTAATTTATAAAAATGGTTCAAATGGCTCTGAGCACTATGGGACTTAACATCTATGGTCATCAGTCCCCTAGAACTTAGAACTACTTAAACCTAACTAACCTAAGGACATCACACAACACCCAGTCATCACGAGGCAGAGAAAATCTCTGACCCCGCCGGGAATCGAACCCGGGAGATTAATTTATAAACACACTGTAATGTGATATGGTTGCCGTGGCTGAGAGAACAATCAGCACAACTTCGTTGTACCGTTTTCCTGTTGCATTTATAATTCGTTCTGTTTCGTTTCACCTCATATTACTGCTCAATGATTTTTAAACGCGAGACTACAGCTATTTACAATAATGCTGTTATTTGCTGCTTTCGGGTTGTCTCTTCGTTAATGTACATCTTTTGCTTTTAAGGAAGTTGCTCTTCGGTAAAACTACACTGCTGATTACGTCCTTAATGTCCTTTTAATCTATGAGTCATGTAAGTTTCCTGTGGACAACAATACCGTCAGTGAGTTGATTGTGAGCACTGCCTCGTGGATGACTGATAAAATGATTACGTGTCATAATCTACTATTACATGTGAAAATCCTTTGGTTTAATACTTGACATGAAATGCATCGTTGCGAGTTGTTTTATACCTTCCACAGTTCTTGTTTCGAAAGGAACCGTAACAGCGGAGCAGACGCCGCTGTCTTTAAAAAGTATCTAACCTGCACACCTGACTGCCTCATTCACCACGTGGCTTACCTCACCGCGCTTTTTCACTCTTCTTTCTACCGTTCCACTTACTTGTTCCTATTTCATTAGGTGGTCACTCTTCCGGAATGTTTCTCTGTCACTGAGCACTGTGTGAGAATGTCGTTAAATTGCAATAGCCAAAAGAGGATTTGTAGTTGTTATTAGAAACGCTTCAGAAAATGAACAACAACAAATTTTCCTTACAGATTTAGTTTTATGGCAGCTTATTAAGCACATTATTAAGGTCGAGGTCGTTAAATGGCCTGACAAAATGTGAACCGGTTCGAGTGAGAGCTATAAAACGAGTCTTAATTGATGCTTGGTCAACAGGAGACAATACTGCTCGTATCTCAGTGGATAGATACATATGTTCCACGTATCATTTATATTATATTTTGTTAGCGTAATTTATTTTTATATGTGGAGCGTGACGAAAATTAGCAAACGCAGTAATAGAACATACTTTTTTACACGTCTGAGAATTTCCTGAATTAAAATGTGTGCTTGTAATGCGGACAGCCATTAACAAGAAAAAGTTTTAGTTCATTTTAACGGTAATTTGTCATGTATTTCACCCCAGTGAATACATGGTCGGAGATTTTTTTTCTCACAATAATCCACTATTGTCAAAGTATAGTGGACATTAATGATGGCCATTTTTCCTTTCTTCGAGTACGTATTGTAGTCGTGATTAAGGATTTTCCAGTCTGAACTGGGATGAATGGCTTACAATAAATTTAATACGTGCACAATGAAGGTGTAGTTAATGCCGAGCTCTAATTATTGTCTCTCATTTGAAATGAAGTAAAATCCAGTTAAAAAAAAAATGGCTCTGAGCACTATGGGACTCAACATCGGAGGTCATCAGTCCCCTAGAACTTAGAACTACTTAAGCTTGACTAACCTAAGGACATCACACACATCCATGCCCGAGGCAGGATTCGAACATGCGACCGTAGCAGTCACGCGGTTCTGGACTGAAGTGCCTAGAACCACACGGACACCGCGGCCGGCCAATCCAGGTTTCAGTATACCATTTTAGAAACGAATGCGAAATTTTCATAAACTCTCCTAAACATGCAGTAAAGGGGTAGGTTGCTGCTCCTGACGATTTGTGCCACAGACGCATGTGCACATGTGGACCAATAGTGGAGTGGGGGAGGAGAAGGCGGCGTACAGCAGCGGCATACATCCTCTACTTTCCTTCATTTACTTCGTTATGTACAATAAAAGCCTAAATTTCGCCTAACAGTCGTTATCTCCTAAATTGCACACATGTGGACTGCAGAATATTTATGTTTCACAAGGAAAAAATTCCCTTCCATTGCCTATGACTCTAAGCAGGCTGTTTAGGTTTTTATGTTGACAACGCCACGTAGTGCTCTGTATGAAAATCGCTGACTGCACTGTGTGCAGTCTGTGGCTGGTTGGACTTATTGTTGGAATATTCGCTAATGTAGCGCTGGGCAGTTGGAGGTGAGCCGCCAGCAGTGGTGGATGTGAGGAGAGGGGATGCCAGAGTACTGAGATGTTACTATGAGCGGACGATCAGGACGTGTGCTCTTCAGAAAAAGGAAATTTGTCAACTTGAATGCCACGAATATATATAATGACTTTTGAACAATATTAAGGTAAATATATCGTTTGTTATCTATCAAAATCATTCATTTGCTAACTATATGCTTATCAGTAGTTAGTGCCTTAAGCAGTTAGAATCTTTTATTTAGCTGGCAGTAGTGGCACTCGCTCTATTGCAGTAGTACAATTAACGAAGTTTTTCGTGAGGTAAGTAATTCATGAAAGGTATAGGTTATTGTTAGTCAGGGCTATTTTTTGTAGGGATTATTGTAAGTCAGATTTCTTTGCGCTAAAAATATTGTGTGTCAGTTTAGTGATGATCAGAATAAATAAAGAAAGAAAGGTCTGAGTACGTTCAGTTTTGCTCAGCTGTTTGAAAATCAAATAACGTAAGAGTTTTTCCATCACTGTCATTATTTACATTCAAAGGGGGAAGTTTCATCTTTCTTTTCAGTCAAAGGGGACGTTTCACGACTAATAAATGCCCTGCATGTCGGCAAACAAAGTGAATTCCTTAGAACTTTGGTTACTGTTTGCTTTGCAGATTCGAACTCCTCTTATCACAGATATGATTCATACTGCCGTCTCTATTAATATTAATCTCATCCCTCCCTCTGTCTCCCCCCCTCCTCTCTCTCTCTCTCTCTCTCTCTCTCTCTCTCTCTCTCTCTCTCTCTATCGGTGTGTGTGTGTGTGTGTGTGTGTGTGTGTGTGTGTGTGTGTGTTTGTGTTTGTGTGTATTGGGGATAGAATCATGAGATGACGCCACTACAAGAGATGTTCGTGATATTTTGTCAAAGTTTTGTAAGTAAGCTGTTTAGGTCTTTTTGTTGGTAACGCCACCTAGCGCTCTGTATGAAAATCACTGATTTCTGTGTGCAGTCTGTGGCTGGTTGAAATTGTTGGAATATTCGCTATTGTAGTGTTGGGCAGTTGGATAGCAACAACGCTTAGCGTTGCTCAGTTGGAGGTGAGCCGCCAGCAGTGGTGGATGTGGAGAGAGAGATGGCAGAGTTTTGAGAAGTTACTATAAGCGAACGATCTGAACGTGTGTCCACCAGAAAAGGGAAATTTGTAAAGATGGATGTCATATGTATCAATTCATGACATCCATCTTTACAAATTTCCTTTTTCTGACGGGCAGACACACGTTCACATCGTTCGCTTATTAAGGTAAATACATTGTTCGTTCTCTATCAAAATCTTTCATTTACTATTTCTATCAGTAGTTAGTGCCTTCAGTAGCTAGAATCTTTTATTTAGCTGGTAGTATTGGCGCTCACTGTATTGCAGTAGTTCGAGTAACGAAGATTTTTCTCAGGTAAGTGATTCATGAAATGTATAGGTTATTGTTAGTCAGGGCCATTCTTTTGTAGGGATTATTGAAAGTCAGATTGCGTTGCGCTAGAAGTATGGTGTGTCAGCTTAGTGATGATCAGAATAAGTAAAGAGAAAACTGTTTGAGTACATTGAGTTTTGCTCAGATGTTAGAAAATCAAATAACATAGAAGTTTATCAGCACAGTCATGCTAAATTTTTCAAAGGGGACGTTTCTGTTTTTGCTGTGGATGCTTGATTGTAATTGTTTTAAGGTTTGTAAGGTTCGTCTAGCTTCGCTAATTAGGAAAACGTGGACTATCAGAGAATGATCTGATGTACTCTTGTCAGGCCTCACTGAACAACAACACAGAAAAGAATGCACGCTGAGGAAGAGTGAGGGCACATGTATTTCACTATTTATAGAATCGATTTATGAACTACAATAATACCATTCGCTGTATTTCAGTAAGACCTGTGTCTGTTGTACAGTGTATGTGGTGGGATACCCGATTATCCACTTCTTAACTGCCAGACACCCTACGGTCTCTTGAGTATTGAACTGTGCTAGAAACGTGCGTATTCAGTTATTGCGTCATGTGCTGTCATGAGTCCGCATCTCGTGGTCGTGGGGTAGCGTTCTCGCTTCGAACGCCCGGGATCCCGGGTTCGATTTCCGGCGGGGTGAGGGATTTTCTTTGCCTCGTGATGGCTGGGTGTTGTGTGATGTCCTTAGATTAGTAAGGTTTAATTAGTTCTAAGTTCTAGGGGACTGATGACCATAGATGTTAAGTCCCATAGTGCTCAGAGCCATTTGAACCATTTCTTTTTGTTGTGATGAGACGTTCGATTACAAAACGTTGCTCTGGGGAAACTATTGTTTTTAAAATGTAACGTATGTTGGAGTAATTACTGCCAGTCATCAGTGGGAAGCCGCCTTTCACCTTGACAAACTTGTCACAAAGGAAAGAAATGTTGCTAGTCTAGTAAATGACGACGGACGATGAAACATTCTGTTGCTAGTCTAGTAAATGACCACGGACTGTGGAACATTCCGTAGAAAATTACTGCAACTAGTTCGAAGGACAGATCCACAGACACACACACACACACACACACACACACACACACACACACACACACACACACACAGACTTATACGTAACGAGCGGAGGCAGCGCTGTTTAATTGCGACAGCCCATGTTGCGAGACGAAATTATCAGAACTGAGCCACTTCTACTTTTACAGAATCGAAGGAGCTGTTCACTGGTGATGGAAAAATATTCCTTCGTTTCTTCCTAAATGTTTACATCTCGTCTGTAATTTCAGGAATTGGGTTGCGAATTGTGGAATTAATATTAAGGTATATAAAACATATTTACTGACTGTTTGATTATTAATTTTTTATTATTTTTACATTGGATGTATGCAGCAGAGGACAATTGTTCGAATTCTTGCTCGTCCATTTAGATTTTGAGTACGTATCGTTACCTTCTGTGTGGTGTTGCAGATGGTTTAATACACAAGGAGTGGTTTATTCTTTGCATTCGTTTTACCAGACCTGAGTAAAATCCGTAATGAAGTAGATGGCAATCGGGTGCAAACTAAGATTTTTGTGTAAGAAACGTAACGAAAAATTTCACAGTTGATTTCACTTAAACAGAAAGAGTGGGAGGGAGGCACTTTGAGACTGAACTACATAAGGAGCCATGAAACGTCGAAGTATGACGTAGAAATGCGTGTAAATTCGGTGAAGATTTCAAGCACTGACAAATGCTTTGAGATACAACAGAATGAGTGATGAAAATTTTGTGTTGCATTTACCGTATTGCTGAGGAACATACCACGTTCTGATACACCTATGTTCTCATTTAGAGGCAACAGCTGAATAAATGATTGAAATTTGTGTTGTATTTATAATATTTTTGAGTAATGTATCATATTACATACTGTGTCGGTTCGAGAACATTTTATAAACAAACTAGATATAATTTGGCGCCCCCGTCCTCCTAGTTCCTCTCCTAACACCTTAAAGATTAAATCTAAATCTAAATATCGCATTTTAAAATAAGTACAACATAGACATTCCAATTCCTGAGATCAAGCAGTAAAGGATCAGTCGCTAATAATATTCATCGCATATCCAGATTTTGGTCGCTGTGTGCCACCTTTAGTATATAGTAAATGTAAGTTAAAACTTTAAAACCGTCTGTATGGACGTGGTCTCAGTTGGACTATTCATGCCAAGGCTGATGTGAACTCTACTGCCTCACATTACATTTATTCCCTCATGGAGTCTGTGGTAAATAATCCACTGGAGTTCAAAAGGAACAATGACGTAAATAATTACAATACTAGAAGAAAAAATGACATTCATTACTACTCTTTCAGGTTGTCCTTAGTACAAAAATGGGTACACAATGCTGCTACTAAAATTTTTAATAACTTACACAATGATATAAAATGTCTGACAGGCAGGAAGATAGAATTTGAAAACAAACTGAAAAAGCATCTACTTGACAACTCATTCTATTATGTAGAACAATTTCTAGTTTTGTAATGTGTAAAATGAGCTGGATAGTAATTGTTAAGTCACAACAGTAATAAAAAAAAAGCGTGTAGCTATATCTACATATTAATGTAAAATGAATCTATAATTCTTTGGGCCTGCTGCGTAATAAATGTCATTCAAGAACATAACAAATTTGTATTACCACTTTCGCAGTTGTGAATGTTATTTTTATTTGAACTATAGCCTTTTCCAGCAATACACCCATCATCAAGTTATCTGTAATAGAACATATTATAAATTTTGCTAAATTGGTTATATTACGTGTGAGTTATTTATAAAAAAAAACGATTTTACACACATTTTCAAGTCCTGGCTTCCATGCAATATCATTCTTTCTGTTGCTGACTGCTTGACACTGAATATATTTTACGTTAATGTTCAAATGGCTCTGAGCACTATGCGACTTAACTTCTGACCTAAGGACATCGCACACATCCATTCCCGAGGCTGGATTCGAACCTGCGACCTTACAGTCGCGCGGTTCCGGACTGAAGCGCCTAGAACCGCTCGACCACCGCGGCCGGCCGGAATTAGATCACCAATTACAAAATACAGGGTGCTATTAAAAAAAGACTTGTTGCTGCTCATACCTTTGTGACGAAGAAAGTTACAAGAAAGACAATCAGTATTTTAACCCCGATCAGATTCTTGTTCCGTTAGGCGCCCAAACCGGCACTTTGCCTATGTATGTCTCTCCCCATAGTGCATGCGCTGTTCAGCATGCCTGCCGCACAAATACAATAAGAGTTGGATAATTTTGGCTAGCCACCAATGAGATTGATTTCTGACTACTGTGCGAGCGTAATTTCTGCTACTACGGGACTGGCGTCTCGTAGGCCCCTCGTTTCGCCACGAGGGCAGTGGAACAGTCTAGGCTGTAAGTGGTCGACCGCAGGTAACCACAGCAAACACGGAGTGGCGCTGTTGCCTCAGAAGTAATGAGAGGCGGACTCCAGCGTCCAGGGACGCGACGTAATTGCCGTCTGGCACGCACTGCGCCTTCGGCCTCCCACCATCCTTCGCTTCTTACTTGAAACGGAGAATGCCCAACTGTGACCTCATCCCGGAAGACATGTAGGCGCGGCGTACCAGGTTGCGCTTCCTACTCTGGACAAGCTGCACTAATGACGAGCCAATCGTTTAGCACAGTTTTACGAGTGAGAGGAAATAATCCGTCCATTTATAGGCGATAGACTGCTATCGAAACTGGTATATCCCATACAGACAGAAAAGAAGGCAACCGCAGAAGTAATTTGCCACTTTATAATTTCATGACAATAGCAACGTCTAACGACCGTTTGATGATGGTATCTGCTATATGACGCCCTTTTTTCAAAAGTCAATTGCACTACCGACTGTTCCTTAGATAGAATGACGCGGCGCTGTGAAACTTTGACATAAACTTTGTACCAAATGAGACTAGTTTTTTTTAGCGAAGGATCTTGTCTCCTTCTCTCTCTCTCTCTCTCTCTCTCTCTCTCTCTCTCTCTCTCTCTCTCTCTCTCTCTCTCTCTTCTCCTGTCTTGTGTAAGACGCACTCTGCGACTAGGAGGTGCGGTATTTTGTTCATGTTTGCACATTTATTGGCATATTGAAAGGGTACAGTACCGCCCGACATTGAAAATAGGTACAACATTCTTCGTTATTCTTGTCAGAACAACATATTTTTTGTAATAATAACTCAATTTCACTTAATACACCGAAGCCGGATACCAGTGTAGGAAAGAAGGACAATTTATTTTCTTAATTGATCACATGTGGACTCCCACAAAGTAAATCCCTATATCCAATTTGGTGAGATCTGCGAAATGAATGAATGTATGGTCGTCTGCTAACCGCAGATAGTGAATATGCAATATATCTTTGAGACGGTTCTTTGGTCACCTTTGGTGGAACCAAAAAGATGAAATTTACCTGAGCTGTGAGCGCCTGAAATGTGGCTGACCAATGCGGTAGCAAGGTGCTCCCCCACTTCGACAGAGGTGCGAGCTGACCTGAAGAATGGCCATATTTTCAGCGACTCTGCCGCTGGATCTTGTGTTGGTAAGACCTGTCTTAGGTGTGCTCCGTAAAGACAAAAAAGTGGAGAGAATGGTTTGCATGTGAAATACTTAAGAGTAGTTTTGGAATAATAATTTCTCTATTTCAGGAACTTTTCTGGGGAGAATTAAATGTCAGGCAGGTAATATTAAGAGGATCATAGTAATGCTTAAGTTAAGCTGAATTACTGGCGTGTATACAATAAGTTGAAAATATTGAAGAAATGGCGTGTGCAGGACTTGAAATTAGAGACAAGCACTTCCACGTGGTGAGTACTGTGTGAGTCTCAATTTGTGTATGAGACAAAGGATACAGAGAAGTGCTAGTCCATGGTATCAGTTGAGGACTCGCGTGTGTGACGAATATGTTCTTAATATTAGTTTGCGTGTTATGTTTCCGTGTGACGCTTCATTCAAACTATAATACTCTGAGAGTGAAGCAAGGTGAGTCAGCCGTCTATCCAGCAACGCCACTTGCTTGCATTTCATAGGAAGATGTGCATATATCCTCCAGAGTTCGTAGTAGGAAAGAAAAGCTACGAAGTGGGGCAGTGTCGTGTGAAACTGGGATGAATACTAAATGAAGTGGGAAAGCTGAAAGTGATGTAATTATAACGTTGTGACTATTCCTTGTGTTGTGTTCCATGTTGCCAGTGTGGTCTATTTCATGTAATTTAAGTATGTGTGGTTTGCATGGGAGAGTAGCAAGATAGGTTCAGAGGCAGTGGGTTATGCATGTTCCTTTTTGTACCGCTCGGTCTGGAGGAAATTTTCGTCATGATGGGTGTGAGAGTCGAAGTGTGAGATATAGCAAAAGATCAACCATCCTATCCAGAAAGTGCACTGTAGTGTTAGATAATTACGAGACCAATGTAAAGCCATGCCCACTGGACGGAGTTTCTCATGTGTTATTGTTGTAGAAAATGTAATGGTGTGTTTAGGTTATAGATTTTATCGGAATGAAAAAGATAGTGAAAAGAAAAAGATTGGTCGCCTTGTTCTTCGAATAGTGTGTAGCCATGACATCCAGAATTTATAATGTGTGCGCCATTCATATTCAGTGCGATGGCCACGTGTTGATCAAAGCCGTTGTATAAGAAAGAAAATGTGGTATTTGCCAGTGCTTAGTGAACAGTCAGAGTTGTGTAAATTACTAATAGTCTTATGTGCGTTATCCGTTTCCGTTGCTTAATATTCACACAGGAGAATAATTTGTAGCTCAATTGTGAGTACTAGAGCTCATGTTACTCGATAAATAAGAATGAATCCGCTCGCTTGGCAGACCACTCATCTTGCAGGCCTGACTGCTTGATGCCACAGCATGAGACGAGACAACGTGGAAGTCTTCATATGGTGATGCGATTGATCGGCCGCCGTTATAGCAGTCTACATTTTTGCATGACCAGTTGAAGAACCTCTCTTCATTATCTTTTCATCATTTACGTAGTCCGATTACGATTCCTTGAATGCATTTTTATGCACGCCAGCGTTGGCGATTCATACCTTTATTAGTAATACATATCTACCATCACCCTATTAACGAAAATCCACGAAAAACAGCGACGCCGATCGTTTTAGCGTTTTGTTTCAAAGTCTTGTCTTTATAATAAAATTTCTTTCTCTCAAAACAGCTTATAGAATTCTTTTACTATCAACCAAACCAGAAACGGAAGAATTTTTTTTTATTTCTGGCACAACCGGCAGTCATTTGACAAAAGTGCAACTGTCGATTAAAACAAATGAAGTTACTTTCAAATATCCTCGCTGTAGGGTCATGGGGTGATTATAGACAAACGAGACAACTCGTGGCTGAAGTGACTGATCACAAACTACGGTCGGCGGAAAACCTACTACCCCACCAACTCCTTCCACTGACACCCCTACGTACGGTGCAGAGCGCTGACATCTAAAGAGTGGAAATGTCAAACGTTGTAAGAGCCAAATCTCTGGTTTTTCAGGAGAATCAAAAAAAGAATGTATTTCTTTTTGTACTTAACTTATTTGTATCCAAGAAAATGAGAAGTCATTCTGATACTATAAAATTATCACTGTCTAAACATTCATGGTGGTGTCTGTTTGTACTATATCGTGTCTCCCTACCACTTTCGCGCAACGACGCTCTGAGTGTGTTTTTTAGGGAATTGACTAGTTTGAACCTGGGACCTGTTGCTGGTAAGGAGACGCCAGACATGTAGAATTCAGAAGAGTTCTAATGTTACTTAAAAACCGACTTGATTGCAAATATTTTTATTCATATGACCGGTTTCGGTTCATTCAGAACCATCTTCAGATCTGATATTTCAGTTACAGGAGTAACCCGTCCAAATCCAGCAGTTGTCACATGCTACGTCACATTTGGAGGAAGTTTCTTAGAGTTCCATGGGTTGCAAAGAGAACGAAAAGGTTGACATTGTAGCAAACAAAACTAAATTGCTCTTTGGATGGTCTGATACTAAAACAATAACTGACTTACTTCGGGCATTTTATGAGAAGACATGACGGGCTGGAAAAGAACTTGATACTGGGTAAGATCGAAGGCATGAGGAGGAAAGGCCCTCAAAGAATTGATGGAACCACGTAAGTAACGCTTTCGAACTTGGAAAGTCTTAAGGAGATAAGTGTAGGGCAGAAGAATGTGGTATGCTTTAGTTCATGGGGTCAGGGGAAGAAGGAATAGAATAGACGAATAGAGATTGAAATAGAACAATGTGTAACTAGTGTTAATGGATAAAAGCTGAATCCAGGCGGGAAAAATAATATTTTTAAGGCACGTTTTGCTTGTCGTAAGAAGAGAGTGAATGAAAAACACGGACCTTGTTCAGCAGCTAAACATCGGAAGTTTTGAAGAATTTGGAGAGAATAAAGACGAATGGGTGAACCAGGTGGAAAGTCAGCGATATGTAGTGTTTCCTTAAATAGTTACTATGACTCAGAAGGAAGAAGAAATGCTGGTGGAACACAAGCACAATGAACACAACAGGTACTGATGTCACAGCGAGCTACAAGATCGGGTGTTTGATCGACTAAGAGATGGAGGGGGGGGGGCTATGGAGAAGAGTAACAGTGGTTTGTACAGATGGACTTGAACATGGAAGCACCCTGTGAAAAGTATGCTTGAAGACAAATGCAGATGCCACCAAGCCTTCAGGTTGTCCTGTTGTCTTTGATCATAGAAGGCGCCAGTGCATTGCCCTCAATAAGTTGCAAGTGTCAATAGTGACCAGAACAGTGTTCTGTGTGGTAGTGTGTGTATTACGTCGTAGCTAATTGAATTCGAACCTGCGCAAATTGTTGGTGTCTGTATTGTGGGTGCTTGCGCAGCAAAGGTCGCCGAAGTGTTTCGTGTTTCAAGAGGCACCACATCGTCGACGATTTATAGCGCACACAGAGAAAGCGGAAAAATACGATCCTCTAAGCCACAAAGCGGACGAAATTGTGTGTTGAGTGATCGCCAAGGACCGTCGTTGAAATGGATTGCGACGAAAAATAGCAAGGCCGTCAACTGCAAAAGTCACCGCAGAACTGGATGTCGTACTCTCGAACCGTGTCAACACCAAAACAACACGAAGAGAACTCCGGAAGCAGACAATTGCTGGGCGAGCTAGAATTCCAAAACCACACAACGGTAATGTAAATGCCCACAAGAGGAAAACGTGGTGCCGAAGTCATAAAACCTGGACAACGGAGGGATGGGAGTCGTTTGACCGGACGATACGTGTTGCACATTGTTTCCAACTACTAGCCGAGTTTACACTCCGAGAGTGTGGCGGAGATTCGATGGTGATTTAAGGCATCATACTATGATATTCCAGGGGCCCCATGGGTACTCTGCAAGTCTGCATCATGTCGAGTATTGTGTGACCATTTTGGCTGATCTGATACATCCCATGGACACAATGTTTGTTCCCCAATTGCATGCTGTGTTCCAAGACGATAGTTCTTCTGTTCTCTCAGCTCGCATAATGCAGGACTGGTTTTATGAGCACAGTGTGAATTGTCGCATCTGTCCTGGCTACCACAGTAACAAGGGCTCAGTATTACTGAGCTTTTGTGGTTTAGTTTGGCGAGAATGGTGTGTGATCTTTATCCACTTCCATCAACATTACCTGAATTTGCAAATATTTTATTAGAAACAATGACATCAGATCCCCCTCCATAAGGGACTTGTGTAAGTCATTACTAGACACTGGAAGCTGCTTTGAATGTGGCCGAGCGGTTCTAGGCGCGTCAGTCTGGAACCGCGCGACCGCTACGGTCGCAGGTTCGAATCCTGCCTCGGGAATGGATGTGTGTGATGTCCTTAGGTTAGTTAGGTTTAAGTAGTTCTAAGTTCTAGGGGACTGATGACCTTAGATGTTAAGTCCCATAGTGCTAAGAGCCATTTGAACCTTTCTTTTCTGCTTTGAATGCCAACGGATTTTCTACGCCTTGTTAGGCAAGAGTGTGTTGTGCTTTTGGTTCTTAAATATTTCCGTGCACTTCCTGTAGGTGCACCCAATAAATGTGTGTTAAAGTGCTCTTGCCCTAAGATAGCAGTCTTAGAAGGAGATGTCCGCAGCAGTGAGATCGACCTTTTGTAACCATCTAAAGGGCCATGTATATTAATATCCGAGGTGTCACACCCTGCACCCTTTTACCCTGGTGGACCTTCATTTGCGAGCAACTGACGAAATAAATTTCAAAATTTAATTTTTTTGTGGCTCTTAAAACAGTTAAAAATGTGCTGGTTTGGGGAATGTTTGCGTCGTGTACTGGATAGCGTAAGGTATTTGTGTGCAAATGGAAGCGGGTTCGAATCTCAACAAGTATCCCAATTCTTAAATTTTTATCGAAATTACTTCCAGCATCATTTTTTATCAATTAATTGGTTGAAATATAATTTTTTAATTATGTTCCTATATCACATCATTTTGATCATCATATCAGCTTCTTAATTTGCGTTCATTTTTTTCCCTATCACTCTTTTTCGGCTTGAAATTATGTGAATTTAATTTTATGTATCAATTTCAATTTAATTTCTTTCATTTCAACATCCTATTTTTACCATCCATTCATTATTTTTATTCCTAATTTTGTTTGAATTTCGTTTTACTTATATCTTCTTGCGTTTAAATCTTTATGTGCGTTAAATTGTCCATAGTTCAATATGAATTCAAGTTATGTTTAAAATGGTTGTAATACGACTACAAAAATCACATCTTGAAACAAAAGCACCTTTTTGACACCGCTGCCCAGTCGTTATAAATATATTAGTTCGTCTTATGTTTTTAACCGATATGTCGTCATTTTCAAAAATTATAATAGATAAATTTAATTCAATTCACATTCACAAAAATTCCGACTGGGAAACTAGTGGTGTAAAGAAAAAATGAGAACAAATGAAGAAATTGATACGAAGGTTAAAAATGGTATGACAAAGGAATATGAATTTTTAAAAAAAGTACATTTAAAGCAATTATTGAATAAAAATAATGATCAGTGTGATTTCGATAAGAAAGTAAAAATAAAAAGAAATATTTATTGAGTACCTGACAATATTCGAACCCGCGCCCTTTTGATTGTGATGGCCTAACCCCACACGTTACACCACGTGATCAGTGTATAAAAACGTACGTTTTCTACTTTATTGAGCGCCATGTAAAATTCCAATTTATTTCGCCGATTACTCCCAGATAAGGCCCCACTAGGGTGAAAGGCTGCAGTATGTGATACCTGCGATCTTAACCTACATCACCGTACTGATGGTTGCAAGAGATCTATGCCACTCATGGGTACCTCTCCTTGTTAGTCGCGATCGACGAACAGAGCTATAGTATTAATGGGTAGCCATTACTAAACCTATTTCATGTGAATAAACCACGCAGGGACTCGTGTTTGGAGACAACACGGTACTCTAAGAAGTCCCTGCACCAGGGTAACTCGATCGTTGCTGGCGCCGTGCGAAGCGGCCACAGCCTCCGAAGGCTGCTAAGGTGCGCGGCTGCTGACCTTGGCGACGTCGAGAAGCTTCCGGTGGGCTGGATGTTGAGGCGGCGCCGTGACTTCGCCCGGACGGCTCCTCGTCGGTGCTTTTCCAGAAGGACTCCTGACGGACGCAAACAAGACAGCGAATCCAGCATCTATGCGTGCCTCGGGAAAACAATCCGCCCTTTGCCTTCACCGGGTCGAGCCTTTGTCCCACGCACACCGCTGCTAATGGCTAGGCTAGCCTAAATCGCGCACTGCTTGACGGAGATTATTACTGGTGTCCCACCACAACAAACACGCCTCTGACGTAATCTGTCTGTTCGAGAACGTCATTGTACCTCTTACGGTGATTTCCGTAAATGAAGAAAAATCTCGAGTATTCATCCGGGTGGCACCGTTCAGATGATGCAATATTTTTCCAGGCGTTTTTGGCGTCAATAGACGTCACTCATTAAAATATTCTAGACCAATATCAACAAACATCAGCAAAAACTAAGACCGAGATCAAACAACTTCCTGTGGCGGGAAACCACAGCTCAGAGACATTATGAATAAAAATAACATCACTCAACACCCAATCGCCGCTCAAATTATCATAAAAATTATAACAATTAAAAATTCAAATAAGATGCGGTGTTTCTAAAAGCCGCCTAAGTGTATAAGGTGCATTACTCGCAACTTCCGCTTTCACGTCAGTATACACTCATCTTCAGATTTATAATGGTTACATATCCATACTGTAAGTGGACAGTTACGAGTACCAGCTTTCAGGAAGTTACCCACGTGAAGAGTCAAACCACATTAGTGGACTATCCTAATAAAATTGAGTAAACCCAAAAGATTCTTGTGAAAATGTACAAAGCGTGACTGCTGAATGAGTGAGGCGGGACAACATCCGAACGATAAAAGTTCCAATAGACACCAGCTGTACCAAACTATATAAACAAAATTTAAAGTCTGTGTGATGTTTGTACTTCAGCCGTCTAGCTAGCATGTCGATGTGGTGTAAACAGACCGTAGAGGCCAGCAATACACTGTTTCATTTATTTCATTGTATACAAGTAGCTCTTACAATATATCCTTCGGAGTGTTATCTTGTCTGGCTTAGTGAACAGTCATAATTTTACATTTTGAAAATAATCTTTTGGCTATACTCAATTTTCTTAGCACAACCCACTACTGTGGTTTGACTCTCAACGTGTACAACTTCCCGAAAGCTGGCACTCGTAAATGTCCATCTACAGTTTGGAAATGTAACCGTTACAAACCTGAAGATGCGTCTATATTGACATGAAACTGGTAGTTCCGAATAAAGTGCCTTTGTACAGCTATGCGGCTTTTGGAAACACATAATCATTCTTGACTTTTTAATTGTTATAATTTTTATGATAGTAGGAATGGTTATTGAGTGTTGCATGTTGTTACTGTTAATCACAGGAAAAATCAGAGTTAGTAACGCATAAGCGTTGATAAGGAACTGAAGTACGTCGTTAACAGACTAGAGAGGCACTAAAAATACCACATAAACGTCCGAAGCAGTGAATTCCATTGAAATTAAAAGACAACGGTACATCTGAGAGTTGGGCAGTTGACACTGTGAGACAAGCCAACTGAGTTTGTTACTTTGTTGCAATGGCGACAAAGTATTGTGTTGTTGGGCATCTGAGACTATGAAATTGAGATGAGGCAACTGAGTTAGTTAGCTGGTTGCAATAGTGACAAAGTACTGTCGTGTTCACCCACGGACCTCATGTAGGCACCTCTTCAAGGAGCAAAGCATTTTAACTGCTACATCACAATACATATTTTCACTAATGAAATTCATCATAAATAATCCATCACAATTTGACAAGAACAGTGATGTATATATCTACAACACTAGAGGGGAAAAAGGACCTTTATTACCCATTGTTAAAGCTGTCAGTGCCTCAGAGAGGAGTTCAATATGGAGCAATAAAAATGTTTGATCATTTGCCCAACAACATAAAATGTCTGACAGACAGCAAAGCAAGGTTTAAACCTGATTTAAAATCATTTCTTCTGGACAGCTTCGTTTATTCCATTGACGAATTTATGCTAAAAAATCGGCACCCAGACCAAACCCTCCTTTTAGGTGTAGGCTGCAAAAAAAAAAAAAAAAAAAAAAAAAAAAAAAAATGTTCCCTTGAGTGGCGCCGACTCAACATGTCTTCAAGATGGCTCCTACACTTGACGTGACGTTCGTCAGAAGCAACGTGCTGTCATAGACTTCCTGTGCTGTGAAAACGAGTTAGTGGGATACACCCACAAGAGGTTGAAAAAGGTGTATGGAGATGCTGCTGTCGATCGCAGTACAGTTGGCCGGTGGGCAAGAAGGTTACGTGATGAAAGCGGGAAGGCAATATTGAGGATTGTCCTCGCAGCGGCAGGCCTCGTACTGCACACTCTCCAGACAATGTGAAGAGAGTTCACGAATTGGTGACGCACCACAGTGGACAAATCGTCAAGCTACGTTGGGATAGGGGAAGGAAGTGTTTGCAGAATACTAAAAGTGTTTGCGTTAAGAAAGGTTTGTGCCAGGTGGGTTCCGAGGGTGTTGACAGTGGCTCACAAAGAAACAAGAAAAACGATGTGCAGCGAACTTTCGGAACAGTACGAGAATGGCAGAGATGAATTTCTTGGAAGAATTGTGACAGGTGATGAAACATGGCTCCATCAGTTTTCACAAGAGACGAAGAGGCAATCAATGGAATGGCATAACGCAAATTCACACAAGACAAAAAAAAAAAAAATCAAAACCACACCTTCTGCTGGGAAAGTTATGGCTACAGTGTTTTTCGATTCCGAAGGACTCTTCCTTGTGGGCATTATGCCAAGTGGAACCACCATATATTCTGATGCATATGCGACGACACTGAAGATACATCAAGCTCGATTGAGTCGTGTTCGACCACATCGGCAAAAGCAGGATTTTATGCTGTTGCACGACAATCCACGGCCACATGTCACCCAAAAAACCATGGAAGCGATCACAAAACTCGGATGTACAACACTGAAACACCCGCCTTACAGTCCTGACCTGGCTCCATGAGACTATAATCTCTATGGGAAACTGAAAAACTCTCTTCGTGAAACAAGGTCTGAAGATGATGACTCCATTGTGCACGATGTCAAACAGTGGCTCCAACAGGTTGGTACAGAATTTTACAGGCGCTGGTTCCAAGGTGGCGTAAGGCAGTTGAGAGATATGGAAATTTTGTGGAGAAATGAAAATATTGTTCCTAAAGGATGTATCTACGTACTGTAAAACTGTCAAACATGTAGATGGATTTAAGAAAATAGTGTGCATTTGTTTTGGAGTGGCCGTCTTACTGTTTAACAGTCAACTGAAATCAAGCAGCAAGAGGAATGGGAAAGGCAAGTGATTATAACACATTTGAACAAGGATAAAACATCAGGACCAGATGTCGCACATGTGCCGCATTGACCATAATTCCTCGACTCCGATGAAATCGAATTCTCCATGATAAACTATCAAGGTCAACAAGTGTGAACGAAACGCGCCGCTGTCCTTTAGCTCGGGTTACAGCACCACTGGTCGCTAGAAGCACCAGAAAAGTCACCTGCACAAAGGATCTCCCTAAACTCATTGCTAGACTCCGAAGGCAGGAGAAGAGTACGAGGTGCATTCAAGTTCTAAGGCCTCTGATTTTTTTTTCTAATTAACTACTCACCCGAAATCGATGAAACTGGCGTTACTTCTCGACGTAATCGCCCTGCAGACGTACACATTTTTCACAACGCTGACGCCATGATTCCATGGCAGCGGCGATGGCTTCTTTAAGAGTCTGTTTTGACCACTGGAAAATCGCTGAGGCAATAGCAGCACAGCTCATGAATGTGCGGCCACGGAGAGTGTCTTTCATTGTTGGAAAAAGCCAAAAGTAACTAGGAGCCAGGTCAGGTGAGTAGGGAGCATGAGGAATCACTTCAAAGTTGTTATCACGAAGAAACTGTTGCGTAACCTTAGCTCGATGTGCGGGTGCGTTGTCTTGGTGAAACAGCACATGCGCAGCCCGTTCTGGACGTTTTTGTTGCAGTGCAGGAAGGAATTTGTTCTTTAAAACATTTTCGTAGGGTGCACCTGCTACCGTAGTGCCCTTTGGAACGCAATGGGTAAGGATTACGCCCTCGCTGTCCCAGAACATGGACACCATTATTTTTTCAGCACTGGCGGTTACCTGAAACTTTTTGGTGGCGGTGAAACTGTGTGCTTCCATTGAGCTGACTGGCGCTTTGTTTCTGGATTGAAAAATGGCATCCACGTCTCATCCATTGTCACAACGGACGAAAAGAAATTCCCATTCATGCTGTCGTTGCACGTCAACATTGCTTGGCAATATGCCACACGGGCAGCCATGTAGTCGTCCGTCAGCATTCGTGCCACCCACCTGGATGACACTTTTCGTATTTTCAGGTCGTCTTGCAGGATTGTGTGCACAGAACCCACAGAAATGCCAACTCTGGAGGCGATCTCTTCAACAGTCATTCGGCGATCCCCCAAAACAATTCTCTCCACTTTCTCGATCATGTCGTCAGACCGGCTTGTGCGAGCCCGAGGTTGTTACGGTTTGTTGTCACACGATGTTCTGCCTTCATTAAACTGTCGCACCCATGAACGCACTTTCGACACATCCATAACTCCATCACCACATGTCTCCTTCAACCGTCGATGAATTTCAATTGGTTTCACACCACGCAAATTCAGAAAACGAATGATTGCACGCTGTTCAAGTAAGGAAAACGTCGCCATTTTAAGTATTTAAAACAGTTCTCATTCTCGCCGCTGGCGGTAAAATTCCATCTGCCGTACGGTGCTGCCATCTCTGGGACGTATTGACAATGAACGCAGCATCATTTTAAAACAATGCGCATGTTTCTATCTCTTTCCAGTCTGGAGAAAAAAATCGAAGGCCTTACAACTTGAATGCACCTCGTACATCGTAAGGGAAGTGACATCTTCGAATTGCGAAAGGTCACCCTTTATGAAATGGAACAACGTGAATGGTATCTGTCACCACACCGGGAGGAACGGTTCGGTACATATGCGCAGTGGCACATAATGGTTTCTATCGGTCCTGGGCTAACACAGGGAGATTATCTTTTAGATGCAGTACATCACAGTGTACACAGCATGTTAACATAGAACTCCCATTGAACTGAAACTTCGATGTAATAAGACGGTTCTGTTGTTAGTAAGGCCGACGGTTCTAAATTGTTTGAACAAAAGTAGACAGTCTTCTTAGAAGTTCTGTATCATATTCAAGATTTCATGCAGGATGTATATGCTGCTATCTTCAGTACAAGAATAAAATGGAAAATTTTGTTTACTATGGTTGTGTTCAGTCTATTGTCGGGGAAAGATGTTACCAGAAAGATATGTGGCGTCAGCTCAAGAACTTTGTGTACGTCATTTATCAAGCACTTCAGAATTTTCCGTCATCCATGTACATACCCTTAATAATACGCCGTCATTCAAAAGAAACTGCCGTATTCACTTAGTGGGCAGGAGATAGAATATCGATTTGTACGTGGCTAACATTTCTGTAATCATTGTACTGAATAGTGTGCACTATTCCGCGGGCTCCATTCTTAACAGACTTCTAGCTGGGCTGCAAATGCAGGAGATAAAACCTCATACCATGGATTACAAAATAGCATAGGATGATACGGATTGAAGACAGTAGTGTGCGATGATTAGATATCATTCCAGTACCTGTGAGTTTCTACGGTTATTGAACGGTGATATATCTGGATGAGTTTCCAGTACTTTCTACCACTGGAAGCTCTTTCCACAAAGAACCGCTTCTGTCATCATGGTGGAATCTGGTATTGAACACAACTTGCGACGCATCTGTAACGTAACATTATAGTTCAAAATACAGCTTCTAGGATTAGAAAATCACATGATGCGTTCTTTTGATAGTGCATTACTTCAATACATAATATTCAGATACACCACCAAGCAATGCGTGTCAAAGTAAACGGTAGCTGCACTAATTTGAAGAAAGGAGAATTACTAATTGAGCTATAATAAAGCGAACTGCAGTAAGACTATTACTGACCAGGCATATGAAGGTAACTACCGTACAGCAGACATCACAGTTTGTTATTACTGTGTGCAGAGTGTAACACTATCTAATCCCATGTGTCTCAACCTTTTTTCCCTTTGGGGCACATAAAAGTGCGTTTAAAATTTTCATTACACGCCTGCTTGTGATTTTTTTCCCTAGGGGAAAAACAGCAAACAAATAAAATACATACGTACATAGACTTTTTTTGTTATGGAGCTACTACGAGATGTATTTTTAACAAATTTATTACCTCAAGATAATTCTTTTATGTTCAGGAAGGTATTAGAAATCTTGCGACGTTCGTGACATGTATTAGCGACACATTAATGTCGCGATACGGTAGTTGAGAAACGCTAGTCTAGCCATGCGTGACTCAGACGCATAAAAGTATCTACTACAGGGTACATCTTGCATAATGCTGTTTACCGGTGCAAAGAGGCAGTTGTGAGATACCACGTGCAGGCAGTTACACTCGCAGTTAACAGAAACGATCTGTTTCTCATAAAAGCCCTGCTATTGTTCCTGCACATACCCTCCGGAAAATTACTGAAGAAGAAAACAAAGCACTTCTACCCATACTGTAGATTGATTCTACTACCTTTAAAATGAATTTACAGTTTTGCGCCGGCCAGGGTGGCTGAGCGCTCCTAGGCGCTACAGTCTGGAACCGCGCGACCGCTACGGTCGCAGGTATGAATCCTGCTTCGGGCATGTATGTGTGTGATGTCCTTAGGTTAGTTAGGTTTAAGTAGTTCTAGGGGACTGATGACCTCAGAAGTTAAGTCCCATAGTGCTCAGAGCCATTTTTTACAGTTTTTCCCGCTCGTATCCTGTTAGCCTCACCATGAATCTCAAGGAATGGTCTCATTTGGCCAAATACGTCAGAGTTGCACTACTGATTACTAAGCCTTTGGGGGTAAGCTCACGAGAAACATTGCACGTCTATAGTATATATTCTTCACAGTGGGCATCACAGCTGCGAATTTATTAAATGAAAGCAGAATTTTTACACCGAAACCAACGGAAGTGCATTATGCGAAAACGCCACTACTGGCATAGTCTGGCATCTTGCTTCTAGCTAAACACTCGATAATGGCTAAAAATACGAACTAGTTGCATTATAAAAAATTACGCGAATGGCGGTGGCCTTTTTCGGAAGGCCACCGTCATTCGAGTAATACTGTTTTGAAACAGAATTACCAATCTTGAGAAATTTGTAAGAGATTCCAGAAAATAATCTCGAATCGGTATTTGACGGCCAGTCGTCCATGAGGTCATAAGAAACGGACTCTCATGTTTCAGATGGAACAGGAGAAAAAGTAAAGCAAAAGTAAGCCACGGGATATCTAAATTCACACGCATTCGGAAAGGCTTTATTGACAACCAGTTCTTGGAATTTCGAAACGTCAGAAGCTAATACGGCCGGAATAATGTTTATACATATTTCCGAAGTTGTGGTTTGAGAAGCACGAAAGTTTAAGAGATATAATTATGTCAAATTTTTGCAATATAATGTCCAACTGAAGACCTATTTAGCGGATGTACTTTTTTGTCTGCTTCCTCCAAATCTATTTTTCTTCTCGCTACTGCTTTCTCCTTCTTTACCTGCACAGGCTTTTTCCTCTTTCTTCTAGAAGATCTAGTGCTTGGTTTTTGCATAAACGTTTTTGTCACAGTCATGAATTTAGTTCAGTCCTGCATAATGTTCGTAACCGGATCTCTAGGTATCTTTTTGTTCAGTTTTCACTGAGAGAGAAAAAAAAAAAGATTTGTTTGATAAGTCTACAGGTGTTCATTCTGGTAATTTTGCTGTAAATTTTCTGCTATCGGAGATTTTGTTTGATATAAACTGTGTGATTTTCTTTTAATAAAATTCTTCTTGGACTTCTTTCTTGATTTAATTTGGGAATTTCTTCCAGAGACAAAATTTTTCAGTCCATGTTTTAAACACAATTACCGTGATTTAATGTCTTAATTTCGCCAGCACATTCTAACATTATGTGATTGCCTTATCATTTTAAATCATTCACTAATGGAGCAGTCGCTCGGCAACAGCTACAGTTAGCAAATAATGTTGCGAGAATGTAAAAGGTGAACGACCTGTGACGTAACTTGTTTATTGTCGAAGCGCCGTTAGAGATGCAGTGAGTTATTGACTTTGAAACCGCGGCGCGAAAAACGGACAAAAGAAGAACACTTTTACACATTTTCTTTTTTTTATGTACGAGATATTCTCGATGAACAGTTACTCATTCTTGTCTTGTCTCTTGTAACTTGTGTCGGACGCGCATGTCTTGCCGCCGTATTATTATCGTTCAAAATAATATTATTTCAGTGTAAAGTGCAATACTAAAAGTGCAATACTGCATAGCAGTAAATTTATTGTGCGACGTGTATGTGAAAACGTCAAAGGAATTACTGTCATTACCAGAAGAGAAGTGCCAGTCAAAAACGGCATCCATGTTAAATCTTTCATTGCAGTGTAAGTTCTTCTATTAATTGCCATAAATTCAAATTTAAATGGAATTGGTGTATGGACTATTTATTTAGTGTAGAGTCTATGTCTCACTCGTTCATGAAGTTATTTAATTTTCTTTGTGTTTCTGCCAAATAGAGAGTTCACAGTCACGAATTCTTTCGTCGAAATCGGACGGAAGTTGTATGCTGCGAAATATTTCCCCCGCGCCTCATTCTACTAGTAAATGCATGATAAACTACAGTCCCTTAGGAAATTCATGTTGAGCTATCCAAAAGTAATTATATTTTGAATAGGTATTTACTCTCCTCTGCAATGAAACTTCCGACTGATCAGACGATCCAACAAGAGGCAGCCGCACACGGTCGGCGTTTGCAAATATATTTCCACCGCTGATTATAGCTGTATGTTGCAGCACAAAAGAAACATATTGTTATAATTAGCGACTACGAACGGGGACGTTTATAACGTATGTTTATGTATACACATTTCGTAAACAAATCGTTATAACATCTATTGCGCCTTTTTTTATTCTAGTTGTTAAACTTGATTCTGGAACTGGTTTGTATGTTTCATATTACCTTCATTGATCCACATTCTACTTTGTGACGTTGTGTAGCACAGCCTTGTCTAATTGCTAAGTTAAATGCACTTCAGTTACATGAGAACGCTTAACTACTCACTTGACGTCATATAGCTACTGGAGATTGTGAATATAGCTTAATATTTTAAGTTGCTGATAGGACATTAGGCATTCACACTATTGTACGATTTTATTCATAGGTCTTCTGCTCCGCATTGTGTGGAACACAGATCGACCATATCAGTTATTCGTAACATTTAAGGTGAGTTGAAGTAGTGTGACTCACTTTGTCTTGGTCAGAAAGTGTGTTAAGCTTATCTATTACAGATGTTTACACGTGACTGTTTATTCAATAAAAATATAGAAAACTGCAACCAGTTACAGTTTGGAATACAAGTTTTTTCCATTTACTAGTCTTCGAACCTTTTCAGGCTGGTCTCCTGATAATGCACGTTGAAGCTACGGTATTATGCTGGGTATTGACTCCTTGAAACGAAGAGAGGTAAAAAGCCTATCATTTGTCGCCTCGAGTAACATCTGTACGGCGAGTTGTATAGAAAAAGATCTGTGTTACTTACAAAGAGAGTATGGGCGGCTTTGTAATTGGTACCCATCTGGAGGCTTCTATTGTGTTCGCCAACTGATTACGGTAACTCACATTACGCTAAGAGTATAAATGTACAGGGTGAATCACCTAAACTTAGCACCACAAATATTGTGGAAATAGAAAATGCTACTGATACGTCATTTTCACAGAATGGATTGGTGGTCTGCGGCTCGTAATGTTAGCCAACACTCAGCTTTTAATAATACTTGGAAAGTATACGTTTTGTGCAAACACAAACTTTTTTAGTGGAACTGTGCGTATTGACATTAACAAATTAAAAGTAGGGTAAATTAGAATGTCAGGTTTTTTTTTTTTTTTTTGAAGGATTCTAGTCCGAGTCATTCGCGAGATGTTGTTTTTTGAAAAGTTTCCACGCCTACGTTTGTTTGTGCCATTTAACCCGTATAGTTGCTAGGTACGATGTTGTTATGTTTGCTTACCGTGTACTTGTGTGCACTGCGACTTGCTGGTCAATTAGTGTATGTCAGACCAAGCAGTAGGTTGAGAGTGGACGATGGGATTTCCCAATGCGGAAAAAGGCGATATGTTCATTGTATATGGAGAATGTAGGAAGAACGCAATTCGTTTTTGTATGGGGTATGCGACAAGATGTCCCAACAGACGTCAACTATCTCAGCATTTATCAGCCCCTTCAATCAGTTACGGAAAATTGGTAGTGTTACATTTAAGGAGACAACTTAACAGAAGGAAACAAGTGACGACAGAAGAGGGGGAAATAATATGTGCTTGTGGTTGCAGTAGATCTGCACGTTGGCTTCCACTCAATCGCGCGAGGAAGAGGTGTCAGTCAGGCAAGTGTCATACGCGTTCTCCATTGACATAGTTTCTTTCTTTATTACATCTCTCTTCATCAGGAGGTGCACGAAAACGATTACGAGAATCGTGTTAGCTTCTGTACATGGGCATTAAGACAGGTTACTCCAGATGAATCATGTGTCTTGTTTACTGATGAAGCCACATTTTCCAGTCATGGCCAGGTAAACCGGCGAAACATGCACTATTGGTCTGTTGAAAATCCCTGTTGGCTTCGTCAGGTGGGGAGTCAGCGACCACGAAGCGTAAATTTGTGGTGTGGGATAGTGAACCATTAGCTCATAGGCCCGTTTTTCATAGACTGAAAATCGAACGCTTACAAAAATCGCAACCTCCTAACATACCATCTTCCACGGATGCTAGAAGACGTTCCTCTGCAGACTGAGGGAAATCTGTGGTACCAACATGGTAGACGTCCAGCTCTTGGCGCAACGAACTACTACGTCATGTCATCACGAATTGTTTCAAAGTCGTTGGATTGGAGGCAGAGGTCGTGTACGTTGGCTGATCAGTTCCCCGGTTATGACGCCTGTAGACTTTTTTCTGGGAGAAAACGGAAAGACGCTGTCGACAACGGAATACCTACTACACCCGTTGACATGCAGCGAAGTATTACTGCAGCCTGCTGGGACATCTCCTGTGAAATGCTAGCAGGTGAGCAGCAGTAGTTCCATACCAGAGGGGAAGCGTGTATTGCCCCTGCCCGTGGTCATTTTGAACTCAACCTGTAATTGTTTCGTTACCGGTCAGAGTCCATACGACTAGTGTATACCCTTGTGTTGTTCTTTAGTGTGTGCTAACACAGGTACTGTACAAATGTAGGTGTTGAAACTTTTCCAAATACGGTATGTCGTAAACTACTCGCACTAGAATCTTGCAACAAACACCACTAACATTCTAATTTACCATAATTTTAGTTTGTCAATGTCAGCAGCCATTGTCTCATTTACAGAAGTGTATGTTTGACAAAAAATACAATTTCTAAGTTCTATTACGATCTGTTAATTGACTAACAATACGAGCCGCTGACTACCAATCCATTCTGTGAAATGAAATGGAAAAGACATATCAATAGCATTCTCTATTTCAGGCTTAGGTGATTCACCCTCAATGAAGCAATTGTTACGATATATCGCCAGCATCCAGCATGTTCTATATAACTGTTGAATGTTACAAAGATGTGATGTAATTCCATCACAGACAATATTCGTTTTTGTGTGTATGTAATACAACCGAAGTGTAAGTATATACTTTGACCAGACGTGGTGTTCACATCAGAGCAAAAAATAAATTGGTAACATTCATGGTGAAACCTTCAGCTGTCATTTGTTATGGACAATTCGGTACTGTATTCGGTCAATGACCATTATCAAGCTTAGACAAAAACGAATAAATCAAACTATTAGAGATTACACAGCTTAAGAGGAAATATGAGGTTCAATAGCATGTCACGTACTGGCATAAACGGAAGAAAAGTTGTACCACAATTTGAACAAAAGTAATTTGCTCTATCAAACCCATCATAGTATGTAAAGAATTTCTCACAATAATATCTGTGTACGAAACTTTTCGTCAAGAGTCAAGTCCACATCGACAACTAGTTATACACTGACAGATATAACTAGATAAAACTATAGAACATGCTACCTATTGCGGTATCAGTTTACTAAGAGGTACAATATGAACTTTGGTTCTAAGTAACCAGTGTACATTAGTGAGTTAGATCGTGAAACTCCATATTTACATTTCTAAACATTAGAAACTTTTTGATAAAGAATGTGAACATAGACATTAAAACTTTCTTACACTATGAATTCGACAAACCCAATTAAGGATCTGGGTGGGGGATGATGTTTGGGGGGGAGGGGCAACTTTCTAAACAGTAGAAATTTTTCGATGAATGTAAGTATAGGACACACTACAGGGAAATGAGGAGGAAACAGTGCTAATTTATTATTTTTTATTTCTTCATTTTTCTTTATTTCTTTTATTTTATTTATTTTTTGTTTTATTTTATTTTTACTAATTTTTCCCCTAGAGAAGGGGTTGGAAGTAAGTGGGACAATCAGCTGATAGAACGATGGGGATAAACAGTCCAGTAACCCTACACTTTAAACAGTGACATAAATGACTTAACTTTATACAGGCACTTAACAGATGGGAACAGGAGGGGGGGTGGCGGATGAGAGGATGGCATAGGCAGATTTCATTTCTCGAAATTAAATATCACCTCCAGGATTTGCTGGCCATGACCTAACGAAATAAAACTATACAAGACATAGGAACACAGAGGGTTGGAGGGTGCTGCGTCGGGAATGGATCTGATGGCTCATGCCTTACCCAAAGAAAAACTGTATGTGAAATAGGAAATAAAAAAATTACAATAGCAGCTATACTAATCAGACAGATAAGGGACAGATGTGTGTCATATATACAATCCTAAAAGTTCCTCATTTTCACATCTTTTGAAACATCTACCATAATCAGTAGCTCTGTTTTGCTTAAGAATTAAATAATAAAATATTATTGACAAGAATTCATCAAAATGTTGCATTTCATTATTTATTACCAGAAAACAATCTATTTCCAGAAAAGTAGTTAACTAACCTACATTAGAAAACACATTGTATGTATATAAAACAAAGCCTAACATGAGAAACAAATATATATTACTTAAATCTTATGTTCAATAGTGGGGTCCAGTAAGAGAGAACCCTGATCACCAAACATCTCCATAATTGCTGGAGAAAATCCAACTTGTCTGTACTTACTCCTGTATTTATTGAGATGTTTGAAGATAGGGGCTCTTTCTTATTGGATAATAAATAGTAATAAATTAGGACTGTTTCCTCTTGCTTTCTCTGTAGTGTGTTCTATACTCACATTCATCAAAAAGTCTCTGCTGTTTAGAAAGGTCCGCCTCCCACAACAACCATCCCCTCCCCTCACCAGGATCTTCCGTTGATTACGTGGAATTAATATTGTAATAAAGTTTTAATCTCTAAGCTGACATTCATTATCAAAAAATTTCTACTGTTTAGAAATGTTCCACTCCTCTCCCTCGCAAAACCAGCTACCCACATCTTCCATTGGTTATGTGGAATTGAAAGTGTAACAATGTTTTAATCTCTCTGTCCAAGAGGGATGCATGTTACTGTTATAATATATTTTGGTATAGGATACTGTGTGAGGTTGGCTTTCTTTTTATTCACGCAGTACATGAAATTTTACGATGGATCATTTTGTAAGCTGATGTTTATGGCTGTTATATGGTATTTTAGTCTTTATCTGTTACCACAACATCCTAGTCTAGTAATATGTCTTGGCTGACTTATTTTTCGTCAACTTCGATGTTTTATAATATACAAAATTTCTCCGATGTGGCTCTAAGTGGTGTACTAATGTCATTAAATGGTTTTCTGCGGTTTAACCTGATTTATTTTCGGCAGATACGATGTATTTTAAATTACAAAGATCGCCAGTGTGGCATTTCCTGATGTATTACGTTTGTATATACTTAATTTTTACGATCCAGCTTCCTAATTCACAGAGGTTACTTGGAACCGAAGATTATAGTACCTCTTAGGAAATTGATACTGGAATTGCTTGCATGTTACATAGTTTCATCTCTGATATGGTACTGTCTTTGACTGTTTGGCCCACCTACATCTGTTAGTGTGTAACTAGCTGTCAGCTGTCCACAGTTATTATTGTGAGAAACTGGGCTTAAAAGAGTAAATTACTTTTGTTCAAATTAAGGTATAACTTTCCTGCCGTTTATTCCAATAAGTGCAATATTATTTAATCTCACATTTCCTTTTAAACTGTGTAATCTCTAACATTTTGATTTATTCATTTTCGGCTAAGCCTGATAATGGTCACTGAGCGAAATTAGCAGCGAATTGAGCAAAATGAATGACAGCTAAAGATTTCACCACGAATTTTACAATTATTTGGCGGCTGAATACCCCAGCTGCAAACATATATAAATGTTGAAAACAAAGTTACAACAGTATCAGAGAATTGCATATATCTATGTATTATATTTGGAAACAAAACTTCAAAGCGAACTTCTATTCTTATCTTAACGTGGTGTGCAACTGTTGCCTCATGGTAACCACAGATTCTGTTTAGTGCGGTTAACCTGATTATATTTACACAAGTGTTACGTTATTTTAACAGAAAAAGGCTCAGATATTTAGCTACGTAGTACAATACTTGTTATCTCCTAGGTTATTGTCATATATATAAACGAAGTAAAGGGGGAGGGGATAGTTATTATGGAGGAGCTACTAAGTGTTCGAAGTTATGAAGGAAAAACTTCTCAATTCACACCGTTTATTGAGAAGACGGTCTTATGCTGTATTTGTGTTGATAAAATGTCAGTTGCTCCCAGAAGGTCATGTTTTATGACTTGGTTAGCAAGACGAAACACCTGAAAGTTCTGTTCGATGCTATTTGCAGAATGACTGTGTTGGGCAAGATGTGTGGCAAACTGGTTTGTTTAGAATGTTGACACGGAGTGCATCCAACTATTCTTAGAATTTCGTACTGAAACTTCTACAGCGTTTTTTATGTGTTTACTTGCTCAGTGGCGCAGCTGCTTTTATCTAATGCGGAGGCGTGACCGGGTAGTGTGTTGTTACTGCATTCTAAAGTGCAATTAAAATAGGAAGTGCCATGTTGATTGTAGTTAATATCGATGCTACTGCGCAATTATTCTGTTTATTGTAGCAGTTGTGGCTCAGTTGTATTAGTTAATATATCCCTCGTAAAAGCGAAAGTTTGATACAAGGGTTTGCATGGTACGGATTTATGTGAGCATTGTAGTCTTTCATTGCAACTGTTCTAGATTCAAATAAAAGTAAAACTTCGCCTAAAGGTTTGAAGTTATTTAATGTTCTCTGTTGCATGTCACTGGTGCAAAAGTTCATGAAATCCGCTTTTTCCTATCTTCAGTACTGTCTTTGTTTCCATACATCAGTTGGTAAAAATGGAACCCTTACAGGATCACTTTACTGTACGTCTGTCTCTACGCCTGTTAAAACTCCTTTTTCTCAGGAACGGGTAGAGGTGTCAAGTTCAAATTTATGCCAAATACTATGGTCTACAGTGACTTGGCGTTGCAAAAAATTTAAGCTTCAAAGTAAATGCGGCCAGAAGGCACGGTCATTTATGCCACATACAATGAAGAGCCAAAGAAACTCGTACATCTGCCTAACATCGTGTAGGGCCCCTGCGAGCACGCAGAAGTGTCGCATCACAACGTGGCATGGACTCGATTAATGTCTGAAGTAGTGCTGGACCTAAATGACACCACGAGTCCTGCAGGGCTGCTCATAAATCCGTAACAGTACGAGGGGGTGGAAATCTCTTCTGAGCAGCACGTTGCAAGGCATCTCAGATATGCTCAATAATGTTAATGTCTGGGGAGTATGGTGCCAGCGGTAGTGTTTAAACTCAAAGCGTATTGCTGGAGCCACTCTGTAGCAATTCTGGACGTGCGGGGTATCAAATTTTCCTGCTGGGATTGCTCAAGTCCGTCGGAATGTACAATGGACATGAATGGATGCAGGTGAATAGACAGGATGCTTACGTACATGTCACCTGCGAGAGTCCTATCTAGACTTATCAGGGGTTCCATATCACTCCAACTGCTCACTCCCCACACCATTACAGAGCCTCCACCAGCTTGAACAGTTCCCTGCTGACATGCTGGGTCCTTGGATTCATAGGCTTGTCTCCATACCAGTACAAGTCCATCTGCTCGATACAGGCAACATGTTTCGAGTCTTTAACAGTCCAATGTCAGTGTCAACGGGCCCAGGCCAGGCGTAAAGCCTTGTGTCGTGCAACCATCAAGAATACATGAGTGATCCTCTAGCTCCGAAAGCCAATATAGATGAAGCTTCGTTGACTGGTTCGCACACTGACGCTTGTTGATGGCCCAGCACTGAAATCTGCAGCAATTTGCAGTACGGTTGCACTTCTGTCACGTTGAACGATTGTTTTCAATCACCGTTGGTACCGTTGTTGCAGGATCTCTTTCCGGCAACAGCGATGTCGGAGAGTTGATGTTTTACCGGATTCCTGATATTCACGGTATACTCGTGAAATAGTCGTACAGGAAAATCCTCACTTCGCCGCTAGCTCCGAGATGCTGTGTCCCATCGCTCGTGCGCCGAGTATAACACCATGTTCAAACTCACTTAAATCTTCATAACCTGCCACTGTAGCAGCAGTAACCGAGCTAACAACTGCGCCAAACACTTGTTACCGTATATAAGCGTTGCCGACCGCAGCGCCTTATTCTGCCTGTTTACATATATCTGTTTCTGAATACGCATGCCTACACCAGTTTCTTTTGCGCCTCAGTGTGTTTAGATACTCGAAACCTCAGTCATCAAACTCTGTAGGATACTTCTCGTTGACCTACAATCATGAAATTTTGCAAGAAGCAATGTTTCACTGTCAAACTAACGAAAAATCTAGAAAATTGTTAATTTTTAGTTATATCCCATACAAGTATTTTTTACTGGTTGTTGTCATTCCGTTAAGACCCTTTGTCATCAGGAATGAGTTGAGGTATAAAGCTGAAATTCATGTTAACTACTAAATCTTCGGTTTCTTGACGATGTAAAAAAAAAATGCTTCTAAGTGAATGCACTCGGAAATATGGCCATTTAAGTCACATATTTTGGTGCCCGGAAGCTCACTCATCAAATCCAATAGATGAGCTACCAATACATACACAATTACGTTTGTATGGAACCCTCACACGGCGAGACCTGTCTCAGGTCTCTGGCTTTTGTTATGAGAAAGCATTTTAATATCTGTGAAAATGTTTCATATATGTTACTGATGAACATGTCATGACAAACAACATTCAGTTAATAACGTGTAGAATTTTCAAAATTACGATCTCGTCATTGACACTGACTGACACCGACAAGCTGAAAATTAAGAAACATTGAACCGCATAGAAAGTTAATCCCTTTTTTGATGTGCTTTCGTTGTAAATGAAATATATTTACAATAATTATATCTTTTACAATGTCAGGTCTCCCCACTGCACCACTGACGAAGTTAGTTTCTCTAGTATTATACGTACAACTAGCGTTCTCCTGGAAGAAGTATATTCTAACCTGATCATCAGTTTACGCACCCTGGCCAGATCTATTAACGTGATCAGCAGCCAAAAGCCCGAATAACAACTTCTTGTATTGCGGACCGCTGCGAAACATGCAGGAAGAAAGTCAGTGATGTTATTGAAGGTACCGAATGCGCTATGTATGTCTGTTGAGGTTGTATGGCGCAAATAGCCCCATCGAAATGGTCCCACAGATTCTCTATTGGGTGTAAAACCAGGGAGCCCGATGGTCAGAGGACTACGGTCAACTTATTCTCGTGCTGCTAGAACCACGCAAACTTATCCTGGTGCTCTTAGAACCATGCAGGTGCACTGCGGACTGTGTGACTTGCTGCATTGTCTTGCTGGTAGATGCCACCGTGACGAAGAAGAACAAACTGCATGAGGGGTGACATGATCCCAAGGACAGATGCTATTTGTGTCGGTCCACTGAGGTCGCTTACAGAAAGACGAGATCACCCATAGAATGCCACGCCCAACATTCCCCAGACCACAAGGCCCCATCCACCGATCTGGAAACTTCCGACGATTATTGCAGGATGGTTAAAATCTTCTGGGGTGTTAGACCGCGTCGTATTTCCTCTAAAATAATCGATATTTACTCAAAATGTTATTGTCCGCCGAGGGGACTTGCAGCGCGTTGTTTATGTTGTTCACTCACCGCGGCGCCATATTCACGTCCTTGATAGCGGGGAGCCACGATGCCAGAAGCCTATAGCCGTCCTCTCTATTGAAATAACAAGCATTCTTGGTAATTTCAACCGCTTCTCGGACCTTTCTTCTATAAATATTTGTTTCCTTAGCCAGTACACGTACGCTTTTAAAATAGATATCAGACGCAAAGTTCTCATGATGTTCCTCTACTGCCGATTTTACACTTTGTTTTAGCCGCGTGTGCCGTTCGTGTTCTTTAATGCGTTCTTCAACTGTTCTTCCCCTTTCTCCTACATACACTTTGCCGCAGCCACAAGTCACGTGATAGACGCTTGCATTGTGTAGGCAATCAGGTGCATCCGTTTTGCGTCGGAAAAAATCTTTTACCTTGTCTTGACTAAAGGAAGATGTCTGGATACCATTTTTCTTTAGAATTCTGCCAATGCGGTCAGTGACCCCAGAAACTAACGGTAACCTAACAATGAGAAGGCGTTTCCTCGTCCTTCTTATTAGTGTGATTAATATTCCGCCAGAAAGCCCTTTCGATTGAACAAGTATCATATCCATTTGCCTTCAATGTCCAGTTTAAAAAAAAATTCAACTCCGGTTCCAAGCAGGTGTCATCACTGTTACGGAAGGCACGTGAAGACAAGACTGTTGAGCACTGCTTGCGTCTGGGCGGTGCGAAGTGGCATCTAAATACCTGTTTGTGTTAGTCGGCTTTCTATACTCTCTGTGAGCTAGAGTGTTATCAAATCTTCTGTATACTAATACATCCAAGAACGGGAGACCGACCTCACTCTCAACCTCCAAGGTGGATTTGATTTTGGGGTCTCTAACAGCGTTCTAGCAATAGTGGACACCGGAAGATCCTGAAGAAGATCCCAACAGAGGGGTCGAAACGTCTATTATTTTTGAGGAATCATGACGCCGCCTAACACCCGAGAAAATTTTAATTTTAGTGACAACGGCCACGAAAGCCTGGAGACTTACATTATTGCACGATGTTTGATTTCAGACGTTCCACACCGTACACGCCAACTGCCATCCGTGTGATGGGGCATAAAACGTGATTCATCTGAAAAGGCGATGCGCAAATTCCAGCATTCGTCGCTGATGAAAGCAATCAGCACGAGCGCACGAACCAGGGTCATGCTGCAGAGCCCCATAAGCTATATTGTTCACTGCTCTTGGCAGCCCCTTGGTTCATCTAGGCGATCAGTTGCTCAACAGTTGCACGTCTATTCAACCTAACACATCTCCACAGCCGTCATTCACCCCTGTCATCTGATCTGTGGCCCCTGATGCACTCCTATTGCCTCGGCGCCGATTTTAGATGGCGCCATTTTGGCATGCACTGTCTGCTTCAACCACATTGGCTCGCCGACAGTTTACAAACTTAGCGGTTTCGGGAATGCTTCTACCTTTGGCGTGAAGGCCAATGAGTATGCCCTTTTAGACGTCAGAGACGCCATTCCGTTCCCGCATTACTACAGCAACTGCACTGTTTTCTGCGTCCCCCAGACTCCTTTATATACACTCCGTTGTTTGTTCTACCCCTGCCGTCTGTGAATGGTTTTTGCACGTTGACGTCGAACGTAGATGTGACGGGACCGCTTATAACGCGACTGGACTATTTAATCAAGTTCGTATGGAATCCTCGAGAGGGCAGGTCCTACGCACACTTTTCCGGTGTTTCTTTTATAAGACGGCACTTTAATGTGTGTGAAAATGTTATTTTGTTACTGATCTGCAGGGTTATCAAAAAGTCAGTATAAATTTGAAAACTGAATAAATCACGGAATAATGTAGATAGAGAGGTACAAATTGACACATATGCTTCGAATGACACGGGGTTTTATTAGAACCAAAAAAATACAAAAGTTCAAAAAATGTCCGACATTTGATCACAATAGCAATAATTAGCATCGACAAAGCAAAGATGATGTTCTTTACAGGAAATGCTCAATATGTCCACCACCATTCCTCAACAATAGCTGTAGTCGAGGAATAATATTGTGAGCAGCACTGTAAAGCATGTCCGGAGTTACGGTGAGGCATTGGCGTCGGATGTTGTCTTTCAGCATCCCTAGAGATGTCGGTCGATCACGATACACTTGCTATTTCAGGTAACCTCAAAGCTAATAATCGCACGAACTGAGGTCTGGGAACCTGGGAGGCCAAGCATGACGAAAGTGGCGGCTGAGCACACGATCATCACCAAACGATGCGCGAAAGAGACCTTTCACGCGTCTAGGAATATGGGGTGGAGCGCCATCCTGCATAAACGTCGTACGTTCCAGCAGGTGTTTATCACCCAGGCTGGGAATGATGCGATTCTGTAACTTATCGGTGAGTCACGATAGAAGTTTTGCTGTGCAGCGCCATCTGTCGGACATTTTGTGAACTTTTTTTTTTTAAGATAAATAAATAACATTCAGTTAACACTGTGTGGAATGTTAACAACTAGATCTTTCTGTTAGGTTGACAAACAACGTGCGCTGAACGATGTGCTCTGAAGTACTCGCAAAAAAAGTATAGAGCACATCAAAGGTAACCGTCCCGGCGATAAAGAGGTTATTAGAGGCGGAACGCAGGCTCTGAAGGCTGCAGCAAATGCCTGACAGAGTCGTAAGAGTAAGAGTAAATTACAGAGCAAGACGACAAAAAACAACCTACTTTTTGATGCTGCCACGTGCTGACAGTTCTTTAACAGGTCTTGACATCGAGTCAAGGTGACGAGTAATGCGTTTTTGAGGGGCTGCTTGTGAGGCTTCTGTGATCGCTCAACCTCTTTTGTTTGCTGTTTGACGACTAACGATCTAGTTGATTGTGTGTGTGTGTGTGTGTGTGTGTGTGTGTGTGTGTGTGTGTGTGTGTGTAGGTAATGGATGCTTTATCAGAGGTCCTCATTGTAAATTCAGGAGCGTAGAAATGGCAATTAAATAACGAGTAAAATATGTGCGACTTAAGAGATAAAGCAAAGAATCAAATCGCCGTTTCCGTTCATAAGAAAGCTGATTGAGTGTAAAAAAGGGCCGTCCGGGGTTAGCCGAGCGGTCTCAGGCGCTACAGTCATGGACTGTGCGGCTGGTCCCGGCGGAGATTCGAGTCCTCCCTCGGACATGGGTGTGTGTGTTTGTCCTTTGGATGATTTTGGTTAACTAGTGTGTAGGCTTAGGGACTGATGACCTTAGCAGTTAAGTCCCATAATATTTCACACACATTTGAACAATTATTTGAAGTGTAAAAAGGTAACAATTTTGCTGAGCAGGAAGCCCAAATTCAGCACTGGTTAAGGACTTTTGTTTCGGTCAACAGCAAACGCTTCAAATAAGGTCATCGAACAAAATATTCAAAAACAAAACGAATTCCGTCACAACAGGATTCGAAAAGGCCTAACGGTACTGCCGATCGATGTGTCGTCCTCAGTTGATAAGCGTCACTGGATGCAGATATGGAGGGGCAAGTTGTCAGCATACTGCTCTCGTCGTTGACAGATTTGTGGCCGGAGCCGCTTCTTCTCAGTCAAGTAACTCCTCAGTTTGCCTCACAAGGGCTGACTGCACCTCGCTTGTCTCCAGCGTAGCAGCGTAGCCGCGCGGGATTAGCCAAGCGGTCTGGGGCGCTACAGTCATGGACTGTGCGGCTGGTCCCGGCGGAGGTTCGAGTCCTCCCTCGGGCAAGGGTGTGTGTGTGTTTATTCTTAAGACAATTTAGGTTACGTACTGTGCAAGCTTAGGGACTGATGACTTTAGCAGTTAAGTACCATAAGATTTCACACACATTTCACCATTTTTTTCTTCAGCGTACGGCAGTGCTTGCCAAGCCTGATAGCGCGTAACTTCGGCGATCTGACAGTAACCAGTGTAAACCACTGCGCAAGGCCGTTGGCTAGCACACTGTATATTAGCCCCCTTGAAAGAGCACATTGGTCATTTTGAAGCGCTGTATAGAGCTGGTACCAGGCGGTCATTTGCCGCTCATTCCCTCCCACCACGGCCGACTGCTGACATACGAGAGTTGGACAGTAATATGGAAACACGGAAAACAAAACATATTACCATGACTCATACGACATAGGAAACCCATTAGCATTAAAACTAGCTTCCGCTCGTCTCGCAAGGGATAAAAACACGCTCTGCATCGATTTCCAAGGTATCTTATACCATTATTTCTTCAAAAGCAGATAACAAGTATGGAGGTGAGTAGTGGACACACGGCCTTCTCTCCAAAGTAGAGTACAAAGGCTCAATAATATTGAGATATGTTGGCTGTGGTGAGCAGGAGAGATGAAACAATTCAGCCTCCTAGTTACTAAACTAGTCTGGACGGTGCGAGCTATGTGAAAAGAAATCTTGTTACCTTGGGATGTACCATTCACTAAAGTAGTCCTGGACGGTGCGAGCTGTGTGAACAGAAGTCCTGTGATCTTGGAACATAGCATCACCATTTGGGAACAAAAATTGTAAGCTACCATGGGATGGACCTGATCGGCCAGAATCGTCATATAATCCTTGTCCACAACGTGACCTTGCAGAATACGGATGAGACTCGTGAAATACCACGATATGCCTGCCCAAAGCATCACCTACGACGTTTCGCTCTTGGCAGGTAAATTTGACCAAAAGCTGGAAAACAGTGTGCAGCAAAACTTACACTACAAAATGACTTTCTTCCATTGCTCCACCGACCAAATTCGTGGCTTCGGCACCGCGATTTCCTGTTGCGCGCTATTCCCTGCTTTTGGAGTCACCTCCGTGTTGTTTTGGTGCTGACGGGATTCTGCATTGAATTTTGAGGCGTCGTCCTCTTCCGTTTCTCGTTACAATCCTCTTCAATGGACACCTTTCACGATCACTCAACGCACACTTCAGTCGGCGTTGTGGCTTAGCGGATGATGTTTTTCCACTCTCGCTTTATGCTTTATAAATCTTCTATATAGAGCGTCTTGAAACACCAAACAATGCGGCTACAATGGCTACGGCAGAACCCACCGCACGACCACCAACAATTTGCCCACTTTCACGTAAACATACCTCCTACATGATGCACTCACAACTACACAGAACACTGTTCTGATGACTGAGATTTGCAACGTGCTGGGGACATTGCCCAGGTGAAGTTAGTCGTCAAATACAACAGCGCAAGCTGCTTGGTTCGCCTCATTTCTACACTACTGGCCGTTAAACTTGCTACACCATGAAGAAACGCAGATAATAAACGGATATTCATTGGACAAATATATTATACTAGAGCTGACATGTGATTACATTTTCACGCAATTTGGTTGCATAGATCCTGAGAAATAACAACCTCCTCTGGCCGTAATAACGGCCATCATACGCCTGGGCATTGAGTCAAATAGAGCTTTGATGGAGTGTACAGGTACAGCTGCCCATGCAGCTTTAACACGATACCACGGTTCATCGAGAGTAGTGACTGGCATATTGTGAAGAGCCAGTTGCTAGGCCGCCATTAACCAGACGTTTTCAATTGCTGAGAGATCTGGAGAATGTGCTGGCCAGGGCACCAGTCGAACTTCTTCTGTATCCAGAAAGGCCCGTACAGGACCTGCAACATGCGGTCGTGCATTATCCTGCTCAAATGTAGGGTTTCGTATGGATCGAATGAAGGGTAGAGACACGGGTTGTAACAGATATGAAATGTAACGTCCATTGGTCAAAGTTCCGTCAGTGTGAACGAGAGGTGACCGAGGCGTGTAACCAATGGCACCCCATACCAACAGGACGGGTGATACGCCAGTATGGAGATGACGAATACACGCTTCCAATGTGCGTTCACCGCGATGTCGCCAAACACGGATGCTGTAAACAGAACCTGGATTTATCCGAAAAAATGACGTTTTGCCATTCGTGCACCCAGGTTCGTCGTTGAGTAAACCATCGCAGGCGCTCCTGTCTGTGATGCAGCGTCAAGGGGAACCGCAGCCATGGTCTCCGAGTTGATAGTCCATGCAAATGCCGTCGAACTGTTCGTGCAGATGGTTGTTGTCTTGCAAACGTCCCCATCTGTTGACTCAGGGATCGAGACGTGGCTGCACGGTTACAGCCATGCGGATAAGATGCCCGTCATCACGACTGCTAGTGATACGAGGCCGTTGGGATCCAGCAGGGCGTTCCGTATTACTCTCCTGAACCCACTGATTCCATATTCTGCTAACAGTCATTGGATCTCGACCAACGCGAGGAGCAATGTCGCGATACGATAAACCGCAATCGCGATAGGCTACATACAGTCCGACCTTTATCAAAATCGGAAACGTGATGATACGCATTTCTCCTCCTTACACGAGGCATCACAACAACGTTTCGCCAGGCAACGCCGGTCATACTCCTCTTTGTGTGTGACCAATCTGTTGGAAACTTTCCTTATGTCAGCACGTTGTAGGTGTCGCCACCGGCGCCAAACTTGTGTGAATGCTCTGAAAACGTAATCATTTGCATATAGCAGCATCTTCTTCCTGATGGTTAAATTTCGCGTCTGCACCACGTCATCTTCATGGTTTAACAATTTTAATGGCCAGTAGTGTATTTAGATTCAAGCATGTAATTTTCATGCTGTTTTCGCATTTTTCTTCAGCCCCTGTACGTCATGGTGGCAAAGGGTGTGTATGTTCTCGTCGACTGAATGGAATCAGAGCATTAACTTAAATCGACGCAAAGGCGTGATAGAATGGTAGAAAGCAACTATAGTGTTTGCACGCTCCCTTGACAATAGGATGAAAGAAGTTGTCCAATTTGCTGGTGTATCAGCGCGAACTGTCCAGCGTGTCTACGATAAATACTGTGCCACTCGCATCCATATAACTCGGTGTAAGAGCACTGGTCGTAGAAAGATACTAACCGGTTATCGACTCCACCTTATCTTGGATCCACTCATTCAGATTTACATGATGATTGGGATAAAGACTGTTTCCCACATCACGCCTCACTCTGCCTTTAGGATGACCGCTCGTCTTTTCCCTGGACAGACAGTATTTCTTTTACCAGCTGGTGATTTATTTCTTACGACTTTCACAATCTTACGTTTACCCATCTTTGTGTTCGTATCATTCATGTTTTCTCTTAAGTACCCACTTTCACAATCTTACGTTTACCCATCTTTGTGTTCGTATCATTCATGTTTTCTCTTAAGTACCCACTCATTAATGGAGATAAATTTACATTATTTTCTAATACTTTCGCTTCTCTTTGTATTTGTCAGTTTCTTCCCTACCATTCACCGCAGAATTTTCAATTCCGTGGTTTCCAAAAGTCTTCTAGGTTTTGGTATTTCAGGCCTTCTCTCAGCTGTGTATGTCATATTTGATCTCACTACTTTTTTGCATACTCTTGCATCTGAACACACTAAAGTCCTCGCGAAAAGGCCATGAAGGCCCAACGGTACCGGCAGGCCGCCGTGTCATCCACAGTCCATAGGCGTCACTGGATGTGGATATGGAGGGGCATGTGTACAGCACACCGCTCTCCCGGCCATATGTTAGTTTCCAAGACCGGAGCCGCTACTTCTCAATCAAGTAGCTCCTCTGTATGCCTCAAAAAGACTGAGTGCACCCCGCTTGCCAACAGCGCTCGGCAGACCGGAGGGTCACCCATCCAAGTGCTAGCCCAGCCCGACAGCGCTTAACTTCGGTGATCTGACGAGACCGGTGCTACCACTGCGGCAACACCGTTGGCTGCATTTGAACATACTGACAGTTTATTTGCACTACGTCATTTCCACTACTGGACAGTTCAATATCTCGGTATTTAAATGTCAACACCTGTTGAATAATTCAGTTGTCTTCAACACCATTTCTTGTCAAATTCGGTGCTACTTTTGGCAAATTTCACAGTGATTTTTAGCCAAATTTAGAGCTATTTTTGCCATATTCAGTGCTGTTTTGTTACCATTGCCAATTTCACTTTCTTGTTGTTGCAAATTTTGATGTTATTTAATTCCTATACTGTGTTACATTTTTTACCAATTTCACTGTTTTTTATTGCCAATTTCGGTGTTTTTTGCCAAACTCGATTATACATTTTTTACCAAATTCAGCACTAGTTATTGTGTCGAATTCGATGTTATTTTTGTCAGAATTGGTCTCATTTTTATTCTATTTCCGGGCTCTTTTGGCAATTTGGTGTTATTTTACCGTTTTCGCTGTTATTTTTTGTCAATTTTAAGGTTATATGTTTTCCATTTCGATGGTTATTCCTTTCAAACTCAGCGTCATTTTTATCCAAATATGATGCTACTTTTTCTGAGATTTCGTATTCTTTTATGCCATATTCTACGTTACTTTTATGCCAGATTCATTGTTAATTTCCTGCATTATTCAATGTTTGTTTTGGCAAATTCTAAGCAATGTTTTACCGGATTCGGTGTTTTTTGCCAATTCGGTGTGCTTATTGCTAAATTCGGTATATTTTTTGTCAATGTCGACGTTTTTTCCAAGTTTCTGTATATTTCTTTGCATAATTCGGTCATTTTTTGACAAATTTGGTGTTTTGATCTCCATTTTGTTGCTATTTTTTCCAGTTTTGTTGTTTATACCAATTTCGGTGCTATTTTTTAAGTTACATAGTGTGTTACGCGGGAAATAAACTTAATTTAAAATTATACACAAAACTTTGTCTTAAAAAAAGAAGGCAAAATACAATTTCAGCATTCAATAACTGTCAGTTACTTACTTGGATAACTGTCGTCCTCAGATTTATAACATTTTTCATATGGGAAAACGACAAATTTACTATATTTCGTAACAATCGCCGATTTCTCGTTATTTTTCGCATTAGCATTTTCGCAGAGTGTTCATGTTCGTACTGATCAACAGTGAATGGAATATCTGAAGAATCATTATCATACTAAATATGACATCAGAGTTATCATGAAAACTCTAGTAAACATGAAATGGAAAAACTTGTTAAATATAAAACTGTACGAGGAGTTTTTCCTTATTTTTTTTACCAGAGTTCACAGAAATTATTTGCATGTCTTTACTTTTTGAACTGCAATGAATTTATATCTTTTTCTACTTACATGTGTAAGCGGAACATGCTTCTGCCCTCGCTTTTGGTGGAGTTATTACCATTTCTATTTGCCTGACATAGAAGCAGGAATAGCAGTTCGCATTATTTGACAGATGACAGAGATGCACACTCATTGGTTGTGACAGCTTTTAACAAGCTGGATGGATATATTGTTTTCTTCCTTGTGAACATATCAGTTCTATACAGTTATGCAGTTTTGTCCTTCATTTTTAAGACTTCTTCTGATGCTTGCTTAGCAGTTGAGAGTTTCGATTGTATTTAGTGCAATCAAGAAAATATTAATAAATATTTCAATAAATTACATCGCGTTCTCCAAGTTTTCTTTTTTGTTGACACAGGAAATGATCATACACATATTCTCGCATATCAAAAACTCTCTAGCTAGAATTATTTACGAGGATCTTGTTCGTATAAGACGACACTGAGCGGAGGCAGGTAAAGAAGTAAGACATGTGCTCACTCATTGTTCCCTTGATACGCACTTAACATGCAAACGTCTCTTCTCGTAGACGAGATTACTCCTTAATAATAACGATGGACGCGTTATGACGCAGGCACTACAATTACAGAAATCGCATCGCTGAGGCATATCTTCCATTCACGCGTAAATCACTTTCCCGGCGCACCTGTTAACAAAACAGGAACTAGAAAGCAGGTTTCCCAGAGTCGTTAGCAACTAATGGGACAACGTTGAGTATTAACGATTGTGGGAAACAGGTCTCATCTCAGTTAGCTTGACATCATAGGAAGTCTCAGAGAACGTACGTTACATCAGATTGCGTTAACACCGCTATTACGTGTTCGCGTGAGCTGGGGTATTTGGCGTACAAACATCATTCGATGACAAGGAAGTAGTTTCGTATGTGGAGGGAGACGTGTGAGTCAGTTGGTGCGACACGTGTCGTGGCGGAATTTTAATGCCGAGAATGATTATTAAGTATTTCAAAAATTAATATCAGCAAGACGCATTAAATGATGTCAGCGTTCGTAGGCAGTTAGGTACTTGGTACACTGATTCTACGTAAGGCCTGTAATTTCTTATCCTACTTCGCCGACTGACTGTCTTCCTTAGATGCTGATAGAGATGGAATGAGTAGCGTTCACTGTCTGGACTGTAACCAAAATCTAAAATATAGCTGAATATGAGCCCCCCGCTGCATTCTTTACCCTCTGATACGAGTTTTTACAAGGTGTCTTAGCCGGCAGTCCCTAAAAGCACGTTATTAAGACATAGAGGGTCGATCAATACATCTCATTCCTGCTAGCAAACTTTTCTCCTTATTTCATATTTGTTGCGCCTTTACACAAATTACATTATTAGAAGTTCACATTACTAGTACTCCTAGCAATTCCTTCTTATGCCACTTCATAGCACTTAATGCATCATCCAGCAGGAGCTGCTACCAGTAGAAAAAGCTAGTAGCTTGTTGTTAGCGTAAGAAATAGTTTTCTGAAATTGCACTTAGCCGATTCGGATGTAATAAAATACTTACAATACCAGAATATCTCTCAATTTAAAGTGGTGTAATTTGCCTTCGGGGCAGAGAAATATATTGTTGTTATTGTTGTGGTCTTCAGTTCAGTGATTTGTTTGATGCAGCTCCCCAGTGGTGGTCTCTATATGGTACTAGCCTTTTCCACGCAGCTTCCCCATCGTAAGCTTCGACTAAAAAGTTGCACATATCCATTCCTCCCTCCTCTCTGTGTGCAGCAGTTCCTGGAAACCTCGATATGAAGCGATCGATGGGCAAACTAGGGACACTTCGCATTATTTTTTGTGCAAAACGTCATCGGATTTTAGCTGTGGTTTTAATTTAGCAACTAATCGGACATTGAAAAAAATATATATATCCCACGTACATCCATGTATACAGTGTGGTGAGCCGGCCGGTGTGGCCGAGCGGTTCTAGGCGCTTCAGTCTGGAACCGGGTGATCGCTACAGTCGCAGATTCGAATCCTGCCTCGGGCATGGATGTGTGTGATGTTCTTAGGTTAGTTAGGTTTAAGTAGTTCTAAGTTCTAGAGGACTGATGACCTCAGATGTTAAGTCCCATAGTGCTCAGAGCCATTTGAACCATTTGAACATTGTGGTGAGAAACAGTCTGATAAGTTCGTAAGGGTGTTGCAGGATAGGTTGCGCCGAGAAACAGTCGTTGAAAAATATTCGATACACTGTTTCTAATTAGAATCGAAGTTAGTCAGCCAGACCATTGCGAGGACTGATTCAAGCGGTCCGCCAGATACAATTAGTCTCTTCTGTTCTCACAGCGCAGATGACAGCGCACGAGACTGCTCAGCCGTTGGCTCGGGTTTGACCGTCACTGCCGTTCCATTTCCAGGTTTTCTATCGTCCTCTCGCTCGGTTTTAGCAAACAAAACGAAGAACACGTCAGGCGACCGTCTCTCGTGGGCAGATTGAATTTGGCTCGTAACGGCCTAATTGGCTAATTTCAGTGCTAATTACCTCAGAAACGGTGCAACGTATAGAATTTTTTTCTTAACAATTATTTCTCAATAAAACATAACCTGTAACACTGTTACAAGCTTTACGGACTGTTTCTGAGCACCCTAACGGCAATAGCCAAAGGGTGCGTAAATAATCTGCAGTTGCTCGCAGCGGCGTAGAGGGAGTTGAGTAGCAGCTGTCAGGATCCTGACTTGTGATTGCCCACACAACTTAGATGTTGCCACTTAAAGCAGGCAGCTGTAAATGATTTGGCATTTGCGAGTCAGGAAAATTAGAGTCCCATTAATACAGCGAAAGGGCTTATGTTGGGGCGAGAGCTCGATGACCGGACGTTGGAGCGACCATCTTTAAGCGCTAAAAGTGATCACTGCTGCACCACTAACTGTATTGAATTAAAGATTACTTTGCAAATGCACCATCATTTGAACGCATTTTGATTTCACCATATACCAAATGCCTCGCAAGTAAATCATGATGATATTCCGTATCATAGTGAATTATTCTGGGAGTTCAAAAATGGTTCAAATGGCTCTGACCACTATGGGACTCAACTGCTGAGGTCGTCAGTCCCCTAGAACTTAAAACTACTTAAGCCTAACTAACCTAAGTACATCACACACATCCATGTCCGAGGCAGGATTCGAACCTGCGACCGTAGCGGTCGCGCAGTTCCAGACTGTAGCGCCTAGAACCGTTCGGCCACTCCGACCGGCTCAGGGAATTGATTTTATATTGTGGGCAACCACAGCTTAAGAATTCATTCTTCCTTTATAAGACGTTTTAATACAACTTGACAGAGTGATGGGGCCGTACAATAATCTCTGCGTTTCGTTGTGAATGATTTGAATATGTACCTGATGATGAACTTAAGTTACTAAACCGGTGGTACTAATAATGGATTATTCAACCCCTACTACGGTTTTGTTTAACAACAATGTGTTCTAGGAATGTTCTTCATTACTGCCAACAGTAATACATTGTTCCATAAAGAAACTTTCCTTGTCACTATATATTATTAGTTGATTCCCGAGCTCCACATTAAATACGCACACGAGGAATTTAATGCATTTTTTTTCTTGGACAATTATTCACTGGAAGCCACAATGAAGAGTAGATATGGATAAAGAATCCTATAGTCAAGTAAGTAATTATTTCTTCGCTCGATAGAGGTATTTACGTGTGGAGTTAGTAATTTGAATAAGAGTGCATCGCTGAATTGTTTTATTTCAGGTCGTTGGTGTATCAACGCGTACTATCCTACGAGTCTAGATCAACGGTGTACTCTGAATACCTCGACTTCGGGGGAAAACTCCTCATCCACTAACGTGCACAACATCTTCTTCGTCACGTTCTTTATTCCAGGCGCTTGTGGCAATCAATAGATTGACTTTCCTGCCGCAAACAGGTGCTTCAGTGGCTCTGTCATAGAAAGCTACCTACTTACTATCGAATAGAAAAGCTACCACCTTAGGTGAACCTCTGCTTATCGGGATCACAATACATGTACACAGAGAAAAATACAGAGGCATGATCACACCCACTGGACGCTCAAGACATGGATAGAGGCGGCTAGGACTGATTAACTGCATTACATTCTGGCACACGTGATGTTACAGGACGTCATATACCACACGAAGCGATAACTACATTGTTTGGTAGACAATCTTTTGGTCGACTTGTTTCGAACACAATAAATTTCCTAGAGACCTAAAATCCTTCGTACACGAATAGTAGGGTTTTAGAAAGCATTACTTTGTATGAAACTCAACTTGTCCTTTGCTCAGATGATATACTGCGATCTGTGGATGAAGGGCGACACGCACGTTCCGTAATCCTAGATTTCCGGAAAGCTTTGACACGGTGCAAAACTACAAACTGTTAACGAAGGTACGATCATACGGAATAGGCTCCCAGATGTGAGACTTGCTCGAAGACTCCTTAAGTAATAGAAAACAGTATGTAGTCCTCGAACGCAGCAGTTCATCAGAGACATGGGTATCGTCAGCAGTGCCCAAGGGAAATGTGATAGTACCGCTGTTATTTTCTGCATAAATAAATGATCTGGCGGACAGGGTAAGCAGCAATCTGCAGTTGTCTGCTGATGTTGCTGTGGTATACAGGGAGGTGCCGAAGGTGAATGACTGTAGGATGACACAAGATGAGAGACAATATTTCTTGTGGGTGTGATGAATGGCGGCCGGCTCTAAATGTAGAAAAACATAAATTAAGGCGGATGAATAGGGAAAACAAAGCCATAATGTTCGCACTCAGCATTAGTAGTGTGCTGCTTGAGACAGTCAAGCCGTTTAAATATCTGGGCGGAACGTCGCAAAGCGATATGAACTGGACGAGCATGTGAGAATTACGGTAGGGAAAGGCGGACTTCGGTTTGTTGGGAGAATTTTAAGAAAGTGTGGTTCATCTGTAGAGGAGACGACATATAGGAAACCAGTGCGACCTGTTCTTGAGTACTGCTCGGGTGTTTGGGGTCCATAACAGGTCGGATTAAAGGAAGACATGAAAGGAATTCAGAGGCGGGCAGCTAGATTTGCTACCGGTAGGTTCGAATAACACGCAAGTATTACGGAGATGGTTAGAGAACTACAATAGGAGTCCATGGAAGGTAGGTAACGTTCTTTTCAAGGAACAGTAATGCGAAAATTTAGAGAATTGGCGTCTGAAGCTGACTGCAGAACAATCCTATTGCCGCCGACACACATTTAGCGTAAGTAAATTACGGTTCATACCGTGGGATATAGATAGCCTGAGTGCAATCAGATATTGGGTTGTACCCGCCCCTTCTCCCCGCCATGAACAACATTACCGTTTAACTAAACTTTATAATGCAAAAGAATTTTCCTTGAACCCTTTCATTTTTTAAATGATGAAAGATATATGATATTTAGCTTTCGTAGGAGTCTTACTAAGCCCCGAAGTAATGTTCAAGAGCCAATTGCTACTGCTTCGTTCTAAAAAAAAAATTACTTGTATATATATATAGAAAGACAAAGTAATTCTCAGTGCATCGCGAGTGCTACTTACAGCTCCTCCTCAGAAAAGAAAGCTAATTATCCCCATTGATGGTAGATACTTAATAGAAAACGTGCTCCCTCTGCACCACTCCTCTCCCTAGTGATACGTGCTTCACTCACATCCTGCAACCCCATTTTAAAATCAACTAAGTCAAAAGGTATAAACTATACCTACCGCCTGTGTATCGCTAGATTCCTGGACCCTTACCCCTGAAATGATACAGACTGGAAGATTTTAGGCTGCCAATGTTTTGCGTCTGACCACTGCCGCACAGCACTGTAGTAGCCATTACATAATTACTGGTGTGTTGTGATTTCAATTAGGTCGTTTGTTGTAGCGAAGCGAAAAATGAAGCAGTTTCTGGTCCACTGTGGGAACAACTCGGAGAAGGCATTTTCATCAGATGTTTAAACATTTATGTATTTATTTCACATTCACAGACGGATGATACAAAGTGTATGTGCCGTTGGTTGACTATGTGAGGAATAAGGAAGTCATTGTTCACACATTCCTTTCACAAGCTGTAACCTCCACCACACTGTCTCACTCTTTGGTGCTAGTATTCGAAATAAAAAATGTAATTATTGCCAACTAATGTAATCAGTATTACAGTTTTAGGAATAGTGATGATGGTAACAACGATCATTTGAAAATAGTTCAGTTTCGAGACCCAAAGACTAGTAAAACTTTTTTACCCCTTGGAAAATTTCATTTTTCCCCTCGCAGGGTAATTACCCCAGGTTGGGAACCGCTGTCTTAGGAGAAAGAAGTGATGGGATTAAGAGGGGACGACTGCGAAGCATTATTTATAAGACTAGGAAGAAGGGTAGTCAGGAGAAAAGGATCTCTGGTACGGGTTATTCTGTATAGAACACTGTATAGATCTAGAATGGATTTCATAGCAACCTAGAGGGAAGCAGATAATGTTTCAGCAGAACAAGGTGCAGAGAGGATGGGAGTGTAAGCTCGGAAGACATAGGCCTTTGGGGAAGGCTAGCTTAGGTACATAAGAGAACTTGAGAGTACTATGACGGAGATCAAATGGTTCAAATGGTTCAAATGGCTCTGAGCACTATGGGACTTAACATCTTAGGTCATCAGTCCCCTAGAACTTAGAACTACTTAAACCTAACTAACCTAAGGACGTCACACAACACCCAGCCAACACGAGGCAGAGAAAATCCCTGACCCCGCCGGGAATCGAACCCGGGAACCCGGGCGTGGGAAGCGAGAACGCTACCGCACGACCACGAGATGCGGGCATAACGGAGATCCACCGACCAGTATTTGTGTATGGAGTCTTAGAAATATTCCACCTGTGATTATAAGCTGTTGGCATTTTGTTTAGTTATCTACAATGGAACGCAGATGTCGCCATCCAGAAACATCTAACCTCTCTAAGTGACGAAAGCCACGAATTCCTCGAGCGCTTACGCTGGCCTCCCATATCGGTCATTATTGAGAATTTTCCTACGTCCTGAACTGTTCTTAGCCACTTGCCAGCAATCGAGTCACTAATTGCCTCTTTCTGCCACGTCACAGCGAACGATTCCATTCAGCCGTATTAATTCCTACCATTACTACACAGCCCGTAGTTAGACGTACAAAACGCTAGTCGCAGACGCACTGCATTGCTGGCGGGATGCGCAACCTAAGTTACATGCTGGATGAGCTATCGTATTTCGAATTTACATTAAGTTTTAGTTGCTGTTTCACAGATAAGATAATAGCCTACGTTCCCGCGCTTTGTTAGAGCTTCGAGGTACCTCTGAGGCCCGTGAAGTCGGCAGGATTTAATGAACGAAAACCGTAATTTTGTACTGACAACCTTGGCTGCGTCACGTAAAACTCCCCTCTCTTAAATTATGTCGCTAACAGGTGGTTACACGCGGTGTATTATGTTACTATAGCGGTGCTCCCCAGCTGAGATATTCGCTGCAGGGAAGACATCTGTTCACAGCAACAGTTTTTAAAGGGGTATTAAATGCTGTGAAGGACTAAATACTTAAAATTTAACAGCATGTTTTGAATTTCGACAGAGAAAGGAGCATTGAAGCAACGTGCGAATTGTAAGTTTTGTTTTAAACTGGATAACAATGCGACAGTCAATTTTGAAATGATGCAAACTGAATAAAATGTTTCTGGGCTTGTGACCGCATTGTCCATATATAATTTTATTGAGTGCGGCAATGGCCATGTAAGCCTACGTCTTTATGATGTAAATTGTTTATGAGAGTCAAGAAGTGAGCCGTGAAAGCGTTTATATATGGTATATAAGGTTTCGTGATAGTAGAGAAAGCACTGAAGATCATCCACATCCAGGAGCATAGTTGACGGTTCGAACTGTAGCAGATGCTCAAAACATGGCTGAAATTCTTAGAAATCATTGTGGATCTAGTGGGTTATGGAGGAGATAAATTAATTCCTGAAACAACTGCACATTTGATTCTAAATGAAATTCTGAGAGCCCGCGTCTCGTGGTCGTGTGGTGGCGTTCTCGCTTCCCACGCCCGAGTTCCCGGGTTCGATTCCTGGCGGGGTCAGGGATTTTCTCTGCCTCGTGATGGCTGGGTGTTGTGTGATGTCCTTGGGTTAGTTAGGTTTAAGTAGTTCTAAGTTCTAGGCGACTGATGACCATAGATGTTAAGTCCCATAGTGCTCAGAGCCATTTGAACAATTTTTGAAATTCTGAGCAAAACATTAGTTGTAGCTTTGTGTCCCACTGAGTTTCCAATGATCAGAAAAAGATTCCAGAGTGGAAACTAGAAGGACACGAAAATACGAAAATATCCGCCGCTAGGCCCATGTCTCGCTTCGCAATAGGTGAAATAAAAGCCGTTTTCATTGCAGGACACTTACAAAGCGGCAAAGCTCAGCACGCAAAGAGCCAGAATCTTCGAGGCAGAGAAAAGTGCGCATGCTGGGAATTCTTGCTCACTATTTTATTTGATTGGAAATGAATTATACATTACTTGTTAATTATAGGTTGCAGCGATCAGTCTTCCTTTTTAAATTTTATTGTGCATTTCTCGATTTCGACTAGAAGCTAGCCATTCTCAACGCACTATTATTTTCTCTCAATGCATGTAATGGCTGTTGGTCGGGCTTCGTCCACAGTTCATTGAATACTACTGTTTCAACAATTCATTGAATACTGCTGTTTCAACAGTAGTATTCCATGAACTGTGGATGAAGCCCGACCAACAGGCATTGCATGCATTAAGCGAAAATAATAGTGCACTGAGAATGACTAGCTTCTAGCCGAAATCGAGATCTGATCAATAAAATTTAAAAAGGACGACAGATCGCTGCAATATAGAATTTATAAGTCAATATAACAGTCGCTGAGTGCAACAGCTTCCTGAATGGAAGGTAATCTGGTGAATTATACGTTAATAATTCGCTCCACAAGGTCAAATGGTGAATGTAGATTGCTGCTTGGGCGTTCTAAACCGCTTATGATCGAGTATTGTGCGGATTCGACCTGAATTCCGAAATTAAGGGATATAGTATTCGTTACACGTCAATGCACCGGCGTATAACAGCGAGATCGTACTCGGTTTCTTGGCTCAAAAATGTATAGTGGTGCTTGGATACTTCCTTATTCTCCTGATTTATCTCAGTGCGATTTCTAGTTATTTGGAAAACTGAAAATGGTAATGAAAAAAATGCGTTTCGACACGATTTCAGCTATCCAGTGACTAGGATCACGTTACTGAAGACAGTTTCAAAGGTTGGGTGTGAGAACAGTTTCGAATAAATTTTCCAGCGCTTCTAATTATATACTGACTCACAGCGAGGCTATTTTGAATAAGAAGTCATGTCAATTAAAAAAGCAACGTCTTGACTTTTATTTCGTACCTGACAAATTTTCTGTGACAAGTTTTGTACGTAGCTAAAGTCTTTCCCTGCCGCTGCAACTCCTGACGTCATGAGTAATCCCACTACGCGACGTTATTGCGTCACAGTCGGCTAAGGAAATGACGTCCGCAGATCCGAATCAACTCTCTGCACTGGTATTTTAGTAACACAGTATTTAATTAGAGTCATATAAATAACTCTGTCCGGTGAGGCAAGATTAGCCAGTGGAAATTCTCACACACCTAAAGACCGATTTACAGCACATCAATTGAACTCAAGTAGACTCCAAAATCCGGTCACTGGACAGCGAAAATGCAGCACCAGTAGTCTCCATTTAACGCTCATCTGGTTTCTGACAACTTATTCGCTAACCTCCAAAAAATAAAAAGTTTCGGGATTTGACTTCAGAGACATGCGGACACAAAATTATCCTAAAACCTAACACTGCAGATTACACAAAAACAACAGTTCATTCCCACGCGAGCTTGACACTTCTTCCAAAAAGCATCGCCTTCAGCTGTTATATGCAAGGTTTACTGTAAGCCTACCACTGGCTGATAAAAACAGTTTTGGCACAATCAACGAACATTCGACTTTGAAACTCGCAACTCCTGATCACCTTCCACTTGCAGTAAAGCTACCGTCTCAAAATCCTTCGTACCTGTATTGCAAACAGAACTTCAGCTGTCGGCCGCGGTAGCTGCGTGGCCAGCGCAGTAGATTTCTAACGGAAAGAGTCCGGGTTCGATTCCCTGTCGGGTTGAATATACTTCTCCGCTCGGAATACTTCTCTACGTTCAGAAAAAAACGGAACAAGTAGACCGAATATAAGACGTTTATATTCGCAGGACATGTAAATTAGCGTGTTCCGCAGAAATGATTAGCGTTTGAGTCACCTCGGTGGAGAATATGTCCTGTTGCCTAGTAGGCACAGGATCCGTCAAGGGCCCTGACAACTTGCTTCATGCGTGATGGCATCGACGCGTATAAGGGGCCACCGATGCAGCATTCAGCTGGTTCTAAAGTTCATCTGTGGTGGTTGGCATGAAGTCATAGCGCTGCACCCGTCGTTTCACCATATTCCACACATTTTCCATTGGCTACAAGTCTGGTGATCTGGCGGGCCAGCCCTGTGACACCAAGAAGGCACATCTTAGTGCAACAATATGTGGTCGTGCATTGTCTTGCTGAAGAATGGCGTCTAGGGCGTTGTGCAGAAAGAGTATGGCTAAGGGCCGCAGGATGTCATTCAGACAGGTCACACTGGTCGCAGTGTCCTTGAAACGCACTCTGGTGCTGGATTCCTACTCTGATGCCATTCCTACCCACAGTGATGCCGTTCCATACACCATTGCCGCCTAGCTTGTTTCTTCACATTAGTGAAAGGTAGGCGGAGACATGGACGTCGCGCACGTAACTCATGCTGTAATAAACGGCCACGGCCTGTCACCCCTGATAGTGTACGATATGTTGCACTGTTACACTCTTGCACCAGAGCCGAGGACTACTCAGATCTGTCCTGCAATGCCATTCCACATCTACATCCATACTCCGCAAGCCACCTGACGGCGTGTGGCGGAGGGTACCCTGAGTACCTCTATCGGTCCTCCCTTCTATTCCAGTCTCGTATTGTACGTGGAAAGAAGGATTGTCGGTATGCTTCTGTGTGGGCTCTAATCTCTCTGATTTTATCCTCATGGTCTCTTCGCGAGATATACGTAGGAGGGTGCAATATACTGCTTGACTCTTCGGTGAAGGTATGATCTCTAAACTTTAACAAAAGCCCGTACCGAGCTACTGAGCGTCTCTCCTGCAGAGTCTTCCACTGGAGTTTATCTATCATCTCCGTAACGCTTTCGCGATTACTAAATGATCCTGTAACGAAGCGCGCTGCTCTACGTTGGACCTTCTCTATCTCTTCTATCAACCCTATCTGGTGCGGATCCCACACTGCTGAGCAGTACTCAAGCAGTGGGCGAACAAGCGTACTGTAACCTACTTCCTTTGTTGTCGGATTGCATTTCCTTAGGATTCTTCCAATGAATCTCAGTCTGGCATCTGCTTTACCGACGATCAACTTTATATGATCATTCCATTTTAAATCACTCCTAATGCGTACTCCCACATAATTTATGGAATTAACTGCTTCCAGTTGCTGACCTGCTATTTTCTAGCTAAATGATAAGGGACCTATCTTTCTATGTATTCGCATCACATTACACTTGTCTGCATTGAGATTCAATTGCCATTCCGTGCACCACGCGTCAATTCGCTGCAGATCCTCCTGCATTTCAGTACAATTTTCCATTGTTGCAACCTCTCGATACACCACAGCATCATCTGCAAAAAGCCTCAGTGATTGGTTGGGTGTGGGATTGAAGGGACCAGACTGCTAAGGTCATCGGTCCCTTGTTCCACGATAAAATCACACGAAATAAAAACTGTCAGTCGTTAAAAACGGAGAACTGAGACAAGGGACGACACAATACAAGAAAGACAGACAAAGACCAGACAAACGGAACTAAAATCACACCGAGTGCGGAGGTGGTTGGCCGACCATGAAAATAAGGAAAAGCCAACCACCAAATGACATTAAAACCCACAGTTTAAAACCACAGGCCAAAGGCCCAAGTCAATACAGGAAATAAAAGGACAAACACTCAAATCATACGATAAAAAACCCCTGCCCGAATAAAACTCAACACGAGGTCCGCCATAGCAACGTCATCATATAAAAGGGCAGGGAGGGTATCAGGCAGCGCAAACGTCTGCCTGAGTCCTGTTAAAAGCGGGCAGTCCACCAAAATGTGGACCACCGTCAAAGCCTCAGTGAACTTCCGATGTTATCCACAAGGTCATTTACGTATATTGTGAATAGAAACGGTCCTGTGACGCTCCCCTGCGGCACACCTGAAATCACTCTTACTTCGGAAGACTTGAGAATGACATGCTGCGCATGAGTTGTTGATCGTCTCGGGGAGCGGTCTGGCTGAAGCGAACAGACCCACCTTGTCGTGTTCTGTTGGCTTCCGCGAACCATTCTGCAACACCCGTTGCGCTGTCGAAACACTTCGTCCCACGCGAGCAGCGATTTCCTGGTCGGGTGCAGCATATCCTCTCACGCCAATAATGCGTCCTCTTTCACATTCACTGATTTGACCGTACGGTTCGAGCATACGTCTGCGAGGCATCCTGCACCTCTGTTCAAGGCACGCGAGCATCAGGTACGCTTCACAGGTAGTTGGTGTTTCGCCGCTCAAATGCTGATATTTCTTCAGAACATACTACTCTAGATGTCCTGTAAATATGAATGTTCTATCTCTAGTCGTTTTGTTGTTGTCTGAATATGAGTGTATTTTGCAGGAACGTCAGCAGCTTAACGTAGGAAGCCATTTGCGAGGGCTAGTCATGAAGATACAATTATCGCCTCAAAAAATCAAAGATGTACCATGTAAGTTAGCGACTGTGTGAGACAGTTTGAATACATCACTACATAAAAAAACAGTGAAGCACGCACAAGGGAAAGAGGAAACGAAATGAAACTTCATAGGTTATTGCTGTGATTACAATGTCGACTCAAATTTACAAAGAACTTGGCAATATGAGTCCACTTTGTAACGTTGTACCCCTCTGGCCTGTTTATATGCACTGAGTCAGTGGAGAAGAGTGTCATAAAGCCGTTGTATCATCCTGTAAGGCAAGCAGATCCACGACTGTTGTAACTGCTCCTTCAAATGGCTCTGAGCACTATGGGAGTTAACTTCTGAGGTCATCAGTCCCCTAGAACTTAAAACGACGTAAACCTAATTAACCTAAGGACATAACACACAGCCATGCCCGAGGCAGGATTCGGATCTGCGACCCTAGCGGTCGCGCGGTTCCAGACTGTGGCGCCTAGAACCGCTCGGCCACTCATGCCGGCAACTGCTCTTTAACGTTGTGTACGCTGGCATTGGGATGGATGTCGGAGCTGGGCCGACACATCGTCTGCGGCGGACATATCTGGAGCCACACGGGCATACCTCAACATCTCGTAGATAGTTCATAGAGAAACGAGCCATACACGGTCCTAATTAAAAATGGTACCACATGATCGTAGCACCAGAGGTAACAAATGAGACCGAATGATGTCCATGACGTACCACTGTACTGTTATGGCTCCCTCAGTCACTGCCAGAAGTGACCTGAAGCCATCACACCGGATGGCTCTCCACACCGCTGTGCCTCTTCAAAACACTGAAAGAAGGAGACCTCTCACCATGTCGCCGATGGTCATCCGCGGTAGTGCAGAGCCCCTTTCGTTGCTGAAGGCAAAGCCACACCAGTTATCGGTAGTCCATGCTTTCCGGTCACGTGTTATGGCTCCCTCAGTCACTGCCAGAAGTGACCTGAAGCCATCACACCGGATGGCTCTCCACACCGCTGTGCCTCTTCAAAACATTGAAAGAAGGAGACCTCTCACCACGTCGCCGATGGTCATCCGCGGTAGTGCAGAACCCCTTTCGTTGCTGAAGGCAAAGCCACACCAGTTATCGGTAGTCCATGCTTTCCGGTCACGTGTTATGGCTCCCTCAGTCACTGCCAGAAGTGACCTGAAGCCATCACACCGGATGGCTCTCCACACCGCTGTGCCTCTTCAAAACACTGAAAGAAGGAGACCTCTCACCACGTCGCCGATGGTCATCCGCGGTAGTGCAGAACCCCTTTCGTTGCTGAAGGCAAAGCCACACCAGTTATCGGTAGTCCATGCTTTCCGGTCACGTGTTATGGCTCCCTCAGTCACTGCCAGAAGTGACCTGAAGCCATCACACCGGATGGCTCTCCACACCGCTGTGCCTCTTCAAAACATTGAAAGAAGGAGACCTCTCACCATGTCGCCGATGGTCATCCGCGGTAGTGCAGAGCCCCTTTCGTTGCTGAAGGCAAAGCCACACCAGTTATCGGTAGTCCATGCTTTCCGGTCACGTGTTATGGCTCCCTCAGTCACTGCCAGAAGTGACCTGAAGCCATCACACCGGATGGCTCTCCACACCGCTGTGCCTCTTCAAAACATTGAAAGAAGGAGACCTCTCACCACGTCGCCGATGGTCATCCGCGGTAGTGCAGAACCCCTTTCGTTGCTGAAGGCAAAGCCACACCAGTTATCGGTAGTCCATGCTTTCCGGTCACGTGTTATGGCTCCCTCAGTCACTGCCAGAAGTGACCTGAAGCCATCACACCGGATGGCTCTCCACACCTCTGTGCCTCTTCAAAACACTGAAAGAAGGAGACCTCTCACCATGTCGCCGATGGTCATCCGCGGTAGTGCAGAACCCCTTTCGTTGCTGAAGGCAAAGCCACACCAGTTATCGGTAGTCGATGCTTTCCGGTCACGTGTTATGGCTCCCTCAGTCACTGCCAGAAGTGACCTGAAGCCATCACACCGGATGGCTCTCCACACCGCTGTGCCTCTTCAAAACATTGAAAGAAGGAGACCTCTCACCACGTCGCCGATGGTCATCCGCGGTAGTGCAGAACCCCTTTCGTTGCTGAAGGCAAAGCCACACCAGTTATCGGTAGTCCATGCTTTCCGGTCACGTGTTATGGCTCCCTCAGTCACTGCCAGAAGTGACCTGAAGCCATCACACCGGATGACTCTCCACACCGCTGTGCCTCTTCAAAACATTGAAAGAAGGAGACCTCTCACCACGTCGCCGATGGTCATCCGCGGTAGTGCAGAACCCCTTTCGTTGCTGAAGGCAAAGCCACACCAGTTATCGGTAGTCCATGCTTTCCGCTCACGTGTTATGGCTCCCTCAGTCACTGCCAGAAGTGACCTGAAGCCATCACACCGGATGGCTCTCCACACCGCTGTGCCTCTTCAAAACATTGAAAGAAGGAGACCTCTCACCACGTCGCCGATGGTCATCCGCGGTAGTGCAGAGCCCCTTTCGTTGCTGAAGGCAAAGCCACACCAGTTATCGGTAGTCCATGCTTTCCGGTCACGTGTTATGGCTCCCTCAGTCACTGCCAGAAGTGACCTGAAGCCATCACACCGGATGGCTCTCCACACCGCTGTGCCTCTTCAAAACACTGAAAGAAGGAGACCTCTCACCATGTCGCCGATGGTCATCCGCGGTAGTGCAGAGCCCCTTTCGTTGCTGAAGGCAAAGCCACACCAGTTATCGGTAGTCCATGCTTTCCGGTCACGTGTTATGGCTCCCTCAGTCACTGCCAGAAGTGACCTGAAGCCATCACACCAGATGGCTCTCCACACCGCTGTGCCTCTTCAAAACACTGAAAGAAGGAGACCTCTCACCATGTCGCCGATGGTCATCCGCGGTAGTGCAGAGCCCCTTTCGTTGCTGAAGGCAAAGCCACACCAGTTATCGGTAGTCCATGCTTTCCGGTCACGTGTTATGGCTCCCTCAGTCACTGCCAGAAGTGACCTGAAGCCATCACACCGGATGGCTCTCCACACCGCTGTGCCTCTTCAAAACACTGAAAGAAGGAGACCTCTCACCATGTCGCCGATGGTCATCCGCGGTAGTGCAGAGCCCCTTTCGTTGCTGAAGGCAAAGCCACACCAGTTATCGGTAGTCCATGCTTTCCGGTTACGTGTTATGGCTCCCTCAGTCACTGCCAGAAGTGACCTGAAGCCATCACACCGGATGGCTCTCCACACCGCTGTGCCTCTTCAAAACACTGAAAGAAGGAGACCTCTCACCATGTCGCTGATGGTCATCCGCGGTAGTGCAGAACCCCTTTCGTTGCTGAAGGCAAAGCCACACCAGTTATCGGTAGTCCATGCTTTCCGGTCACGTGTTATGGCTCCCTCAGTCACTGCCAGAAGTGACCTGAAGCCATCACACCGGATGGCTCTCCACACCGCTGTGCCTCTTCAAAACACTGAAAGAAGGAGACCTCTCACCATGTCGCCGATGGTCATCCGCGGTAGTGCAGAGCCCCTTTCGTTGCTGAAGGCAAAGCCACACCAGTTATCGGTAGTCCATGCTTTCCGGTCACGTGTTATGGCTCCCTCAGTCACTGCCAGAAGTGACCTGAAGCCATCACACCGGATGGCTCTCCACACCGCTGTGCCTCTTCAAAACATTGAAAGAAGGAGACCTCTCACCACGTCGCCGATGGTCATCCGCGGTAGTGCAGAACCCCTTTCGTTGCTGAAGGCAAAGCCACACCAGTTATCGGTAGTCCATGCTTTCCGCTCACGTGTTATGGCTCCCTCAGTCACTGCCAGAAGTGACCTGAAGCCATCACACCGGATGGCTCTCCACACCGCTGTGCCTCTTCAAAACATTGAAAGAAGGAGACCTCTCACCACGTCGCCGATGGTCATCCGCGGTAGTGCAGAGCCCCTTTCGTTGCTGAAGGCAAAGCCACACCAGTTATCGGTAGTCCATGCTTTCCGGTCACGTGTTATGGCTCCCTCAGTCACTGCCAGAAGTGACCTGAAGCCATCACACCGGATGGCTCTCCACACCGCTGTGCCTCTTCAAAAGACTGAAAGAAGGAGACCTCTCACCATGTCGCCGATGGTCATCCGCGGTAGTGCAGAGCCCCTTTCGTTGCTGAAGGCAAAGCCACACCAGTTATCGGTAGTCCATGCTTTCCGGTCACGTGTTATGGCTCCCTCAGTCACTGCCAGAAGTGACCTGAAGCCATCACACCGGATGGCTCTCCACACCGCTGTGCCTCTTCAAAACACTGAAAGAAGGAGACCTCTCACCATGTCGCCGATGGTCATCCGCGGTAGTGCAGAGCCCCTTTCGTTGCTGAAGGCAAAGCCACACCAGTTATCGGTAGTCCATGCTTTCCGGTCACGTGTTATGGCTCCCTCAGTCACTGCCAGAAGTGACCTGAAGCCATCACACCAGATGGCTCTCCACACCGCTGTGCCTCTTCAAAACACTGAAAGAAGGAGACCTCTCACCATGTCGCCGATGGTCATCCGCGGTAGTGCAGAGCCCCTTTCGTTGCTGAAGGCAAAGCCACACCAGTTATCGGTAGTCCATGCTTTCCGGTCACGTGTTATGGCTCCCTCAGTCACTGCCAGAAGTGACCTGAAGCCATCACACCGGATGGCTCTCCACACCGCTGTGCCTCTTCAAAACACTGAAAGAAGGAGACCTCTCACCATGTCGCCGATGGTCATCCGCGGTAGTGCAGAGCCCCTTTCGTTGCTGAAGGCAAAGCCACACCAGTTATCGGTAGTCCATGCTTTCCGGTTACGTGTTATGGCTCCCTCAGTCACTGCCAGAAGTGACCTGAAGCCATCACACCGGATGGCTCTCCACACCGCTGTGCCTCTTCAAAACACTGAAAGAAGGAGACCTCTCACCATGTCGCCGATGGTCATCCGCGGTAGTGCAGAACCCCTTTCGTTGCTGAAGGCAAAGCCACACCAGTTATCGGTAGTCCATGCTTTCCGGTCACGTGTTATGGCTCCCTCAGTCACTGCCAGAAGTGACCTGAAGCCATCACACCGGATGGCTCTCCACACCGCTGTGCCTCTTCAAAACACTGAAAGAAGGAGACCTCTCACCATGTCGCCGATGGTCATCCGCGGTAGTGCAGAGCCCCTTTCGTTGCTGAAGGCAAAGCCACACCAGTTATCGGTAGTCCATGCTTTCCGGTCACGCCACCGCTCCAAATGCTGGTGTATGTGTTAGTGTTAACAGTAGCATACGCAAGACCTGTTACTATCTAATGCGGCTCTTGCTAGTCTCCGACGAACGGTGTGGTAGGCATAGAAAGTTGCAGGGGGTCATGTCTAGTTCTGAAATGTCAGACGCAGATGTGGCAGACCGGAACCTTCCCCCAGGTTCCCATGCCGTCCATCATCGGGGCACTTTCACTTCCGAATGCTTTACAAACCTGAATATTGCACGATTCGAGCAGCCAGCTAAATAGAGACAGACAATTAGACCCCTTTCAAACTGTTACGTGCCCATAAAGCTGCCTCACTCAAGTACCTGGTGTCTCGTGTCTTTCACGATGATCACTCAACACATGAGGTTGTTCACACCTGGTACGGTACACCCTATCCGTCTTGGTACCAGCAATAACCTCCAACATTAATGTACTCTCGTGGCCGTTTTTCCTTGTTACATTGCCATTCGGACATGTCTTCTGGCTGCTTCATATTTTTATCAATGTATTCACCTTTTATCCTCGCACTACGAAGGATCAGTGGGGGAAGGGGGCGGTACTTTATACCCAACATTTGAAGATTTTGTAATTCTTCCAGGACAAAAATCAGTTATCAGTTACAAATAAATTTTATAATGCTTCACCGGTTTCGACAAATTAATTCGTCATCTTCAGAAGTCTTCTAAATTAGGGATAATATAAATCATTAGACCTTGTCTAAATATTTATGTGAAGTGTAAAAAGTATAATACAGAAATCTACTTACTATTGGTTCGGTAGACCTCAGTGTCTTCATCATAGATGCATAATGACAGGGTATGTCCAGAAATGTACATACTGTGTGTGATTAATTTAAACACCGATGAACAATATGCAGGAACTGAGTCACATCCCTGCATTTGTTGTGCTAGTAGCAAAAATGGTTCAAATGGCTCTGAGCACTATGGGACTTAACATCTGTGGTCATCAGTCCCCTAGAACTTAGAACTACTTAAACCTAACTAACCTAAGGACATCACACACATCCATGCCCGAGGCAGGATTCGAACCTGCGACCGTAGCAGTCACGCGGTTTGTGCTAGTAGCAAGGAATATATATAAAATTATAACCAAGGTATGTAAATAAGTTGTATGAAACACAACTGAAAGAACATGACACGTATTTCTAATGTATAAAAGGGATGGATTAATTTTCGCACTTTGTAAGCGATGATATGCAATCAAGACAGTGTCTGCTTTTTAATGAAAGTGGATTTTTCAAAGAATCTCTTGAATGTAGGCGAGAATGTTTACAGATTTCAAAATCTTCTAAAAGGTTCATTTTATAACCTTGTTAACAATATTAAAATTTCCATGTTAAGGAAGAATGGAGGAGAAAGTGCGTGTTTCTTTGTTTTGAGATGTTCTACAAAAGTTGACTTATATAAATTCTCTCCGTCTGCCGCGCGGGATTAGCCGAGCGGTCTAAGGTGCTGCAGTCATGGACTGTGCGGCTGGTCCTGGAGGAGGTTCGAGTCCTCCCTCGGGCATGGGTATGTGTATTTGTCCTTAGGATAATTTAGGTTAAGTACTGTGTAAGCTTAGGGACTGATGACCTTAGCAGTTAAGTCCCATAAGATTTCACACCCATTTGAACCATTTTTTCTCTCCGTCTTTGTTGAACAAGTGCTCACGCATACTACAGTTGCTGAAAATTACAGCCATGAATAAAACAATATTGTAATTTGGTCAGTTACTTTATATTTGAAAATTATGAAACCTTTTTAATGTCTTTAATGAATTTTTCTACCTGATCCCATAAACGATTTTAAATTTTTCAGTTAAATTTAGTTCAAATACTTAACTCTTAGTGGTAGATGTTACTTTTCCCAATTCAGTATTTTACCCGATTTAGTATTTTCAGATTCAGGTTCTTACACATCAATATCTCTTTTAAAAATAGTATGTAATGAGTAGAAGTAAGCAACAATTAAAGAAATTTGCATTTTTAATGCTTTTTAGGATGGACATAAAGTCTCCCCCCCCCCTGCCCCCCCCCCCCCCCACCCCCACCCCCACACCTTGGTAATGCGCGTTACGGAAAACGCGTTGGTACTGCCAGGGTTAAATGCGACACATTTTTCTCAACGATGGTTCACATGACCTTGTTATAGGAGTTTGCATTTTGGCTGTTGAGGAATTTGCTAATGTTATTGTCATTTTCTGTCTTGTCGCACCCCTCGTTGGGTACAATTCAGAGGCAAACAGTGCACTCACATTAATCAACATGTGATGTGAGTTTATGAATTACAATTGATACTAAATGCCATCGTGATTTGTGTGAGCAGTTGATAACCAAAGCATGGGACGAGAAAGTGATGACGTGCTTCGCTTACAAGGGTCACACTAACTGAAATATCTTGGAAACCTTGGTGTAGCGTCACAAACAGGGGAGTACCCTTCTCGGGAGGAAATACCGATGCGGAGTGCTCTGACGTGTCCTAATAAGTTCACTTAAAATGGCCAAGTACCAGAAACCAACCTGAATGCGTGAGTTTGCAGCGGGGCGTCTTTAATGAAAACAGAGCACTTTTTCCAGGTATCACCGCGACAAATAATAGTGTTCTTAATGGTCAACACATTGAAATAACACTTACAAGAATATGCGGCGACCTCTACCACCAGCTACCAGGATAAATTCGCCATAGTAACTGTAAATGTCGAGTGACTAAGGCCTCACGTAGGGCAGACCATTCGCCGGGTGCAAATCTTTCGATTTGACGCCACATCGGCGACTTGCGCGTCGATGGGTATGAAATGATTATGATTAGGACAACACAACACCCAGTCCCTGACTGGAGAAAATCTCCGACCTAGCCGGCAATCGAACCCGGGCCATTAGGATTGACATTCTGTCGCGCTGACCACTCAGCTACCGGGGGCGGACATTTGCCCTAGTATTCTGCCCTGACGAGTGGTATAATACGCGTTGACGCCCAGCTTAAGTCGAAGGAGTAAGTTTTTAATGACTGACTTCAGTGAAATTCTAGTTTATTCTGTATTTCAGTTCATTTGTTGAACGTGAAATGCTAATTTTCAGGTACAACTGAACAAAAGAAAACGCTTCGCTCAGAGAGACTGTATTTTTTTAATAAGCAAAGTTTTACATTATACGAACCATCAGGCCATTGTAGGAGGGTTGGAACAAATAGTGGCAGCTATTTATTTACAGCTCGCACAAAACAGTGTTTCAAAGTTTTACTGACCTTCAAAGTACTCACCAGCATTGTGTATAACCCGTTTCCAGCGATGTGGAAGTCGTAGGATACTCTTAGCAATGCCAGTTGTGTTGACAGTTAGAGCGGCGCGGTCTATTGCCCGACGAATTTCTAGCAGTTCTGAAGCGAACGGCGCGAAGTGTTTCCTTCAATTTAGAAATCGAGTTTAACTCACGAGGGCTTAAGTCAAGGGAGTGCAGTAGGTGCTATAGCACTTAGCAGCCCCGTCAGTCAAACAAATCAGTAACAGCTTGCACTATACGCGCTTGAGCATTGTCCTGCAAAATGATGGTCAGGTCCTGCAGAAAGTGTGATCACTTCTGTCTCTATGGTGCTCATTTTTGGAACATAACCTACAAACAGCTTAGAGACAGAAGTGACGACGCTTTCTGCAGAACCTGATCATCATTTTGCAGGACAATGCTCAAGCACGTACAGTGCAAGCTGTTACTGATTTCTTTGACTGATGGGGCTGCTAAGTGCTATGGCACCTACTGCACTCCCTTGACTTAAGCCCTCGTAAGTTAAACTCGATTTCTAAACTGAAGGAAACTCTTCGCGCCATTCGCTTCTGAACTGCTACAAATTCATCGGACAATAGACCGCGCCGCTCGAACTGTCAACACAACAGGCACTGCTAAGAGTATCCTACGACTTCCACATCGCTGGCAACGGGTTACACACAATGAAAGTTTGAAACACGCATCTATTTTGTACGAACTTTAAATAAATAGTTGCCACTATTGAAGTTCCAACCCTCGTATATTGCCAGATTACGTATTCGGTAAAAACAACAATCCCTTAAAACTGATATATAATCTGGGTAACAGCAGTGAGATTATAGCATCCACACTAAAATATTCAGCACAGTTCAGTGTGACAAAAATTTACTGTACGAAATGCTACATTTTAAACAATCAAACAGATTGAAGCGCATCCGCAGATACCACGTCTGTGGCACATTTAACACCGGAGCAAAGCCGTTCCACTACATTAAGGAATCATCAAGTACTGCACTAACAAGGAGAACACGGCAAGGACCATAACTTGATATCCCAGAAATTTCGCTCAGTGGATGAGGAGTCGCAATAAGCCAACACTTGTCGGTTATTATCTGTAGATACTCGACCGTTTCTGAGAAAACGGCGGTGATAGTTTTCTACATAACCTTAATTTTTTTTAGGACGTGATAACCTCTACCGTTGTGGTGGTACGGTAGGTAGTGCATGGCCTTTCTATTTTGGGCCCCATGTTCGAAACCCGATTATTGTTTTCCTTTATTTTATTTTATTTTTTCATATGTCTATCCAAGTGCGTAGGAGATTACTACACGCATGTTTCGTATCAGGTTAGTGTCATACATTTATTATACAATAGATATGTCTATGCATTTTATGCATTTTCAGGGGTTAAAACCTTTTAATTTTTCATATTATTATATTCCATTCATATCTCAATTCTTGTATTTTATTCTTATGTTTAATCTGGAGTGAGATTTGAAGCATTGCATTGTTTGATACCGATTGTAAAAACACTGGAACCGTAGAAGGCAATTTTGCAGCAGCGACAGTTCTTCGTAATAATCTCACTCGTTAATACTGAGTTAGCAATCATTTTGCGGAAAACCACGCATAATGGATGGCTTTTCTGAAAACTGCTGCTTGCAGTTGGTTATGAATCAACATTCACTACAGCAATTTCACTTAAAACAATTCAAAATAATTTGATCACTCATGTATATTTTATTCATATGCCACATTTGCAATTAGTAGACGTTATTTACATACATATTGGAAAACAATTCTGTAGTAATCTTCTATGGACATAGATATATAAATCAAGAACAAAACTAAAGGTAATAAAAGGGTTTCGAACACATGGCGCGAAAAAGTGAAGCCACTTAGCTAACCAGTGGCCTCCATATCGGATGAACTGTTTGCAAGCAAAAAGGCGTATCATATACCTTGACAACTTTAACCGTCGTTTTCTCAGAATCGATCGAGTATCTACGTATAAGCCGAGATACGTTCGCTTATTTGACCCCTCTTTCGCTGAGCAAAGTTTCTGGAAAAATCGGGTTACGGCACTAGCTGTGTTCTCCTTGAAAGTCTTTCCGCACTTCTCCCGCATTTTATGAGGAATACCGTCCATTGTATTCCCATTATGGACGCCTTTGCACATTCATGAAAACTGTATATACGATCAATGCACTATCTGTTTTCGGTCTCGTCGCTCACTTCATACGCTGTCCAGAGGGATGATTAATCTCTAACGGTATATACTTTCTCTTCCCTTCTGTTTTGGCCTCCTACTGATAATGTGACAATTTACTTTTCACTTTAAAACTTTTAATCCAAAAATTAATCTTCCTGCTGGTTATTCCAACTTTTGTTGTTATTTCTAAATATTTTCTAACTTCTCAGGTTAAGCTTGTTGTTACACTCTTTAACCAGAGATATTTGAATATCTGGTTTCTCAACCTGTTGCCAGTCATCCTGCGCGACTGCTCAAAAAATATTATTCTTTTTCCTGTTATGTCCATTTTGGGGGTTTCGAATCTCAATAGGTGTAAACCTTATGGGATTGCCTTGTTGCCCGTCGGTATGCCCATTTGTTGTGACTCTTTTCTCAGGAATGGATAGAAATGTTTGTCAAATACTAAGGTGTTCGGACACTTTGAGAAGTAAAAAATATAAGTTTCTAAGTCAATACAATGAAAAATACGGCAGTTTATTTCACATACTTTGATTTTCTCAAGCTCACTCGTCAAAGCCTAGGGGTTACTTCTCGTTGGTCTAGAATCATGAAATTTGGCAAGATGCAAAGTTTCACAGTACAAGTAAAGCAAAAAACTTTGTAGTTCTATCTATATCGAATATTTTTATTTTTGCCATTCATTGTGCATATTTCTGTCTGTTGAGATCCATTGTTCTCATGAACAGGTAGGTGTACCGATCTGAAATCTATGTCAAATACTAAGATTTACGGTCCCTATGCGATGTAAGAAATTTAAGCTTCTAAGTCTATGCAGTCAAAAGACACAGTCATTTATATTATATATTTTGATACTCGCGAACTCACTTATGAAAAACTACAGAAGAACTGTCTCTTTTTGTTTCCGTATTTCTGAATATTTCATGATAACTTCCTAATTTCCAGGTATCTTTGCTTATTTATGAACCTAAAATTTTCCACGTTCCTTCTTGCTTGTGTCTAATTTATGATTCATGTTAGGCAGACACTTTTGGGTACAGGCATTCCTTTTTTGCTATCGCGCCGTAATGCATAATTTTTTATCTTTTTGACACGCGCTTTTCGTTGAACATATTTTCGTTATTGTAAATGGTCTTTTGATTTTCTGTATCAGTCCATTTACGTCATGATTTTCGTTTTCTTAAATTATCTTTTCAGAACTATTTCGGTCTAAAAATTTTTGGAACTTTTTAAAGAAATTAGTGACAAATTTGTTTTTCTGTGCAGCGATTCTTAAGCCTCCTCTATTAACTATCTGTTCCATGAGATTGACTTGTGCATATGCTATACAGAATCAACGACTATAGTGCATAAGGAGTGCGCATTTTGGGTTTAAATTTATGTCCCTTTGAGGTGTGAAAATTTTAAGAGTCTAAATCCATGCCATATATCTTGATACTCGGAAACTCATTCATCAGATTCAATAGGATGCTTCCCGTTGACCTAGAATCACAAAAATTGGCTGTCAGCCAGGCTTCGCAATACAAGTACAGAAAAAAATCCGAAAATTGTTAATCTTTATATTATATAACCCGAAAAAATTTTTCTTTTTTTTCTTTTATTATCCATGTGTGTGTCTGTCCGCCTATTAAGACCCTCTTCCTATCGAACAGATTGGTGTATCAAGTTAGAATTTACAGAACCTATAAATGGCTCCTTGACGGTGTTGAAATTGGCAGCATCTAAATCAATGCAGTGCATTGATGTCATATATTTTCACAGTCGCAAACTCACTCAACAAAAGCCATAGGGTGCTTCCCGTTGACTTAGAATCATGAATCACAAATTTTGGCAGAAAGCAAGGTTTCAAAGTACAGATAAAAGAAAAAAGTCCGAAAACTGTTAACTAGTAATTATATCACCTGAAAAAATATTTTTGTCATTTTTTATCCGTCTGTCTGTCAGTCTTAAAGACTCCCTTTTCTCTGGAGCAGGTTCGCGTTTCAAGTTCAGATTTATAACACATACTAAAGTCTATGGTCCCCTTGGTGATTGTAAGTTAACGCAATCAAGAGATTCGGTCATTTGTGTCACATATTTTGACACTTGCAAACTCACTCATCAAATCCTATAGGGGATTTCAGTTGACCTAGAAACACGAAATTTGTCAAGAAGCAAGATTTAACAGTATAAGCAGAGGAAAAAAATTCGATAATTGTCAATTTGTAATTATATCACATAAAATACCTTTTGGCATTTGAACATATGTTTCATTCATCATCCGTCAAAAGCATAAAAGACGAACATTACTGCATACGAACATAAAATGTAAGTCGTAGTGATGTTCCAGTAAGAATACAAAAATGTTTTATTAAATCTGCTCACTCTACATGTATCAACTGAACTCTTCTGCTCTCTTCGTTATGTATTACAGGTTAATCTGAGGAACTACAGTGGAGACTTTGATATGGCCTTGGAATTTCGGGGACTAATATCTTGCCGGTACCGATATCGATAACAGGCAGAAATCGTTGAGATTCTCGATTTCCAGGATGTATGAACTATAAATATACACAATTAAGTTTGAATTGGAACCCTCAGTATGCGAGCCCTTCTCGCACTCGGCCAGTTTTGTTTTACTGCGGATACAGTAAAAAAGTCTTCCCCTGCTAATGGGAAACTTTTATCTCACAAATGAAGGAAATGAATATAGTCGTTTTAAGGTGTAACAATACGTAAGATCGGCAATGTTGTCGGCTATAAACAGGACCTGCATACTTGTTGCGCTCACCATTTTCACAACATACACATATTACAAAAAAGAGATAAATAATATTTGTATAGGGATAATGATCGATGAATGAAATTCCTTCGCACCGGTGAAATCGCATTCACAATTCACTTAAAACCGGTGTTTTTCTCAGAGCATATCTGTAGTTCCGTGTGGAGAACGGAGTATTACCAAGTCGGTAGAAGGCACCGACTGGTGTTTTTACAGTCGTTCCTCCTGTTCTTGCAGGAGGACCGTAATAAAACTCCTTCAAGCGTGGCCATCTCAACTGCGGGGCGCCCTTGAAGTAATCTGGCAAGGAGAACAAGTACAGCAGGACCTAAGCGTAAGGCAAACGACTGAGGACCTCTTATGTCGTGCGATTCTATATCACGTTATACTATTGAGAACGGTTACTTACTGTTACAATTATTCACGTTTGTTTCCCTTTATTGCATAGTTTATGCTACCGACTAATTATTTGTCTGCACACTGATCAGCTGGTGAATTACTTTTAAAAATTGTGTGATTCTTTTTAGTTATCATTACCAACCAGAAGGAGCGGATCAAACTGTTTTAGATACCACCATTAATAGAGTCATGGTTCTTTTTCAGCAAACTGTCGTCGAGCTGGTAGTGGAGAATGATACGAGATACGCCTTTGGATATTATAGTGTCCACACGAAACTGTCATCAGTATGTGGAAAGACAAACATCACGGAATAATATCTGGAACGAATTGTGCAGTAACGTTAATACTCCGACACTATGGTATTTTTACTTTGTAGCACGGTAACCTCGTGTATTCTTAACAAAACAGACAAGAAACGTAACCAAGTACTGTATTGAGTTATATGTCAAGTAAATAACAGCATAAACTTTATTAACAGAGCTCGTAAAAGGTCTTTAATAGCCCGACTTAAATAAAAATCGATCCTATTTTAAAGTTACTTTAATATTCGGACACTTTTCATGGCCAATTATTTCAACACAAATTTTTGTCAAACATATACGACGGTTGGAACTTTGATAGTGGCAACTATTTATTTACAGCTCGTACAAAATAGATACGTGTTCCAAAGTTTTACTGACCTGGAAAGTAGTCACCAGCATTTTGTATAACCCGTTGCCAGCGATGTGGAAGTCACACGATATTCTTAGCAGTGCCATTTGTGTTGACAGTTCGAGCGGCGCGGTCTATTACCCGACGAATTTGTAGCAGTTCTGAAGCGAATGCCGTGAAATGTTTCCTTTGGAAATCGAGTTGAACTCACGAGGGCGTAAGTCAGGGGAGTGCAGTAGGTGGTATAGCACTTAGCAGCCCCATCAGTCAGACAAATCAGTACCAGCTTGCACTGCAAAATGATGGTCAGGTCCTGCAGAAAGTGTAATCACTTCTATCTCTATGCTGTTGATTTTTGGAACACAACCTACGAACAGTTTAGAGACAGAAGTGATGACACCTTCTGCAGGACCTGACCATCACTTGAACGACAATGCTCAAGCACGTACAGTGCAAGCTGTTACTGATTTGTTTGACTGATGGGGCTGCTAAGTGCTGTACCACCTACTGCACTCTCCTGACTTATGCCCTCGTGAGTTCAACTCGATTTCTAAACTGAAGGAAACACTTCGTGCCATTCGCTTCAGAATTGCTACAAATTCGTCGGACAATAGAGCGCGCCGCTCGAGCTGTCAACACAACTGGCACTGTTAAGAGTATCCTACGACCTCCACATCGTTGGCAACGGTTTATGCACAATGCTGGTGACCACTTTGAAGTCCAGCAAACTTTGAAACAAGTATCTGTTTCGTACGAGCTGTAAATAAATAGTTGCCACTATTAAAGTTCCAACGCTCGTATGTTTCAACATCTTGTTGGTTAGGCATTTTGTTGTATCACTTCTTTAAAACGCTGTGGCATACTGCTAATGATCTTGTTTAACTAGTAGTACACAAACCGTCCAAGTCTGCCTTTAATGGTCACTTCATGGATTCTTGTGGAGACATGGGCATTTTACTAATACTTCGCTCTCATTCTCCCCATACAGTCTCAACAGGGTTGAAATCTGATGTTTGCTGCGGTTGTTGTAAGACTTTCGGGAAACCACACAACAAATATTTTTGCACACCGTGAGCGTTTTGTTTCGAGTCAGTCTCCTGGGAAAACTTGAATGAGTTTCATATCACCATTTTTCAGCACATTTGCGTAAATTGTTTTTAAATATGTTTAGAAAGACATATTTCTTCATAATACTGTCGATGAACACTGATCCGCGCGGTACCTACGTGGATAAACACTGAGGTAACAAATAGCGGGGTACCTCCTAATATCGCTTTGGATATTATGTTCGAGTATAATGTCTTTTCTGGAGACTAGAAATCTACTCTGTAGGAATCAGCATGGGTTTCGAAAAAGACGGTCGTGTGAAACCCAGCTCGCGCTATTCGTCAACGAGACTCAGAGGGCCTTAGACACGGGTTCACAGGTAGATGCCGTGTTTCTTGACTTCCGCAAGGCGTTTGACACAGTTCCCCACAGTCGTTTAATGAAGAAAGTAAGAGCACACGGACTATCAGATCAATTGTGTGATTGGATTGAGGAGTTCCTAGATAACAGAACGCAGCATGTCATTCTCAATGGAGAGAAGTCTTCCGAAGTAAGAGTGATTTCAGGTGTGCCGCAGGGGAGTGTCATAGGACCATTGCTGTTCACAATATACATAAATGACCTGGTGGATGACATCGGAAGTTCACTGAGGCTTTTTGCAGATGATGCTGTGGTGTATCGAGAGGTTGCAACAATGGAAAATTGCACTGAAATGCAGGAGGATCTGCAGCGAATTCACGCATGGTGCACGGAATGGCAATTGAATCTCAATGTAGACAAGTGTAATGTGATGCGAATACATAGAAAGATAGGTCCCTTATCATTTAGCTAGAAAATAGCAGGTCAGCAACTGGAAGCAGTTAATTCCATAAATTATCTGGGAGTACGCATCAGGAGTGATTTAAAATGGAATGATCATATAAAGTTGATCGTCGGTAAAGCAGATGCCAGACTGAGATTCATTGGAAGAATCCTAAGGAAATGCAATCCGACAACAAAGGAAGTAGGTTACAGTACGCTTGTTCGCCCACTGCTTGAATACTGCTCAGCAGTGTGGGATCCGCACCAGATAGGGTTGATAGAAGAGATAGAGAAGATCCAACGGAGAGCAGCGCGCTTCGTTACAGGATCATTTACTCGTAGTAATCGCGAAAGCGTTACGGAGATGATAGATAAAGTCCAGTGGAAGATTCTGCAGGAGAGACGCTCAGTATCTCGGTACGGGCTTTTGTTAAAGTTTCGAGAACATACCTTCACCGAAGAGTCAAGCAGTATATTGCTCTCTCCTATGTATATCTCGCGAAGAGACCATGAGGATAAAATCAAAGAGTTTAGAGCCCACACAGAAACATACCGTCAATCCTTCTTTCCACGTACAATACGAGACTGGAATAGACGGGAGAAACGATAGAGGTACTCAGGGTACCCTCCGCCACACACCGTCAGGTGGCTTGCGGAGTATGGATGTAGATGTAGATGTAGATGTAGACCTCCTTTTGGGCGGCGTAGTGTAGCAGCTCGACGTGGCATGGTCTCAACAAGTCATTGGAAGTCCCCTGCAGAAATACTGAGCCATGTTGCCTGTACAGCCGTCCATAATTACGAATGTTTTGCCGGTGCAGAATATTCTGCACTAATTTATCTCTCGATTATGCTCCACAAATGTTCGATGCGATTCACGTCGGGCGATCTGGGTGGCCAAATCATTCGCTCGAACTGCTCGGAATGTTTTCCAAACAGATCGCGAGTAGTTATAGCCCACTAACATGGTACATCGTCATCCATAAAAATTTCTTCGTTGTTTGTGAACATAACTATTTCCAATCAGTGATCGTTTTAGTTCGATCATAGGATCCAGTAAACACAGCTCATACCATTATGGAACAACCAACAGCTTGCACAGTGTGTTGTTGACAACTCTGGTCCATGGCTTCGTGCGGTTCTGTGCCCGACCCAAACCCTACCATCAACTCTTCCCAACTAATATCGGGACACATGTGACCATACCACGGCTTTCCAGTCGTCTAGAGCTCAGCCGCTACAGTGACGAGCCCAGAAGAGACGCTGCGGGCGATGTGGTGCTGTTAACAAAGGCACTCGCGTCGGTCGTGTGCTGCCATACTCTATCAACATCAAATTTCGCCGCATTGTCCTGACGGATACGTTCGTCGTACGTTCCACATGACACTCTGGTTTATTTTACTGCAGTGATGTTTGTCTGTTAGCACTGAAAACTCGTACGCAAACGCCGCTGTTCTCGGTCTTTAAGTGTAGGCCATTGGCCAGTTTGTTCTCCGTGGCGAGTGGTAATGCCTGAAATTTGGTATTTTCGTCACACTCGCGGCACTATGGATCTTGCATTACTGATCTCCCTAACGATTACCGAAAGGAACTCTCCAATGCGTCTAGCTCCTTCATGAAGGAAACCTTTTCTGATGAATCACCTGAGTACAAATGACAGGTCCGCCAATGCACTGCCTTTTTTATCTTGTGTACGCGATATAAACGTCATTTGTATATGTGCGTATCGTTATGCCACGATATTTGTCACCTCCGAGTAGCTTGACGTAACCAATCATAACAAGTGGTACAATGCCATCTGACAGAATATTAAAGTAAAATCGAACAGCTTTTTTTGTTTAAATTCTTTAACAACTTTTTTAAGTTCATACTACTACTTATTGGACATCTACCTTAATATACTACCTGATTATTCTGTATTTTTTTTGTTAAGAATAAAGTTACGATGATGCAAAGTAAAAATCTCACAGTGTACGTATATTGACGTTACTCATTGTATGTCATCTTCACGGGTAATGCATATGAACAGCCAGTAACGTCATCGCTAGGTAATGCAAGTCCTCGTTCGGAATAAAGTAATTTGCTGCATTGCGAGAGACTCAGTAAAGCTACGTCCGTGTTGCGTAACACAACTATAGTAATAGGACCTGACCCGAGTGCTGTTTCACGGTGTAGTCGAAAGCGCGAGAGAATCTCTTTGCCTGTAGCTAGCCAATCGCCTGCTTCCCGTCTCACGTAGGGGCATGCACCTCATTTCCGTGACGAATTAACAGCGATCCACGTGTGCTCTGTCTCATTCGTTTGCCAACGATACTTGCAGGTTCGGTGGTAAACGACTGATGCTATACTATGATAATTATTACTCCAGTTCCTGAGAAAAAAGAAAACTTACAGACGGACAGACAGGCAGTCGGCTAACAAAATAATAATAATAATATAAATAAATAAATAAATAAATAAAAATAAATAAAAACACAAATTTTTTGTTTAATATAAGGGTCATCAAAAAGCTTCCGACCGAAGGCCGTACAGTCCAGAGTCGGAATGCCGGTCAGGGAAAACTGCCGTGAGCACTGATGCAACATCCCACAGACCGGCCAGCTTGAAGACATCTGTTTGGTAAAACTCTGAGGCCTGCTGCGTAAAGAAATATCTAACTGTCAGCTGCACATCCTCGTCCGAAATCGTTTTCGACCCTTTTTTAAGGAACCAAAGGCGTGATAATCGCTTAGAGAGTATCAGGACTTTCGCGTTATTTCTCCGTTACATTTGCGATATGGGGACGTGCGTTATCATGAAGCATCAGCATTCCTTGTCGCAGCACCATTCCACAACGGTTTTCGACAAACATGTCGCCCCCCCATACGCTCTCTTTATTCTCCGATGAATGTCTACAGGTGCTGTGTTCTTCGGCAGCCTAGAAAAGAATAACATTTCGTTGGTCTTATAACGGCGCTATAGTTCAATTTTCCACTTTACCGCATCTCTTTGGAAAGACACGAATACCACACTAATACAGTGCCTACACGTCGGTGCTTATATACTCGCCTTGGTGTCGCGCTACGTTGCATATACGCTGCAGCAATACCCCTCAAACGGTAACTTTTTGAGTGTCCCTCACATAACTACAAATTAATAATTTTCGGAATTTTTTCCTTATCTGTAACTTGCTTTATGCCTAATATCTTGAGTCCAGATCAACGAGGAGCATCCTACAGTTTTTGATAAGTCAATTTGCATTTACCAAAATATGTGGCATAAATGGCAGTATCTTTTATTGCGCTGACTTAGAAGCTCAAATTTTTTTTAAACCACCAGGGGACCGTAGACCATATATGTGACATAACGTAAATTTAATACATCTTCTCGTCCCTGACAAAAAGGATTCTTAAGAGTCAGACGGACTGACAAACATACAGAAAAAAGATCCTATAAGAGTTCCGTTTTCTCCGAGTGAGATACATAACAATAATAATTAGTTTGGTGGCAGTGAAACACTATATCAAGGGAGGAACTCGGAGTGGTAAGGTGCCTGGTCACAAAAATATAACATTTAAAACAGAGAAAAATAATTTTACTTTTAAAAGGGTGTTCCGAATAGTTACGTGAAGTCTGAGAAGCCCAACTGATAGCAAACAAATGAAAATACAATATTAGACCTACAAATCGAATAAGTTAAACTGTTGACTTTCACCTTCCTCTCGTGGTTCAGTTCAGCACAGATTAAATGAAGCGCAGTATGAACAAGGACAAAGAGAAAAACAATTCAGTTAACGAGTGTTCCATAGCAATAAATCCATCATGAAAAAATTAGTTATCAGACCAGAAGAGGCGACGAGTCACTATAAAAAGAAACTGAAATAAAACGACAACGGTATAAAATGTATAGATAAAATTTTAAAAAAGCAACGCCCAGCTGATTTCAACAACAAGTAGTAAAGTTAACCCCGAGAACCAAAGCCACCACTAATAACACAGATAAATAACAAACGAAACTCAAATCGGTCAGATAGGAATATCTGTAGCATGGATAGAGGAAAAACTTTAGCAGTTTGCGTAGCTGAAATTGTATTTTTGAGGCTATTCCACAAAAGTGTGTGAAAATAAAATTTGCACGACAATGGCCGTATAGCTTCAACTACGACAGGAAAATTGTACTTGCGTTTGTACCGAGTACACAATAAATTACAAACGTAGCTCATAACATATAAAAATTATGAAAAAGGCTTAAGGGCAGTACACTGAAATGATGGTCAAGTAAAATATTTTATCACTATGAGTTAGGGCGATGATCTTAATTAACACCGGGAGTAAGTCAAGCCAAAAAACACACAGTAGGCCTGTAATGATCCCTGAGACACGAATGTTGGTTCTGTTCACACACTACCGTCTTAACCAATAAGTCCCGTGGACGCCAGTGCCTGCGGTTCAGTATTACAACTTTGTCCGTGAATTCTCATGCCATAAACAGCAGACTAAATACTAGGACCGTCATTCACCAAGTCTAAGCGACATGGTCGATTGGTTTATTTGGGGAAGGGGACCAAACAGCGAGGCCATGGGTCCCATTGGATGAGGGAAGGACGGGGAAGGAAGTCGGCCGTGCCCTTTCAAAGGATGCATCCCTTCATTTGCATGAAGCGATTTAGAGAAAACCTGAATGAGGATGGCAGGACACGGGTTTGAACAATTGTCCTCCCGAATGCGAATCCAGTGTGCTAATCACTGCGTCACCTCGCTCGGTATATGCGATATGGTTTTCTGGTGTATGAGTTGGCAGAACAGCGCCAATCACTCGCTTGAAATAAGATTCAGTTCCAGCAGTTGCTCACAGCGTCCGTTTCATACATGGCTGCCAGCATTTGCCCTCTGATGGCCATCCTCCAGCAATCGGTGGAATAATACTCAGAAAGCCTGCTCCCTGGCGGGACGCAAAAAAGGCGGTTGCTTAGCTACGCGCAAAGACGTTACATCGCGCATTCGATTATACGAGGGTTGCCCAGAATGTAATGCACTGCATTTTATTTCTTCAATAATTCTTTATTGAACTTAATGAGAAGTACACACTGGAAAGAATCGCGTTTTATCTACACACCCTATTTTTACACGTAACCTCCGTCCTGTTCTATGACCTTCCGCCAGCGCGAAACAAGATCGTGTATGCCCTGTCTGTACCATCCTAGTCCAGATGGCGGAGCCAGTGCTTCACTGTGTGAATTTTCTTTGCTGACTGACAGATACAGCGTCAACTGCCGAGTCGTAAAGCGTTTGTCCTCGCGAAGGACAATATCAGCTCGCTGCAACATGTCATGTGTGACAGTTGTGGATGGTCTCCCCGACCGCTGCAAATCGTGGAGCTCTGCTGAACCGCATTCTGATGACCTCACCCTCCGTGCCCAGCGACTAACTGCACTTGTCGACAGCAGAAGCTCCATAGACTTTGCAGAAGCGTTTCTGAATATTTCCCACAGTTTCTTCGTCTGCAGTGAGAAATTCAATAATGGCATGTTGCTTGTAACGTACACCGCATACAGACGCCATTTTGAAACTGTCCTGCAGCTACGTTATCTGTCGGAAGTGACGGAGACTTTAAAAAAGGCATACGTTACGTTTCGCATTGTTTTCGGGCTGAGAAAAAAAATACGGTGCATTAATATCTGGACAATATTGAAACAGCACATAGGCCATCCAGTACACGACAAAGTTTGATCTCTTCTGGATCCAAAATTTCACTAACGAATGATTCTGGTTTTTTGCAAGAACATACACTGAACTTTTAACTTTGTATTTGTTCATATTGTGTGTAAAGTTGAAATAAAAGCAAATAAACTCCATTTCATTCCAGTTATGCTTTGTTACGAAACGGTTGTTGACTTATTAGGCTATCTTTAGACAAAGACAGCCTAATAAACAATTTGTGTGTTTCATTGCTTTAAATACGAGGGTAATCCAAAAATTAAGGTCTCCTATTTTTTTATAAGTACAGAGACCTGTTTATTTCTACAATGGTTTACATCAGTTTACAGCTTGAACATTTGGCTATTTTTCGACATATTCACCATTTATGTCGATGCATTTTTGTAGACGCTGTGGCAGTTTTTGTGTGCCCATTTCATACCAGCTCGCCGCCATGCTGTTCAGAAAGTTATGAACTTCTTGTTTCACATCGTCGTCGGAACTGAATCGCTTTCCGGCCAAATGTTCTTTTAACCTAGGGAACAGGTGACAGTCACTGGGCGCCAAGTCAGGACTATAGAAAGGGTGATTACGTTTCCACTGAAGCTGTTGAGCGAGAGCAACGGCTTGTCAAGCGATGTGTGGAAGAGCGTTGTTGTGGAAAATGTGTACCCCTTTGCTCAACATTCCTCTTCTCCGGTTCTGAATTGTTTGTTTGAGTTTTTTCAGAGTCTCGCACAAAAATTTTCTACCAAAAAGTGAAGGAGGCAGCCATTAATAAATACGCGCACTGATTCACTCATCATTTGCACCTTACCTGATATTTTTAGGGTACTTTATATCACTCGGTACAAATGGAACCCTTATAGGGTCACTTTTACGTTGTCCGTCCGTCTGTCGGTGTGTCCGACTGTTAAGAACCCATTTTCTCAGGAAGGGATAGTCGTATCAGGTTCAAATTTATGTCGCATACTCAGTTCAGTGAAAATTTTAAGCTAATTCAGTGCAATCAAAATACGGCGACTTCTGTCATATATGTTGCTACTCGCAAACTTCCTCGTCAAAACTACAGGGTACTTACCGGAACCGATAGCTCACCAGTCTCGATATCGATAACAGGCAGAAACCCCTCGAGATTCTCGAGTCCAGGGAAGGTTGAACTATCTGTATACATAATTAAGTTTTTACGGAACCCTCAGAGCGCGAGCCGTCCTCACACTTGCCCATTTTTTATGAATCAATATTGTATTTACCAAACTAGGCATCCAAATCAGCTCCATTGCGTTAGGTACCTAAGAATTATGTCATTCCGAAATTAGTTGATGTCTCAGACTGGGCACTCAGGTAATCAGTGCCTCACACATGACGAGGGACTGCTAATAATCTGAATTTTGGCTATCTAGAAGTTTAAAAATATCTCTAAGTTTCCTTCGTGGAAATGTGATGACAACTTTCAACACCAGCTGTGTAAGATACCGAACGTGTCCTTATCAGAAACTGTATGTGTGATTTTGAAGTCGTACTTGTGTACAGGGATGTTGCTGTGCCAACTGTACTATCCTGATGTTTCATTCTCTGACCTTGTGGAAGCCAGAAACGAACACCACAGAAAAAAAAGTGATCTGTCTTCTACTCGACTTGTAGCGAAGCAGTGAGCTGCCCATGTTCACATGGACTCGTTAGCGCGGCAGGCGTACGATGTAAAACATTTCAGCTGAGAAATTATGTTAAGGAGTCTTCCAGACACCAGTCTGCGTTCCACTACCTCCTGCCCCCCACCCATCCTGCCTCAACAGTATATGACGACTTCCGCGTCGATGGACCTAATCTCTTCAAACTCTCAACCTCTCTGGCTGGAGACAATGCAAGTAAACAGAGGATCTTTCTGTGAAGCCGACGCTTTCTCAAGCCGGACTGTACGGACTCAGATGATAAGAGATCGTTTACCTTTTCACTGAACTGTCAGTTGAATTACCAAGTAGTAGGATTTAGAAGCTGCGTTATCGCACGTGATTTGCCGTTTTAAGGATCACTGAAGCTGAAATCGCTGAAAAACAGGATCGGAAACATGCCAGAGAGGATTTCGAGTTGCACTCCGTCGTAGCTACCGAGCGAGGAGGCAACACACAGGGATCACACTCCGTGGGGCGCCTATTCAGATCCCCGTTGGACCATCCAGACTAGGGTTTTCCGTAAAAGATGGCAGTTTGGAAAACGGAACTCAATCCACTTGTCATGTGGTTTTGCAGTTTTATAAAGTTCTACTGAGTGTCTCTTCTCTGCGTGCCTTTTATCATACTTTTATCATGACGGTGGCAGAAATCAAGCTGAAAAACGAACCGATTGACGCCGGCCGCTGTGGCCGAGCGGTTCTAGGCGCTTCAGTCTGGAACCGCGCGACCGCTACGGTCGCAAGTTCGAATCCTGCCTCGGGCATGGATGTGTGTGATGTCCTTAGGATAGTTAGGTTTAAGTAGTTCTAAGTTCTAGGGGACTGATGACGTCAGAGCCATTTGAACCATTTCTGAACCGATTGACTTTTATTTCCGTTATTATAACGTTTGATATTCAGCGCCCCATGTATCTCTAGCTACCATTTCGAAGCACGAATGGCTGTTAGACTTTATGAATGTGATTGTAACTGCTAACGCATGCACACTGGTAAATTCAGGTGGAGTTTCTTGGTTCAGGTTTGTAGCACGAACTAGGAAGGGCGACGAGTTTAATTTTTTAGAAATTGGCTTGGGGTGCCAGTTTGAAGGGGCGTCTAACTGCTGTGGGTTTCTTAACACACGGCCTCGCAATCGGTCCCCCAGACTTACACGCGAAGCAAGCGCTTGTTCAGATTTTCTGAGTAAAGGTATCAGGCGTCAGGATTTTAAAATCATTGGGGCAAGTGGCAACAATACGACTATTCACGTTGGTGTGCAGAATTTATAAGTCTGACGATATACCATCGGACTTTCGAAAAAAAAAAACATCATCCACACAACTCCGAAGACTGCAAGAGCTGACAAACGCGAGAATCTTCGCACAATCAAGTTAACAGTTACTGCATGCAAGTTTCTGATAAGAGTAATATGCAGAATAATGGAAAAGAAAATTGAAAATGTGTTAGATGGCGATCAGTCGATCAGTTTGACTTTTAGGAAAGGTAAAGCCCCAAGAGAGACAATTCTGACGTTGCAGTCAATAATGGAAGTAAGTAAGTCCGGAGAAAAATCAAGACACGTTCATAGGATTAGTCGACCTGGAAAAAGCTTACAACAGTGACAAATGGTAAGAGATGTTCGAAATTCTGAGGAAAATAGGGGTAAGCTATAGGGAAAGACGGGTAATATACAACATGTACAAGAGCCAAGGTAGAATAATAATAATAGTGGAAGACCAAGAACGAAGTGCTCGGATTAAAAAGGGTGTACGACTAAAATGTAGTATGTCACCCCTACTATTCAATCTACACATCGAAAAAGCAATGACGGAAGTAAAAGAAAGGGTCAGGAGTGGAATTAAAATTCCACGTGAAAGGATGTCAATGATACGATTCGCTGATAACGCTGCTATCCTCAGTGAAAGTGAAGAAGAATTACTTGACCTGCTGAATGGAATGAACAGTCTAGTGAGTACGGAACATGGATTGAGAGTAGATAGCAGGAAACTAAAGTAATGAGAAGTAGCAGAAATGAGAACAGCGAGAAACTTGACAGCAGAATTGATGGTCATGAAGTAGACAAAGTTAAAGAATTCTGCTTCCTGGGTAGCAAAATAACCAATGACGAACGGAGCAAGGAGGACATCAAAAGCAGACTATTGGCATCAAGGGCATTCCTGTCCAAGAGAAGTCTGCTATTACCAACCATAGGCCATAATTTGGGAAAGAAATTTCAGGAAATGTAAGTCTGGAGCGCAGTATTATATGATAGTGAGATGTGGACTGTGTAAAAACCGGAAAAGAAGAGAATCGAAGCATTTGAGGTGTTGTACTACAGACGAATGTTGAAAGGTGGCCGGCCGGGGAGGCCGAGCGGTTCGAGGCGCTACAGTCTGGAACCGCGCGACCGCTACGGTCGCAGGTTCGAATCCTGCCTCGGGCATGGATGTGTGTGATGTCCTTGGGTTAGTTAGGTTTAAGTAGTTGTAAGTTCTAGGGGACTGTTGACCTCATAAGTTAAGTCCCATAGTGCTCAGAGCCATTTTGAAAGGCGACTGAGAAAAAAAGCGCAGGTATTATTTCTGCAGTCTTCTGATTGCGGGAGGCTCCTAATACAATTAAAGAATTCACCTTATCAGTTGATCAGTTCGCCCCCTGCGAGTTTCTGTGCCTGTCTAAGAGGCTAAGCGGTTGGATTTTGTGCAGGGTTAGTGAACTGCTGTTCTCCGGTCTGGTGAGTATGACGTGTTGCTCCAGTGCGCACTTGGAAGGTGATTCTGGATGGGACTTGGCTCTGTTTCTCGTGAGAGGAACTTGCCATAATTTTTATAAAATAATTTGTCAGAAGAATTATCGGCTTCTCGCGAGTGTTTGCTATCTTTTGAGTAGATTCAGATGGGGTCGATTTTTTTTTCTATAGCTGCTTAAGATTCACCTTAGTTATCGTGACCCTGATTAAGTTTCGTGCTTGTTTTTTCACTGTGAGTCACAAGCTAGGCCAGCACACAGGACTATTTTTCGGTTTGGGGGTGGGGTGGGGGGGCATATCGGAAAGCTAATTTTACCTAGTGTGGCTTTTATATTATAATAAAAATACAGATTCGATTCAATCTTTTAATGGATCACACAAACGGACAAGAATTAATTTGCTGTTTCCATTGGCCTTCAATGATCCATAAGCGTGTTAACAGCTCAAATCTCTTCAAAACTACTAGATAAGTATTTAAATTGCAGCTGTGTTACTGAAGTATCACTCTCACATAGTACGCAGTAGAAAGAGCAAAACACCTCGAAAAATTCAGACACTACCACAAGGTCACAATCAAGAATGAATAACATTAAAAAAGTATTTTGGTGCTAGATGATTGCAATTGTGTCTAGTATAAGCTCAAACATGTCGGAGATGCAGTCCAGGTCACAAGCCAGTTTTGAAGACTCGACGTTTACTTGAAAATGGTGAAATGACGATTTAATTACAATCTGTTTACACTAGAACCCTACAACAAATGTCAATTCCCTGCTGGTCAGGGACACTGATTTTCTTAGAAATGTGCACAAAGCACTATTACAAATTTTTCCACAGCCGATGGAATCACTGTACAAGTTATTTCTGTGGGCCCTTATGTGTGCTTGCTTTTCTTGCTCGCCGCTTTTACAAAATGTTCAGTGTGGTAGCCTTGTGTACATATATAGCCATGCGTACGTACAGATATAGACATACGTACATATGTTGTAGGATAGGCACTGACGAGATTGTGGAGCGCCGCTGGCTCGCGGGGAGATAGTGGAGCTGACCGGTGCTCGCTCGCGATAACCTGGGGGTCAACTATCTGGGACGAGCGATAGACCACGCCAGGCTCCGTTCAAGCCTGCGGCGGCTCGCCAGCGCTGCACGCCGTCTGCCAAGTCTGTCCGAACGTCAAGGGGCGAGATAGGCGCTATTATATTTTATAGCACTAACTGTAGTTCCAGTTACAACACTGTAGTCCTGTGTTTCATTTATCTCCCAGCTGTGAATCTCGTCGAAGTCGTCATAAAGAATCCAGCCACAATATTTATTGTTTATTGTTTACATCAGAGGATACCGAAAATAAAGGGAATCAAAGTGTTTAAGATGTGTTACAAAATGTTGCTGAACAGAAAGTTCAGGCGCTTCAATTTGGAACCGCTCGACTGCTGCGGTCGCAGGTTCGAGTCCTGCCTCGGGCATGGATGTGTTAGGTTAGTTAGGTTTAAGTAGTTCTAAGTTCTAGGGGACTGATGACCTCAGATGTTAAATCCCATAGTGCTCAGAGCCATCTGAACCATTTTGAAATGACGTTCTATGCAGAATCGGCAAGGAAAGGAATATTTGGAAAACACTAACTCAAAGTAGCCACACTTTGTTACAGTATTTTAATCACATGGAAAAATTAAGCTCACAGTAAGTTTATTAACTTCTGAAATTTGCTACAAAAAAGATATATCTGAGAGTGAAAGCAACAGAGATCTTTTCAAGTACATCATTGGGAGAAAAATTATCTTCATTATCCTTTCTTTAGGTGAAGCTAGCTTTGACAAAATAAAGGCGTGTCAAACCTGCAGCTATAATATGCTTTGACAGTTTACCAATGGAAATAAAACATGTGACGCACAGAAAAAGTAGACTATAGGTGTTTCTCTTTAGAAACTTCATCTGTACTATTGAGGAATTGTTGACTAGAAATACTTAGCCTACAGTAAAGAACCTATAAATAGCCAGCCTGTAACCAAATAAATATTTTTCCATTAAAAAATGTGTTCTATGTTTCTTCACTTGCCTCTATCTACATCATAATATTTATCGTGGATATGATCTATGGAACATGTAACGACCTAGCAGACATTTGTTTAACATATCAAGGAATAACTTCCATGATACGAGAGAGATGTGCAGAGGTCACTAGTGTAGGGGAAGACAAATATACGTATATCTCTATATATTATAAAAATGTATGTGAGTATGTTCCAGACCTCACCTGCACTGATTTTAACTTGATACACACATCTTGAAAGAAGCACAATGGGGGTAAGAATACCATACTTCTGAAAGAGATGGGAACGGGGTTTTGTGTGCTGTCCTTAGTTTAGTTACGTTTAATTAGTTCTAAGTTCTAGGGGACTGATAACCATAGATGTTAAGTCCCACAGTGCTCAGAGCCATTTGGAACGGGGTTGAAACAGAAGCTTAACTAAGAGTGCGAGAATACCCAGACTATAATCACACGGTATTTTAACATGAGAGATCTCAGTGTCTTGCAACGAACTTAAAAATGCCTACAAATAAATATTTATCAAAGTTTTTCTCGGTGACACCCCCGACAAGATGATGAAAATATTTTCGCTGCAGCAAAATTACCCATCTATTACTGCTCTAGTGTTGAGACTATTCGTAATACATCTTACATAGTATCCACAAACGGAGTGTCCCACGAGAAGTGGAGAGTGTTCAGAGAGACGACAAGAACTATTATTCGAAGCAAAAATGAAATGTTATCTATCCCTTATGTCTTATTTGATCTTAAGTCTACCAAAGCTCTTTTAAATTCTGATTCTAGTACAGGATCCCCTATCTCTTCTAAACCGACACATGTTTCTTCTTCGATCACATCAGAAAAATCTTACCCCTCATAGAGGCGTTAAATGTATTCTTTCCACCGATCCGCTCTCTCCTCTGCTTTTAACAGTGGAACTCCCGTTGCACTCTTAATGTTGTCAACCTTGTTTTTCTCACCGAAAGTTGTTTTGTGTTTCCTGTATGCTGAGTCTGTCGTTCCGACAGTCATTTCTTTTTCGATGTCTTCACGTTTTTCCTGCAGCCATTTCGTCTTAGCTTCCCTGCACTTCTTATTTAATTCATTCCTCAGCGACTTTTAGTTCTCTATTCCTGAGTTTCCCGGAACATTTCTGCACTTTCTCCTTTCATACACCAATTTAAGTATTTCCTCTGTTACCCAACGTTTCTTCGCAGTTACCTTTGTACCTATGTTTTCTTTCCCAGCATCTGTGATGGCCCTTTTTAGAGAAGTCTATTCCTCTTCAACTCCACTGCCTACTGAGCTATTCCTTATTTCTGTATCTATAGCCTTAGAGAACTTCAACCGTATGTCGTCACTCCTATGTTCTTCCGTATCTCACTTCTCTCCATATTGATTCTTCGTGACTAATGTCTTTAACTTCAGCTTACTCTTCATCACTATTATATTATGATGACTCTATGTCTGCTCCTGGGTATTCCTCACAATCCAGTATCTGGTTTCGGTATCTATGTCTGACCAGGAAGTAATTTAACTTCAAAATTGTTCAAATGGCTCTGAGCACTATGGGACTTAGCATCTGTAGTCATCAGTCCCATAGAACTTAGAACTACTTAAACCTAACTAACCTAAGGACATCACACACATCCATGCCCGAGGCAGGATTTGAACCTGCGACCGTAGCAGTCGCGCGGTTCCGGACTGAGCGCCTAGAACCGCGAGACCACCGCGGCCGGCAGTAATCTAACTGAAATTTTCCCGTATCACCCAGCCTTTTCCAAGTATACCTCCTCCTCTTGTGATGTTTGAACAGTGTATTCACTAACACTGACTGAAACGTAGTTAAAGAACTCAATTAGTCTTTCTCCTCTCTCATTCCTTGTCCCAACCTCATATTCTCCTGTAACCTTTTCTTATACTCCTTCCCCTACAATTACATTCCAGTCTCCCATGACTAATATATTTTTGACTCCCTTTACATTCTGCATTACCCCTAAATATCCTCATACACTTTCTCTATCTCTTCATCTTCATCTTGCGACGTCAGCATATATACCTGAACTATCGTTGTCAGTGTTGGTTTTCTGTCGATTCTGATAAGAACATGCCGGCCAGAGTGGCCAAGCGGCTCTAGGCGCTACAGTCTGGAACCGTGCGACTGCTACGGTCGCAGGTTCGAATCCTGCCTCACGCATGGATGTGTTTGATGTCCTAAGGTTAGTTAGGTTCAAGTAGTTTTTAAGTTCTAGGGGACTGATGACCTGAGAGGTTAAGTCCCATAGTGCTCAGAGCCATTTGAACAATTTTTTTATAAGAACAACCTTATCACTGAACTGTTCACAGTAACACACACTCTGCCCTACCTTCTTATTCATAACAAATCCTACATCCGTTATACCATTTTATGCTGCTGTTGATATTACCCTATACTCATCTGACCAAAAACCCTTGTCTTCTTCCCACTTCACTTCACTGACCGCTGCTATATCTAGATTGAGCCTTTTCATTTCGCTTTCCAGATTTTCTAGTTTCCCTACCACGTTCAAGCTTCTAACATTCCACGCCCCGACTCGTAGAAAGTTATCCTTCCGTTTATTACTCAATCTTTTTCTCATCGTAACCTCCCCCTTGGTCATCCCCTTCCGGAGATCGGAAAGGGGGACTATTCCGGAATCTTTTGCCAATGGAGAGATAATCATTACACAGGCCACATATCCTGTGGATACACGCTACGTGTCTTTACTGCTGTGGTTTCCATTGCTTTATGCATCCTCTTGCCGTTGATCACTGCTGACTCTTCCTACTTTAGGGGCAGTTTCCCATCCCAAGGACAAGAGAGTGGCCTGAATCTCTGTCTGCTCCTCCGCCCTCTCTGACAAGGCCGTTGGGAAAATGAGGGGTGAATACTTAAGCCGGAAGTCTTCGTCCCACAATACTGATTATTAATCAGAATTTAAGGAGGGGCGGGATTCGAACCCGGGACCTAAGAAGTTTTGATTACGACTCAAAGACACTACCCCTAGACCACTGACCAGAAGAATCCAGCAAATAAATACCCGGGCTACGCTGTATCTAAGCTGGTATACGAGTACGATAAATAACTGAGGAGGAAAAGTGTGTGAATCTTCCCACAAGGAAGATATTAGTGTTGGGCCGTGTTATATCAAAGACTGATAAAAAAATAGAGGCTTAGTCCTGTCTTAATTGACAAAACTGAAACAAAATATGTCCGTAGATTGCCTAAAATCCAAATGCAGACAGAGTATATTCACAGCATGTACGTCAATGCCTTTGTGTGCCACGTGGAAAGATGCTTTTCTCAGAGGACCGGAAATTAGCAGTTTTGGACGGAACAAAGCTCGGATTTGGTAAATATTGGTGGGGTGGGGGGTGGGGGAGAAAAAAGCAAGAAATCATCTGCATCGTTTCCAAGAAATTAGTCAGAAAATCGATTTAAACTAGCAAAACCATGGAATAAACAAACTCGAATAGCCGTACACGCGAATGTGATTCTTGTGCTCCAACCAAAGGTTATCTTAGGCAAGAAGGGTAACTCTCTAGAAGGTGTTGGTCTTTTGATGGTGATGATTGGTTTGCGGGGCGCTCAACTTCAGGTCATCAGCGCCAGTAGAAAGTCCCAATTTTTACACAGTCCTATCTAGCCACTGTCATGAATGATGATGAAATGACGAGGACAACACAGACACCCAGTCCCCGGGAAGAGAAAATCACCAACCCGGCCGGGAAGCGAACCCGCTAGCCACTAGACTACGAGCTGAGGACTGGTCTTTTGAAGCAATAAAGTTCATACACGAGTAGATCAGTAGTACATAACTAACAGATTCCTAAAAAAAAAAGAATACATTCTGTGTGCAGCTAGTTCATGGCGACTTTGTAAATGTCCCGACATTTCACGTATACTTATACGGATGATACTTGGCAGGAATTGCAATATCTGCACTTTCGCAGTTCTAAAATCCTGAATAGAGATATTAGCAGAAGCGTCGGATTTCACTTCGATACAGTGTTCCCCGTTGTTTCAAGCATTAAGCGATGTTGACAATATTTCGATGTGTCCGGATTAAACGCGCTCTCGTTAGGTCTCGGTCTGTTGCCGTTCTGATCAGGAGAGTTGAGGGAAGACCCCAGTGGATAATGCGGTGTGTGTGTGCATAGGCATTGTGCTGTTGGAATTAACTGGAATAATCGTCCCACTCATTTCGAATTTTTGCGGGAACCAGCGAAAAGCCGCAAGTAATGAGAATAATTGGCAAGGGCACTACATTAGTAGTGTGTGGATAAGTTGAGAATTTTGATATGAGGGAAGCGTGCTAGGGTAGCCCATGCTCTTGCAGTGACCACTGTGTCCGAATGGCTCCTTGGTCGGAGCACTTGCCCTGTAAGCAAGAGACCCGGTTTCGAATTCCAGTCCGGCACAAACTGTCAACTTTCTGCATTCATTTCAATCAATGCCTTGTAGGAGCCAATGTCTGCATATCCTCCATATCTTAACGCAGGTATATCTTCCTCTGTCTGGCGTTCCCTATACAGCATAATGTTTGTCTGGTAACACTCCTAGCACACGTTCACAATATTTATTCACTGTGTAATGTGTATGAATTCACATTCCGTTTGAATATATCATTGTCCGCTTTACTCTGTTTCATGCTCGCACCGCAAGTAACAAGGGGTACCAACTACAACTGGAAAGTAGCTGCACCTAACTGCGTGACTCGCATAGCCGAATCTACGGTTGGATTTGTCGAGTGATACTAACCCAGCGCGATGCAGGAAGCAACACTCCACGTTCACAGCAAGTTGTTGTGGACGGCAGTTTCATTTAGACTATGTCCCCCTTGCACTACACATGGCGATTGAATCACTGCATCCTCTGTAAAAGCACAATGAAAAATGCCAGATCATGTGTTTGGGGGTCTTCACCTCTCACATCACTCTCTAATGCCGCAGTCATAGTGATACACTCGTTCTGGAATTTTTAAGAAGCTTCCTCCTAAATCTACATCTGCAAACGTACTCCGCAAGCTACAGTTAGCTGCATGGCGTAGGGTGCAATGTACCACTACTGCGTATTTCCTTTCCTGTTGCACTCGCAAATAGAGTGATGGAAAAATGACTATCTGTACGCCTGTAAGAGACCTAATTCCTCTTATCTTACCTTCGCGGTCCTTCTGTGAAGTCCGCAGCTCGTGGTCGTGCGGTAGCGTTCTCGCTTCCCACGCCCGGGTTCCCGGGTACGATTCCCGGCAGGATCAGGGATTTTCTCTGCCTCGTGATGACTGGGTGTTGTGTGCTGTCCTTAGGTTTAAGTAGCTCTAAGTTCTAGGGGACTGATGACCATAGATGTTAAGTCCCATAGTACTCAGAGCCATTTGAACCATTTTGAACCTTACGCGAAATGTAAGTTGGCGAGAGTAGAATCGTTCAGCATTCAACTTCAAATGCCAGTTCTCTAACTTTCGTCAAAAAGAACATTGTTTTCCGTCCAGGAGAGCATCTAAGTAATACTCGCGTGTCAATCGAACCTACTGGCCTAGCAACATGTCTCTGGATTGCTTCGATGTCTTCCTTTAATCCGACCTGATGGAGATACTGATCAGTATTCAAGAATGGGTCGCACATGTGGTCTGTATGCGGTCTGCTTCACAGATGAGCTACAAATTCCTGAAATTTTCCTTTCACTTGCCTTAGTGCGCATTCCATTTCACATCGCTTTGCAACGATACGTCTAGATATTTAATTGATGTGTCTGTTAGGGAGAACACTACTAATGCTGTATTCGAACATTAGGGGGCTGTTCTTCCCACTTATCTCCTTTAATATACAGAGGGGTCTAAAAAAATGTGTCCACTGTTTAAAAGGCCATAATTGGCAAAGTAATAGACGGAGTTGTCTCAACTTTGGTAGTTTAATATTTTATAGTTCCGGCAATCGCCACACAGGCGTTGTATTGCGTTGTTTTGTTTTGTCAGATGACAGTCGCTAGATAGTCAGTGTTTTGTTCTTAGTTGCACCTAGTTACTCGAGTAAACATGGCTGGCGCAAGGCTTAGTTTAGATGAAAGTGAGTGAGTTTTGTAGTGGTATTTTAACTACGAAAACATTAATGAGGTTCAACGGCAATGGTGAAATGAGTATCAAACAGAGCCGCCGACACGTTTAACGATTCGTCGCATTCGAGACAAATTTGGACCGAAGGCTTTGTTAAAGATGTACACAAACAACGGTCTGGACGACCTGTAACAGGAACAAGTCCAGTTAAGTCCTGACGTGTGTTACAACAATTCACTCGCTCACCACGGAAGTCTGTGAGACAGTGTGCGCGTGAAACTGGAGTGAGTCGCTCAAGTGTTCGGCGAATTTTGAAGACAGCAAAGTGGAAGTGCTACATCCCACGATTGCTACACGCAATGAACTAGGACGACCCAGATCGTAGAATGGAGTACTGCGAGTGGTTTACTAACATGGTGCGCAACGATGAAGAGTTTGCAGAGATGACTGTGTGGTCTGATGAGGCACAGTTCAAACTCAATGGTACAGTAAATCGCCACAATTGCATCTACTAGGCCGCCGAAAATCCGAACGTCCATGTAGACGAAGCCGTGAATTTTCCAGGAGTAAATGTGTGGTATGGGTTGTCTCACCGGGGTTTGATTGGGCCATTCTTCTTTGACTCCACAGTTACCGGTGAGGTCTACCTTCAGAAGCTTCAGACATCCATTTTACCTGCCATCCGAGACTTGTATGGAGACGGAAGAGTTTACTTTCAACAAGATGGTGCTACAGCCCACTACCAAAATTGTGTTAGGGCGTATCTCGACGAAAATCTACCAGGAAGATGGATAGGCCGTAGAGGTGCTGTGGAGTATCCACCACGTTCCCCAGACCTAACTCCTCTGGACTTTTACCAGTGGGAAACACTAAAGGACGTCCTTTATAGCCCGCTTCTCGTGGTCGTGCGGTAGCGTCCTCGCTTCCCACGCGCGGGTTCTTGGGTTCGATTCCCGGGGGGTCAGGTATTTTCTCTGCCTCGTGATGGCTGGGTGTTGTGTGATGTCCTTAGGTTAGTTAGGTTTAAGTAGTTCTAAGTTCTAGCGGACTGATGACCATAGATGTTAAGTCCCATAGTGCTCAGAGCCATTTGAACCATTTTTTGAACGCCGTTTATCTACAAAAGCCACGCACATATGTTGAACTTCGAGAATGCATCGGACATTCATGTGCAAATACCCAACTGAACACGTTTCAGTCAGTAGTTCGGGCTGCAGTTCGGCGGCATCGTTTGTGTGTGGATGTGAATGGTGACCATTTCGAACTCCTACAGTGATATCTTTAAGTTGGACTTTAAGGTACATTTTCACAAAAACAGACAACTCCGTCAATTAGTTTGCAAGTTATGGACTTATAAACAGTGGATATAATTTTGGACCCCTCTGTACATTCTTTTATACGTAGAAAAGCTGCCATTCACTACACCAAACCAATCGGGGTGGCGCAGTGGTTAGCAGTCTGGACTCACATTCGGGAGTACGACGGTTCAAACCCTCCTTCGGTCATCCTGATTAAGATTTTCTTTCATTTCAGGCAAACGGCAGGATGGTTTCTTTGAAAGGAAACTGCTGATTCCCTTCCCTAATCCAAGCTTGTGCTCCGTCTCAACTCAAAATTTTGTCTAAGTCGTCTTGTATCCTTCTACAGTCACTCAACGACGACACATTCCCGTTCATTCTAAGCAAATTATGACTGCCACTTCTAGATTCAGTGGGCACAGAGCCGCCTCACGGTGTATGGACTGCGACAGACGCCAGCTGTTTGTGCGGCCTCTCGTCTGCTAACGGACTCGCTTATCGGCGACTGCGGTCTTTGCCTGGTCCACACATTACGTACAGCCTTGCCGTCTACCAGGCACTTCGCTTGTGCTCGCACGCCACGCTCTCTGAGTCACTAGGTCGCCGGGGCAGCAGATGAAAGACACGTCTCGCTGCTGTAAGACGTCTGCACAGACCGTCATATTTTCCTCTCGAGAACCGCACGACGGGCATTACGTAACATCCACAGGCTAACGTGGCGGAACACACCGTGCATACAAGACCAAAAGCAGTTTAGGAGAAGAAAGTGAAAAGCAAACGTTTCAGACTACCACATGGGATGGAAAACTGTCATGCAAAAAAAAAAAAAAAAGAAAAAAAAAAAAAAGAAAAAGGCAGTAGGGTGCAGGAATACATCGGGGGCTCTAAAGGTGGAGGCGAACTGTCCAGAAGTGCAATTCGAGAAAAAGACTGGCGTAGAAGTAACATGTCATCCAATAGAGCGATCAGAGGTTGACGGAACACTGAAAAATTCAAGCCCAAACAGATAAGTTGTTTTACAGAATATAAAGAAAAGGGAGACGTATTCGTGAACATTTACATTTACAACATATTTTCATTAAAAAAAATGTTTGTGAAATCTTATGGGATTTAACCCCTAAGGTCATTAGTCCCTAAGCATACACACTACGTAACAGCCGGCTGGAGTGGCCGAGCGGTTCTAGGCGCTACAGTCTGGAACCGCGCGATCGCTGTGGTCGCAGGTTCGAATCCTGCCTCGGGCATGGATTTGTGTGATGTCCTTAGGTTAGTTAGGTTTAAGTAGTTCGCAGTTCTAGGGGACTGATGACCTCAGAAGTTAAATCCCACAGTGCTCAGAGCCATTTTTTGAACTACTTAACCCAAATTATCATAAGGACGAACACACACACCTATTCCCGAGGGAGGACTCGAACCTCCGCCGGACCACATTTTTTTTTACTCTTTAATAAGAAAGCTTTTCATCCAGTTCTACACTCCTGGAAATTGAAATAAGAACACCTTGAATTCATTGTCCCAGGAAGGGGAAACTTTATTGACACACTCCTGGGGTCAGATACATCACATGATCACACTTACAGAACCACAGGCACATAGACACAGGCAACAGAGCATGCACAATGTCGGCACTAGTACAGTGTATATCCACCTTTCGCAGCAATGCAGGCTGCTATTCTCCCATGGAGACGATCGTAGAGATGCTGGATGTAGTCCTGTGGAACGGCTTGCCATGCCATTTCCACCTGGCGCCTCAGTTGGACCAGCGTTCGTGCTGGACGCGCAGACCGTGTGACATGACGCTTCATTCAGTCCCAAACATGGTCAATGGGGGACAGATCCGGAGATCTTGCTGGCCAGGGTAGTTGACTTACACCTTCTAGAGCACGTTGGGTGGCACGGGATACATGCGGACGTGCATTGTCCTGTTGGAACAGCAATTTCCCTTCCCGGTCTAGGAATGGTAGAACGATGGGTTCGATGACGGTTTGGATGTACCGTGCACTATTCAGTGTACCCTCGACGATCACCAGAGGTGTACGGCCAGTGTAGGAGATCGCTCCCCACACCATGATGCCGGGTGTTGGCCCTGTGTGCCTCGGTCGTATGCAGTCCTGATTGTGGCGCTCACCTGCACGGCGCCAAACACGCATACGACCACCATTGGCACCAAGGCAGAAGCGACTCTCATCGCTGAAGACGACACGTCTCCATTCGTCCCTCCATTCACGCCTGTCGCGACACCACTGGAGGCGGGCTGCACGATGTTGGGGCGTGAGCGGAAGACGGCCTAACGGTGTGCGGGACCGTAGCCCAGCTTCATGGAGACGGTTGCGAATGGTCCTCGCCGATACCCCAGGAGCAACAGTGTCCCTAATTTGCTGGGAAGTGGCGGTGCGGTCCCCTACGGCACTGCGTAGGATCCTACGGTCTTGGCGTGCATCCGTGCGTCGCTGCGGTCCGGTCCCAGGTCGACGGGCACGTGCACCTTCCGCCGACCACTGGCGACAACATCGATGTACTGTGGAGACCTCACGCCCCATGTGTTGAGCAATTCGGCGGTACGTCCACCCGGCCTCCCGCATACCCACTATACGCCCTCGCTCAAAGTCCGTCAACTGCACATAAGGTTCACGTCCACGCTGTCGCGCCATGCTACCAGTGTTAAAGACTGCGATGGAGCTCCGTATGCCTCGGCAAACTGGCTGACACTGACGGCGGCGGTGCACAAATGCTGCGCAGCTAGCGCCATTCGACGGCCAACACCGCGGTTCCTGGTGTGTCCTCTGTGTCGTGCGTGTGATCATTGCTTGTACAGACCTCTCGCAGTGTCCGGATCAAGTATGGTAGGTCTGACACACCGGTATCAATGTGTTCTTTTTTCCATTTCCAGGAGTGTATATACATCATAGTGACAGGATCAGCTACAAACACAAATGTAATAATTTTTTTGTTACAAGAACGAGTGGAATTTTAAATGATGATCAGGTACCCCAGACATTGGTGGGTAATTCCGTGATGTGGTGAGATAATTTCGTGATATGGCCAGGTAATTTCGTTATATGGGCGGTTAATTTCGTGATATGGGCAGGTAATTTCGTGACATTTGTTAGTGGAGTGCAGATGGGTCAACAATACCTGTCAACGATGGTGCTCCAAGAGACTGCATGCCGAAGTGGTGCGTTGCCTTTCCACCAGGTGTGGTCGTAGTGAGTTAACAAAAAATATCGCGAAATTACTTTTATATAGGCAATCAGTTAAACTTAATGTACTACTTGCAGGACAAAGGAACCGAGCTACAGAGCAAATCAGTGGCCTGCGCGTATGCTACACCTTTAGAAATGTTAAGAAGCTATGAATTTCCCTCAAAAGCTTGAGCTGTAGCTTCTATTATGTAAATAACAAAACTGAGTGCGCTAAATAACCATTTATCAACATTCTTGGCTACGAAAATGACAATGTAGGTTTTGTTCTTATTTTGATTAGTTATCTCGGCTGTTCAGAAACATTGCACACATTGCTACAACTATTGAATCATAAAGACGATCAACGACGGAGCGCCTGAAATTAGATCAACAATATCTTGTGCTGACAAAAAGTATGACCCAAGAAACTACAAGCCGAAGTCGCGCGTTGCCTCTCAAACAGGTATGGTCGCAGTGAGTTAAATATCACGAAACTACCTATATCATGAAAATACCTTCCCTTTTCTTTACCTTATCTTAAAAGCAACGGAAATAATTGGGAGGTGTTGAAAACTGGACGTTATTTGATCTGTGATCAAGAATCAGTGAAATATCGGAATAGTCATACGTCCAAAAGAATATTAATATCACTCTAAGACCACGCCATCGGATACCTGTGAAATAGGTCGGACAGTTGTGCTAACTTCTTAGGCTGCTGGCTCTAACTGCGGAGACATGATTGGAAACAGAACTGAGTGGTTCGAGACAATGATCGATTTGGTTTCAGGAATGGAATACACAGACAGGAGAGTCAGGACAGATTCATAGCAATCGTGAGTGGCTTAAAAACTACATTGTAAGATGGGATTAGGCGTTTTAGTTCAAAGACCAGTAATTAGGATGGAGTACACATTCAGACACTAATTTAAAACCCCTAAAAATACTAAAAGGGATTAATACAAGTGGATGTTCAAGAAAGACGATTTCTAATGAACGCCTTGTCACTATTGTTGATTATCTTGCACGTCGAAAAAGCGATGAACTGAAGTAGATTTCAGACAAGGAATTAAAGTACAACAGCCAATGTTTAACATCACAAACGATGTATAACTTCCGGACGAAAGTATGAAAGTTAAGCGAAGCTTCGACTAAACTATGAGCAATAGAATGGACGCAGTTATTCAACATCAAAATTAGAGAGTGCGAAGTTCTAGTCAAAAATATAAGAATTATGTTATCTAAGAAGAACGATTACACATTAATTCTTCCAGGCGAATCTCTTAAACTTGAGTACACTCTTCATCACTTCTCATTTGTGATCTGAATCTATATCTGCTACTGGTTATGCCTTACATCCCAAAGTCCAATTTCAGAATTTCTACCCAACCATGATGTAACACAGTTTGAGTCTTCCCGGCTCCCCAGGCTTTCTCCAAGTATACCTCTTCCTCTTTCGGTTTTTGAAGAGTGTATTCCATGTATCTAGCTGAAACTTATTTTCAGTACTCGATTAGCACTTCCCCTTTCTCATTCCTGTTTCTGAGCCCACATTATTGGGTAATTATTTCTTTTCCTACTACAGCGTTCCAGTGCACCACGGTCATAAGATTTTAATCTGTCTTTAGAAACCCCATTACCTGTTCAGTGTCTCCATATTCTTTCCGTATCTCATTTTCTGCATGGGACATCGGCACGTAAAACTGAACTATCGTTGTTTCCTTTGGTTTGCCGTCAGTCCTGATAAGAACAAGCATACCACTCAACGGCTCACAGTAAATCTCCGCCACACCCATTCATGACGAATCCCACTCCTGTTACATACCTTTGTTGCTGTTATTATGGCCCTATTTTCGTCTGACTACAAATCCTTATCTTCTTCCCGTTTCACTTCACAACCCCCGCCCCACTATATCTAGCTTGAACCTTTCCATTTCCATCAAATACTCTTCCTCGTCAAAACTGCCACTTTGCGCTCTAACTTGTATTATGTTACAATTTCATTGGCTGTTGAGTCTTTTCCTCGTGGTCACTGTCCCTTGGCAGCCTCCTCCCGGAGATCAGAATGGTAAATCTTTTGCCAATGGAAGATCATGACTCTTTTTCAGTTACAGGTCACATGTCTTTTGGATACGTAACGTGTGTTGCGATGCAGTTTCCATTCCATTCTGCGTCCTCATGCCGTTGATCATTACTCTGCCAGACACTTATGTGTGATTTGCACACTATCCGAGTAGATGTAGTTGTAGATTGCTAATACTTCCGCGTTTTAGGGGCAAATTACCACCTAAAAGGCAAAAAGTTGCTTTGAAACTGTTCGTTCCCCCCGCCTCTTTGACAAAATTGTTGGCAGAAGGAGTATGTCTCTTTGTTGCTGCCATTACCGATGGGTTTTGCTCAGAATTCAAGCAGTGGCTGTGATCAAACCCAGGACACAGTACATGTGGATAACTAGCGAAGGGTAGTCTCCTTGTACCATGTTAAATGCAAGTCACTCCCACACCAAGGAAATGCGCTTCAGGAACAGATGCGTGAATCCGGCACTGTTGTCATGAGCATATACCTAGTGGAGGTAGTTTGCTGTCGCTTTCCTCCGACCTGTTATGAAGTGTCAGGTGCGTAATCTGTGTCGTGTGGATCGTGGGGACGAGTCTGTGTACAGTCGAATGTGCGTCTGCGTTGTTTTGAGTTAGGGTGATGCGGTAAAACCCAGTGCGGGCACATTAACGAACGGCTCTCGAATAGCAACAAGTGGCCCATTCGTCTGACTGACCGCCGGCAGCATTGTCGCACGTGCTAACACCATTAAACGTTGCAGAAAAGTTACTAGTTTAATCCAGCACACTGGCGATAAGTACAGTAACGATCAAGAGCTTTATATTACATCTTTTCCGCTTGCCGGCCGAGTACGGAAGGTGAAAATTTCTCACATCTCTATGATTCGAACACAGCGTTTGTAGCTGCGGCAGCGGATATTGGTGTACTACTCATATACTTACATTAAATGATAACAAGTTATAATAACACTTTTTTTGGGAAGCTTATTTCATATTACAGGGAATGGCTATTACATGTGGTATAAAGAAACTGACAACACTTACAGAAGCGTGACACACTTTATGATCACTGAAGAGGTGGGTGACTTACGTAACGCCTGCGAGACTCCCAGACACGACAGTACGAAATGTCGGAAAACCTGATTCAAGTGAGAGGCAGTTCTCAAGGTATCGTTTCGATCTTATAAAGGCCATTCTTTCCAGTGACTGCAGGAAGTCTGATATGCAAGGACTTGGAGCTCAGGGAGGTGTCTAAGAAACCTGGAACGTATTCCGGAACCATTTAGAAAAAAATACAAATTGAATGACTGTGAAAAATGGGTTGACTTGTACTATCAAAGTTACAACACAGAGAGTACATCGAGCTGGTGAATGTAGGAGAAAATTTTCAGCTTAGAAGAGCAACTGCTCTTCTGTAGCATTTTCACCTTTTTGGTCGGCGTGATAGTTGTTCGAAAGGTAAACAAGGATTACCGAGCAACTAATATCCTGTCCTTAAATATTCGACCATGTCGACCATACGGTTTCACAGAAACATACAGTAATACTCCTAGCCACAATTGCACGTAAGTTTATGACGTCATATTTGCTAGAGCACTTATGGTATGTGTAGCGCAACGATAGAGTTTTGCGGGTACATACAGTGGTATATGTGGAGACCGTCAGCAAAATGTGTTGCGTATACAGTCGGCAGAAGAGAAGTAATTAATGAAAACGTCATACCTGATTCAGAAGTTTGATTATGTGAACAGCGATAAACGTACTAGGGGGATGTCAGAGAGAAAATGTTGCCTGAAGATATAAAATTACGTCGAAAGTTTGTTGGCATTTGTGGGTAATTTGTGCGCCACGAGTTACGCTAAACCAGGACTTAAACGCAGTTTATGACATTCTTTACCTTATTTCTTTATATCTATTGTATATGGTTGACATTACTCAAGCACGGAGGCGATGTAGAATAATATGAAATACAAAAGTAAAAATTTCAAACAGCCAAGGTCGTTAAATACTACTTTATCTTGATGAGGAGTTTCGGCAATCCAAGTTGCCGTCATCGGATCTTACACAAACATACCTTATTGTCTAATTCTGCTAATAAAATGACTTCACATGAAGCATGTCTGCTGTTTGGCCACTTTATGCTGGATAGCATTTTCCATCGAACACATATCGCTCCGTCAAAGCTAACAGCAACAGCCTTTGTGTTGGATCATACACATTATTGCAACCAATTTGTGGTCATGATACCAAACGCGAAAAAGAAATTCTTTATCATTTGTTTTTCTTGCCAAATGATTGTGTTATTCTCTGTGATATTTGGAAGGCAATTTCTTTGAAAATAATTTTCATCGAAAATGTAATATACTACTGACCATTAAAATTGCTACAGCACGAAGATAACGTGTTACAGACGCGGAATTTAACTGACAGGAAGAAGACGCGGTGACATGCAAATGATTAGCTTTTAAGAGCATTCACACAAGGTTGGCGCCGGTGGCGACACCTACAACGTGCTGACATGAGGAAAGTTTCCAACCTGTTTCTCACACACAAACAGGAGTTGACCGGCGTTGTCTGGTGAAACGTTGTTGTTATGCCTCGTGTAACGAAGAGAAATGCGTACCATCACGTTTCCGACTTTGATAAAGGTCGTATTGTAGCCTATCGCGATTGCGGTTTATCGTATCGCGACATTGCTGCTCGCGTTGGTCGAAAGCCAATGATTGTTAGCATAATATGGAATCGGTGGGTTCAGGAGGGTAATACGGAACGCCGTGCTGGATCCCAACGGCCTCGTATCACTAGCAGTCGAGATGACAGGCATCTTATCCGCATGGCTGTAACGGATCGTGCAGCCACGTCTCGATCCCTGAGTCAACCGATGGGGACGTTTGCAAGACAACAACCATCTGCACGATCAGTTCGACGACATTTGCAGCAACATGGACTATCAGCTCGGAGACCATATCTGCGATTACACTTGAAGCTGCATCACAGACAGGAATGCCAGCGATGGTGTACTCAATGACGAACCTGGGTGCACGAATGGTCAAAACGTCATTTTTTCGGATGAATCCAGGTTCTGTTTACAGCATCATGATGATCGCATCCGTGTTTGGCGACATCGCGGTGAACGCACATCGGAAGAGTGTATTCGTCATCGCCATACTGGCGTATCACCCGACGTCAATGTATGGGGTGCCATTGGTTACACGTCTCGGTCACCTCTTGTTCACATTGACGGCACTTTGAACAGTGGACGTTACACTTCTGATGTGTTATGATCCGTGGCTCTACCCTTTATTCGATCCCTGCGAACCCTACATTTCAGCAGTATAATGCACGACATCTACATCTACATCTACATCTACATGACTACTCTGCAATTCACATTTAAGTGCTTGGCAGAGGGTTCATCGAACCACAATCATACTATCTCTCTACTATTCCACTCCCGAACAGCGAGCGGGAAAAACGAACACCTAAACCTTTCTGTTCGAGCTCTGATTTCTCTTATTTTATTTTGATGATCATTCCTACCTATGTAGGTTGGGCTCAACAAAATATTTGAGCATTCGGAAGAGAAAGTTGGTGACTGAAATTTCGTAAAAAGGTCTCGCCGCGACGAAAAACGTCTATGCTGTAATGACTTCCATCCCAACTCGTGTATCATATCTGCCACACTCTCTCCCCTATAACGCGATAATACAAAACGAGCTGCCCTTCTTTGCACCCTCTCGATGTCCTCCGTCAATCCCACCTGGTAAGGATCCCACACCGCGCAGCAATATTCTAACAGAGGACGAACGAGTGTAGTGTAAGCTGTCTCTTTAGTGGACTTGTTGCATCTTCTAAGTGTCCTGCCAATGAAACGCAACCTTTGGCTCGCCTTCCCGACAATATTATCTATGTGGTCCTTCCAACTGAAGTTGTTCGTAATTTTAACACCCAGGTACTTAGTTGAATTGACAGCCTTGAGAATTGTACTATTTATCGAGTAATCGAATTCCAACGGATTTCTTTTGGAACTCATGTGGATCACCTCACAATTTTCGTTATTTAGCGTCAACTGCTACACCAAATAGCAATCTTTTCTAAATTGCTTTGCAACTGATACTGGTCTTTGGATGACCTTACTAGATGGTAAATTACAGCATCATCTGTGAACAACCTAAGAGAATTGCTCAGATTGACACCCAGGTCATTTATATAGATCAGGAATAGCAGAGGTCCCAGGACGCTTCTCTGGGGAACACCTGATATCACTTCAGTTTTACTCGATGATTTGCCGTCTATTACTACGAACTGCGACCTTCCTGACAGGAAATCACGAATCCAGTCGCACAACTGAGACGATACCCCATAGCTCCGCAGCTTGATTAGAAGTCGCTTGTGAGGAACGGTGTCAAAAGCTTTCCGGAAATCTAGAAATACGGAATCAACTTGAGATCCCCTGTCGATAGCGGCCATTACTTCGTGCGAATATAGAGCTAGCTGCGTTGCACAAGAGCGATGTTTTCTGAAGCCATGCTGATTACGTGTCAATAGATCGTTCCCTTCGAGGTGATTCATAATGTTTGAATACAGTATATGCTCCAAAACCCTACTGCAAACCGACATCAATGATATAGGTCTGTAGTTAAATGGATTACTCCTACTACCCTTCTTGAACACTGGTGCGACCTGCGCAATTTTCCAATCTGTAGGTACAGATCTATCGGTGATCGAGCGGTTGTATATGAGTGCTAAGTAGGGAGCTATAGTATCAGCGTAATCTGAAAGGAACCTAATCGGTATACAATCTGGACCTGAAGACTTGCCCGTATCAAGCGATTTGAGTTGCTTCGCAACCCCTAAGGTATCTACTTCTAAGAAACTCATGCTAGCAGATGTTCGTGTTTCAAATTCTGGAATATTCCATTCGTCTTCCCTGTTGAAGGAATTTCGGAAAACTGCGTTCAATAACTCCGCTTTAGCGGCACAGTCGTCGATAACAGTACCATCGGCACTGCGCAGCGAAGGTATTGACTGCGTCTTGCCGCTTGTGTACTTTACATACGACCAGAATTTCTTCGGATTTTCTACCAAATTTCGAGACAATGTTTCGTTGTGGAACCAATTAAAGGCATCTCGCATCGAAGTACGTGCCAAATTTCGCGCGTCTGTAAATTTTAGCCCATCTTCAGGATTTCGCGTTCTTCTGAACTTCGTATGCTTTTTCCGTTGCCTCTGCAACAGCGTTCGGACCTTTTTTATGTACCACGGGGGATCCGTTCCATCTCTTACCAATTTATGAGGTATGAATATCTCAATTGCTGTTGCTACTATATCTTTGAATTTGAGCCACATCTCGTCTACATTCGCATAGTCAGTTCGGAAGGAATGGAAATTGTCTTTTAGGAAGGCTTCTAGTGGCACTTTATCCGCTTTTTTAAATAAAATTATTTTGCGTTTGTTTCTGATGGATTTGGAAGAAATGGTATTGAGCCTAGCTACAATGACCTTATGATCACTAATCCCTGTATCAGTCATGATGCTCTCTATCAGCTCTGGATTGTTTGTGGCCAAGGTCAAGTGTGTTTTCGCAACCATTTACAATTCGCGTGGGTTCGTGGACTAACTGCTCGAAACAATTTTCGGAGAATGCATTTAGGACAATCTCGGAAGACGTTTTCTGCCTGCCACCGGTTTTGAACAAGTATTTTTGCCAACATACCGAGGGTAGGTTGAAGTCCCCACCAACTATAACCGTATCAGTGGGGTATTTATTTGTTACGAGACTCAAACTTTCTCTGAACTGTTCCGCAACTGTATCATCGGAGTCTGGGGGTCGGTAGAAGGAGCCAATTATTAACTTAATTCGGCTGTTAAGTATAACCTCCACCCACACCAATTCGCACGGAGTATCTACTTCGACTTCACTACAAGATAAACCACTACTGACAGACACAAACACTCCACCACCAATTCTGCCTAATCTATCTTTCCTGAACACCGTCTGAGACTTCGTAAAAATTTCTGCAGAACTTATTTCAGGCTTTAGCCAGCTTTCTGTACCTATAACGATATCAGCTTCTGTGCTTTCTATTAGCGCTTGAAGCTCAGGGACTTTTCCAGCGCAACTACAACAATTTACAACTAAAATTCCGACTGTTCCTTGATCCAAGCACGTCCTGTAATTGCCAAGCACCCATTGACATTGCAGCCCATCCCGCACTTTCCCGAGGCCTTCTAACCTAAAAAACCGCCCAGTCCACGCCACACAGCCTCCGCTACCCGTGTAGCCGCCAGCTGAGTGTAGTGAACTCCTGACCTGACAGCGATACAGATAGCGGTACCGTAGGTGCAACCACAACGGAGGGGTATCTGTTGAGAGGCCAGACAAACATATGGTTCCTGAAGATGGGCAGCAGCCTTTCCAGTAGTTGCAGGGGCAACAGTCTGGATGATTGACTGATCTGTCCTTGCAACACTAACCAAAACGGCCTTGCTGTGCTGGAACTGCGAACGGCTGAAAGCTAGGGGAAACTACGGCTGTAATTATTTCCCGAGGGCATGCAGCTTTACTGTATGGTTATACGATGATAGCGTACTCTTCGGTAAAATATTCCGGAGGTAAAATAGTCCCCCATTCGGATCTCAGGGCGGGGACTACTTAGGAGGACATTGTTATCAGGAGAAAGAAAACTGGCGTTCTACGGATCGGAGCGTGGAATGTCAGATCCCTTAATCGGGCAGTTAGGTTAGAAAATTTAAAAAGGGAAATGGATAGGTTAAAGTTAGATATAGTGGGAATTAGTGAAGTTCGGTGGCAGGAGGAACAACACTTCTGGTGAGGTGACTACAGCGTTATAAAAACAAAATCAAATAGGAGTAATGCAGGAGTAGGTTTAATAATGAATAAAGTAATAGGAATGCGGGTAAGCTACTACAAACAGCACAGCGAACGCATTGTTGTGACCAAGATAGACACGAAGCCCACGTCTACGGCAGTAGTACAAATCTATATGCCTACTAGCTCTGCAGATGACGAAGAAATTGAAGAAATGTATGATTAGATAAAAGAAATTATTCAGATAGTGAAGGGATAAACGAAAATTTAAATTGTCATGGGTGACTTGAATTCGAAACTAGGAAAAGCAAGAGAAGTAAACGTAGTAGCTGAATATTGATTGGGGTTAAGAAATGAAAGAGGAAGCCGCCTGGTGGAATTTTGCACAGAGCACAACTTAATCACAGCTAACACTTGGTTCAAGAATCATGAAAGAAAGTTGTATACATGAAAGAAGCCTGGAGATACTGACAGGTTTCAGATAGATTATATAATGGTAAGACAGAGATTTAGCAACCACGTTTTAAATTGTAAGACATTTCCAGGGGCAGATGTGGACTCTGACTACAATCTATTGGTTATGAACTGCAGATTAAAACTCAAGAAGCTGCAAAAAGGTGGGAATTTAAGGAGATGGGACCTGGATAAACTGACTAAACCATAGGTTGTACAGAGTTTCAGGGAGAGCATAAGGGAACAATTGACAAGAATGGGGAAATGAAACACAGTAGAAGAAGAATGTGTAGCTTTGAGGGATGAAGTAGTAAAGGCAACAGAGGGTCAAGTAGGTAAAAAGACGAGGGCTAGTAGAAATCCTTGGGTAACAGAAGAAATACCGAATTTAATTGACGAAAGGAGGAAATATAAAATGCAGTAAATGAACCAGGCAAAAAGGAATACAAAAGTCTCAAAAATGAGATCGGCAGGAAGTGCAAAATGGATAAGCAGGCATGGTTAGAGGACAAATGGAAGGGTATTAGATTAGGAAATGAGACACTTAAAGTAGTAAAGGAGTTTTGCTATTTGGGGAGCAAAATAACTGATTGTGGTCTAAGTAGAGAGGATATAAAATCTAGACTGGCAGTGACAAGGAAAGCGTTTCTGAAGAAGGGAAATTTGTTAACATCAAGTATAGATTTAAGTGCCAGGAAGTCGTTTCTGAAAGTATTTGTATGGAGTGTAGTCATGTATGGATGTGAAACGTGGACGATAAGTAGCTTAGACAAGAAGAGAATAGAAGCTTTTGAAATGTGGTGCTACAGAAGAATGCTCAAGATTAGATGGGTAGATCACATAACTAATGAGGAGGTACTGAACAGAATTGGGGAGAAGAGGCGTTTGTGGCACAACTTGACTAGAAGAAGGGATCGGTTGTTAGGACATGTTCTGAGGCATCAAGGGGTCACCAATTTAGTATTGGAGGGCAGAGTGGAAGGTAAAAATCGTAGAGGGAGACCAAGAGATGAATACACTAAACAGATTCAGAAGGATGTAGGCTGCAGTAGGTACTGGGATGTGAAGAAGCTTGCACAGGATAGAGTAGCATGGAGAGCTGCTTCAAACCAGTCTCAGGACTGAAGACAACGACAACAACAACAATGCACGACCGCATGTTGCAGGTCCTGTACGGGCAGCACATTCTCCAGATCTCACCAATTGAAAACGTCTGATCATTGGTGACCGAGCATCTGGCTCGTCACAATACACCAGTCACTACTGTTGATGAACTGTGGTATGCTGTTGAAGCTGCATGGGCAGCTGTAACTGTACACGCCATCCAAGGTCTGTTTCACTCAATGCCCAGGCGTTTGAAGGCCGTTATTGCGGCCAGAGGTGGTTGTTCTGGGTACTGATTTCTCAGGGTCTATTCTCTCAAATTGCGTGAAAATGTAATCACATGTCAGTTCTAGTATATTTGTCCAATGAAACCCGTTTATCATCTGCATTTCTTTTTGGTGTAGCAATTCTTAATGGCCAGTAGTGTATCAGTGTATCAGCCCCACCGGCAACGACAACGCAGGGCGTTCAGTTTCGTCTGTGTAATAGTAACAATATATTTTATAATTTTTTCCGTCTGTTTTGCGATGGATTAGGCACTGACTTGAGTAAAATATATCTCTGTTGTCGACTTACTTTCACTTGTCACAAAACGACTTTAGATCTCTCTCTCTCTCTCTCTCTCTCTCTCTCTCTCTGTCTGACTGCTATTCAGACACATAAACGGTGCATGTAGTACGTGGGAGCGTGCTATCCGTGCGTCGAATTTGGAAGCCGCGCGATCTGAGTTTGACCGTGGACAGACTGTGATGTCACGAGCATTTCGGAAAGTGCACGACTTGTCGGGTGTTCGAGGAGTGCTGTCGTGAGTGTCTTCAACACAGGGCGAAAGCAAGGTGAAACATCGTCCAGACGTCGTGGGGTCGGGCGGCATCCCCTCATTACAGGTGTCGGACGTCGTAGGCTGGGCAGACTGGTAGAACAGGACGGGCGACGAACTGTGGCGGAACTGACATTAGACTTTAATGCTGGGCACAGAGTAAGTCTATCTGAACACGCACTGCACCGAGCACCCGTAACGATGAGCCTCCGCAGCCAACGACCCACGCATGCGCCAATGTTAACATCGACAACTACCACTGATATGAGCACTTGACCATCGTCAGTGGTCGTTGGCGCAGTGGCAGAGCGTTGCATGGACTGATGAATCCCGGTACCTTCTTCATCATGCCGACTGGAGGGCGCGAATCTGTCGTCTTCCAGGGGAACAGCTCCTTGGTACCTGCACTGCGGACGGAGCCAAGCTGGCGGCAACTTCATTATGCACTGGGAAACATTCGCATGGCATCCATGGGTCCATCGGAGCTCTTACAAGGCACCATGACGTCCAAAGTACATCGTACACGGGTTGTAGACCATGTGCACTCCTTCGTGACGATCATTTTTCCCGACGACAATGACATTTTTCAACAAGATAATGTACCATATCGCAATATCAGGAGTGTGATGCAGTGGTTCGAAGAGCACAGTAGAGAGTTCCAGCTGATATGCTGGTCCATCAGCTCACCAGATCTGAACCCGATCGAACGCAACTGGGATGTAAATAGTAGATTTCAGCTATCAGTCATCTTTTTTTAAATTTCATTGGCAGATCTAGATTTCAGCTAGGAACTAGCCACTAAACGTGTCGTCATAGCTCATCGCCCTTCCTCCCTGGTATTTACGGTAATTAGGTGACTTGTTTCTGAGATGTGGTGCCAGTTCCCTCCAGCGACGTATCGACGCCTCGTTGGTTCAAATGGTTCAAATGGCTCTGAGCACTATGGGACTTAACATCTGAGGTCATCAGTCCCCTACACTTCGAACTACTTAAACCTGACTAACCTAAGGATGTCACACACATCCATGACCGAGGCAGGATTCGAACCTGCGACCGTAGCAGCAGCATGGTTCCGGACTGAAGCGCCTAGAACCGCTCGCCTACAACGGCCGGCGCCTCGTTGTTCCCATGCTCCGACGCGTAGTAGCTGTCATCCGTGCAAAAGCTGGACATACTGGCTATTAGGTAGGTGGTCATAGTTTTCTGGCTAGTCAGTGTCATTAGTGTATACATTTTGAAGGAAAGAGGTAGGAACCAGAAAAGGAGTGGAGAAATGGATGCTCTTTTAAAAATATTGTCACAGTCAGCCTATTAACACTGAGCAGTTTGTCAACGATTAGATGAAAGGTCTACACAAAGGCGAGCCTAACGCTCTACTCTGTCTTAGTAATTCTGTTTCCTACAACATACAGCGGTCCCTAATAGAGAAATAATATTGTTCAATTATATTATGCAATAGTATTGAAGTTCTCCATAGACTACGCAATAATATTGTACAATGTTATTCAGTCATGGCGGGCATCGATTTGTAGAGTTGTATGCTCTGTGATAAAATTGTCCTCCTTGTTTTGCAGTCACACGACACACTGTCAAGAATGTTGTCAGTACCATCCACAGACGGCACAATATTTACGGGCAGCGCAAAATATTTCAGTTTTTGGTGTTCTCTATATTATTGCGCAACCTCTCAGCCTCATCTCTAGATGTTCAGTATTAGTGCGCTTCAGCAAAAACTGTGAAATATTGTTGACTCTCTAGGGGGGCGTTTAATAACGAATGTGGATCGTGGATCTATGTGAGCCGAGTGGTTTCGGGTAAGTAATTAAAGAGCAGATAGTAGCTACATTATCTCCGGTGGAGGTATATATACAGTAACAACATAGAAGATAGTCAGTGCTTTACACTAGGAGAAGGTGGATAACGTCATCGAACAAGTTGTAAGACTGTAAACGTTAGTTAACAAAGCGAGTAAATGTAAAATGTGGCTTCTATAGATTGCTGCAAGTGCGAGAAAAAGTAAGGTAATGGAGGTGAGAAGGAAAAACAAACCTAGTGTCGGAACACGTGATTACTAGCGTGCTGATTAACACATTCGCGTCCAATAAATATCCACGCGTAACGTTGCAGATCGATGTCAAATGTAACGGCCACACAGGTCATTTGTATGGAAGGCGAAAGGTCGACTTCGCTTTATTCGGCTAATTGTAGTAAAGTGGCTACTCTATAAAGAGATTTATTACAGAGCACATCTGTGACCCACTCCGAGTACAGCTCGAGTGTTAGGGATCCATACCAGGTCAGAATAATGGAAGACATCGAAGCAATTCAGAAGGGCGCTGTTAGATTTTTTACCGGTAGGTTCGATCAACGTACGAGTATTACGGAAACGGTGGCATTTTTTACAGACTGCAAAATGATTCTACTGCCACCAACATACACTGAAGGAGAAATATTGTGACACTCAGAAGAAGTAATGCGACAAAAAAAGAAAGTTGATAGGCGTGTTTGTACATCTGAAAGATTATGTTTATTTAAATTTCGCGTCTGTCACATAAGAGTAACGTCATTATGAGGATGCAAATCAGGACTGCTTTAAATACACGCTGCTACGGTTGTGAGCGTTAGTTACCTTGTAAATAGGGCGTGGTGAGTTTATGTTAGTCCAGAATACCTTTAAGGCGACGAAGATGCCATTACGAACACCTTACTGAGCTTGAACGAGGTCGTATAATTTGCATACGAGTGGCTGGATGTTCCTTTTGCGGTATTGCAGAAATACTTGGCAGGAATGAAGCTACTGTACGTGACTGCTGGCAGCGGTTGTCACGAGAATGTATGGTCACAAGAAGACCGGGCTTTGGACGGCCACGTGTCACTACCGAGAGGAAAGACGTTCGGTGTATGGTTGTGGCACATATTATTGCATCTGCAGCAGGAATTTGAGTAGCATTTGGCACCACAGTGAAACGACTTGGTTCAAATCGGTTACTTCAAGGGCAGCTCCGAGCCAGACACCCTTAGCGTGAATTCCACTGACACCAATCACCGCCATTTGCGACGTCAGTATTGTCAAGCGAGAACTCACTTGAGGACAGGGTGTAGGTCTGTTGTTTTCTCTGATGATAGCTGGTTCTGCTTTGGCGCCAGTGATGGCCGTTTGTTGGTTAAAAGGAAACCAGGTGACTGCCTTCACCCAACCTGTCTACGTACTAGACACACACGGCCTACACATGGTGTTACGGTCTGGGGTGCGATTTCGTACGGAAGCAGGAGCGCTCTCGCGGTTATCCTACGCACCCTGAGTGCAAATTTGTTCGCGGTGTAGTGATTCGACCTATTGTGTTGCCATTCATGAACAGCATTCCAGGAGGTGTTTTCCAACAGGATAACACTGTCCCACATGTTGTAACCCAATATCCTCTACAGAGTGTCGACATGTTGCGTTGCTGGGACATCATCTGACGACAACTGAAACGTCATACAAAAACAGTATTAATCGCTCCAGTACTGCCCGACCAAGCGCAAGTGGAGGAGAAAGTCAGGCATGCCAGTCTCCCACCCGTCTCAGCAGTAGAAATAGCGGAGAAAAGGAAATATGAGAAAGGTAGCCTCCGCCGTGTATGGTATGGTGCACTGCCAAGAACACTGAAGAGCCAAACAAACTGGTACACCTGTCTAATGAAGTGTAGGGCTCCCGCGAGCACGCACAAGTGTCGCAACACAATGTGGCATGGACTCGACTAATGTCTGAATTAGTGCTGGAGGGAATTGACACGATGAATCTTGCAGGGCTATCCATAAATCCGTATGAGTACGAGGGGGTGATCTCTTCTGAATAGCTGGTTGTATGACGTCCCAGATATACTCAATAATGTTCATATCTGTGGAGGCTGGTGGTCAGCGAAAGTGTTTAACCTCAGAAAAATGTTCCAGAAGCCACTCTGTAGCAATTCTGGACGTATGGGGTGCAGCACTGTCCTGCTGGAACTGCCGAAGCCCGTCGGAATGCTCAATAGACACGAATGGATGCATGGCTGCAGGTGATCTGACAGGATGCTTACGTACGTGTCACCAGTCAGAGTCGTATCTAGATGTGTCAGGGATCCCATATCACTCCAACTGCACACACCCCACACCATTACAGAGCCTCCTCCAGATTGAACAGTGCCCTGCTGACATGCAGGTCCATGGATTTATGAGGTTGTTTCCATACCCGTACACGTCTATCCGATCGATACAATTTGAAACGAAACTCGTCCGTACAGGCAACATGTGACAGTTATCAACAGTCCAATATCGGTGTAGACGGGCCCAGGCAAGGCGTAAAGCTTTGTGTCGTGCAGGGATCAAGAGCACACGAATGGACCTTCCACTCCGAGCTCCCGTATCGATGATGTTTCTTTGAATGGTTCGTGGGCTGATATTTCTTGATGGCCCAGCTTTGAAATCTGCTTCAACTTGTGGAAGGGTTGCACTTCTGTCGCGTTGAACGATTCTCTTCAATCGTCGTTGGTCCCGTTCTTGCAGGATCTTTATCCGGCTGCAGCTATGTCGGAGATTTGATGTTTTACTAGTTTCCCAATATTCACGGTGCACTCGTGAAGTACTCGTACGGGAAATCCCCACTTCGTCGCTACCTCGGAGATGCTGTGTCCCATCGCTCGTGCGCCAACTGTAACACCACGTTCAAACTTACTTTAATCTTGATAACTTGCTATTATACCAGCAATAAACGATGTAACAACGGCGCCAGACACTTGTGTTATATAGGCGTTGCCAACCGCAGCGCCGTATCCTGCCTGTTTACATCTCTCTGTTTGAATACGCGTGCCTATACCAGTTTGTTTGGCGCTTTAGTTTATATAGGTATATATAGGTACAGATGTAGATATGGCTGTGGATGTTGCTGCGGCACCCCTAGCGACCCCCACGATTCGCTCGGTGCCGTTCTATGGACACGTGCGAACGCTGAAACCTCTCCAGTACGCCGGCAAGGTCGTTAGAAACCCCAGCCGTTCTGCTACAGACTTACCGCACTTAATCCGGTCACGTTTCTTGCGGCTCGCGTTTTGCTGTAATGGACAGCAACAGAGCGGGTAGACATAACACAAAAAGGCCTGGGCTTGTATCATTGGCTGAGATGTCGTTCTTGTTAACGAAGCTAATGCTGTCCTTTATCAGCCTTTTCTTATTCATGCATGACGAACATACTCCACAAGAACTGTGTGCTAATGGGGGAAGGTACTTCCTAACATTAGTAGCCACTGGTTGTCGTATTCCACTTGAGTATTGAGCGAAAATTTACCTTTGTTCCCCCTGCCTACCGTAATATTTCTTCCTTATTTTCAGAAGCCATACACATGGTATACGTCAACTACTGATACGATGCAAAGTGTACCTCTGATACGAGATCTCTCGAATCACTGAAAAGCACTGAGTAACAAACTTGTCACAGCGATGCCGTTTGTCCGTGAGCGTATATGCTGCACTTTCGAAAGGTTTTATTTGTATGTTACAGTTCTTACAACGTGTCTCTGAATTGTTTCCTCCGTAAGGAGTACTTGAGACCGACACAAAACACTGCACCTGTACTTAAGAATAAGTCGCACTAGCGTCTCGTATGCGGTTTTCTTTACAAAAAAAATGGTTCAAATGGCTCTGAGCACTATGCGACTTAACTACTGTGGTCATCAGTCGCCTAGAACTTAGAACTACTTAAACCTAACTAACCTAAGAACATCACACACATCCATGCCCGACGCAGGATTCGAACCTGCGACCGTAGCAGTCGCGCGGTTCCGGGCTGCGCGCCTAGAACCGCTAGACCATCGCGGCCGGCGGTATCTTTACAGATGCTCCGCCATTTTCCGGGATACTCATAAGTAATACAAGTCATTAATTGCCTGTCTCCACAACGGTGTTCGTTCGGTTTCACATTGGTTAGTATTGTCACCCTTAGATATGTAAAGGTAGTGGATTTTCTCTATAACACTCCTGCGATTACGAATGGTGTCGACAGCAAATCGTTGAGTCCATCCGGTAAGTTGTTTATGTACGTAGAGAATGGTAGTGGATGGTTTTCAAAGGCATCACCTGCGTCCTTGGCTGTTAAAACAACTTATTCGTAAAATCCACTATCACAGTTTCTGAGGTTTAACCTTTTCAAGTGGAGTACAGGGAACTGTAGAAACAGAATACACACACATAATTGGGGCAGTCTACTTATACAATACATGTATACCATAGTTCTATTACAAAACAGCACATTACTGAACAATATTTTATGGTACTTCGAGTAAGCTCAGTAAGCCTGCTGCAAAGGAATTCTTGGGACAGTGATTTTTAATTGTATATTTACGACTTCTCCCCTTGCTACACACCCGAGTAACCAATGCTCTTTATCAGTCACGTGGGATTATTCGCTGCATCAGATATTCTAAATGGAAAAGAGCAATGAAAGAGACAGTTCGCAGTGTTCAATCTACTCGTAAAATTAAGTATCAGGTTCTTCAGAGCGGCCCGATTTGTTAACTAGTTTTAGTATCAGTGGCAGCGGTATTTGTTTCAGTATCAACTATTTGCCTATTTTGCACAGATGAAACTTTTATACCGTTGCAAGATCGTCATGCATTTGAAAATGCAGGATTTCGACAGCGGATCTATCCAAGAAAGTCTGAGTTTGATGCCTGATCCCTTTAGCATCTGCCGGGATGCTTCCTTTGAAAGGGCACAGCCGCTTTCCTTCCCAATCCTTCCCTAACCCGGGCTTGCGCTCCGTCTCTAAAGACCTCATTGTCGACGGGACGTTAAACACTAACCACCACCACCACCACCACCACACCTTTAGTATTCTTCACATGCGATCTGAAACCCACTGTATATATGATATATCTTTCAACTACAACTTTCGTTAGATGCATAGATTTAGTTCAGTAAAATAAAACCATCACTTTCGATATGTTAGAAACCAACCTTTCCACGAATCGTCAAAGATATAATTAGCAAATAGAGAATACGGCTGTTTTTAACTGAAGTCATTAAAGAAATCTTTGATGGAGATGAATACTGGTATAACGCTAGTTAATGCTTACGGGAAACCGTTTCGAAAAATAAGGGAGTCTGTTAAAGTGATAAATGTGATAAGCAAGGTTCACGTTTTTGTTGTTGTTGTTGCTGCATCTGGTGGGCGCTTAACATCGCGGTCATCAGCGTCAGAGGGTTCACGTAGCATACTAGTTTCAACATTACTACTATCTAAACACCGGTAACAGGGTTCGTATCGAATGAGAAGAAGAAGTAATTACTAGAAACAAAAGAGAGTGTTGTCAGATTTTGCCGGTCGCGGTGGCCGAGCTGCTCTAGGCGCTTCAGTCCGAAACCACGCGACTGCTACGGTCGCAGGTTCGAACCCTGCCTCGGGCATTGATGTGTGTGATGTCCTTAGGTTAGTTAGATTTAAGTAGTTCTAAGTTCTAGGGGACTGATGACCTTCGAAATTAAGTCCCATAGTGCGCAGAGCCATTTGAGCCATTTGATTTTGTTGTCAGATTTTCCTCTCATATTTATCTGATTTTTGGTTACTTTGGCAAAATTTTCCGCTCTAATCACTGGAGCGCCTTTTAGAGTGTGGCCAAAATAACATTGGCTCGAAGAAAACCTGTTGGTCACAAACCGCGCATGTGTAGTTCCAGCATGTTCACGCGTTTGCGGAAGCTGCTTTCACGGCCAATTATATCAGTAACGGTTTCTGATCTTTTCTCGCTGATTATATCACCTAAAATATTCTTTGGCTTGGTGTATTCTGGTCACTTTGTTTCACTGCACGTCTCTTCCCAAGAGCTTAGAATGCGTTAAAAGAAACACAGTTTCACCTATATTTTACTAGCTAAAAAGGTACATTCACACCGAAACTCTTAACCTTTCCCAGATATCACTAGTTAAAATCTGTATTTATAGTCTCTCGGAGAGTTCGTGATACGTAGGGTGAACCACCTAAAACTTGCACCGCAAAGATTGCGGAAATGGAAAGTGCGATTGGTGTGCGGTTTTCACTTAATGGATTGGTTGTCAGGGGCTCGTACTGTCAGCCAATAAAAGGACTAAAGCAATACTTGGAACGTGTATTTTTGTGAAAACACACTTTTTTAAATGGAACAATGCCTATTGAGACTAAAAAAATTGAAGTAGGGTAATTTAGAATGTCAGAGGTGTTTGTTGCGAAATCTAGTGCGAGTCGTTTACGAGACAGCGTGTTGTGCAACGTTTCCTCGCCGAGACTTGTTTGTGCGATTAAACCTGCGTAGTTGCTAGGTAAGCTGTTGCTGAGTTTGTTTACAGTGTTATTGTGTGTGTCTTGAGTGTGCTGCAATTTGTTAATCAGTTAATGTGTGACCGTCCCAAAAAGGTGGTCGTGACTGGACGATGCGATTTACCAACACATAAAAAGCCGGCATGCTCATGGTGTATGGAGAAAGTAGAAAGAATCCAGTTCGTGCGTAGAAAGAATCCATTTCGTTCTTGTATGGTATAAGCTGCAAGATATCCCAACAAACGCCAAAAATCTCGGCAGTTATTTATCAACACGTAACAGAAGGAAACAAGTGACGACAAAAGAGGTGGCAATTAACGTTCTTGCTGTTGTTGAAGTTGATATGCGCGTTACCTTACGCGCAATCGCATGAGGAAGTGACATGAGTCAGGCAAGTGTCCTACCTATTCTCCGTGGACAGAGGTTCCATCCCTATCACATCTCTCTCCATCAAGAGCTGCATGAAAATGATTATAAGAATCGCCTTAACTTCTGTGCATCGGTATTTCGACAGGACAATCTAGACTTTTCATATATCGTGTTTAGTGATGGAGTCACGTACCATGGCCATATAAACCGCCGAAACATGCACTGTTGGTCTGTTAACAATCCACGTTGATCTCGTCAGGCGGAACATCAACGTCCATGGAGTGTAAACGTGTGGTGTGGGATAGTGAACAATCAGCTCATAAGTCCGTTTTTCTTAGACGGAACACTGAACGCGCACAAGTATCGCAGCTTCGTAAAGGGCGATCTTCCGCGGTTGCTAGAACACGTTCCTTTGCAGAATAGGAGGAATCTGTGGTACCAGCCCACAGTGCACGAAGTACTATAGCGTGTCTTCACGAACTGTTTCCAAATCTAATTGCATAGGCTTCCGCGGCCAGAGTCAGTCGACATAAAAGTTTTCTGGGTATGGTACCGCGTCATAATGTAAAAACTACTGCTGCTGGAGAAAAACCAACATTTTCAGCGGCCTTCTTCTGGGTCTAATGTCGACTGTTTCCAAATCGTTGGATTAGACGCAGGGGATCTGTACCTTTGCCACCTCGTTCCCGCATTTGGCGTCTTAAATATTTTTTTCTGCGGGGAAGGTTGAAAGAAGCTGTCTAAAAGGGCATACCAACAACACCATATGATATCCAACAAAGTATTACTGCAGCTTGCTCGGACATCTCCGTTGAAATGCTAGCACGTCTGCATCAGTCGTTCCAAACCAGACAGGAAGCGTGTGTTGCCGCTTCCGGTTGTCATTTTGAACACAACCTGTGATGGAAAGTGGTGAAGTTACTGGCCGGAATCCACATAACTAGCGTATGCACTAGTGTTGTTCTGATGTTGTGTGATACCACAAGTGTTCTACAAGTGTTGGTGTGAGAACTTTTCAGACTACGATATCTCCAAAACTACTCTCACTAGTATCCTGCAACAAACACCATTAACATTCTAGTTTATCGCTCTTTTAATTTGTTAACGGTAATTGGCACTGTTCCATTTAAAAAGTGTGTTTCTGCACAAAACCATTTTCTAATTTATGTTACAATCTGTTGATTGGATAACAGTACGAGCCCCTTACTACCAACCCATTCTGTGAAAATCGCAATCAACAGCACTTTCCGTTTCCGAAATGTTTGCGGTGCGAGGTTTGGGTACCACTCTGTGTTTAGATTTTAACGGTATGTGGGATACCATGTCCTTCTAGGCACTTTTGTAACCTTTATTACACGTGTTTTACGTCCGTTGTTGTTGTAGTCTTCAGTCCTGAGATTCGTTTGATGCAGCTCTCCATGCTATTCTATCCTGTGCAAGCCTCTTCATCTCCCAGTACTTACTGCAACCTACATCCTTCTGGATCTGCTTCGTGTATTCATCTCTTGGTCTTCCTCTACGATTTTTACCCTCCACGTTGCCATCCAAGGCTAAATTTGTGATCCCTTGATGCCTCAGAACATGTCCTACCAACCGGTCCATTATTCTTGTCAAGTTGTGCTACAAACTCCAACCCAATTCTATTCAGTACGTCCTCATTAGTTATGTGATCGACCCATCTAATTTTCAGCATTCTTGTGTAGCATCACATTTCGAAAGCTACTATTCTCTTATTGTCCAAACTATTTATCGTCCATGTTTCACTTCCATACATGGCTGCACTCCATACAAATACTTTCAGAAACGACTTCCTGACACTTAAATCTACATAGTTTTGGTTAAACGCATCTTTTGCTTTATTAAGACACAGCAAGGTAAGATTATTTTTTGCGAAAGCACTGTGGAAAACTTGATCTACGCCTTTGCAGTATGTAATGGTGCATTTGTCAGAGAGAAATGAAATGACTAAACAAAAATAAACGAAATGATTTATGTAATAATGCAGAAATGAATGACAGAAAACACAGGTATATCCACTACAGAGAACACCTCGCAGTAATACGTTACCTGAAAATTAGCAAGTAGTATATTTTCAGTACGGAAGTACGGTTGATGGGAAAAAGAAGTACCTGGAAAGAAAAAAAGAAATAATATTAGTATCAAGTGACAGATGAAAGGATCTACATCTTCATCTACATGGATACTCTGCAAATCACATTTCAGTGCCTGGCAGAGGGTTTATCGAACCACCTTCTCAATCCTCTATTATTCCAATTTCGTATAGCACGCGGAAAGAATGAACACCTATATCTATCCAGACGAGTTATGATTTCCCTTATTTTATCGTGGTGATCGTTCTTTCCTATGTAGGTCGGTGTCAACAAAATATTTTCGCATTCGGAGGAGAAAGTTGGTGATTGGAATTTCGTGAGAAGATTCCGTCGCAACGATAAACGCCTTTGTTTTAATGATGTCCAGCCCAAATCCTGTATCATTTCTGTGACACTCTCTCCCATATTTCGCGATAATACAAAACGTGCTGCCTTTCTTTGACCTTTTTCGATGTACTCCTTCAGTCCTATCTGGTAAGGATGCCACACCGCGCAGCAGTATTCTAAAAGAGGACGGACAAGCGTAGTGTAGGCAGTCTCCTTAGTAGGTCTATTACATTTTCTAACTGTCCTGCCAGTAAAACCCAATCTTTGGTTAGCCTTCCCCACAACATTTTCTGTGTGTTCCTTCCAATTTAACTTGTTCGTAATTGTAAAAGCTAAGTTTTTAGTTGAATTTACGGCTTTTAGATTAGACTGATTTATCGTGTAAACGAAGTTTAACGAGTTCCTTTCAGTACTCACGCGGATGACCTCACACTTTTCGTTATTTAAGGTCAACTGCCACTTTTCGCACCATTCAGATACCTTTTCTAAATCGTTTTGCAGTTTGTTTTGATCTTCTGATGACTTTATTAGTCGATATACGACAGCATCATCTGCAAACAACGGAAGACGGATGCTCAGATTGTCTCCCAAACCGTTTATATAGATAAGGAACAGCAACGGGTCTATAACACTGCCTTGGGAAACGCCAGAAATCACTTCAGTTTTACTCGATGACTTTCCGCCAATTACTACAAACTGTGACCTCTCTGACAGGAAATCAGAAGTCCAGTCACATAACTGAGACGATATTCCATAAGCACACAATTTCACTACGAGCCGCTTGTGTGGTACGGTGTCAAAAGCCATCCGGAAATCCAGAAATACGGAATCGATCTGAAATCCCTTGTCAAAAGCACTCAACACTTCATGTGAATAAAGAGCTAGTTGTGTTTCACAGGAACAATGTTTTCTAAAATCATGTTGACTGCGTGTCAATAGACCGTTTGGCTGGTTCAAATGGTTCTGAGCACTACATCTACATGACTACTCTGCAATTCACATTTAAGTGCTTGGCAGAGAGTTCATCGAACCACAATCATACTATCTCTCTACTATTCCACTCCCGAACAGCGAGCGGGGAAAACGAACACCTAAACCTTTCTGTTCGAGCTCTGATTTCTCTTATTTTATTTTGATGATCATTCCTACCTATGTAGGTTGGGCTCAACAAAATATTTGAGCATTCGGAAGAGAAAGTTGGTGACTGAAATTTCGTAAAAATGTCTCGCCGCGACGAAAAACGTCTTTGCTGTAATGACTTCCATCCCAACTCGTGTATCATATCTGCCACACTCTCTCCCCTATTACGTGATAATACAAAACGAGCTGCCCTTTTTTGCACCCTTTCGATGTCCTCCGTCAATCCCACCTGGTAAGGATCCCACACCGCGCAGCAATATTCTAACAGAGGACGAACGAGTGTAGTGTAAGCTGTCTCTTTAGTGGACTTGTTGCATCTTCTAAGTGTCCTGCCAATGAAACGCAACCTTTGGCTCGCCTTCCCTACAATATTATCTATGTGGTACTTCCAACTGAAGTTGTTCGTAATTTTAACGCCCAGGTACTTAGTTGAATTGACAGCCTTGAGAATTGTACTATTTATCGAGTAATCGAATTCCAACGGATTTCTTTTGGACTTAACTCCTGAGGTCATCAGTTCCCTAGAACTTAGAACTACTTAAACCTAAGGACATCACATACATCCACGCCCGAGGCAGGATTCGAACCTCCGACTGTAGCGGTCGCGCGGTTCCAAACTGTAGCACCTAGAACCGCTCGGCCACTCCGGCAGGCAATAGACCGTTTCCTTCGAGGTAATTCATAATGTTCAAAAACAATATATGTTCCATAATTCTACTGCATATCAACGTTAACGATATGGGGCTGTAGTTTAGTGGATTACTCTACTATCTTTCTTGAATATTGGTGTGACCTGTGCAACTTTCCAGTCTTTGGGTGCGGATATTTCGTCGAGCGAACGGTTGTATATGATTGTTAAGTACGGAGCTAATGCTTCAGCGTACTCCGAAAGGAACCTAATTGGTATACAGTTTGGACCAGAAGAATTGCTCTTAAGTGATTTAAGTTGCTTCACTACTTAGAAGTTATTTACTTCTACGTTACTCATGTTGGCAGCTATTCTCGATTCCAATTCTGGATTATTTACTTCGCCTATTTAAGAAATGCAGCAACAGCCTCAAAGCAAGTATTTAAATAGAGTAATACTAGAAATTTAGGCCAACGGTCTAGCCGCAGAGGTAACGCCGTTTCCCGTCAGATCGCCGAAGTTAAGCGCTGTCTGGTTGGGCTAGCACTTGGATGGGTGACCATCCAGTCTGCTTAGCGTTGTTGGCAAGAGGGGTGCACTCAAACCTTATCAGGAAAACTGAGGAGCTACCTGATTGAGAAGTAGCGGCTCCGGTCTCATAAACTGACATAAGGCCGGAAGAGCGGTGGGCTGACCACATGCCCCTCCGTATCCGCATCGGGTGACGTCTCTGGGCTGCGGATGACACGACGGCCGGTCGCCACCATTGAGCCTTCCGAAGCCTTTAGGATGGAGTTTAGTTTTTAATTTTAATGTAGAAATTTGTGACCTCTTTTCAGTGGCGCTATCCGAGATGCAGCTTTCAGTGCAAATATTAAATAATGCGCCATCTATCACCAAGAAATTGCGATTATCCGTGGTCTAGGGGTAGCGTCTAAGATTCATAATCAAAACGTCTTCGTTCCCCGGTTCGATCCCCGCGAATGCCTAAATTTTGATATATAATCAGCATTGGCGGCCGAAGACTTCCGGCATAAGAAGTCAGCCTCATTCTGCCAACGGCCTTGTCAAAGAGGGCGGAGGTTCAGGGCAATCTCTTGTCCTAGGGGTGGGAAATTGCCCATAAAGGCGGAAGATTCAGCAATGATCAACGACATGAGGATGCAGAAGGCAATGGAAACCTCTGCATTAAAGACACGTAACGTGTATCCACAGGACATGTGGCCTGTAGTTGATGAAGTGTCATGATGATCTCTCCACTGGCAAAAGATTCCGGAATAGTCCCCCATTCGGATCTCCGGGAGGGGACTGCCAAGGGGGAGGTTACCATGAGAAAAAGATTGAATAATCAACGAAAGGATAATGTTCTACGAGTCGGGGCGTGGAATGTCAGAAGCTTAAATGTGGTAGGGAAACTAGAAAATCTGAAAAGGGAAATGGAAAGGCTCAATCTAGATGTAGTAGGGGTCAGTAAAGTGAAGTGGAAGGAAGACAAGGATTTCTGGTCAGATGAGTATCGGGTAATATCAACAGCAGTAGAAAATGGTATAACAGGTGTAGGATTCATTATGAACAGGGAGGTAGGGCAGAGGGTGTGTTACTGTGAACAGTTCAGTGACCGGGTTGTTCTAATCAGAATCGACAGCAGGCCAACACCGACAACGATAGTTCAGGTATACATGCCGACGTCGCAAGCTGAAGATGAACAGATAGAGTAAGTGTATGAGGATATTGAAAGGGTAACGCAGTATGTAAAGGGGGACGAAAATCTAATAGTCATGGGCGACTCGAATGCAGTTGTAGGGGATGGAATAGAAGAAAAGGTTACAGGAGAATATGGGCTTGGGACAAGGAATGAAAGAGGAGAAAGACTAATTGAGTTCTGTAACAAGTTTCAGCTAGTAATAGCGAATACCCTGTTCAAGAATCACAAGAGGAGGAGGTATACTTGGAAAAGGCCGGGAGACACGGGAAGATTTCAAATAGATTACATCATGGTCAGACAGAGATTCCGAAATCAGATACTGGGTTGTAAGGCGTACCCGGGAGCAGATATAGACTCAGATCACAATATAGTAGTGATGAAGAGTAGGCTGAAGTTCAAGACACTAGTCAGGAAGAATCAATACGCAAAGAAGTGTGATATGGAAGTTCTAAGGAATGACGAGATACGTTTGAAGTTCTCTAACGCTATAGCTACAGAAATAAGGAATAGCGCAGTAGGCAGCACAGTTGAAGAGGAAGGGCCATGACAGAAGTTGGGAAGGAAAACATAGGTACAAAGAAGGTAGCTGCGAAGAAACCATGGGTAACAGAAGAAATACTTCAGTTGATTGATGAAAGGAGGAAGTACAAACATGTTCCGGGAAAATCAGGAATACAGTAATACAAGTGGCTGAGGAATGTAATAAATAGGAAGTGCAGGGAAGCTAAGACGAAATGGCTGCAGGAAAAATGTGAAGACATCGAAAAAGATATGATTGTCGGAAGAACAGACTCAACATACAAGAAAGTCAAAACAACCTTTGGTGACATTAAAAGAACGGTGGTAACATTAAGAGTGCAACGGGAATTCCACTGTTAAATGCAGAGAAGAGAGCAGATAGGTGGAAAGAATACATTGAAAGCCTCTATGAGGGTGAAGATTTGTCTGATGTGATAGAAGAAGAAACAGGAGTGGATTTAGAAGAGATAGGGGATCCAGTATTAGAATAGGAATTTAAAAGAGCTTTGGAGGACTTACGGTCAAATAAGGCAGAAGGGATAGATAACATTCCATCAGAATTTCTAAAATCATTAGGGGAAGTGGCAACAAAACGACTATTCACGTCGATGTGTAGAATATACGAGTCTGGCGACATACTATCTGACTTTCGGAAAAGCATCATCCACACAATTCCGAAGACGGCAAGAGCTGACAAGTGCGAGAATTATCGCACAATCAGCTTAACAGCTCATGCATCGAAGCTGCTTACAAGAATAATATACAGAAGAATGGAAAAGAAAATTGAGAATGTGCTAGGTGACGATCAGTTAGGCTTTAGGAAAAGTAAAGGCACGAGAGAGGCAATTCTGACGTTACGGCTATAATGGAAGCAAGGTTAAAGAAAAATCAAGACATGTTCGTGTTCATAGGATTTGTCGACCTGGAAAAAGCGTTCGACAATATAAAATGGTGCAAGCTGTTCGAGATTCTGAAAAAAGTAGGGGTAAGCTATAGGGAGAGACGGGTCATATACAATATGTACAACAACCAAGAGGGAATAATAAGAGTGGACGATCAAGAACGAAGTGCTCGTATTAAGAAGGGTGTAAGACAAGGCTGTAGCATTTCTCCCCTACTCTTCAATCTGTACATCGAGGAAGCAATGATGGAAATAAAAGAAAGGTTCAGGAGTGGAATTAAAATACAAGGTGAAAGGACATCAATGATAAGATTCGCTGATGACATTGCTATCCTGAGTGAAAGTGAAGAAGAATTAAATGATCTGCTGAACGAAATGAACAGTCTAATGAGTACACAGTATGGTTTGAGAGTAAATCGGAGAAGACGAAGGTAATGAGAAGTAGTAGAAATGAGAACAGCGAGAAACTTAACATCAGGATTGATGGTCACGAAGTCAATGAAGTTAAGGAATTCTGCTACCTAGGCAGTAAAATAACCAATAACGGACGGAGCAAGGAGGACATCAAAAGACTCGCTATGGCAAAAAAGGCATTTCTGTCCAAGAGAAGTCTACTAATATCAAATACCGGCCTTAATTTGAGGAAGAAATTTCTGAGGATGTACGTCTGGAGTACAGCATTGTATGGTAGTGAAACATGGACTGTGGGAAAACCGAAGCAGAAGAGAATCGAAGCATTTGAGATGTGGTGCTACAGACAATGTTGAAAATTAGGTGGACTGATAAGGTAAGGAATGACGAGGTTCTACACAGAATCGGTGGGGAAAGGAATATGTGGAAAACACTGATAAGGAGAAGGGACAGGATGATAGGACATCTGCTAAGACATGAGGGAATGACTTCCATGGTACTAGAGGGAGCTGTAGAGGGCAAAAACTGTAGAGTAAGACAGAGATTGGAATACGTCGAGCAAATAATTGAGGAAGTAGGTTGCAAGTGCTACTCTGAGATGAAGAGGTTAGCACAGGAAAGGAATTCGTGGCGGGCCGCATCAAACCAGTCAGTAGACTGATGACCAAAAAACCAAGAGTGGATATCACATGAAAGTTAAATCGTCTGTATCTCATTGTTCTGTAGACCTCCTGTCATTACTGAATACCACGCATACTCATTATTAAGTGTCACATTTTTGTGTTAGCGTGGAACTATTGTCCCGAGAGACCAGATGCATATGGTATTATTGTAACAATTGACAGCGTGCAAGTACACAGCAGCTAGGTTTAGCGTTTTCAGCTTCACTGCAGCAATGACAGTTGTTCATAATAAAGTGTTCGAGACGATGTTGGTCATTAATAAGTATACAAACGTCTTAGATTAGGAGGCGATTCGTGTACCATTTCAGTAATACGCTTCTACCTGCCATACAAACTGCTTATGGTAGGTTGAGTTTTTCGCGTGTTAATATCATACTGCTCACCTGCCCATACATATGCAAACACTCTTGTTTACGTGTTGTTCTCAAGGACATCAGCGCTGCATTAAGAAAATGGGAACAGCGGCGAAGCCTACACAGGTGAAATGAAGGAATATAAAGTCATGTTTTGGAGACGGAAAGCAGGAAATTTACAAAGCTGCTAGACATGGAAACTCCCAGAAAGCAGTGATCCATTTCTAACCGAAGCAAAGCTACACAATGAATGAATGTTGAAAGGTAAACAACTCCAGTATGAGACCGAAAAAACACCACTGCGACGCGCTATACGTATTTCATATACATAAATTAGTTCTTATGGATAAGACTCTTCGTCGCATCTCTTAACGGACTGCGCTATTTAGTGTGAACAAAACATAAGAGAAATGTTCCTAAAACTTACCGCCCCGTTTTTAGGTAACATTGGCGTCGAAAAGTACTTTATCAGCATGAAGAAATTGTGTTAATAAAATATTTAATCCATTAAAAAAGGTACGTCAGCTGAGGCAGTTTGCCTCAAAAAGCTTTGCACCTTCCTCTAAAGGCCTTAGATACGAAACGGTTTTATCAAAATGCAAATAAAGCTTGGACCAGAAAGTATTTGTTAGTCACAGTCCTCCAGAACACATCCCATGAAAAACAAGTTTTCTGTGTCATCTATCCTGTACCTGTTCAAATCAACAGATTTTTTGAAGGTTTATCATTGCAAACGAGGAAAGAGCATTGCTGAACATTGCATTAAGTAGAACGAAATATATTGCTATCATAGCACAAAAATTCGAATATATCCAAGGCAGCTTGAAAGACCTTTCAGCCAAAACATCTTGATATATTAGCGTATTTTTGCTTGTTAGTATTAATAACCATTTCATGTAATATAATGCATCGTGTGAACCAAGTAATATATGACGTCTTCTCGTATAACATGAGACATGCCATCATGTCATTCAACCTGGAATTTATTATGTCGTGCAGTATGACACAAGGTGGCATTGAAGTTTATGATGCATCCATCCCCAGCGTGGGATACTTCTTATTATAGAGGCACCCCCCATTCTCGGATGGTTCCATTTGTAGATGCATCTCACTTTCTAGAAGCACACTAATTTGTGTCTATTTGTCCTTACGTGTAACAGGGGGTGAGCCTGGGGTAGAAATGGTCCTCTCGGGGAAAAAGTCAACTCCCTCTAACCCAGAAATAAAAAAAATAAATGTTTTAGCGTCGCCTCAAGGACAAATCCTGCCCCAGAATTTTCATCTCCCGCCAAACTTTTTTAGCTAATACATGTGCGCTCTTCAGCCATTGTTGTTGTTGTGAACTTGAGCCCTGAGACTGGTTTGATGCAGCTCTCCATGCTACTCTATCCTGTCGCAAGCTTCTTCATCTCCCAGTACTTACTGCAACCTACATCCTTCTGAATCTGCTTGGTGTATTCATCTCTTGGTCTCGCTCTAGGATTTTTACCCCCCACGCTGCCCTCCAATGCTAAATTTGTGATCCCTTGATGCCTCAAAACATGTCCTACCAACCGGTCCCTTCTTTTTCTCAAGTTGTGCCACAAACTCCTCTTCTCCCCAATTCTATTCAATACCTCCTCATTAGTTACGTGATCTACCCATCTAATCTTCAGCATTCTTCTGTAGCACTACATTTCGAAAGCTTCTATTCTCTTCTTGTCCAAATTATTTATCATCCATGTTTCACTTCCATACATGGCTACAGACCATACAAATACTTTCAGAAATGACTTCCTGACACTTAAATCTATACTCGATGTTAATAAATTTCTCTTCTTCAGAAACGCTTTCCTTGCCATTGCCAGTCTACATTTTATATCCTCTCTACTTCGACCACAATCAATTACTTTACTCCCTAAATAGCAAAACTCCTTTACTACTTTAAATGTCTCATTTCCTAATCTAATTCCCTCAGCATCACCCGATTTAATTCGACTACATTCCATTATTCTCGTTTTGCTTTTGTTGATGTTCATCTTATATCCTCCTTTCAAGACACTGTCCATTCCGTTCAACTGCTCTTCCAAGTTCTTTGCTCTCTCTGACAGAACTAAAATGTCATCGGCGAACCTCAAAGTTTTTAATTCTTCTCCTTGGATTTTAATACCTTGTTATATATTATTTACTATGGCTGGCGAATCTTCTGGATTTTGGGCACAAGGACTCAACCCTATAAACTGCAAGTTGCAAGTACGCTAACACCTTGGAGCTAAGAGAGCTCACTGCACCGGGGAGTAGGGTTAAGGGGATATCGTATGTCTTAAGCCGCCAATGTTAAATTATCGAATTTTATGACCCATTATCTTGGAAACATTTTAACACACTAACTTACAATTTTTCATAATTATTGAAGGCACCTTTCTAGATACACTGAACTAGAATTCTTACTAAAACTGTATTGTGGGGCATGTTATCTTTTTTGTGACAGCAAGTTAGGAAAATTACGGAAATTATAAATCAGGAGGGTTGGACGTGAGTCCAGTGTGCTAACCACAGCACCATCTCACTCAGTGTCTCCTAAAAAAAAAAAATGTGGGTTTCTTACATGTTTTTGCACGTAAAATTTGAACGGTGCACTTGCAAATGGTCTCATTGCCTGAGGATTAATTTCAGGCCAATTAAAAATCTTTAGCGAAACCATTTCATCGATTCGCACAGTTTGCCTGGGCGCCATTTCCGGTTAGTCTTTCAATCCTTGCTGGATATACTATTACATAGCTACAATAAGACACATGTTCGAATGACTACACAAATGGCTAATAGTCCCAGCTAAACCGAAAGCTTTTTACTCCACGTTTCAAGCACAAATAGGAACCGAGCACCAAGATCCCCGCGTTCGATGATTCTGAGCGCAACCTTTTCATATTTATTACGGTGCATCCGCTGTGTAACGATAATAAACTTTGATTTTTCTATTAGGCCGTCGCTGTAGTACGTGGTCATATATAACATGCTGGGAGCAACCACCATCCGACGTCATATCCCCATCATGTCACAGCAAAGAGACAGAAAATACAGAGGGACAGTGGCACTTTATTCAGAGCTCCTTGCGGTGCCACGTGGCACTATTCACCAACATGTTTTGGTAAGTCATTCAGTGGTTGAAACTTCCTGAAAGATTAAAATTGGGTGCTGGACCGAGACTCGAACTTTGGACCTTTGTTTGGGTAGATGATAGAGCACTTGCCCGCTAAAGGCAAAGGTCCCGAGTTCGGGTCTCGGTCCGGCACACAGTTTTAATCTGCCAGGTAGCTTCATATCAGCGCACACTCCGCTGCAGAGTGAAAAGCTCATTCTAGCATTCTACGGTGGTTTTGAAAGCGAGGGTGTTCCTGCGTGTTTCTGTAAGCCACGCTATTGCTGAATTTCTTCTTAGAATCGTTCCTGCCGTGAGCTCAGCGTATAAATATTTTTACGTATGTTCTGTAATTGTGCAACGTTTTGTGTACATTGATGTATTTCTTTACCAGTGTAATAAAGCTTGTTTCACCTGGAACGCCATGTTCTCCGCCTCGCTTCCCACACCCGCTTGCCTTCCCCCACAAGGATCTCTTACGATCTCATCAGTCTACTCGCTCACACTGAACACCTCCGAACAACCTACAGCATCCGTAAACTCGACTACAGCAGTCCTATTGTGTCCCCTCTTCTATCCAATCCTTGTCTGCTGCCGCGCCTCTGCCTCTACAACTCACCAACCCTTCATCTGCACATACTCCGCTTCCTCTCCAAAGACGATTCAACCGTCTCCGTCTTCCGGACCACGAGCACCGTCGCGACATATACCCGTCCTACAAACTCTAAATCCATCCTACCCTATCCCCCCCCCCCCCCCCCCCCACCTCTCTGTTTGTAACCCACAGCCATCTTCCGTGTTGCCATCCTCATGACTAGGACTCCCTTGTCTTCCTGCACACAATCCCTTCTTTTCATCTACAATCCACCGATCCAAGGCAGATCCTTTTCCAATTACAGTGAAAGTGCACAGTGCTCCGTTTTTAATGGTCAATATATCTTCTCTCATGTACAGTTTTTCTAGCGGTTTTTTAAGTGATTACCGTTCAAGTGTTTCCAAGTGTTGTATTTGTCTATATTTTTATCACTGTTTTCATACAATTCGTCAAGCCAGCATTATATTATTACTTCTCTCCCATTCATGTCACCATTATATTTATTTTAAATTCACAGTACATGTGCCTACTTGTTTTTAGCATGTAACTTAGTCTTATGTTCTACTGGGTGAAGGACAGGTTATTTCTACCGTTATCGGCCCCCCATCCCCCACCCCCGCCTACGTGGGTTAGACGTTTAGCCGTATAATATTCCGAGAATTTTGTGACGGTGGAGAATCCTGACACAGGCTTGTGTCATACTTTGTAACCCTTCCGAAATGTCAGCAGAGTAAGGTCACAAGTTTTTATTGTGACTGAAAACTTCGTTGTTGAATGGATGGTGAATTACGTCTTTTTTGTGTGCATATTATAAAATAAATGATTTACTTTTTGACAGTTTCAATAGCCATTTCTCCATTATTGTTTTTGTTTCTTTTTGGAAATTTTAGATGTAGTCTGCTTTGACATTAGAAAATATAGATTGCAGTCAAAGGAGAGTGTAATATCTTGTGAACAAATAGTTACTTCTGATTACAAGAGGAGCCATTTGTATACAAAGTTAAAAGTGTAAATTACTCTATTACACAATCTTAATACGCTTTTACAGACAGGTGGTAATTTTGCAAGTTTGAGATCTCTATAATGATCTGATGATAAACTAATTCAAGGGAAAGATAATTTTACAAGGCAGTGCTCTGAGTACAAAGCAGTGTTTTACTTATTAATTTCATAAACTTGCTAAAATCCAACACTTCGTGGTATGTTCGACTGGTTAGGTGGGTTAAGTCGTAATGTACTCCATCTGTGAATTGGGGTTTACATATTTGATCCTTGTAAGTCACTTAATTTCCCTTATTTCAAATTCAAATACAAATGTAACCATTTGTTACACCCAATTTATGCAAAAGAAAGCTATATCGAGAACTTTTTTTCTAACTTCGTTCTCCGGAACTTGTGGGTTATACAGATCTACAATTTATTTTGGAATTTTTCTATACTTGAGGTGTACTATGTGTCTCAGTTGTATTAAACCATACGAAGATAGATCGTAAACTGAATTTCGCAGACCACGTTTTCTTATTATGAATGTTGCACAGTAGATCGTCTAGGTTCAAATGGTTCAAATGGCTCTGAGCACTATGGGACTTAACATCTGAGGTCATCAGTTCCCTAGAACTGAGAACTACTTAAACGTAACTAACCTAGGGACATCACACACATCCATGCCCGAGGCAGGATTCGAACTTACGACCGTAGTGGTCGCGCGGTCCCAGACTGAAGCGCCTAGAACTGCTCGGTCATACCGGCCGGCGATCGTCTAGGACTTTAGTATTTGTGTGTATGTGTTACAGTCTTTGCTGAAAGACGATGCACATCAAGTATTTGTCCGTCGTAACCAAATGTAATTTCGCTTGATTGTAATTGCTAAATATTAACAACTGGGGGTTATTTTATAGTAATTTCACACGTTATCTGCCCCTATCCTATACCACGTCTATTGGTTTGGACAGCGTAAAACAAGGCAGAGGGTTGACAATTTGCGTCGCTGTCGTCATGGTGTTTTCTCTTTATGGTATTCTATCTCTCTGTTAAATAGCCTCAGGCATCGTGAGCCCATGGCTCTACACCTATAGCACTGTTTGCCAATTGTAGCACGAATTCCCATTGCTGCTTTGGAGTGAGTAACAGCTTTCTAATATCTTCCTGTTCCGACGCCATCGGGCAGAAACCACATCTATAGTCACAGTTTCAAACTGCGTGGGAAACAGAAAAAAAACATTTTGGTTTTAACGAATCGTAGAAGCTTTCAGCAACTAACACAGACACCAGCTCTTTTCAAGAGTACTAATACACTGATACATTATGAAAGCAACAAGCAAAACGAAAATATCCGGAAGAATGCAAAATTAATGTAGATCAAAAGACACGCTCACATTAAATGTAACGAAATAGTCGATGACTTGGCGAAGACTGTCGCTCGAAACGGGACATCAGACCTAAGGAGTACATTATACAGAAGAACAAGTTACAAATTGGGAGATGAATATCACTCACCAACACATCATAAAGGGAAACATTATGGAGAAATGTAGGGGAATATTCACTCTAAGCCCTAGTTCCACACAATAAGGCGAATAAATAGTTTAAATGTCTCGAACCATCTTCGCTGAAAAATCCTTATTGTGGATGCGATAGAGTAACAACAGATGTCAGTAACATTTGTTGCGAATGTAAACTATCTACCAACCAGCAATTCTGTGCTTCTTCAGTTTCTCCCGGCGTATTTCTTGCTCGAAGATTCCACGGGTGTATTACCGGTCCATAGTGTCCAACAGGCACAATATTTCGGCGATCAGACATGTCACCATCGTCAGGTGCGACGACGAACTGAGCTCCTGAGGGTGGGCAGCAGTCTTAAATCCCCTCCCGACGCGAGGCGTTCTCTCTTCGGTCCTCCCCGCGCTTCAGCAGTCGATGAGACGCTGGCGCCGGCGTCTGTGGTGGCGTCTGTGTAATTGCTTCGTCCGCCCCAGTCTCCGGTTCGTTTCCTTTCCTGAGCGTCTCAATGCTCGTTACCATGCCATGCTGAGGTTGTAGCCGCAATTTCGGCTGATGAGTCCGTCCTTGGTACGAGTTTCGATAGGCTCTCTAACGACGCTGTCCCAGTATTTAGATGCCTGTGCCAGGAGCCTGGTACGTTGGTAGTCCATTTCGTGATTTGCACACAAACAGTGCTCTGCGATCGCCGACTTGTTGGGGTACATAAGTCGAGTGTGCCTCTGATGTTCTTGGCAACGATCCTCGATGGTGCGCACTGCCTGTCCAATATGGCTTCCCACATTGACACGGAATCTGGTATATGCCGGCCTTCCGCAAACCGATATCGTCTTTGACACTTCCCAATAATGCTCGCGTTTTATTTGGTGGGCAAAAGACAGTTCCTACTAGGTGTTTCCTCAATATTCCTCCTATCTTCCCCAACAATACGCCAGTATATGGTATATAGGCAGTGGCTATTTCTCTGTGACTTCTTCCGTCTCCACATGCTGTACTATAGAAGCTCTGTTTCGTACCTAATAAATAAACGGATTAAAGGTCGCACAGTTGATGTTTCAAGCTTTCCAGTCACATACTAAATGTATTCCACAGCAGATTAATAACGTATGGATCCTGCAGGATATGTTTTTAAGCTAGGTTCTTATTTGTGGACCTAGATGAGCTCCGACTGTGCGCAATGAATAGAATTCTGATGTTTGCATTTCACGCTACAAATATTCATGTGACCTTTCCATTACACATCTGTCCACATAGTCACGATGACGTATTTATATGGGCTCGGTGATTCTGTAGGTTTATTATTGATGCAATAGCCGGCCGATGTGGCCGACCGCTTCTATGCGCTTCAGTCTAGAACCGCGCTATCGCTACGGTCGCAGGTTAGAATCCTGCCTCGGGCATGAATGTGTGTGATATCCTTAGGTTAGTTAGGTTTAAGTAGTTCTAAGTTCTAGGTGCGATGACCTCAGATGTTCAGTCCCACAGTGCTCAGAGCCATCTGAACCATTTGATGCAATAAACATCACATCTGACAGGCGTTTATGTATGCACATTATATATGCTGAGGTTCGGATTGAGTTGTTGGTCGGCGGATCAAACGGCCATGTGCTGTAAATTCTCTTGGAAACGTTAACAGCTCTCACACGGCTCACCTGTGCATGCCATGATCGCGAACAGTCTTAGGGAGCTACTGGCATTATCTCCTCAGTCATTTATGTACACAGTGAATAGCATATGCGCTATCGTACTTGCTCGGCAAATATTTGATGTTAGTTTAGAAGCTACCGCCAGTTATCACTTCACATCCTCCTTGACGTCACAAAGACGTCTTTATGATAAACCAGCAGATGCCTCACAACTCTATCAGAGATATTTTTCACCGACATAATCTAATCTATTTTGTGCGAAGTCATGATTCTGACCTACATCAGCTAATGTGTTTCGCTCGAAGATAATGATCGTAGACATTCAGTTTAAACGATTCCAAGGAATCTAGGATCTGATTACAACCCTTGATCAATCACGGCAGATAGCTCCTCACCCTTAAAGAACACATGACCCGACATATTACTCACCAGTCATAGGACTTGAGACTCTACAGTAGTGCGTTGATAAGCGGACATGTCGAGATGGATTTGGGTGATTGAATGTCGCGCACGAACACTTCCATGAGTTACTTGTATCGCTAATCATCGTTTGGTTTATGCAGTAACTTTAGTCATAAAGGCTTTACATAATGTAAAGTACAGCTTCTTAGTGGTGTTGGTGGGGCTTAGACATTTGATATTATTTCACAAGTTGAAGTAACTTGTTCAATTGTAAACGTAAAATAAATTGCCAGACGCACCACTGAATCACATTCACTGGAACACACAACGCGGTTTCCCCTCCATAGACAACGGCAGCCATGAATTACTTATGCCAGTGACGAATAAAGCTCAGATGTAATATAAATTATTTAACTAATAAATATAATCTCATGAAATATAAGAAATCAGTTGAGAAACAGTTTACACACAAGGACACAAAGGGAAAGATAACTATTCAAATGAAAATAAATGTTTACTACAATAAATTTTTACATTGGGCTAAGAAATATAAAATAATATCTCTTAGACTTAGACAGGTTTATAATCCCATACAGACGGTCCTGAAAATCTGTGAATGTGAATTTGTAATAGCTGTGAAAATATTTCCAACATTTAAAACGAAAAACTTGGGGCACATGTAACGGATAGCAGTTAGGTGGTGAACCATTCATGCATCGATTGTGTGTTGCACGCCCCCAGGCACTCCGTAATAAATCTTACAAATATTGTCATAACTATTAATTAATAGCTACTACATTTACATCTACATACACTACTGGCCATTAAAATTGCTACACCACGAAGATGACGTGCTACAGACGCGAAATTTAACCACAGGAAGAAGATGCTGTGATACGTAAATGATTACCTTTTCAGAGCATTCACACAAGGTTGGCGCCGGTGGCGACACCTACAACGTGCTCACATGAGGAAAGTTTCCAAACGATTTCTCATACACAAACAGCAGTTGACCGGCGTTGCCTAGTGAAACGTTCTTGTGATATCTCGAGTAAGGAGGAGAAATGCGTACCATCACGTTTCCGACTGTGATAAAGGTCGTATTGTAGCCTATCGCGATTGCGGTTTATCGTATCGCGACATTGCTGCTCGCGTTGGTCGAGATCCAATGACTGATAGCAGAATATGGAATCGGTGGGTTCAGGAGGGTAATACGGAAGGCAGTGGTCGATCCCAACGGCCTCGTATCACTAGCAGTCGAGATGACAGGCATCTTATCCGCATGGCTGTAACGGATCGTGCGGCCACGTCTCTATCCCTGAGTCAACAGATGGGGACATCTACAAGACAACAACCATCTGCACGAACAGTTCGACAACGTTTGCAGCATGGACTATCAGTTCGAAGACCGTGGCTGCGGTTACCCTTGACGCTGCATCACAGACAGGAGCGCGTGCGATGGTGTACTCAACGACGAACCTGGGTGCACGAATGGCAAAACGTCATATTTTCGGATGAATCCAGGTTCTGTTTACAGCATCACGATGGTCGCATCCGTGTTTGGCGACATCGCGGTGAACGCACATTGGAAGCGTGTATTCGTCATCGCCACACTGGCGTATCACCCGGCGTGATGGTATGGGGTGCCACTGGTTATACGTCTCGGTCACCTCTTGTTCGCATTGACGGCACTTTGAACACTGGACGTTACATTTCACATGTGTTACGACCCGTGGCTCTGCCCTTCATTCGATCCCCGCGAAACCCTACATTTCAGCAGGATAATGCACGACCGCATGTTGCAGGTCCTGGATACAGAAAATGTTCGACTGCTGCCTTGGGCAGCACATTCTCCAGATCTCTCACCAGTTGAAAAGTCTGGTCAATGGTGGCCGAGCAACTGGCTCGTCACAATACGCCAGTCACTACTCTTGATGAACTGTGGTATCGTGTTGAAGCTGCATGGGCAGCTGTACCTGGACACGCCATCGAAGCTCTGTTTGACTCAATGCCCAGGCGTATCAAGACCGTTATTACGGCCAGAGGTGTTTGTTCCGGGTACTGATTTCTCAGGATCTATGCACCCAAATTGCGTGAAAAAGTAATCACATGTCAGTTCTAGTTCTATAAACTATCTCAGTAGTGTTATTTGAAATGAATGTCTTCTTCCCTCCAGGGATTCCCACGTGAGCTACGAAAGCATATCCGTAACATTTGCATATTAATCGAACCTAACGGTAACAAACATAGCAATTCACCTCCGAATTGCTTCGATGTCTTGTTTCTGTCCGACCATGTGCAGACCCCAAACACCCCAGCAGACCAGATCAACCACACGTTGCTGAAATCCTCCCAATAAACCGAAGTCGCCCATTCGCCTTCCCTACCACAATCCTCATAAGCGCGTTCCATTTCATACCGCTTCACACAGTTACGCCCAGATTTTTAAACGACGTGGGGGCCTATTCTCCTACTCATCCGAAAGAAACATTTTTCTACATTAAGAGCCACCTGCCATTCATCACAGGGACGAAATTTTTTTTTCTTCATCTTGTATCATCCTAGAGTTGACCATTTCCTCTGGAACACAGCGTCATTGGTGAAAAAGCGCAGACTGCTGTGCACCCTTATGCCAGATCATTTATGTATATAGAAAGTAGTAACGGTCGTGTCACATTTCTCTGGGGCGCTCCTGATGTTACCACTGTCTCTGATGAACACTCCAAGTCGAGTATAACACACTGGGTTTTATTGCTTAAGAATTTGAACCCACCACTAATCGAAGACCAGAGCGTCACCTGCGTAGGCTGGCATTAACACCACAACACTGCTACGTTTTGAATGGTGCACTGACCGGGAAGCATGGAACGTTGAGAATGGGATCGCACTGTGTTTCGCGGTGGACTGCTGTTGTGCATATGCCGGATGACCATTGCCGGCAAGTATGAAGGCGACCGGAGAGTGATCCCTTTGTTTCAGTATTTTGAAAAATATGGTTCAAATGGCTCTGAGCACTATGGGATTTAAAATCTGAGGTCATTAGTCCCCTAGGACGTAGAACTACTTAAACCTAATTAACCTAAAGACAGCACACACATCCATGCCCGAGGCAGAATTCGAACCTGCGACCGCAGCTGTCACGAAGTTCCAGAGTGTAGCGCGTAGAACCGCTCGGCCATCACGGACGGCTGGCCAGCAAAATCCCCAGGTCTGTTCTTGATGGAGCTGAGATGCGACCATCTTGGATGTAAACTCCGTCCCAGTATCAGGCTTTAGGACATTCAGAACAAGTTACTTTTGTGGGGGGAAGCTTGGCTCGTGAGAGGATACTACGGCCATATGACACCTTCGTCAACCGTTTCAGTACGTGGATCCAGGCCAGAAGGAGGTGCTACGTCGTACTGATCAAGTGGGGTCATACTGTCCAGTTCTTTGCAAATTTGACTAAACTTTGTGACAGCTAAAATAATATCACTTATTCTTTCAACACGTGAAGTTTCATTTCGTTACCTCCTCCCATTTTTGGTGCTTAATTTGTTTTTGCAGGTGCTCCGCAGCCGTGTCTGGACATTGCATCACCATTGGGTTAAATATCGGTATAACATTTGGAAACAGAATGTAAGTGCTCCTTGTGGCGTAGTTAGATCTCTCCTGGTCGCTCTTCAGTTCGCCTACAGACTCAGCCGCGAGAAGCCTGATGGCTCGACAATGGCACTAGTTGAGGCCGCGAGTGGTGTGTGACCTGGCCGCGAGTGGTGTGTGACCTCTCCGTCGGCGCCGGCCTTGTCCAGCGTGAGGTCGCGCCCCGGCACGCACGGGTTTCTTTCATCAAGATTCCCCTGTGCCGCCTCTCACTCCAGCGCAAAGACAACCCACCGCCATTCCTCGCGGGTTCCTTTCGACAATGGAAACGTTTAATTTTTATTTGTATCCCTGTGTGTTCTTCATCCAGAATAGAGGCACTTAAGTACGTCATTCCCAGTACAGTTAAATCCAACGTTAACACGAGCGCTACCAGAACAAACCGCGATTTTTGTCGGGCACAGAGAAAATGCAGCACTCGCAATAGACCGTACTTACTTACCATATAACTTCTTGTTGTAGTTTCACGAGTCCGACACACGGAAATAAATGCGGGCCAAACATTACTAGTCACACTCGTGAGGAGGAAATTCGGACCAAAGTGTTTTTCTGTCGGATATGGCTCTATTCAACACGTAATACACTGAAGAGCCAAAGAAACTGGGACACCTGCCTAATATCGTGTAGGGTCCCGACAAGCACGCAGAAGTACTGCAACTCGACATGGCATGGACCTGACTAATGTCTGAAGTAGTGCTACAGGGAATAGACACCATAAATCCTACAGAGCTGTCCATAAATCCTTAAGGGTACGAGGAGTGGAGATCTTCTGAACAACACCTGGAGATCTTCTGAACATCCCAGATAAGCTCAACAATGCTCATATGTGTGGGTTTGGTGGGCAGCGGAAGTGTTTAAACTCAGAAGAGTGTTTCTGGAGTCACTGTAGCAATTCCGGACGTGTGGAACGTCGTATTGTCCTGCTGGAATTTCCCAAGTCCGTCGGAATGCACAATGGACATGAATGGATGCACGAGAACAGACAAGATGCTTATGGATTTGTCACCTGACAAAGTCGTATCTAGAAGTATCAGGGGTCCGATATCACTCCTACTGCACACGCCCCACATCATTACAGAGTCTCCACCAACATTAACAGTCCCCTGACGACATGTAGGATCCATGGATTCATGAGGTTGTCTCCATACCCATACATGTCAATCCGCTCGACAAAATTTGAAACGAGACTTGTCCGACGAAGCAACATGTTTCCAGTCGTCATCAGTCCAATGTCGGTGTTGACGGGCACAGACGAGGCGTAGAGCATTGTGTCGTGCAGTGATTAAGGGTACATGAGTGGGTCTTCGTCACCGAAAGCCCCTGTCGATAATTTTTCTTTGAATGGTTCACATGGTACACTTGTTGATGGCTCAGCATTGAAATCTGCAGCAATTTGCGTAAAGGTTGCACTTCTGTCACGTTGAACGATTCTCTTCAGTCGTAGTCGGTCCTGTTCTTGGAGGATCTTTTTCCGGCCCCAGCGATGTCGGAAATTTGATGTTTTTCCGGTTCCTGATATGCATGGTGCGCTCGTGAAATGGGGAAAATCCCAACTTCATCGCTACCTAGAAGATGCTGTGTTCTATCGCTCGTACTCCGACTATAAGACCACGTTCGACCTCACTTAAATCTTGATAACTTGCCATTGTAGGAGCAGTCACCGAAGTAATAAGTGCGACAGACGCTTTCCTTATATAGGCGTTGCCGACCGCAGCACCATATTCTGCTGCCTGTTTGCATATCTCTGTTTTTGAAAAGCATGTCTACGTCAGTTTCTTTTGTCGTGTGTGTGTGTGTGTGTGTGTGTGTGTGTGTGTAAATTGACAGTCAGAGAAATCAGGTTGATTACCGAATAAATGTAGCAGCGGTAATGTTAAGAAATGTCCCGTGCCGAACCATGAAGAGCGTGGAAATTTTCTAAAACTTACCGATCTGACGCCTGAAGAAAAACGAACAGGAATGTGAAAAGTTTGCGTGAAACACGAAGTACGAAATGAAACGACGTCGGTGTGCACAGACTTATGTGGCTTTACATCCGTCACAGTCCTTCCGTACTACCATGCCGCGGAGTACTGCTATACACGGAAAAAGAATTAAATAATGTTAACGTCTACCAGAGCACGCGAAACAAATGAGTAGCTACATAACAGGATTTTACTGCGACAGTCTCGGGTATCACGATGCCCCGTTTCGCACGCTTCATCTCCAATCGCTTGGGCAAGAATTCCGTCAAACTAAATGGTACGGCGATTGATTAATTCTTTGTTACTCTAGCATGAACGGTACAATGAGACACGCCATATCATTAATAGTAACAATTAATTTTGCAAGTCACACTGAATGTTTACCCCAGAAAGCTCTTGCACTGTCGTCGAGCGAGATGGCGCAATGTTTAGCACACTGGATTCACATTCGGGAGGGCGAAGGTCATATCCGAGTCCAGCCATACACATTTAGATTTCCAGTGATTTTCCTAAATCGCTCCAGGCAAATGCTGGGATGCTTCCTTCTCTGTCCTTGAAACTATCCGAGCTGGTGGTCCATCTGTAACCCACTGTATGTCGACAGGACGTAAAAGCCAAATCATTCATGCTTCCTTTCTTCTTGGACAGTCGCTTCCTCTGTCCCTTGAATAGTGCTCGTGTGGTCATATCCCCCTTATGATCTCTGCAAATGTGTTCTGTAGAGACAGACATGGGAGAAAAACCATTAACAAACTGTAGCAAATAACTGACTGTGGTTAACGTCTTCGACAAGGTTCTGAGAAAAAATTCCGTCACTACTGATACGGTAGATTTCGGAAATAACGTCTCTGCTGATCGGGCTTTCTGTGTCGAGCGTATTAGTTCAAAATGGCTCTGAGCACTATGGGACTTAACTTCTGAGGGCATCAGTCCCCTAGAACTTAGAACTACTTAAACCTAACTAACCTAAGGACATCACACACATCCATGCCCTAGCCAGGATTCGAACCTGTGACCGTAGTGGTCGCGCGGTTCCAGACTGTAGGAGCGTATTAGTGCACGGAAGGAAAAGTTTAGCGTAACGCAGGCAAACTGTCCACTCTTGCAATCTTGTCAGTACGCTTGAACAACGAATATTCGGAAAGAAGCGAGCTAGAAGCTTAAATTGCAAACCGCAGTAGGGATCGCAATATCATTGTCAACGGAAGTAGGAGCGATCCCTGTAACAGCATTAAGGCCTCAAACTCGCCGCTAAAGGGACCTGAGGGCTCGCCCACGCTACGACAGTGTGGGACCGTATATGCATCGAGCGTCCACTGCACTCAGTCATGGTGCAAACGATGAAATGGAGGCTTCAAAAGAAGACCAAAGGTGTGTAATTGACAGCGGAAGGATTGTGGGACATGGAAATTCATCAAAGAGTGTCACAAGTGTACGAAGAGCGCTACGTTCTGACGCAATGGTCAAGGCGTGGCACAATCTATGCAGTGAAGTGTGGATGTTAGTAGCCGGTGACGAACGATCTGAACGCCACATCGCATTATCGATACCGATTTCCAGCAGGGAACGCCCTCATAATTGAAGACCGGCGAGTTTCGATGACAGCCATTGCCCGATTGAGTGTCTGAAGTTCATCGGACATACAGCGCTCTCCGTACACTTGTTTCGTTCTTCGTACACTTGTGCCATTCTTCGGCGAATATCGGATCCCTGCACTCCTTCTACTGGAGCGAAACGTACTACACACATTTCCTCTCCTCCTGAGGCTTCTATTTCTCTGCTTTCATCACTACTGAGTGCAATAGACAGTTGACGCCTGCACGTACACGCTTTCTTATGTGGCTGTGCGCCCCTGTCTCTGTAGTGACGAGTGTGGGGCCTCAACACTCCTGTTACCGTCAACAACTTCTTCCGTAGACAGGCATGCCAACTACAGTACCGTAGCCAAAGGCACCAGCTTTTGTGGCTGAGGATCAACGGCGCGAACAGCTCAATCGACGTCGTGGCACAAGTTCTCGATCGAGATTAAACCCGCGGACTTTGGTGGACAGCGGAGTACGGCAAGCTCATCGTGGTGCTTTATGAACAACACAAATATAGTACGACCTGTGTGACATGTTGCATTGTACTGTTGTTACTTGCCATAGTACCGAGGAAGAGCACACAGCATGTAGGGGTGGACAAGGTCCCTAAAAATAGATGCAAACTTGCAATGGCTGACTGTGCAGTCCAGAGTGACGAAATCTACCAGGAAACGCCACGAAATATTCCTCAGACCATAACGCTCCCTCCTCCGGCCACGAGCCCTTTGCTTTCAGAGGTTTCACGCCGTATACGCGACCGGCCATCTGTTCGATCGTGCATAAAAGCGTGATTCATCTGAAAAGGCCATCTGTCGCCACTCAGTGCACATGCAAATTCCAGCCTTCGTCGCGGATGAACAGCAGCCAGTAGGGGTGCATGAAATAATCGCCTGTGTGGAGGCCTAAACGCAGCAGAGTACGCTGAACGGTAGTTGAGGAGACACTGATGGTAGCCCCTTATTTCATCTGGCTGGTCAGCTGCTCAACAGTTGTACACCTATTCGCTAGTACACAACCCCAGAGCCGTCGTTCACCCCTGTCAACTATGATCTGTGGTGCAGCACAATGACCTCGGCGCGGGTATTAGACGGCACCATTGTGCTTTGCACGGTATACTTTAAGCACAACGGTACGCGAACAGTTTACAAACTTAGCCATTTCGGAAATTCTTCCAGCCCTGGCGCGAAAGTCAATGATCATGCCCTTTTGGACGTCAGATAAATCGCTCCATTTCCGCCTTGCGACAATGGCTGCACTGTTTTTCGCAATTTCCCAACGCATTTTATACTGTATTCCCTCCACTGCTACTGCTGCCATCTGCCGTCTGTGAGTGGTTATTACACGCTGACGTCGAACATAGGCGATGGTCACCTTAATGTGACTGGACCGTATACATTTATACATACCTCCCTCCAGCACAGGAATTATTTTCAATAACAGCGAGTTTTTTCTGCTGCTTGTTTTCTTTCCTATCTTTCTATTTCCTCTTGGTTCCTGTGCAATTTATTACGAAGATTTTCCGTATAATATTTCACGGTCCTTTCAAACTGTACTAAACGAAATTTTAAGTACTCCTGTTCGCTTGCTGTCCATCGTTTTTACGAATCACATATACAGGGAATCTGACATTTTGCTGTTGGGCTCCGTTTGGATACGTTAATCTTCACCTGTAACCCAGTCGTTGACTAGTGCGTACCTCAGTGACGGCGTTGGCATATCAGCACAGCTGCAGACTACAAGCGTCAACTGACAAGGCGGTATAAAGGTACCGCAACAACCGGACGCAACTGTACTCGACAGGGCGCCATTTACACTCTGAGTAAGGAGAATAAAACGAAGCAACAACAATCGCGGAGGAATATACACCGCATTGTTGCGTATGTGTTAAACTTACGTCGGATATAGTACAGTAGACAAAGAAACAAAGCAATATTTTGGGCTGTGTGAAAAGAGAAACATGTCTGCGAGATTTCAGCATCAAAGGCAAGAGCAATGGAACAGATGAAATTTCCTTAAACGAAAATTTTTGTTGCTCCTGGAAGCCACCAGAGAGATAACCTGCAATGACGATGAAGGGGTAAGGGGGCGGGGATATTATCCTTCAGTAACGTAACCAATTGACTATGACTTACTAAGGACGGTCTAGATACTATTTATGTGACCCGAGGCTGAGAAATGCAATAAACGAATTTCGTTATTAGGTGGGCATTTCAAGCGCCTTAGGTAGTAAGCTTAGTCTGTCCAGGTAGTAATTTCCTACGTCAAGTCAGCTCACGTACGTGTAACTTACCATTCCATGTATTACCTGGTTAAAACAGCTATGTACAGTGAGGTTCGATATTGGGCGTTTACAGTTAAAATCAAGAAACGCCTTTCTGTAACTGTGGTATTATGACGGTAGAAGACATAGATCGTCTCCCGTCGTCGTGCAGCAAGGACTTGCGAGAGGGAATTTGATGACATAACAAAGAACGTTCAGATCATATTATCAATTTGCTGACTTTGTGAAGCCTCTACGACTCAACGAATCTGCCTGTTAATTTTCTCAGTAACGGGTAATATATCACGTTGAAATTTCTGTCAAATACTAGGGTCTACGATCCCTTGTCGGTGTAAATCATATACGCTTCTAAGTGCATTCAGAAGATAAGGCTATTTATGCCACATATTTTGATACTCTCAAAGTCACTCAACAGAAACTATATGGTAGGCCTATTTCCCTCTGAACTAGGATCATGGAATTTAGCAAGAAGGAAGGTTTCACAGTACAAGCAAAGGAAAAGAGTCCGAAGATTCTTAATTTGTAATTATATTAAGCAATAAATATTTTTGCCATTGTTTTACGTATGTCTGTCCGTCTATCAGTGCCCTTTTTTCTCATGAACGGACTGAGGTATCAAGGTTATTTCAAATAGGAAAGCGTACGGTCCCTTGATTAAAAGATACGGCTATTTATGTCACGTAGTTTGATACTAGCAAACTCCTCCTCAAAACCTAAATACATTTTTAAGTTTGTACGGAACCCTCTTCACAACGGTTCCTCGAATGGATTCACTGTCACTCATCGACAGTAACCTCCAAACTGATAGAACAGCTCCGTTCCGTCACGCACTTTCCTCAGTTTACTTTTTATTGGACAGTGAATATTTTGATGACGTTGATGGTGTTACCATCAGGAGACTCGGAGACTCCCCATCCCATCAGAAGAAAACTTTTTTTAAGACTTTGAGTAGAAGGCACTGGAGTCGTCATAACCTTAACCAAAAATCTTCTGGCAATATACATCTGATATTTTTGTAGTGTGGCCCCATTGTGGGGAAGTGTTCTCATGTTTTTTTTTTTTTTTTTTTTGCAATATCTAAATTATTTTCACGAGAACAGCTTACGATGGAAGTGGAGAAAGATGGCTGCGTTACGTTTCCAGACGTCTTACTTAGATCGCAAAAGCATTGTTTACCGAGAGCCCACAAATACAGATCTGTATCTGCGGACGTCTGGCTGTCACCGTTCTTCACAAAATATGTGCGTCCTTCGTACGCTGGTGCACTGGGCACATGTTTTGTCTGATTGCTACAGTCGTGTAAAGGAACTAGACTGCCTGCAATCTATCAATCTATGTTTAAAGACAGTCGACGTGCTTCTCGTTAACTTAAGACAATTCTAATTAGGAGTAAACGTAACCTTTCACAGAAAAAGAAAAGGAGTAGCTGTTTAAGTCCTGGACGTTCCTCCCACAAGTGAGAAACAGTTAATATAAATTAAGAAGAATCTTGAATAAGCTACATGTTAAAGTGATCTTCCAGCCGCCTACAAAAACCTGTGCTCTTGTGGGCTCGGTGGAGGAAAAGCTGGGTTTGCGGAAGGCTGAAGTCTACAGGATCCCATGTCGATGTGGCAAAGTCTACACCGATGAGACCGCGTGCACAGGTTGTGAAAAGTGCGTGGTCGTCACACTCGCATTCGCAGCCCAATATCTCAGTCATAAACGTACATTGTATCTTCAGAGGGCACCCCGCGAATCATTCTGCCAGTTATTAAGAAATCTGTGGAAATACGCTTGGTGGTAGATCTTATCAACGTGAAGGCGACTTTCAACTTGAGAAGGCCTGGCACCTAGTGATTTCTCTGGCATCTTCAGGAAACCAACATTTCACTCGTAATCACACGCTGAGCGACGGCTCGACAGATGTCGTGCATGACATCTCATCGTTGCGCATACGCTCGAGCGTTTTACATGGAGCAGTATTTGGCAGCGGGCGCTAAACTCTGCAGAACAGTAGCAATAAAGCTCCAAAAGTTATTATTTTTATACTCTTTTATTCGCGTTAAATGTTTCGCCTTCTCGACAGGGTGACCTTCAGGCCCTGCAGCACGAACGACAAAAAGCATCCAGTCGCACATGTTTATAACAAGGAACTTTTACTTGCGCCTGTTTTCCGTAGAAAACCTCAAAAGAAATGTATGCTTTTCACTTATGAAACCACAACAAATCTGGGTTTTTGTTGTGTGTGTAAAGCACACAATACTCGTGAAGCGTTTTCCGGAAATCAGGCGCAAATATAAAGGGTGTTTCAAAAATGACCGGTACATTTGAAACGGCAATACAAACTAAACGAGCAGCGATAGAAATACACCGTTTGTTGCAATATGCTTGGGACAACAGTACATTTTCAGGCAGACAAACTTTCAAAATTACAGTAGTCACAATTGTCAACAACAAATGGCGCTGCGGTCTGGGAAACTCTATAGTACGATATTTTCCACATATCCACCATGCGTAGCAATAATAAGGCGTAGTCTCTGAATGAAATTACCCGAAACCTTTGACAACGTGTCTGGCGGAATGGCTTCACATGCAGATGAGATGTACTGCTTCAGCTGTTCAATTGTTTCTGGATTCTGGCGGTACACCTGGTATTTCAAGTGTCCCCACAGAAAGAAGTCACACGGGTTAATGTCTGGCGAATAGGGAGGCCAATCCACGCCGCCTCCTGTATGTTTCGGATAGCCCAAAGCAATCACACGATCATCGAAATATTCATTCAGGAAATTAAAGATGTCGGCCGTGCGATGTGGCCGGGCACCATCTTGCATAAACCACGAGGTGTTCGGCAGTGTCGTCTAAGGCAGTTTGTACCGCCACAAATTCACGAAGAATGTCCATGTAGCGTGATGCAGTAATCGTTTCGGATCTGAAAAATGGGCCAATGATTCCTTTGGAAGAAATGGCGGCCCAGACCAGTACTTTTTGAGGATGCAGGGACGATGGGACTGCAACATGGGGCTTTTCGGTTCCCCATATGCGCCAGTTCTGTTTATTTACGAAGCCGTCCAGGTAAAAATAAGCTTCGTCAGTAAACCAAATACTGCCCACATGCATATCGCCGTCATCAATCCTGTGCACTATATCGTTAGCGAATGTCTCTCGTGCAGCAATGGTAGCGGTGCTGAGGGGTTGCCGCGTTTGAATTTTGTATGGATAGAGGTGTAAACTCTGGCGCATGAGACGATACGTGGACGTTGGCGTCATTTGGACCGCAGCTGCAACACGGCGAACGGAAACCCGAGGCCGCTGTTGGATCACCTGCTGCACTAGCTGCCCGTTGCCCTCTGTGGTTGCCGTACGCGGTCGCCCTACCTTTCCAGCACGTTCATCCGTCACGTTCCCAGTCCGTTGAAATTTTTCAAACAGATCCTTTTTTGTATTGCTTTTCGGTCCTTTGGTTACATTAAACCTCCATTGAAAACTTCGTCTTGTTGCAACAACACTGTGTTCTAGGCGGTGGAATTGCAACACCAGAAAAATCCTCTGTTCTAAGGAATAAACCATGTTGTCCACAGCACATTTGCACGTTGTGAACAGCACACGCTTACAGCAGAAAGACGACGTACAGAATGGCGCACCCACAGACTGCGTTGTCTTCTATATCTTTCACATCACTTGCAGCGCCATCTGTTGTTGAAAATTGTAACTACTGTAATTTCGAAAGTTTGTCCGCCTGAAAATGTACTGTTGTCCCAAGCATTTTTCAACAAACGGTATATTTCTATCGCTGCTCGTTTAGTTTTTATTGCCGTTTCAAATATACCGGTCATTTTTGAAACACCCTGTAGTTTCCCTGTAACATGTGCGAGGGTTGGAACTTTAATAGTGGCAACTATTTATTTAGAGCTTGTACAAAATAGATACATGTTTCGAAGCTTTACTGACCTTCAAAGTAGTCACCAGCATTGTGTATAACGCGTTGCCAGCGATGTGGAAGTCGTAGAATACTCTTAGAAGTGCCAGTTGTGTTGACAGTTCGAGCGGCGCGCTCTGTTGCCCGACGAATTTGTAGCAGTACTGAACGAATGGCGCGAAGTGTTACCTTCAGTTTAGAAATCGAGTTAAACTCACGAGGGCTTAAGTCAGGGGAGTGCAGAAGGTGTTATAGCACTTAGCAGCCCCGTTAGTCAATCAAATCAGTAAAAGCTTCCAATCTACGTGCTTGAGCATTGCACTGCAAAATGACGGTCAGGTCCTGCAGAAAGTGTCATCACTTCTGTCCCTAAACCTGGTCGTAGGTTGTGTTCCAAAAATGAACAGTATTACTTCAAGCGAAAATCCGGGAACTGCTTTCACACTTGCAGTTACAGCTCAGTACAGCGTATACATTGTACCGTAGAGTAGAAGTTAAATCTTAGCACGTTTTATCTTTCTTCGGCAGTGCAGATAGATACGGGTTCTAAAGATAACGCTAATATTGTATTAATCTGTATCGCCATTATCTGCAACTACTTATCACAGTGACGAGGTTGTAGATAAACGATTTTTATTAACGACTCGTCGACAGTGATTTTTAACTGTAAAATTTGTATATATTGCTTACCAGGTATTCTGCAGGTAGGATATACCTGAAGTATCAAAAAGACCAGGAACTACTTTTTCAAAAAAATTGCTCTGAGCACTATGGGACTCAACTGCTGTGGTCATTAGTCCCCTAGAACTTAGAACTACTTAAACCTAACTAACCTAAGGACATCACACACATCCATTCCCGAGGCAGGATTCGAACCTGCGACCGTAGCGATCGCGTGGGTCCAGACTGCAGCGCGTAGAACCGCTCGGCCACCCCGGTCGGCGTTCCCTAATCCTTTCTGCTCCTGTCCAGCTTTCCTATAAAACAATCGCCACACCATTCTGTAGTCCATCTCTCCTTACCGTTGTATACGAAGTCCTATAAAACAGGAAATACTGGTAGTAGATGAATTTTGATACTTAGGAAAAGAAGCTGTAGATGGCAGAAGTAAAGTAGCTATAAAAAGCGTCTGTGAAAGACAGGAACATATTAACGCCAAAAACAAATTTAGGTGTCAGGAAGTTTTTTGTGGAGGTATTTAATTCGAGTGTAGCCTTGTATGGATGTGAAACATGGACGATAAAAAGTACAGGCATGAAGAATATAGAAGCTTTAGAAATATAGTGTTACAGAATAGTGCTGAAGATTAGATATGATAATCGATGAGATGTTAGTGAGTCGAGTCTAGCATCAAGGAACATCAGTTTAGTAATAGAGGAAAGTATAGGGGGGACGGGGTGGGGGCAGTACAGCTTGTAGAGGGATGCCAAGGGTCACCTTTAGTAAACAGATTCAAATGGATGTAGGCTGCAGCATTTATGCAGAGATGGAAATTTTGTGCAAGGGCTGTAAGAAACCAGTCTTCTGAGCACAACAACACACTAGTTTCAAAACGCATTTTGCTTTGCCTGTCACAACAGGTGTATAGTTAGTAGAGAACCAGCTCAATCCATCTCGTTTCTTTCTTTTTCGTAGAGACAAACAAGGAATTAGTTAACATAAACTGAATTTAAATTGGAGTGACGTTTTGTCACGTGTCACGGAAGCCAACGAGGTGCCTGTCATCCATACGGGATCTTTAAAAGGGATACAATGAGTTCATGCGACTGTAGAAGCAAGAAAGTGACATTCTGGACGACTTTCAACGAATTGATGACATTATCAACAAATATAATTATCTGAAAATTGGAAACTGAAAACTTGTCCCTGTGCGAGTTTCATTCAGTGACATTACAAAACGCAGAATATTTGAACATTTCTCCACATCATCTTTTAAGTGCACGTGAGAAGTCCTCCGTCATAATCCGATCAAGAGTTTCTAACATCCTGTGAGTATCACAAATTCATGAAGGGAATTCTGAACTTGCAATGTTCATAGTCGATTTCTAATGCCATACAGCGGTATACGAGTTAGTGCTTCTTCCAGCGAGATATAGAATCATTGCCGATCCATCGTGTCAGATATGTGCTTGAGACAATGTTGTCGCTTCGGGCATATATCAGTTTGTACAGAAACTTATATTGGCTAACCGATTGGAACCCATGATAGAATTCGAACTGCTCTTATTTACATGGCCTGTTTGTACGAAGTAACTAAGCTGCCGTCAAATATTTGATTTACTTTTTCGCTCAGGCATTTAACTAAAAGTGATTTTACGCATAGGTTTACAGTATTTTTTCTACTGAGGACTATGAATAAACTTACGTTACAACGAAAGTAGTTATTCATTTATTTGGAATTAGCTTATGAACAGCAAACAACAGTTTAAAGATAGAAGACAGCCAAAGGGAAGGATATCTGAATACTACTGAATGGTTTTTATGTATATAAATTATAAGAAACGGGTGCAATCGACCCACAGAACTGGCCAAGTTCCTCAAATACTTGGGTCTTCGCATCCCCTAGATGTATACTTAAGACAGAAGAACATCGCACCACAAAGGAGTTATCCGAATGGGACGGAAATCAGTATATGTGATGCAGATGTACAGACAAGTAAATGATTACAATTTCAGAAAACATGGATGCTTTATTCAAAAGAAAGAGCTTCAGAATTTGAGCAACTCGTAACGCGTTTGTCCACTCCTGGCACTTATGCAAGCAAACGGTCCTGATTGATAAAGTTGTTGGATGCCCTCCTGAAGGATACCGTGCCAGATTCTGTCCAAATGGCATGCTGCATCGTCAAAATTCCATAATGGTTGGAAGGCCTTGTCCATAATGCTCCAAACGTTCTTAGTTCGAGGATGGTTTGTCGTGAAGGACAACAAAACGGAGCATAGAATATCGTTGACGTACAGCTGTGACTTAAAGGTGCCGCGGCTGACAACCGAAGCGATCTTGATATGAAATGAAATGAAACTCCAGACCATTATTCCTGGTTGTGGGGCCGTATGGCGGGAGACAGTCAGGTTAGTATAATATGGGTGTCTGGGGCATCTGCAGATGCATCTTCGGCCTGAAACCTCACTGACTGGAGCATAACTGTCTTCAGCAATGAGTCCTGATTCGAACAGAACCCCGATGACGCTCCAGACACTTGTGGGATACCATCTTGGCTGTTGTACACCCTGCGCGCCGACAGCGAGGAGTAATGGTGTCTGGAGTAACATTTTATTTGATAGCCGGATCCCTTTGGATACCGGTACGTCGACGATATTCTACATCCAGTTTTGTTACCCGTCATGGAAAACTATCCTGGCCTTGCATTTCCGCATGACAATGCTCGGTCGCAGAATGGCTTGGTTCAAATGGCTCTGAGCACTATGGGACTCAACTGCTGTGGTCATCAGTCCCCTACAACTTAGAACTACTTAAACCTAACTAACCTAAGGACATCACACACATCCATGCCCGAGGCAGGATTCGAACCTGCGACCATAGCAGTCGCACGGTTCCGGACTGCGCGCCAAGAACCGCGACACCACCGCGGCCGGCGGTCGCAGAATGCTACAGTGTTTCTTCTGCTTCTCTTTGTGCAGGCCAAACCCTACCTTGGCCACAAAGGTCACCGCATATCTTCCAAATTAAGAACTTTGGGAGCAGTAGGGTCAGACCCCTCCAACCATCTTGGTATCTTGACGATCTAATTGGACAAAATTTGGCACTATATCCCTCAGGAGAATATAGAACAACTCTATTAATGAAAAGTGCTTGAATAAGGGCCAGAAGGGGACCAACGCGTTGTTGGCTTGCTCAATTTGTGGAGCTCTTTCTGTTGAAAGAATCATTCAATTTTTCTTAAATTTTCATCAATGCTTTGTCAGTACATGTGCATCACATCTACCGATCTCCGTCCCATTCGGATAAATCCTTTATGGTGCGTTGCTTCTTCTTCTTTTCGTTTTAGAATGTTTTAGTTGGTGCTGCAATACGTTACCATCCAACGGTCTTGCCGGCTCCCGTTAGATCACCAATTTAGGTGCTGTCAGGCTGGGCTCTAGCACTTGTATCCCATCCGGCCTGCCGAGCGCTGCTGGAAAGCGGAGTGGACTCAGCCGTTGTGACGCAAACTGAGGAACTACTTGACCGAGAAGCAGCGGCTCTGGTTTCGTAAACTGACATAGGGCCGGGAGAACGGTGTGCTGACCACGTATCTCTCCATACATGTATCCAGTGACGCCTGTACGTCGAGGATGACACGGCGGCCGTTCGGTACCGTTGGGCCTCCATGGCCTGTTCGGGCGGAGTTAAGTTTTTTACCCTATGTTACCGAATGTCCACATAATTCATTTTAGTATTACGATTAAAGCGAATTATTTATTCGTAATGTTGGTGATTATTTAAGATCTTAATGCTGTTTTTACTGATTTGTTTGAAACGCTATTATCTACGTGTTGAAATTGGCAGAAATCCCAGGGATGCCTAGCACTGCAATGTCGTCGCTTTCTCTGTGTAACAGCAGTACCGGGGGATGTAGCAATGCTATGACTAGACACTGGGAAGTCACACGCACTGTATCTAGACAGCACGGGTCACCTTCGTCACTCGATGCCATCAGCCGACATCATATCGATAAATATGATCTTCTTTTTCTTGTGGACAGAATCGGCACAGTTATTACCAGATCTGGGGCGATGTATTCAGGGGGTAGCTGGATGCCATTCCAGTTCCCCCCCCCCCCGCCCCGCCCCTCCCAGGGACGGAAAATATGTACCCCAACTGTCTGGGTGTAGCGTTATTCCTGTGAAAGTGAGGGAAAGTTTTCTAATTATTTGAGAGTAGTGTAACTGAGGCGACACCTGGGTACCACCTGCTGTTCACCTTGTGGGATGTGGAAAACCGCAGACTGCCTAGCAGAGCGAACTTCGTCATTATCCGCCGGCCGATTCGACACGGGGCCAGCGTTCCTCACTGTCCCGGAAGTGGCGCGTTAACATGCACGGCTATCCGAGAGCGTTCAACGATAAACAAAGTATACACATTATTTCAGATCTTCTACGCATTCGTCTCCGACACTCAGGTAGCCTGTTTGCAAAGATCTTATAGAGGATTATATTTCTTTCACTTCACATAACAGTCTGGTGATGGTGTGTGTATATATATCTGTAATATGTGGTAGTGATTACCCAGTGAAAACTTTATTGCTGCATTCTAGAAGTACATGATCTTTCCACTGTTAATGTCTACTTCCATTGGGAATCCGTCGTTTGTTTTTGCTTTTTTCGTGCAACTTTCCATGAACTGGCTATTTACAATTTTCTAATATTTATTTACTTCAAAATTAACTAAAAGTTTCACCGAAAAGTTCTTGAAGAAACTTAAACACCTGATCAACACGGAGTTTTAAATTTAATTTTGTGTAAGATGAGTGGTACTGGTTCTTATTTTTGCAGATATAATTAATATTGGGATTTATGGATGAAAATTGTATTCTAAAGACGAGTTCGGCATTAAGACAACTGAGGTATTTTCCGTCGCCACAAAAATTCTAAAACCTGTTTCGGACATATATTATATAGTAGCAAATGGTAAAATTACCACACGACCTGTTGCAATGATCGAGTGTATTGATCTTTTAAACTGCATCACAATTACGCTAACGGAAGTCATTCAAAATATTCTTCTAACGAAGAATCAGACGGTAGTTCAATAAAAGTCTTGTATTTTTGCTCGAGGCTAGTACACTGGGAATACGTAGTTTTTCAGTCCACAATTACTTACAATAATAAATAGCATTTGGAAAACACTAATTGAAAGCATCATTCAAAGCGCCTGAATAACTTCTTGAAGAAATGTTTCTCCTATCTGAACCTCTTCCTCTTCTAAAACGCTTTTATTGTTGAGAAGCTGGAACGCACACAGCAACAACTTTTCGTGAGCAGTAAGTACGTCCATCTGTTTGACTCAAAGGGTTAAAATAAATTCATTGACCTTAATAAAAATGTCGTTTCCATAGACAGCCGATTTCTAACAAAAAAGCGAACTTACATTTAGAAATTTTCTCTAAGATTTTTGAAGAAAAGGAAACAGTCAAATGTTTCTTGAAATCATTTGCCTAAAAGTAAGAAGTAAAAAGATCAAAATACATTTGACGCGCCTATCAATAATGCTCAAAATTATTGAGATGTACGGTCTACATAATCCACCAGGTGAACATCCTCTATAACTATTTAAAAACAATGTTAAACATTGAAATTAAAATTCTCAGTCGACCCCTTATTTGCTGCACTTTATTTCTAAAATGATTGAAAAGCGTGTCAAATGTTTCATTTCTTAATTTTAGACAAATGATTACACAAAAAATTAGATCGTATTTTTTCAATTTCTTTCATTTCAAATTTTTTGACATTTTATTTACGTAACTAGCAGTAGCTCTTCATGAAAATTTAAATTTTCCCACAAATAACTAATATTTTCTTAATTACACTTGTTGCTTTGCGGCAATTGATGCTTTTTTGCGAAATTTGACCTCATCGTGGAAAATTTTTACGTTCCTTATGTCCATTTACCACTGTTTGCATGGCTATGGAAATTCGACAAAAATCCATTGTGTAATTTCTAGGAAGTCTTGCGGTCGCTCCGCTCAAACATATCACCAAAAAGAAAGCATGTACCACGTTCCTCAGCTCAAAAATACGGGTTAATGGCTTTCCTCGAGATAAACCATCCGAGCTCAGTATGTAAAAGAAGTATGTACGGTTTTCAAGCCATCACATGATATTTTCAATAAACTAGTTTGTGGCCGATATTTTATAAATTCAGTTAGTTTCATTACCTCACCTCGAAAATTCTTATAATTGGCGGATAATTTTTTGCATCAAGTGACAGTCTATGTATCATGCAGTGGCTACTACCACGATTTTGGCGATATTTTCAACAAAGTCACACTATCTTCCACTACACAAACTTATCTGCCACGTGGCTTACTGTACGTACATTTCAATTTATCTCACAATTCCTCGACATTCTCTTCCATAGGACTGAATGTATACCGTCAACGCATAGGAAGTTTGTAACCACTTTCTTGTTGCACGTTTTAAACAGAATGGTTTTTCACTTGTTTTGACAGCGTTATTGTGAAAGGTAATCTGCGCTGTCTAGCAGCGTTCGTGCCTTGGCTTAAATAAAGCTTGTCGACTGTGTAATGGTAGCGCATGACAAGGTTAATGAAGGCTCACTCATTGTTTCTTAACGAAAGCTTGTTTCGTTCTGACGCTAAAAACATGCTTTTAACACAGGGCTTTTTCTGCTTTTATAACCAAGCCTTAGTTTCTGTTTAAATAGCATGCAAAGGGGAAAAAATAGAAGTATTTTCTACAGGGGGCAGTCAAATGAAGACGAGCAACTTGGCTGAGATGTAGGGTCAAGGCTACACGAAAACACTAGCTGCCAGACGGCGCTATCATCCAATTAATTTAATTCAGTCGTGACTTTAATAAGACAAAGGATATTAATATAATGACTTTTTTTTATAAATCTACGAGGGTCAATCCAAAAGAAATGCACACATTTTTTTTTAAATTCATCTTTTGTTCTACATGTCTGAAAGTTTTACAGTGAGTAGATACATTCTTTAGGAACAATATTTTCATTTCTCCACATAATTTCCATCCCTCTCAACTGCCTTACACCATCTTGGAACCAGCGCCTATATACCCGCGCGGTAAAATTCTGGACCAACCTGTTGGAGCAACTGTTAGGCAGCGTGCAAAAAGGGAGTCATCATGTTCAAACCTTGTTCCACGAGACGAGCCTTTTAGTTTCCCAAAGAGATGATAGTCACATGGAGCTAAGTCAGGACTGTAAGGCGGGTGTTTCAGTGTTGTCCATCAGAGTTTTGTGATCGTTTCCATGGTTTTTTGACTGACGTGTGGCCGTGCATTGTCGTGCAACAGCAAAACATCCTTTTGCCGATGTGGTCGAACACGACTCAGTCGAGCTTGAAGTTTCTTCGGTATCGAAAAACACTGTAGCCATAACTTTTCCAGCAGAAGGTGTCGTTTTGAATTTTTCTTCTTGGGTGAATTTGCATGATGCCACTCCATTGATTGCCTCTTCGTCTCTGATGAAAAATAATGGTGCCATGTTTCATCACCTGTCACAATTCTTCCAAGAAATTCATCTCCACCATTCTCATACTGTTCCAAAAGTACGCTGCATACCGTTTTCCTTGCTTCTCTGTGAGCCACTGTCAACATCCTGGGAAGCCACCTGGCACAAACCTTTTTCAACGCCAACACTTTAAGTAGTCTGCAAACACTTCCTTCCCCTATCCCAACGTAGCGTGACAATTCGTTCACTGTGATGCGTGTGTCAGCAGTCAGCAATTCGTTAACTCTCTGCACATTGTCTGGAGTGTGTGCAGTACGAGGCCTGCCGCTGCGTGGACAATCCTCAGTACTGCCGTGCCCGCTTTCATCGACAGCAGCATGTCCATACACCTTTTGCAACCTCTTGTGGATGTCTCCCACCGTCTCGTTTTCACAGCACGGGAATTCTATGACAGCATGTTGCTTCTGACGAACGTCATGTGTGGCAGCAATCTGGAAGACCACTCACGGGAACAGGTTGAACTACGTTTGAAAACAAGTGGGAAGGACGTATCTAAACACTGTAAAACTTTCACACATGCAGAATTAAAACTGTATTTTTACAAAAATAGTGTGCATTTCTTCTGGAGTGACCCTCGTACATTATATAAATGCGAGGCATTGTATTAATATCAGTGCACTTGTAGTAGATAAACAATGTGTCTTATCTGTTCGTTAAGTACACTGGTGTCCAAAATTCAAGCGACAAACAGGTATTTCTCCATTCTGTGTCTAATTACGATATAATCATACGAACTGTCAACGGAAGTCCGTGTTCTCCACGGTAGATGGCATTTCGGTCAACGGAAAACACGTCAGCTATGACGTCAAAGCATCTATCAAACGGAGTAGTGTTTATCGGGTGGTCCCACATCCACAATCGCTGTGCACACAGAGGGTGCGGTATGGCATAGAAATGACACCTACCAGACTCTCTGCCGTGGAGGGCTATACGAAGGCAGCCGCAAATTGATGTGGCCCGATGGCTTAACGTGAATCGTTCTGTTGTTTCTCGGATGTGGCGATAGTTTGGAGAGACCGAAATTGCACCACGGAAACCAGGGCAGGGCCGACCGCGTGTGATATCAAAGAGAGGACCGTTATTTAGCTGTAAAGGAACGACGGTACCGTCTTCGTGCTGCGTACCAACTGACATCGGATCTCTCAGCATCCAGTGGACGCGTTGTGTCGAGGAAAAAGGAGTAGAAAAGACTTCCACAGCGTTACCTTTATTGTCGGAGACCCGCTATATGTGCGGCTCGGACGTAACTTCACAAAGGGAACGTCTAGAGTGGAGTCGTCAACATGCCAACTGTACAGTCGAAGAGTGGTCCAATGTTCTTTTCACAGATGAATCCCGATTTGGTCTGGAGCGTTATTGTCGAAGGATTCGCATCTAAAGGCAATGTGGAACACCATTTCGAGATCCGAACGTTGTAGAAAGAGACCGATATCGAGGAGGATCGCTAATGGTGTGGGCAGGGATTATGTTGACCACTCTGAAACCTCTTCATGAAATTCGACGGGTGAATGGGAAAGATTTAACAGCTGTCAGGTATCGTGACGAGATCTTGGGATCTCATGTACGGTTGTTGCGAGGTGCTGTGCGCCCATACTTCGTATTGATGGACGATAATGCTCCATATCATAGAGCACGTTGCATCACGTCAACAGCCACAAAGCACTATCCAAGACTTGCGAGCAGCTCTGCAGGAAGAATGGGCGTTACTGCCTCAACGTTATTTACAGTATGCTCCGTCGTTGTCAGACCTGCATTGCTGCCAGAGGTGGTTACACCCCATAGTGAGCACATTAACCAGTTGTTGTACTGTGTGTGTGTGCAAATGTGTTAAGCTGGAAAGAAACGGAGAACATTTTCGTCTACTGTTCTGCTTGTTGGATTTGTTTAGATTATGTTTCCTTTACATTGACTCTACTTTGCCATCGCCTGATTATACTGCTTTGTAGCAAAATAACACAACCTTTTCGTTTGTTGTTTTAATTTTGGACACCGGTGTGTTTTTGTTGTTGTTGTGGTCTTCAGTCCTGAAACTGGTTTGATGCAGCTCTCCATGCTACTCTATCCTGTGCAAGCTTCTTCATCTCCCAGTACCTACTGCAACCTACATCCTTCTGAATCTGCTTAGTGTAGTCATCTCTTGGTCTCCCTCTACGATTTTTACCCTCCACTCTGCCCTCCAATACTAAATTGGTGATCCCTTGATGCCTCAGAACATGTCCTACCAACCGATCCCTTCTTCTGGTCAAGTTGTGCCACAAACTTCTCTTCTCCCCAATTCGATTCAATACTTCCTCATTAGTTAGGTGATCTATCCATCTAATCTTCAGCATTCTTCTGTAGCACCACATTTCGAAAGCTTCTATTCTCTTCTTGTTCAAACTATTTATCGTCCATGATTCACTTCCATACATGGCTACACTCCATACAAATACTTTCAGAAATGACTTCCTGACACTTAAATCTATACTCGATGTTAACAAATTTCTCTTCTTCAGAAACGCTTTCCTTGCCATTGCCAGTCTACATTTTATATTCTCTCTACTTCGACCATCATCAGTTATTTTGCTCCCCAAATAGCAAAACTCCTTTACTACTTTAAGTGTCTCACTTCCTAATCTAATTCCCTCAGCATCACCCGACTTTATTCGACTACATTCCATTATCCTCGTTTTGCTTTTGTTGATGGTCATCTTATATCCTCCTTTCAACTGGTCTTCCAAGTCCTTTGCTGTCTGTGACAGAATTACGATGTCTTCGGCGAACCACAAGTTTTTATTTCTTCTCCATGGACTTTAATACCTACTCCGAATTTTTCTTTTGTTTCCTTCACGGCTTGCTCAATATACAGATTGAATAACATCGGGGATAGACTACAGCCCTGTCTCACTCCCTTCCCAACCACTGCTTCCCTTTCATGTCCCTCGACTCTTATAACTGCCATTTGGTTTTTGTACAAATTGTAAATAGCCTTTCGCTCCCTGTATTTTACCCCTGCCACCTTCAGAATTTGAAAGAGAGCATTCCAGTCAACATTGTCAAAAGCTTTCTCTTAGTCTACAAATGCTAGAAACGTGGGTTTGCCCTTCCTTAATCTAGCTTCTAAGATAAGTCGTAGGGTCAGTATTGCTTCACGTGTTCCAACATTTATACGGAATCCAAACTGATCTTCCCCGAGGTCGGCTTCTACTAGTTTTTCCATTCGTCTGTAAAGAACTCGCGTTAGTATTTTGCAGCTGTGACTTATTAAACTGATAGTTCGGTAATTTTCACATCTGTCAACATCTGCTTTCTTTGGGATTGGAGTGTAATAATAATTAAAAAAAAAAAACAATGTCCGGGAATTGCGTCGAAAGGTACGACTGGAGACTGTACATTATTTTAAATGCGCCAAAAATATGACAATATTGTTGATAAAATAGCATAAATTCGTAATACTGAACATTAGGACGAAATAATACCGTAGGTCTAGGTTCCAGGTGCAAACAAATCGATCAATGGTTATCGTAACCAACTAGTGTATTTATGGTTAACCAACTGTAGTACAGAGTGACACAGAATTAGGGGAGTGTTTGAAACGAGTAGTTGCAGCCATGGACAGTTGGCAGCACTGCTGGTTCGTGACAGCGAGTAAAAACAGTCCGCCTCTTCAGTAATCAATGATCAGTGGAACGGACAAGAGTGTGCGTTAGCGATAAAAATGTGTTATAAAAACAATGATAGTTTGGTAGCGGCGCAGAGGGAGTTTCGACGATTTTATAATTTAGAACGTCATGATGCCGTTGCGTCGAAACACGGGATAAAATGTAGGATCAATAACATTGAAGAGACTGGATCTAACCTCAAGAGAAAACCAACAGGACTACGAAGAAGTGTACGTTCTCCAGGGAACATTGATGTTGTATGTGAGTTCAATTCGTAAGCAGCAGCAGTGGTTGGAATGTCCCTGGAGAGTGTTCGCAGAATTCTTCATCTTGATTTAAAATTTCAACCGTACAAACTACAGATGGTGCAAGAATTGAAGGACAACAATTACCGGTTACAATTAGGATTCTGTTAACAAATGATAACAAAAGAATGAATTTCTAAAGAAGTTGCAGATGTCAGATGAGGCACATTTTCATCTCACAGATTGTGTGAATAAACAGAAATACACTTACTGGGCAAACACAAATCCTAATGACGATCATGATCGACCTTTACACGCTAGTGAAGTGACAGTATGGTGTGGTGTTTCATCAAATAGGATTATCGGACCGTATTTTATCGCAAATGAACAGGGAAACACAAAAACTGTCAATGCCGATCTTTACGTGGAGATGTTACGAACTTTCGTTACACCTGCATTCACCAACTTTCCAAACGTCCAAGAAGCCTGGTTTCAGCAGGACAGAGCGACATCACACACTGCACGGCAATCAATGGCATATGTGCAACAATTATTTGGCAACTGTGTGATCTCACGTTTCGGCAATATTCCTAGGGCCACTAGATCGCCGAATTTATCCGTTTATGATTTAATCTTGTGGGGGCTACCTCAAGAGCAAAGTCTACACGACTAGACCAAGAACCCTGGATAAGTTACAACAAAGAACTCAGGATGCAATTCACAGTGTCCCAGCTGAGATGTTGCAGCGGTTAATGAGGAATCTCACCAGCAGGTTTCACGAATGTATTCGAGCAGGACGACGCCAGCTAAAGGACGTAAATTAAAAAAAAAAAAAAGATAAATGCCATCAATGTTTCGTAAATGGTAAAGCTGTAACGTTTCAATTTCTATGAATGTATTTTCTTTCCTTCATCACTTCTAGTTTTATTGGATCGAGGAAATGTTACCGTTTTTCTGTGTCACCCTGTAGTTTTGAGCGATTGGGCGTTACAGAAGATAGAACACAAATTTTCATAGTTATTACAAATTCACAAAGTTCCAGAACTATCAGAGAGGTGTTACGAATCTGTGCTGGGCTAGAAGAAATTATTTTGTACTTTTTATGTACAGATATATGGATATAAACCCACAATAATAGAAAAACACAACAAAAGGCAGAATAAAACCACAGATCCACTTCACAGCAGTCACTTCAAGCCAAATCAGTGTGTCACAGAAGCCAAACCTAAATATGCTACTCTCCCATACATACGCCCTCTTTCATACCAAATAGCAAACCTATTTAAAAAGAAAAATATCACAAATAATAAATCACAACAAAAAGTAATCCATGATGTAAACACCTCCAAGAGTCCCTACCGTAAATCAGGAATGTACAAACTCAAATGCGATACATGCCCAAAATTCTACATTGGACAGACAGGCAGACGTTTTGAAATTAGATATAAAGAACACACTGATGCTTAAAGACTTGGTAACGTGAACAAATCCGCATTTGCAGCCCATATGCTGAAGAAAACCGTTCAGTGGGAAACATTGAGTACAACTTAAAATATTTACATCTAGCAGAAAAAGGAGCCACTATGAATATATTAGAAGAAATAGAAATACACACACACAAAAACAGCATCCCACACTATATCCTTAATGAACAAACGGAGTTAGCTGACACCCTTTCCTGAAAAATTTCCAAAAATTATTTTGCAACCACCAAAGCGAATAATATTAGTACGCATATCTGCAGATCAAGTAGCAAATTTATATGTTATTATAATTCTCATGATGCTAAATGTAATTAAATAACGTACTATTTTACCTATACAGTATTAAAAAACTTTATAATTAATGTAACATTATCAACTCAAAAAATCAATGTCTCTGTACTAGTGTAAAAGGCATTACAGTTGCGTAAATGAATATATGATCCTTTCCAAACATAGGACAATAGGACATCATCGTCAAATATTACGATATATCATAGCATCTTTGATACTCATATGTTTGTAAGCTCTTTGTATGTATCAAATCTTATCAGTGGCAAATCTGAAGTGTTCAGTGAGAAAAATTTACCTGTGCAACAATAAGAATGCAGTGGGAATGTATTCACATCTGTTGGACGAATGTTACGAAAACAAACACTCCAAACCGATATTTCACGTAACTCACCTACAACGAAAATCTGTACCGCAACCATCTGTGTGGGGCATGTTTATAATTATGTGTTATTTACATTTTAGGACAATTAATTTGTATAAAACACACCACACATCATAAAGAAAGCGTGTAAACCGTCTGAGAACGAATCACAACGACTCGAAACCGGTAACGGTACCCTTTGAATAAAGGAACTGAAAGTAAATTTGTAGCTGGTTGCTGTCCCAACACCATCAACATTTGTCTTCAACACTCACGGTCTCCATCATATGAGAAAACTGCATTGTACTTTTTAGTCTGATTTAAAAAAGTGTTATATTAAGAACTCATTTTTATTAACATTTGTTACTGGACGTATAATTTAGGAACTGTATTCCGCGAAAGCTTGCAATTTTAATGCTGTGAGGTTGGGGACCCGTGGAACAGGTAGAGACAAACCTTCCGAGGCGGCTTACTCGCAAGCGCACGATGCACGTGACTGCGGTAACTGGGACACTCGTCGACGCCGCCTGGCGGAAGGCCGCAGCCGCCACTGCAGCCGCCACTGCTTCTTGTTTTTGTTTGCACGTGTCGATAACTGGGGTCGCGCGTCTCGCGGTGAACGAGTCGCCTTGCGCTCGGCTATCTACGAGGTTCGCCGGCCGCTGCGAGCCGCCTAGGAAAAGAACTGCAGAGTGTTATCTTTTGGCAGCCTGACGACACAGGTCTGCACATTCGCCTACAGTTCTGTTGCGCATACCACTGCTTCACACGCGGTGGTGTGAGCTTAGCGCACCGAATTTGTTTTCCACCACAACTGTTCCATTTAGGGATACAACACCTGAGGAACGACAGCACGTACCCCCTCTAAATGCACAGATGACGGAAGTCATGTCATATCAGTATTGTGTCGGACCATCTTCTGCCCGGCGTAATGCAGCAGTTCGTCATGGCATAGACTCAACAAGTCGTTGGAAGTCCCCTACGGAAATATTGAGCAATGCTGCCTCTATAGCAGTCTATAATTGCGAAAGTGTTGTCGGCTCAAGATTTTGTGCACGAACTGACTTCTCGATTATGTCCCACAAATGTTCGAAGGGGGGTTCATGTCGGGCGATTTGCGACCGAGCGAGGTGGCACAGTGGTTAGCACACTGGACTCGCATTCGAAAGGACGGCGGTTCAATCCCGCGTTCGGCCATCCTGATTTAGGTTTTCCGTGATTTTCCCGAAATCGCTCCAGGCAAATGCCGGGATGGTTCCTTTGAAAGGACACAGCCGACTTCCTTCCCCGTCCTTCCCTAATCCGATGAGACCCATGACCTCGCTGTCTGGTCTCCTCCTCCATAACAATCCAACCCATCCCTCGGACGAACTAGGTGACCAAATCATTCTCAAAACAATCGCGAGCAACGGTGGCCTAGTCACGCGGCTCGTTGTCAAAAATAAAAATTCCATTCTTGTTTGGGAACATGCATTAGTATCTGCAAAGTACCCGAACGTTACCATTTCCAGTCAACGATCAGCTCAGTTGGACCACAGAACCCTCCTATTCCATGTAAACACAGCCCATACCGTTACGGAGCCTTCACAAATTTGTAAAGTGCCTTCTTCGCAGCCTATGTCCATGGCTTCGTGGAATCTGCACCACATTCGAACCCTTCCATCAGATATTACCAACTGAAACTGGGACTCATCTGGTATCTCGGTCGTCTATGGTGCAGTCGATACAGTCATGAGACTCGGAGAGGCGCTGTCATTCTGTTAGCAAAGGCACTCGCGTCGGTCGTCAGTTGCCATATCCCATTTGCGTCAAATTTCGCCGCGCTGTCCCAACAGATACGTTCATGTACGTCCCACATTGATTTCTGCAGTTACTTCACGCCGTGTTGTTTGTCTGTTATGTCTGACAACTATACACTATACACACCGAAGGTTGTCTGCTACTGTGTTTTCCCTGGTGAAAGTTAATGCCTGAAATTTGGTATTCTCGACACACCCTTAACACTGTGGATCTCTGAATATACAACTGTCTAACGCCATGCGTCTAACGTCCTGCGAACATAATCACATTGAAAACCTTTTCGTTCAAATGGCTCTGAGCACTGTGGGACTTAACATCCGAGGTCATCAGTCCCCTAGAACTTAGAACTACTTAAACCTAACCAACCTAACAACATCACACACATCCATGCCCGAGGCAGGATTCGAACCTGCGACTGTAGCGGTCGTGCGGTTCCAGACTGAAGCGCCTAGAACCGCTCGGTTGAAAATCTTTTCACACATATCACCTGAGTACAAATGACATCTACGCCAATGCACTGCCCTTTTATACCTTGTGTACCCGATGTTACCGCTATATGTAAATGTGCACATCGCTATCCCGTGCCTTTTGTCACCACAGTGTAAGCCCGACGACCTACATATCTACCGTGGCTTTTAAGCGAGTTGTATGACAAAGTTAGTAACATGTTTCTCGACCTTTACACAGTGTCAGGTAGTTCGTGAGTCCATTACATTTCATTTTTCATGCAAATCCTGTCTGATATCTTCTCCCCTCATTCCGTCCCTCCCATACACAGCTACACTAACAACCAAAACAAAACAGTTTTTGAAGTACTTCAAATTCGCCAATGACTGTACATCTACTAAAGTAAAAAAGTAAACTGCAGTTTCTATCTTCAGTCATTTTCACGTAGTTACAGGTGCTGAAAATGCAGCAGTAGTCAACACATTGTTATATATTCAGCACCTGTAAGCACCTAAAATTGAAGAAAAAGCGAAATCGCAATAGTGGATATTGTAATAAAAGTACAGTCAGTGGCGAATGTGAAGTCTTTTAAGAAAATTCTGCGAGACTGTGAGTCCACAGCAAATACAACTCTGTCTTATGATAACCTTCGCCCGCCGAGGTACTGAACATCGCCTGCTGGCGATTCAGCCAAATACGAGTGTAACGAAATTATATAATGGAGAATCGTTTTTGTGAAGATACGGGCAGCAATTCGGGAAATCCCCAAACATAAGAAAACTTCGATAGATCGTTATGGCCTGGCGCTCGGGAACGAGCATCTCGGAAACAGTGGAGCTGCTACTGTCAGAAGCATACATAGAAAGTGACTGAAGGACGATAAACCAAGAGTTAGCGACAAGGCGTTCGAGGACCTCAGCACGAAACGTGGAGGCCGGAGGCTTTCCCGTGCTTTGAAACAGGCTAGGCGGTAATGTTGGTTCTGTGATAGTCCCTTTCGGAATTATCCCTAAAATACAATACAAAATCTTAAAAATACGTATATTTAGGGGTATAATTATAATAAAGAACAACACATTATTTAACGTATTTAATAACATAAAACAGCTACAGGTCAAAATAAGAAACATTCAAGATTCACAGAATCAGAAGCTCAAGCATTATTTGTTCGCTGCTTTTAGCGTGGCATGGTTGGGTTCGAAAATTGAGCAGTTGGGTTTGCTAGCATTACCAGTTTTGTGTAAAGCAACCCGTTACGAGTTTGTTAAATCTATTTCGTTTGCCTGTTTTTGCATTTTGAGAACGCTGGATAATCTCTCTACCTCGGTAGTTGGAGAGCAAACTGATAGTGAAAATGACAACTTAGAGGTTTTCGTAAATAAAATTTGCATGATGACCTTCCAAGAGTATTACCTTATACTAATAAATTTCAGATGGCTATTTTTAAATTTCTTCCTCTCCTTCAACTCCAAAATGTCTGGCTTTGATGAGAGCTGGATGTCTCGAGCTATCGTCTGCTTTATGCATGCTGCTTTTCTGTCACCAAAAAATTTAAATGGCTAATCACATCTTGCACAGACTGTTTCTCCACGTTTCGTGCTACCTGAGGATATACATATTTCAATAAATCGAAAAGTTTCTCATAAAAATTTAAACACTGTAGCATCTGCAATGTTATTTCCAGAGAAATCTCCAGACAGTTTGCATAAAATTTTTTCATTTCAGCATTTCTTCTGTTGGAGAATTTCAGTATTACATGTGCTTCCTATCCAACATAAATACATCCTTGTTTAGGTGAATTTCTGTTTTAGTGACATCCAGTTTCATGATGCTGTTTAAATGAGATCTGGCTCCCACGTCTTCTGTTTTATTACGACTTTGCCAAGAAAAGTTAGCACCATCTTCCGAACCATCTCAGCAGTATGTACAACTGTTATGATTTTGGTTGATACAAGATATTAAAATCATTGGTTACATAGGGGATGTAACTCGTGAACAGTAATAATGCATTATTAAATGGTTTTTTTAAGATTGTTCGCGAGAGAATCGTTAGTATTAGAGAGATCCTCAAAAGCTGCTTACCTACGGAATGGCCGTAAGTTGTCAGTCTGGATGACAAACAGGGAAATATTCCCTTCTCGCGTCCCGATACCACACGAAAGAATATCTGCTTTCCCTCTGTACTTCACACGCCTCGGTGTAAACTGTCAACTTTCCGTGAGAGTACTGTAGGTATAATACAACTGAGTTTCAAACTCACCCATTCAATGACAATAGCACAAATATAGTAAGCTAAAATTATATGGATTGCATTAACCAGAGTTCGAGAGAATCTACTTTAATAAATATGTGGGGCTATAGAGTAAAGTAGTGCATCCAGTAGCGCCTATTAAATATAGTACGGTTACAATCTAAGTCCGATTTTACCCAAAATTTCCTTAAAATAACTCTAAACCACATATATCTCGTTTTGCCCTAAAAAAGGGCGAAATCCCTAAAATTAGAAACACTGCTTGCGGCGGTCTGTGGCAGATGTGACGACAAAAAAACAGTGCTGTAAGAACACTGCTCAGCGTACATTGTTGAATGTTCGGCGCCAAGGCGGACGACTCCTGCATTTTCCTTTGTTCGCGCAACGACATCGTCAATTACAATTAAAGTGGACACAGGCAGTGCCAGATTAACCCTCTGAATACCAGTGGTTTCTGCCTGGAACTACCATTGTATTAACTTTTTTGAAGTACCCGTGCCTTTCACATAGAACCATCTATGCATAGGACTATTGTAAGACGTAGACATTTAGTTCAAATGGTTCAAATGGCTCTGAGCACTATGGGACTTAACATCCATGGTCATCAGTCCCCTAGAACTTAGAACTACTTAAACCTAACTAACCTAAGGACATCACACAACACCCAGCCACCACGAGGCAGAGAAAATCCCTGACCATGCCGGGAATCGAACCCGGGATCCCGGGCGTGGGAAGCGAGAACGCTACCGCAGACATTTAGTGCTACGTCTATGTATGTGGTGCATTGTAGCTGTCACTTGTTTTACTGGTGACCAAAGTTAAAGCAGCAAACGGAAATTTTGCAAGGCTGCGTTTATTGTACCACAAAACAGTATACACGGATGATAGTGAAGTAGAAACAATGTAAGGACTACAGAACGTAATCAATTGCAACATGAATAACGGTAGACAAAAATGCTCTTCGTTTTTTCCAACTTAACGGGTTTCCACCTACATTCTGATAACTGTTTAATGTTCTCTTTACGGATGAGGCTTCATTCCAACGTGATCAAATTGCAAATCTTCACAGTCAACATGTGTGGGCTGACGAGAATCCGCACGCAATTGTGCAATCACGTCATCAACACAGATTTTCTGTGAACGTTTGGGCAGGCATTGTTGGTGATGTCTTGATTGGGCCCCATGTTCTTTCACCTACGCTCAATGGAGCACGGTATCATGATTTCATACGGGATACTCTACCTGTGCTGCTAGAACATGTGCATTTACAAGTACGACACAACATGTGGATCATGCACGATGGAGCTCCTGCACATTTCAGTCGAAGTGTTCGTACGCTTCTCAACAACAGATTCGGTGACCGATGGATTGGTAGAGGCGGACCAATTCCATGGTCTCCACGCTCTCTGACCTCAACCCTCTTGACTTTCATTTATGGGGGCATTTGAAAGCTCTTGTCTACGCAACCTCGGTACCAAATGTAGAGACTCTTCGTGCTCGTATTGTGGACGGATGTGATGCAAATACGCCATTCTCCAGGGCTGCATCAGCGCATCAGAGATTCCATGCGACGGAGGGTGAATGCATGTATCCTCGCTAACGGAGGAGATTTTGAACATTTCCTGTAACAAAGTGAAGTCACTCTGGTACGGTCTGTTGCTGTGTGTTTCCATTCCATGGATAATGTGATTTGAAGATAAGTAATAAAATGAGCTCTAACTTGGAACGTATTTTCTTTCTTCGTATGTGAGGAATGTTTCATATATAGGGTATCCCAGCTATCTTGTCCACCCAAAATATCTCTGGAACAATAACAGCTATTGTAAAACGACTTTCACCAGTATCAATGTAGGGCTGGGGCCCATGAATGTACATATTTGGGAACATTCTAAAACGAAAGCATATGTGTTTTTTAACACAAACTTATGTTTTTTTTTAAATGGACCTCCTATATTTTTTCTTCAGCAATCCATAGCATGACAAAGCACATACACAACGGCGTTGATTGCATCGCAATATTCCCATTACATCCCGAGATATTAAGACGCGAAGTTGGCGCTTGAAACACCTGACATCCGTTGCTAGCGCACGACCTGAGGCTCAGGCATGAACCCCATGCTGCCCGATGTGATTGACATACGTAATCACACTTTCATATACTTATCAAGAGGTCCGAAACGAATAATACGGTCTGCTGCGCGATTACGGGCTTTCGTTTTGGAATGTTTCCAAATATGTACATTCATGGGCCCCAGCCCTACATTGATACTGGTGAAAGTCGTTTTTTGCCGGCCGCGGTGGTCTCGCGGTTCTAGGCGCGCAGTCCGGAACCGTGCGACTGCTACGGTCGCAGGTTCGAATCCTGCCTCGGGCATGGATGTGTGTGATGTCCTTAGGTTAGTTAGGTTGAAGTAGTTCTAAGTTCTAGGGGACTAATAACCACAGCAGTTGAGTCCCATAGTGCTCAGAGCCATTTGAAAGTCGTTTTCCAATAGCTGTTATTGTTCCAGAGATGCTTTGGGTAGACAAGATAGCTGGGACACCTTATATATATTCCTGGAAATGCAAAAAAGAACACATTGACACCGGTGTGTCAGACCCACCATACTTGCTCCGGACACTGCGAGAGGGCTGTACAAGCAATGATCACACGCACGGCACAGCGGACACACCAGGAACCGCGGTGTTGGCCGTCGAATGGCGCTAGCTGCGCAGCATTTGTGCACCGCCGCCGTCAGTGTCAGCCAGTTTGCCGTGGCATACGGAGCTCCATCGCAGTCTTTAACACTGGTAGCATGCCGCGACAGCGTGGACGTGAACCGTATGTGCAGTTGACGGACTTTGAGCGAGGGCGTATAGTGGGCATGCGGGAGGCCGGGTGGACGTACCGCCGAATTGCTCAACACGTGGGGCGTGAGGTCTCCACAGTACATCGATGTTGTCGCCAGTGGTCGGCGGAAGGTGCACGTGCCCGTCGACCTGGGACCGGACCGCAGCGACGCACGGATGCACGCCAAGACCGTAGGATCCTACGCAGTGCCGTAGGGGACCGCACCGCCATTTCCCACTAAATTAGGGACACTGTTGCTCCTGGTGTATCGGTGAGGACCATTCGTAACCGTCTCCATGAAGCTGGGCTACGGTCCCGCACACCGTTAGCCGGTCTTCCAATCACGCCCCAACATCGTGCAGCCCGCCTCCAGTGGTGTTGCGATAGGCGTGAATGGACGGACGAATGGAGACGTGTCGTCTTCAGCGATGAGAGTCGCTTCTGCCTTGGTGCCAATGATGGTCGTATGCGTGTTTGGCGCCGTAAAGGTGAGCGCCACAATCAGGACTGCATACGACCGAGGCACACAGGGCCAACACCCGGCACCATGGTGTGGGGAGCGATCTCCTACACTGGCCGTACACCTCTGGTGATAGTCGAGGGGACACTGAATAGTGCACGGTACATCCAAACCGTCATCGAACCCATCGTTCTACCATTCCTAGACCGGCAAGGGAACTTGCTGTTCCAACAGGACAATGCACGTCCGCATGTATCCCGTGCCACCCAATGTGCTCTAGAAGGTGTAAGTCAACTACCCGGGCCAGCAAGATCTCCGTATCTGTCCCCCATTGAGCATGTTTGGGACTGGATGAAGCGTCGTCTCACGCGGTTTGCACGTCCAGCACGAACGCTGGTCCAACTGAGGCGCCAGGTGGAAATGGCATGGCAAGCCGTTCCACAGCACTACATCCAGCATCTCTACGATCGTCTCCATGGGAGAATAGCAGTCTGCATTGCTGCCATAGGTGGATATACACTGTACTAGTGCCGACATTGTGCATGCTCTGTTGCCTGTGTCTATGTGCCTGTGGTTCTGTCAGTGAGATCATGTGATGTATCTGACCCCAGGAATGTGTCAATAAAGTTTCCCCTTCCTGGGACAATGAATTCACGGTGTTCTTATTTCAATTTCCAGGAGTATATATATATATATATATATATATATATATATATATATATATATATATATATATATATATGCCACGCGTGCTCTATGAGGTCGGGCATCGAGCGAACATTATCACCCATGAACATGAAGTCTGGCCCCACAGCACCTCGTAATAACAACCGCGTTTGAGACCCCAAGGTGCCCTCACGGTACCTGACAACAGTTAAATCTTGCTGACTCTGCCGTATAATTTCATGAAGAGGTGTTCAAGTGACCAACATAATCCCCCACACCATTTGGGATCCTCCTCGATGTCGGTCTCTTTCCACAATGCTTGTGTTCCGGCGTAGCGACAAAAGCCGGCACGAAGAGCAGAGAAGGCTGTCAGACACTGTCAGCTAGTAGTAAGCTAACTAGGGCCGCACTGTGACATGTGCGGCCTCTAGCCGAAGAGAATGTAAGCGCCGCTCCTGCCAACCTCGACCGGACAGCGGTAGACTGGCGCTGGCAGACCTGGACTAGAAACCACGGAGTAGAAGAGGATACAAGAAGAGCCGTGATCCTAACTGTTATACTAACTCTTGCGCCTTATATTAATTGCTTGTATGGATACTGAATATCGCAAAGTACACTGACTGTTTGCAGGTCGCCGATCGCTTGCGACACGTTCCTGTAAACCAAAGTTAAGTATTGCCAATCTACTTTATTGTAATAAAAGCCATTAATTTGATTTGCTTCAATTGTTGTATAGCTATCCGAGAAAGCAACATCCTTAAGGCACCCTTTAAGAGACGAGTGGGCAGGACCCCCACAGTTTTGGTCCTGTAATCGCGTTCCATGTGCCATGAACATGCCAATCGCTTGAGAATCACTGTCCAGATCAAGAACATTGGCCCTCCATTCGACCGACCAGGTGGCATGCTAACGGCTCCACTCTAGACGTTCCGCCAACCGCTGTGGTCGAGCGGTTCTAGGCGCTTCAGTCCGCAACCGCGCTGCTGCTACGGTCGCAGGTTCGAATCCTGCCTCGGGCATGGATGTGTGTGATGTCTTAAGGTTAGTTAGGTTTAAGTAGTTCTACGTTCTAGGGGACTGATAACCTAAGACATTAAGTCCCATAGTTCTTAGAGTCATTTGAACCTCTAGCCGTTTCCTTTTGTGAACACATGCCAGAGGTAAGCAGCCAGCAGGTCTCCAACAATAAAGACCGCTCTGCTGAAGCCTTCCGTACACAGTTTACCTCGATACAACACTTCCAGGGGATGCTGCAAGATCAGATGTCAGTTGTAGTGCAAAATATAAATAACGAAAAGTGTGAAGTTATCCACATGAGAGCTAGAAGGAACTCGCTAAACTTCTGTTACACGATAAATCAGTCTAATCTAAAAGCCGTAAATTCAACTAAATACCTAGATATTACAATTACGAACAACTTAAATTGTAAGGAACACATAGAAAATGTTTTGGGGAAGGATAACCAAAGACTGCGTTTTATTGACAGGACACGTAGAAAATGTTCTAGGCGCTTCAGTCTGGAACCGCGCGACCGCGACGGTCGCAGGTTCGAATTCTGCCTCGGGCATGGATGTGTGTGATGTCCTTAGGTTAGTTAGGTTTAAGTAGTTCTAAGTTGTAGGGGACTGATGACTTCAGATGTTAAGTCCCAAAGTGCGCAGAGCCATTTGAACACTTAGAAAATGTAACAGATCTACTAAGGAGACTGCCTACACTACGCTTGTCCGTCCTCTTTTAGAATACTGCTGCGCGGTGTTGGATCCTTACCACATAGGACTGACGGAGTACATCGAAAAAGTTCATAGGAAGGCAGCACTTTTTGTGTTATCATGAGAGTGTCACAGAAATGATACAGATTTTGGGATGGAAATCATTAAAAGAAAGGCGTTTTTCGTTGCGACGGAATGTTCTCACGAAATTTCAATCACCAATTTTCTCCTCCGAATGCGGAAGTATTTTGTTGACACCGACCTACACAGGGAGGAACGATCACCACGATAAAATAAGGGAAATCAGAGCTCGTACGGAAAGATATAGGTATTCATTCTTTCCGCGCGCTATACGAGATTGGAATAATAGAGAGTTGTGAATGTGATTCGATGAACCCTCTGCCAGGCACTCAGATGTGATTTGCAGAGTATCCAAGTAGATGCAGATGTGGATTAGGCAGTACCATCTTGCCCTTACAGCCAAATAACGGTCCACTCTTCCTGATGTCGCACGTCGTCGGGCCTGTTCTGTTCTCTGGGCCACCGTTACAGTCTCTATAAACTGTCGCCTCATCCGAGAAACAACAGGACGGTGTACATTAAGCCATCGGGCGACATCAATTTGCAACTCCCCTGCTTCCATTCTTCCTATGGCCCTCCACAGCTCAGGAGGTGTCTTCTCTGTCCCGTACTGCACAGAGAATGTGGATGTGGGACTACGCTGCAAACACTACCTCGCTGATAGGTGCCCTGATGTCGTTCCTGGCGTGGTTGTCCGTTGATCGAAATGGCATCTTCCGTGAAGAAAACGATCGTAACGAGATCCTTTGCCAGTTTGTATGATTACATCGCGAATTAGGCACAGGATGGGGAAACTGAAGTTTTGTTGCTTTAATTTTTGGCACCCGTGTATTGTGCCTCCGGAGTTAGTACTCTAGTACTCTATCGAGACATACTGACATAATCAATTACATTACTTCTTAAATAAGTGATACAGATAAATGAAAATATGAGCCGACCGGTGTGCCCGAGCGATTCTAGGCGCTTCAGTCTGGAACCGCGCGACTGCTACGGTTGCAGTTTCGAATCCTGCCTCGGGCATGGATGTGTGTGATGTCCTTAGGTTAGTTAGGTTTAAGTAGGTCTGAGTTCTAGGGGACTGATGACCTCAGAAGTTAAGTCCCATAGTCTTCAGAGCCATTTGAACCATTTTGAAAATATGAATTGTAGACATTTTTCACTATATTCTTAAGAAAATTTACATACACTTTATACACAAACCAGAAGAGAAGATGCTGATCGACGGGGAAGGTAGCCCATACTCAAAGTTCTCAGAAATTTCGATCGTTCATTGTCAAATTTGGAACAAAAACTAGATGCGGTTTACATTAGCTTCTGAGTCGGCATCACACTCACGTGCAGGGGAATCGTAAATGTTGAGTCTATACAGATCTAAAGGAAACGAGGCATGGTTAAAGCGGAGCCAAAAGATGGTGAAAATCACAGGTCGGCCGAAATGAGTTTTCGTGAACCACGGCCTTTTAGTAATTTGAAGTTGTAATGCCGCATAATAACCACGTTTCGTTTATTTGGAAGATGTTCCTCATGTCTTGCTATTGCTGTTTTGCGTGGCTCTTGACTTCTCGTAAGTAGTCTGTAAATGTCGATTTCGCATCGAGAACAGTTCCTGTAGATGTAGCTTGCTTAGCTAAGATGTCAACTTCCTCATTATAGCGGATGCAAGGGTGAATGACTGTCTGCCCTCTCTGTTTACAGCGAATATATTCCAGTACAGATACAAAATATAACGTTTGGTAGTTTCGTTCCATCGTCGGAGTTGAATACTTTTGATAACACTCTGGGAGTCTGACACGATTCTTTAAAAACAAAGCAGAAGAAACAAACTTGGTTACTTACAAAATTGCCACGGCCTTCGTAGTAAGAGTTGAAGCACCTTTAGACTGTTTGTAGGCGTTCCTGATTTGTATCTGAGGACATATAAAAGCACATCCAGTATACTTCTCTTATGGGGTTTTGGATCCATCAGTATATACAGGTATAACGAAGCCACTGAGTTTCAGTGAGACAATTAAATCTGAAATTTTCAAAAGGCGAGGTTGTCTTATTCTAATAATAGACGGGAATGTGACAGCTGAGAGTGTCAAAATCATGTTCAGATAAAGGCAAATGAGAAGAACATCGCATACAAAGTTTGACAGGATAGCAAGGGTCAAAGCTTATGCAGACAGTCGGAATTTTAGTTCTTCTCTTCGTGGCATTTCGTAATTGGTAAATGCTGTCTCTACTGTATAGACAGGACTTACCATAAAGGCCATTCTTTGAATGAAAAATTTATCTGACAGCATTTGACGTCTAATGCTCAAGGGCATCTCTCCTGCCTCCACCAAAAGAGAATTTGTTGGGGGCCAACGTATGGCACCAAGGCAGGTAAGAATGTCTCCGAACACAAGAGTATCTAATTTGGAGAGATAAATCTTAGGCGCATTGTGATACAGCAAACAATCATGGTCCAGTCTAGATCGAAAAATCCCTCGATACGCCATGAACAGAATACTTTGTTGTGCTCCCCACCATACTTGAGCGAGAAAGTGACTTACACTTAATGCTTTCTCGTATTTATCAACAATAGATTGTTTGTGATGCGCCCACCTGGGCCGAGAGTAAAATATCATACCGAGGAATTGAGCATGAAATTTTATCTGGAAAGCATATTTTCCACATGTGGCCTGATCAACAATGCAAGCAGTGTTCGATTTATAAAAAGCTACGATCACCGATTTATCATCCGAGGTCTCCAACCTAATGTTAGACAGCCATTCATCGATGTGTTCTACAGCAATGAGTAACTCATTTTAGCCGGAATATATGAGTCAGCAGTTCAGCAAACACAAACATCGTCTGCATATTGTAAAATTTTTGTCGGGAGAGTGATTATTCTTTCTAAATCTTAAGTATACAGAGTGTACAAGACGGGTTTAAAACTGCAGCCTGGGACAGTCTCTGAAAGACAAAGAACGGATCGAACATGTTTCCTTTAAATCTGGTATAGATTGATATACACTAGACAACTGATGCCATGTATCATCCTCGAAGTCACTTACGATTCTAATGAATATTCCATCAAAAGTTTATATGATAACGCTTCCGGAAGCTCGTGCTTTTTGCTCTCAAAAGCATCACTTGTTTTGAGCAGCTCGGTAAACTGCGTCAGATCGTCACGTAGGCTTTCTTCCAAATCGTCTGGGTAAACACTGACGGCAATTGGAGTTCTTTTCTAGATCTCTTCTCTTTTGAAAAACGTAAATCGCCGAAGTATAGCAAATACACTAGTCATTTGATGACACCCTTCCATGCGTTTAGTTAATACAGACGATATACACAAAAACTTCAAAATGTTGTCTAGGAGTTTTATTTTCTCCAACTTTGTCGTACATTGTATTTCGCTTGCGTCTTCTTGAATTCTGTTGCTTATATTCTTCACCAAGAACAGCACTTCGCTTTTGCTTCAGTATCTGAAAATGCGGACTGTATTGTTTGGTTGTATCCGTGTAACGATTTACTCCGTCCAGTCACATTAATGTGATCACCGCCTACGTTCGACGTCAACGTACAATAATCTCTCACAGATGGAAGCGCTAGCTGTGGAGGGTATAGAAAGCGGGAGGGGGGAGGAGAGGGAAAAATCAGAGCAGTTGTTGTAATGCGAAAACGGAGCTATTTATCTTGCGTCCAAAAGGGTGTGATCGTTGGCTTTCGGGACAAGGGTGGAAGCATTTCCAAAATGGATATTTTCGTAAACTATTCGCGTGCTCCGTGGTTAAAGTACACCATCCAAGGCAAAATGGGCCTATCCAAAACAAGTGCTAACAGAAAAGTGGTTTGCAGTAATGAGTTTGTGGTTTATTGTGCAACGTATCAACGGGACTGCTAACGAATTACTCTAACAGAAAAATATACCAAAAAGTTTAGTTTGAGAGTTTGCAAAATAAACAAACTGGTTGATGACGTAATCCCGCCTTCAAAGTTTCTTCTATTAACATTTAAGATGTTGTGCTTCTTGAAATAGTAATGTAATTGTTATAAAACGCTCAGAAAACTTTAACTTAAAGAGATATTGCTTTCAGCAATAACATATGCACGGTTCAACAAATAATTAAATTAAAAAAGTTCAAACTGATTATGGTACGTTATCTACTTCATGAATATTTTCTAATACTGTTCATTAGACTCAGAGGTACAAATTAAGATTGGAGATGGTACCAAACAGAATATCAATGTGATGCTACTGCTACTGAGAGGCCCTTGTTCGGTTTTGTTTCCTTTGTTCATAGTTTTATGAGGATAAACTTTACCATAATTTTTTGTTGTCTACAAGGACCATGCAGTTTTGAAAATTTCACAAGTGAGGTGATATGTGAAATATGTCTTGGGAGCCGTAAGATTCGTTCCCGGGTTTCACTCAGTCATTTGTCTGAGATTACAATAGATTGAGGCATAGCGTAAGAAATGAGGTGAGAAGAGGTGCAAATAAAACTACTAAGAAAACTCAATTTGTTTTTTTTTCTAATTTTTTTATTTCAAAACCGTACTTATTAAAAAGGACACGCATCGTAACTTTCTACATCGTGATGCCTCATGTCGAAAGCCTCGCTTCCTTTTTCATCTTGACATAGAGGTATCATTTGTCATTATAAATAAATATTTTAGATGGGAATGTGTTGCATTGTTTAAAAGCTAAGACGACGAACGAACTAGTGTCACGCTCATATTCGCCGTTTCCGCAGATTGTGGTGTACATAAACAACTATTTTTTCTACCTGGAGCCGGCCGCGGTGACCCTGGCGGTTCTAGGCGCTTCAGTCCTGAACTGCGCGACTGCTACGGTCGCAGGTTCGAATCCTGCCTCGGTCACGGATGTGTGTGATGTCCTTAGGTTAGTTGGGTTTAAGTAGTTCTAAGTTCTAGGGGACTGATGACCTCAGATGTTGAGTCCCATAGTGCTCAGAGCCATTTGAACCATTTTTCTACCAGGGAGTGAGAGTGAAGCACGATGTTCAGAAACTTAGACAGGTCGGGTAACTCTCACACAGACGCAACTCTATTGAAAGGGTACCAAGCAAAGTCGGATGATTTCTCTACGCTTGGGAATTGCGCTCGTCAACATGCTCTATTTCCACTAAGGCACGTTACTTCCGTCTATGGCTGCTCTGTAACTAATCTATTCCTTCAAACTCGCAGTGAAGCGTATGTGGGTAGCGCCGCTTTTTATAAAATCTTTCTATTACTGCACATTACTTGTCATGTAAATATCTTTACAGTAACTTATTTCAGTCTCCAGGCTCGTAATCGCTAATCCTGCGCTGAAATATGATTATTATTACTATTATTACTGGCCGGCCGTATGTGGCAGAGCGGTTCTAGGCGCTTCAGTCTGGAACCGCGCGACCGTTACGGTCGCAGGTTCGAATCCTGCCTCGGGCATGGATGTGTGTGACGTCCTTAGGTTAGTTAGGTTTAAGTTGTTCTAAGTTCTAGGGGACTGACGACCTGAGATGTTAAGTCCCATAGTGATCAGAGCCATTTGAACTATTATTACTATCATGGGTTTAAGGAAACTAAATACCTGTGGTCACCATCCTCTTGTACACCCTAAAGGACGAAATCTGTGTAAGCTATCCGTCTGCTTCTAGGGTAAATCTCAAGTGCAAGAGTGGACGTTTCCTAAATGATTGCGTAGCGTGTTATCTGAGGCGTGACGTGGGTACCAGCAGGGTATTTACTTAGTAGGACGTGGGAAACCGTCCAGAAACTACACCCACTCTGGCCGGCTCGCAATAATCCGCGAGGCGGATGCGATGCGCGAGGTGGAATCCAGCCGTGTGAGACTCGTCTCCCCGTCCCCGGAATCAGCGGGATAACACGCTCGGCTATTCGGACATGCGCTACGAATAAGGGTAATACAGGGACATTACCTGCTATTGCAAGTGCAAACACTCAGCTGTTTAGTCACCTGGCACAGGCGAATTAACAGGCCAAGGTCGAACAGACTTCTTACATTTGTTCTGTAAAATAAGACATTCCTGTGACTAGTATCTTAACGCTATTGTTCTCGTGATAACTGCTGATCGATAAGACACTGTTTCAAGAGCGACATGCAGCACTTAATCTGCCTGTTGAGTTAGCTGACACACGGTACTCAAGTGTCGGCGCAGCCTTAGGCAGACGGTTCGAACACTGGTGCTGCAGGAGATTTCTCCAAGAGTATTTGAGCGGGGAGAGGTTGCAGGTAGTACAGATATGATTACTTCATTTTTTACAACACTGGCATAAAACCTAAATCTCTCTCAGGTAACAGTATGAAGTGCTGCCAACCGTGACTTCATTAGAGGTGGATAGCCACTTTGGAATATTCAGATATAAGACGGGAAACCAGCCTCTCCTTCACAAAGAAATCATTTGTTAACGCATCAGAAATTGTTTATGCATGAACTGGAAAACAAAATACTGAACAGTCGGATGGGGGTTTCTGGAGTCCAGGCAGGCGACAACAGACGATTAGTTGTTCGTATGGCGACTCACAGTAATATTCGAGAGGAATAAATTCCAGTTCGACACTGATTTAGTTCCTACCCTCTTCCCCCAAGACTTCTTTCGTTTCCGTTTACATACATAAACAATATTACGCTTTACTAGCACTTCTCATAACCAATTACCTCATTGAGGAAACAAGAGAAAAACTATCTTTGATGTCAATATTTCTTTCGAACACTAATAAAAGAACTGAGATCACATACAGCGAACAAAGCGGCAGATCATATTAAATTTAACATTTAACACGGTGTGAAATTAGCCACTTGCTGTCTCCTTATTTACACAAGTATGTCTGACAGCTCTTTATAAAAATGCGAAATAAACGGATGAAAAGAACTGGAGAACAATTTCTCTAAGGTACGTTCCTTAGGAAGGAAAGGCAGCTCACTTTTTTTTAACGTAAGATACCTCACGGGTAAACAGGTAGAGTCCGTTTCACCATATTTCTGAAAAGTGTTTAACATTGTACCGCATCGTCAAGTGCAATCGTCAAACGATCTTGCTGGTGTCTTTACAAATACTTTACTAGCTTGAAAAACACAGTTACAGCTCGATGAATATAGATACAGCTTAGTACATTACACTATACGACAAACAATTAACAAAATCGAAACCAACGTCTCGTGTGCCACAAGGAAACGCTATAACGACCAATGGTTAATAGGTACAAAGCGAAACTTCCTGGCGCTTTAAAACTGTGCCGGGCCAAGACTGGAACCTGGAACGTTTGCCTTTGGTGCGCAAGTTCTCAGTTGGTAGAGCACATAGTTTAATTTGTCGGTAAGTCTCATATCAGCGCACACTACGCTATGGAGTGAAACTCTCATTCAGTTAAACACGATTTATCAGAGCCAGCAGCACCCTCTTGTTCATTGTTGATGTGATAGTCAACTGAAAAATATACTGGAGGATGATTAAAGGAAATGAAGACCTAGAAAGTGTTTATACTTATACTGAGAGGCAGCAATTTTTAAATTCAGATAAATGACAATTAGTGCCCAATAATTGAGAGAAAGCTCCCAGTAACACCAGCTTAAAAGAATAGTGCCTACCTTCTGATGCCTACCGCATCGACTAAAAATCATTGGTTGAACTGAATATTCCATTGCCTACCACTGGTGCTCCATAAGCCCATTTAAAAGTCATTGTTCCGGAATTTTATAATAATTAATTGCATTTTCTCAGCTAGTCATTATCTATGTAAATGCGTAGTTATATAGTTCAATAGACAGCAGTCTTAAAAAAAAAAAAGGGAAAAACATTTTTAAGTCTTACTTAACACACATTCTGTCTACCGCACAAAGACTAGCTTACAACTCCGCGTCTAGACAAAAACTGTATCACTCGTTCACGTGACAAAAATTAGGTACTTTTGGCACTTATGACAAACGATATATTACAGCAAGAAGATCTAGATTGTTTTAGAAACGGCAACGTGTCAACTTAACTTTTGTACATAGTTTTTTGCATACACGAAAAAACATTTATGAAGAAAACATGTCTCTTGAGGTAGCAAAATTTTTAAAAATGAAAATAATTATATGTTACTGAATATTATTTTGAAATAGTTTTTTAAAAATTACGGTGTATGTCACATCGCCAAAGTGATAAACATTTCATGTTTTCTTTCATATGACAGTTATTGTTGTGAAAAACTAAGATTGCTTCCGAAAGATGATAACAGTTCTTGGTTTAACAGATAATGGGGAAATTTCATAATATACAGAATGATTCAGCTGCCCTACCTATGGGTTTTATGCATCCCAAACATCTTCAAAGACCACGCACATCTTTTTCGTACTTTCATTCGCTAAGTGCAACTGTTAGCTCTACAGAAAAAATGAACATTGAAATTTTGTAGGAAATTTAATGTAGTTAAGTTTTGTACTGGGACATGTTTCCGAATTATTCAAGAAAAACGTACTAAAGTGACCTTTAAACACTCTGTTTTTTAACTCCAAGACCATGGCCTCCAGCGGAAACGTAGCTTAGTATAAAAGATAACTTAAATTTCCTGTAAAAATATCCTGTAGTACTAATAACTTGCGCGTAGCTAGCGTCAGAATGTGAAAATGTCTCACGTGCTTTTAGAAGACACTGCGGATTGCATAAAGTTCAAAGGTAGGGGTAGCTGAATCATGTTGTATACTTTAGAAATACATGCCACTTACGGCCAGACAAAAGAAATGGAATGTATACGATAAATAAAGTCTTTCAAAATCAAAAATAAAACTATTGTTTCAAAGTATAATGAAATTTAAATAAATATTTCCGTACAATACAGCGGTCCCATAGGTTGGCTTCTTGTACTTCAGACTTGCAATTTTAGATAAAAAATATCGTTGTGGTTTTCAGTCCAAAGTCTGGTTTGATGCAGTTTTCCATGCAACTCTATCCTGTGCAAGACTCTTCACCTCCAAACAACTATTGCAATCTACATCCTGTTGAATCTGCTTACTGTATTTATCTCTTGGTATTACTCTTCAATTTTTACCCGCACGCTTCCCGCCAATACTAAACTGGTGATCCGTTATCTCTGAGAATGTAATATCAACTGATCCCTTCTTTTAGTTAAGTTGTGCCACAAATTTCTTATCTCGCCAGTTCTATTCAGTACTTCCTCATTAGTTGTGTGATATACCCATATAATCCTCAGTATTCTTGTGTAGCCCTACATTTGAAAAGCTTTTATTCTCTTCTCTTGTAAACTGTTTATCGTCGATGCTCACTTCCATATATGGATACACGTCTTACAAACACTCGTAAAAAGTATGATCGAAGCAGACTAAATCAATTAAAATTTGTGCCGCGGCCGGGACCCGAACCCGGGTCTTATTGCTTACTAGGGAGATATGCTACCACTACACCACCGAGGCACTATGGCAGACATAGCTGCACGAACTACCTAGGTCGAGTTCCCTCCCCAACACAAACTTTAATTCATTTTCCCTTAATATCGTCACTATTGCCAGGGCTCGCCGGTATTGGCGAGCTACCCAGCATTGGACGTAGCGGGACGTCTGCTGTACCATATGGTGATCTTCTCAGATCTTATAATTAAATGTGTAGTGGTAGCATATCTGCCTAGTAAGCAAGAAGACCCGGGTTCGAGTCCCGGCCGCGGCACAAATTTTAATTGATTTAGTCTGCTTCGATCATACTTGATCATTATCGTGAGATAATAACGAGACGGGAGTCTCAAAGGACACATTTAATTATACTCTCGTAAAAAACTTCCTGACTCATGGCTATATACGATGTTCACAAATTTTTCTTCGTCAGAAACGCTTTTCTTGCTATTGCCATTCTACATTTTATATAATCTCTACTTAGACTATCATCAGTTATTTTTCTGTATAAATAGTCGCACGGGGTAGCCGCGCCGTCTCAGGCACCTTGCCAAGGATCTTGCGGCTCCCCCTGTTCGAGGTTCGAGTCCTCCTTTGGACTTGGGTGTGTGTGTTGTCCTTAGCGTAAGTAGTGTGTAAGCCAAGGGACCGATGACCTTAGCAGCTTAGACCCATAGGAACTTACTACCACCACCAACTTCACAAATAGCAAAACTCATCTACTAAATTAAGTGTCTCGTTTCCTTCTCCAATTCGCTCTGCATCATCTGATTTAATTCGACTAAATTCTATTATCGTTTCGTTGTTGATGTTAGTCTTATATCCTCCTTTCAGCACACCGCCCATTCTTTTCAACTTCTCTTCCAAGTCTTTTGCATTCTCTGGCAGAATTACATTGTCATCGGCAAACCTCAAGGTTTTTGTCTCTTCTCCCTAAGCTTTACTTCCTACTTCAAATTTTTCTTTTGTTTCCTTTAATGCTTCCTCAATGTACAGCTTGAATAACATGGGGGATACGTTACAACCTTGCTCACTCCCTTCTCAATCGCTGGTTCCTTTTTATACCCGTCGAATCTTATAACTGCCATCTGGTTTCTATACAAGTTGTCTTTTACTTCTGCAGTTTCACGATTTCAAAGAGTGTATACCAGTTAACACTGTCAAAAGCTTCCTCTAGCTCTAGCTAAAAAAATAATGGAATCGTAAGTTTCGTCGTACCGGCTAATGTCGAATGTGCCGGTGCGAATCTTTAATTCTAGGGACATACCAATGTCTATGTTACTTACGGTGGCAGCAACAGCCAGGGGATACTTTGCTGAGAGCAGCAGCTTCTAATTTTGAAGGAATTGATAATCTCGTCTCAAACAGCAGCCTCAAATCTTAAAATGAGTCAAGTTATGGAGTGTCCTGAGGGAGTGTGATCAAAAAAGTTGAAGAGAAGGTAAAATTCAAATATTTACTACAAAAGTAAACATTTATTTCCCTACGTAGAAGAATCTGGAATGAAGAAAGTTTAGCTCTCACGTATCGCCTGTGAGATGTCTTAGAGACCGGCCACCAGCTCGGATGGACCAAAATGAAGCGAGAAGCCGTGGCCATTCGAAAGAAACCGTTGTAGTATTCCTCGGTGATCGGGAAAAGATAAGTCAGGATGTCAGGCGGAGATTTTTACACCCTATTCCACGTGGATGTCAGATCAAAGCTTTTAGCAGTACGCAATGGTTTCATGGCACAACGATGGAACTGCTCCTTGAGACTTCACGAAGTTGTTTCACAAGATGTGGTAAAGGACGTAAAGTTAAAGGTTAACTGTGTTGCATTTGGGCTTGTTAAAACGTTACTGTGCTGTTTATGCAAGAGAAGATGCCAGTCAAATTTTACTTGCGCCGACATTAATGAAGTGACTGGCGCATCGCAATGAAATACCAGACATTACACCTCTACTTAATGATGATACACGAATAACAGGAGAAACTCACTGCGTGTGTGTGTGAGTACAACCAAGATTATAAAATATAAAGGCTGGAGACTCGATAAGAACGTATGAAAATGTTCTCGGGGAATGAGGAATATGAAAATGTATTCTTTGGTGGTGGTGGTGGTGGTGGTGGTGGTGGTGGTGTGTGTGTGTGTGTGTGTGTGTGTGTGTGTGTGTGTGTGTGTGTGTGTAACATGGTCGTGTACTTCAGAGTAAAAATGGAATGATAAAAAATTTCTCTTCACTACAACTTTTTTTTTAAATGCAATCTAACGAGTGTAAACATGTTAACTACATTCCGGATTCGGTATACTTTTCACGTTAGAAATGTGGTACTAAAAATTTGTTCTTAAAATAACAGCTATGTTGGAGCGTTCATGTGAGGCGTTTCGGTTCGATTAGTGTAAGGAAAGATATACCATCGATGCGGTATGGCCTAGCCAATGACACCCGAAAAACGTCTACTAGGGGGAACATTCATGTAGCTGCAAACTTTTGTACAATGGCAGGGAAAGCGGCCTGAAAAACGTATTAAAAATTGCGACCGTTGGGTTGTGAGCTTGGGGGTGAGGGCGGTGAGAAAGTGGTAAAAAGTAACTTTATGTTCTTCTTGAATAATTTGAAAACTGCGGCTTCAGGCATAAATGCTCCCCAGTACAAAATTAAACTACATTACAATTCTTACAAAAAATGTTCTCTGGGGCTAATACTTCCCGCTGTGCAGCGGATCAAAAAGTCAACGATTATTAAAAATAGTGCTTTAACGACATGAAATTAATGTTCGTCTTTAAATGAGGCAGGTTAAGGACAACAATTAAATTCGTGTACTACGTCCAATTGCAGAAGAGTTGTATTAAGAGAAAAAACGTGTTCTGGGCGGGTTACAGGGTGAAGAGGAGGGGGGGGGTGGGTGGAGGATAGAAGTACGAGGGAAAACAGTTGACCTGATTGTGGTCATGCACTTCATTCCTTCAGAAGTATGAGAACTGAAAAGAGCAGATGATTACCCGCTATGTCTACCCCAATACGTCACGAGAAGCAACTAGAGAGTGTTTCACAAAGTTATACACACCCTCCGGAGTGCGCCTTACGAATCGCTGGCGACGCAGTGCACTGACATGCCCGAGGGGTTTTTATTTTCCACAGTGTGCGTTAACACTAAACGAAAAACAGGTACGAGCTATTACTAATACTAACGCAAGGAACCTATGTGGACAGGATCTACATGAATCTCTCCACACTGTCCTACACCGCTAGAGGGGAACTTGATTCTTTGTCCTCCTACACGTGAACTGAAGCGTTCTTTCGCGGAAGGCTACTTCACCCCCACCAAGAGCGCAATTCGCTTTTCAGTTTACAGGCGGACTATACCTGCCCAGCATTTTATGTCCATTTCTGTTGTGCGAGTAGACAACATGGCTTTATTGAGCTCATTTTATATAGTGGTGTCATTTTCAGTTTATTAAGTGACTACTTGGTAAATATGGCAAATACACACATCAAAAAAAGCTTTGCTTCACTTCGGTTCTGAGAGTTCCGGAACCTGTATAGAAAATTGGAATAGAGATCAACGTAAACACCATTTACGCCCTTTTTATTGCTCATGAAAACCACACATTGCGTGTTGAACCACCATACAGCGAGACCTTCCGAGTTGGTGGTCCAGATTTCTGTACACACCGGTACCTCTAATACCCAGTAGCACGTCCTTTTGCATTGATGCAAGCCTGTATTCGTCGTTGCATACTATCCAGTATTTCATCAAGGCACTGTTGGTCCAGATTGTTCCACTCCTCAACGGCGATTCGGCGTAGATCCCTCAGAGTGATTGGTGGATCGCGTCGTCCATAAACAGCCCTTTTCAATCTATCCCACTAATGTTCGATAGGGTTCAAGTCTGCTGAACATGCTGGCTACATTCATATACAAGATGTTCAAGATTGGGGCACGAATCGTCGTCCATGAAGACGAAAGCCTCGTCAATGCGCTGCCGATATGGTTGCACTGTCTGCCGGAGGATGAGATTTACGTATCGTACGGCGCCTTCCATGACCATCAGTGGCGTAGTCGGCCTTACGTAATGCCACACCAAAACAGCATGGAACATCCAGCTTGCTGCACCCGCTGGACAGTGTGTCTAAGGCGTTCAGCCTGACCGGGTTGCCTCCAAACACGTATCCGACGATTGTCTGGTTGAAGGCATATGCGACACTCATCGGTGAAGAGAACGTGATGCCAATCCTGAGCGGTCCATTCGGCATGTTATTTGTCCCATCCGTACAGCGCTGCATGGTATCGTGGTTGCAAAGATGGAATCGCCATGGGCGTCGGGAGTGAAGTTGCGCATCATGCAGCCTATTGCGCCCAGTTTGAGTCGTAACACGACGTCCTGTGGCTGCACGAAAAGCATTATTCAACGTGGTAGCTTCGCTGTCTGGGTTCCTCCGAGCCATAATCCGTAAGTAGTGGTCATCAACTGCAGTAGTAGCCCTTGGGCGCCCTGAACGAGGCATTTCACCAACGCTTCTTGTCTCTCTATATCTCCTCCATGTCCGAACAACATTGCTTTGGTTCACTCAGAGACGCCTGGACACGTCCCTTGTTGAGAGCCCTTCCTGCCACAAAGTTGCAATGCGGATGCGATCGAACCGCGCGAACCGCGGTATTGACCGTCAAGCATGACTGAACTAAGACAACAGGAGCCGTGTGCCTCATTCCTGATGGAACGACTGGAACTGATTGGCTATCGGGCCCCCCTCCGTCTGATAGGCGCTGCTCATGCTTGGTTGTTTACGTCTTTGGGCGGGTTTAGTGACATCTTTGTACAGACAAAGAGACTGCGTCTGTGATACAATATCCACAGTCAACGGCTACCTTCAGGAGTTCTGGGAACCGGGGTGATGCAAAACTTTTTTTACATGTTTATGTTCAGCACTGTTATCTGCAATAAAGGATATCAATAAAATGCGTGAGCAGAAAGGCAAGCTTTCAGTGCCGTCAGTTCCCTCCCCCACAGGAATAAACGAAAAAAAAACAGAACCTTGCTGATAAAAAGTTCTGAGCATTAACTACGCTGCAAAACGTTTACTTCCTTTTCTGTTGCCTCTCGTTTCGTCATCTTCAACCGCAAAAGGAGAACTTGAGTAACACGCACTAGGAAAGAAAAAAGCTGTAATCAGAGACGTTAACCGCAAGGGCACATGTACGGAATGGAATCCAGAAGGTAAGTTCGTAAAGTTTCTTGAAATACAGGTGTTTTTAAGTATCTTCTAAGCCACTTCAGGTGAGCAACATGGAGGTGTATTTTCCCGTATTCTGTATGATTACTCATCGGAAGTTGTCAGCCATGAACTGGAGTCCTTGTAACTTGTGCGGGCGCAGACAGTTCATCGATTAAGTACTATCTGCGGGCGGATTAGCGCTTCTGGCTACAAATGGCTACTTGGCCAGCACTAGAAGGCGAAGTATAGCGTATGAAAACAGCCGTTCTCCCATTACGTGGACAAAAATGAGAGGCGTATATGCACCTTATATTAAATATAGATACATTTTGTCACCACAATCCTGATTGTACGCCCCTACTTTGCTATAAGCTTTCCTACACGAAGAGTCGACAATGTATATGAAGGTGAAAAATACGACGCAATATATGTCTGAAGTTTGAAAAAGCTGACGATCGACGCTCTCGAGATTAGCATTTTTTATGTTGTCTTGTTATTACTTTCTGCGAGAGCACGGATGGCAATTTTCGCAGTCCGCTGAATATATTACATCTTTTCTTGCTCTGTCGGGTGCTCAGAGTTGCTTACTTATATTCTTTCACCTTTGACTGTTTTCACAGCTTCTTGGTGTAACCTCGTCATGTAACTTAAATTTGAAATGCTGACTGGTAATTTCGGATGGGGCTATTGCTATACTTCGAAACGAAGATTCATGTGAAATGTGCCCATAATTCAGTAACACATTTTCAAAAAACTTGTGCTGAAGTTGTTTAAAGCTGTTCAGCGTTCACAGTCTCAGAGAATATGTATGGAAAATTTAATGACGAGTCTGTAAGAAACAGTTGTGCCCGCAGAAAAGAGTAATATAGACTAAGTTTTAGTGAAGGCTGACAATTAATTATGTTCGGTTAACTGAAGTTGCGAATTGTTTCTTCCACAACTAATCTGACAAAGTTCAGAGCGCAAACAGAAAAACTCGTGACATAGGCGAAATACTTTCGTCTCCCGTTATATGATACATAATGAACAAGTGAAATTCTGCAACTGAATATTGTAATTTCAAGATCTCACTCGACATTGATATAAAGGGCCTGACAAAAATAAAAAAGCACCCCAACTGGAGGAGGAAACGAAAGAAAAATTGAGAGGGTATGTGATCTTATTGCGGAGATTACAAAAAGAAGACAAATTTAGAAAGAACTTGGCAGTATGAGCCCACTTTTCAGCATGGCTTCGCACCTTTTCTGGCCTGGGTGCTGGTCCACAAATGTTGTAACGGGCCCTTGATATCCTGCATACTAAGACTGGGGGGGGGGGGAGGCTGGAATTGACGTCCGAGGGGGTCCCACATACAGATTTGGCGATCTTGCTGGCCACTGGAGAACCTCAACATCATGCAGACGAATCTGACAGACACATTCCATGTATTGGACGAGCACTGTCCTGTTACTGTCGGATGAGAGGTAACACATACGGAAACAGGATGTCGGTGACGTAGCGTTGTTGTCCTCAATCACTGCTGCGTCTCTCCAAAAGCTTAGAAGAAAGGGACATCACCCCAAGCCACTGCCATACTGACCGACGAAGGTCGTCCGTGCTAGTGCAGGACGATAACTCTTCGCTGAAAACAGTGTTACGACATTCATCAGCCGTATATGCGTTCCGGCCATGTCATCATCCCAAACCCAATAGTGTTGTGGTGTTAGCTGCCTAGGCGGGAGATGATAATTCCACGGTCCGACTGCTGCTACTCTTCGACCAATGTCGCGGGATGACAATGTTAGGGGGAACTTGTTCTCAGATACCAGGCGTACATGTTAAGTGGTTATGGTGCGATTAATGTACAATACGGCCGTCCTACCTTGTGGTCCTCAGACGTGGTGAACCAGAATCGCCACGTGGAGTAGCCGCGCGGCTACAGGCGCCATAACACGGATTGCGTGGCCCCTCCCACCGGAGATTCGAGACCTCGTGTGTGTGTGTGTGTGTGTGTGTGTGTGTGTGTGTGTGTTGTTGTTAGCATAAGTTAGTTTAAGTATGGTGTGAGCCGTAGTTGTGTACGGCTCTTCGAAAAGCGCGCCGGACGGAGTGCTTTCGCTTCGCGTCTAGTGTTTGCGGTGGCGCTTGCGGTTTGTCGCGTTGTTTGGATCGCTACCGCCCTCTGGCGAGTGGTAGAGCAAGTGTACGATTGCGTGACGATCTAGGCAGGACGTACTGGGCGGTGACCGAGAGAGGTGGTGGCGCGAGCAGGGCCCTGTTGTTGGGGGTCGTCAACTGCTCGCCACGTGCTTTGGCCGACCTCTTGGCTGTCAGGGGTTAAGTCTGCCTTACTCGCATGCAGCTTAGAAGCAGTGGTGCAGGAGATAAGCGCGTGGGACCGTATGTCTGCTTATCGGCCGCTGAAACCACTGGCAGCGGTTGGCTCTGGCGAGCATAAGGAAGTGCAACGTGCCCCCGGCGCTGTGGGTGTTTTTCAAGTTCTAGTGAAGTGTAAGAGTTTCTTCACCAGTGGTTTTGTTGGGGTCTTCCCACCACAGCTTTCGTTTGCCTGTCCGCGGGAAAGTGGTAATTGCTTCTTGGTCGGGCTGTTTTCATTCACACCTCGACTGGGTGATTTAGGGTCGGTGTTGCGTGTCTCTGTGGATCGGAGTCTGTGCAGGCACCGCCCTTGCTACATCTTCTGGTTTTGGGTAACTCGGGGAGGTGGTGGCTTGTAATGGAAGTCTTGGGGCTGATCTGCTGTGGCCATGTAGACCACCAATAACTGTTCCGCCTATTGTGATTTGGGCCCCTTTACACGTGCCAATCCCTCACAGAGCTAAGGAACGGCGTTTAATGTGAAGTTTTGTGTGCTGGCCTATTCACATTTATCTTGTAACGACGGACAGGTGTAATGTAAGTTATTTAACTGGCGAGAGACAACTATTTTAGCTTTAGTACAAACTAGCTACTTAAAGGTGTTTTTTGTTTTATATATACACTCCTGGAAATTGAAATAAGAACACCGTGAATTCATTGTCCCAGGAAGGGGAAACTTTACTGACACATTCCTGGGGTCAGATACATCACATGATCACACTGACAGAACCACAGGCACATAGACACAAGCAACACAGCATGCACAATGTCGGCACTAGTACAGTGTATATCCACCTTTCGCAGCAATGCAGGCTGCTATTCTCCCATGGAGACGATCGTAGAGATGCTGGATGTAGTCCTGTGGAACGGCTTGCCATGCCATTTCCACCTGGCGCCTCAGTTGAACCAGCGTTCGTGCTGGACGTGCAGACCGCGTGAGACGACGCTTCATCCAGTCCCAAACATGCTCAATGGGGGACAGATCCGGAGATCGTGCTGGCCAGGGTAGTTGACTTACACCTTCTAGAGCACGTTGGGTGGCACGGGATACATGCGGACATGCATTGTCCTGTTGGAACAGCAAGTTCCCTTGCCGGTCTAGGAATGGTAGAACGATGGGTTCGATGACGGTTTGGATGTACCGTGCACTATTCAGTGTCCCATCGACGATCACCATAGATGTACGGCCAGTGTAGGAGATCGCTCCCCACACCATGATGCCGGGTGTTGGCCCTGTGTGCCTCGGTAGTATGCAGTCCTGATTGTGGCGCTCACCTGCACGGCGCCAAACACGCATACGACCATAATTGGCACCAAGGCAGAAGCGACTCTCATCGCTGAAGACGACACGTCACCATTCGTCCCTCCATTCACGCCTTTGGCGACACCACTGGAGGCGGGCTGCACGATGTTGGGGCGTGAGCGGAAGACGGCGTAACGGTGTGCGGGACCGTAGCCCAGCTTCATGGAGACGGTTGCGAATGGTCCTCGCCGATACCTCAGGAGCAACAGTGTCCCTAATTTGCTGGGAAGTGGCGGTGCGGTCCCCTACGGCACTGCGTAGGATCCTACGGTCTTGGCGTGCATCCGTGCGTCGCTGCGGTCCGGTCCCAGGTCGACGGGCACGTGCACCTTCCGCCGACCACTGGCGACAACATCGATGTACTGTGGAGACCTCACGCCCCACGTGTTGAGCAATTCGGCGGTACGTCCACCCGGCCTCCCGCATGCCCACTATACGCCCTCGCTCAAAGTCCGTCAACTGCACATACGGTTCACGTCCACGCTGTCGCGGCATGCTACCAGTGTTAAAGACTGCGATGGAGCTCCGTAAGCCACGGCAAACTGGCTGACACTGACGGCGGCGGTGCACAAATGGTGCGCAGCTAGCGCCATTCGACGGCCAACACCGCGGTTCCTGGTGTGTCCGCTGTGCCGTGCGTGTGATCATTGCTTGTACAGCCCTCTCGCAGTGTCCGGAGCAAGTATGGTGGGTCTGACACACCGGTGTCAATGTGTTCTTTTTTCCATTTCCAGGAGTATATATATATATATATATATATATATATATATATATATATATATATATATATATAATCTGACTATTGGGAAGTTATTAACGTCATACCTGGCAATCTCCTTTTCATAAAGAAAATTTTGTCAGCTATTCGAAATTGTTTTTGAAATTTTTTTTAATGCCAGACTTAAATATTTATTATTAAGAAAGCCTTTAAAATAAAAAGATAACCTTAGCAGTGTGTGTTATTTCACCAGCACCTCCTGGACCCTACTTCCACGATAACGTTTTTGGAATAACATGTGTACTTGAGATGATGTTTGTGAACTACCCTAATTGATGGTTCAGGGTGTAAGTCTAGGGACCGATGACCTAAGCTGTTTGGTCCCTTAGGAAATCACACACATTTGACCATTTGTGAGCCAGAACCTTGACGACGAGAACGTTCGCCCTCACTTTCACATACAGCCCAACATGCGGCCACTGTCATATCCAAGTGAGCCACAATTCTAGATAAATGGAGACTCACACCCCGAAGCCTCTTTCAGTCTCTGGGAAATTCTGTGTCCTTGACACTGATCATTCAACATCTGACACTACTGTCGCCCTTCTATACCCTACCATGCCTGATAACAACACTAAAGACGAACAATACTACTGCAGCCTGGAGGACGCTCTACCTGCACACAGAAACGGAAGTCCGATCACTTACGCAGCTGCCGATGATGTGTACATTTATGAAGTGACACTGACATTCGACCACGTCTTATGGATGCTTCCCTTCTTTTGTCAGGCAGTGTAATTCATTGACGCGACTCTTACACAATGGTGTGGAGATGTCGTCCTTGTGAAGGCTCTAAAACATAATTTCTGTGACTAGCTGCTGGCTCCTACATGCCTTCTCTATACTGTACCCTTCGAGCTCTGAATTCATCAACGACATTCTCGCGAGCTCCGAAAGTAATGAATCATTAATCTCGGAGCTCGTCTTATTTGTTGCGATTCAGGCCAGACACGCTACGAGCACTGACTTGTAGTGTATGAGCCGTGGTGAGACCGGCGCCAGTAATATCTCTGACATGAGTACGATCGATGTCCTAGTATGGAGGTTTGTCTTGGGGCTTGGGCCGGCTCGGGATATAAGCGAGCGCCGACCGCGAGTAAGAGGAACAAACCTTTAGAACGGAAGGCGACGGTGCGCGAATCGGCGAATGGCTGGCGCGTAGAAGCGAAGACGGCGTGCCTGAGGCTGGGCGGCGGTTATCACGTGGTTATACTGAAGGCGGCGGGATCTGGCCGACGCTGTGCATTCTCTGACAACCTCGTGAGCTGTGCATGTGGCCGCCCTTTCTTGCAGGGACACGCTGTTAAGGTCTTGCGAAGTGATGGTCTAACATCTTCGCAAACCGCCCCAGCATCAAGACACCCAGTTAAGTACTATAATTACTTAGTGCGCTTAGTTAACTGTGATTGTGATCGCTCTTGGTGCAGTAAGACGTTGCAGGACGTGTGATGTTATCTGTGATCGATTCCATTTGATGCCTCTTGCTAAGCGTGTGCCCTGCTTTACATAATATTGATGTATTTGCAGAATGTTAGTTCATTAGCTATTAATAGTAGGTGTTTAATTTGCTTACGATATCGCTTAATCCATGCCAATATGTCATCTGCGGGCAATCTGAGATATTATTTCTAAAGTTTGCCGTGTTGAGCTTAGCAGGCCCACTTAAGGTGGCCAAAATGTGCGTCGTTAAGTCCTAGTGAGTGTCGGTTCTCGTGAGCCTGTTCATTTCTCACTCTTAGCATTCGTTATCAGCTACTGTTTCACTTAAACAAAGGACATCCGAGTGAAATTAGTTGTTGTTGATTCTTGATTTTATAGTGTTAATTTACTGATCAATTTTGAATGTTAAAGTTACGAAAAGTTTTTTGGCCTCCTGTTATTGGGTGAGGTCTGTGTTTCAGTGAGCTGAGGCAGTGAAAAACCGAAGTGCAGAGCTTCCCTTTAATTACAAGTTCAGCTTACGGGCGTTGGACTTCGCCTGAGCGCGTGTGTTCTCCTTCGGCAGCGTTAGCTGGGTTCACATTTCGGTGGTCTACTCGATGTGGGGTTGCAAACGGAGCCACGTCTTGGTTCGAAGGAAAGTATTACTTCCCTAAAGTCGGTTCCACCGTTCGTGGTTAAACTTCGACCTTACGAGCTTGGGCCTTACTTGTGTTGTTACACATTTATGGCTGTACAAATTTGTAACTTTCTATTCCCTAAAAGCTCATCTTACAAGCCAACGGGCATTTGAATTATTCCGGGGTTCGCTCTGAGAGGTTCTCTATTCTAGTAATTTGCAAAATTGCCCAAGTTACGTTTTAATAATCATGGTCTAAGTATTCGTGTTAAAATTGAGGCGGAGGTGTGTCCCCTTTTATTTTACATGTAATGTTAAAGTATTGGAATTGAAAGGGTCTTAAATAACAGGTTTTAATTAGAGTTGTTTTGTTAAAGTTATTGTCAAATTCAGTCTTAGTGGCTTGTGTCAAATTTTATATGATATCGTTGCTAATGGTTTATTAGTTTATTAATGATTTTATGCAATGAGAGATATTCTTAAATATTTTTCCTGAGTGCCGTTTCTAAATGTTTATGGAAAAGCGTTGGCTAATGATTTATTAACTTGCTTATAATTTTGGGTAATGAGTGTTTTGTAAATAATCTTGCCTGAATGGCGTCTGTCAGTTTTTATGTGAGATTGTTTTTGGTGGTCAATAAGCACACTGGAATTGAAATGTTCAGTTTATTGTGTCAGCCCTCACACTCCCTTTAGAATCAAAGGTTAAACAAGGCAGGTGTTAAGTAATAACGTACCAGTGTATATCCATAGAATCACTTTTATTGTACGAAAATGAAACACCTGCTCAACTCAACAGTTGATGGTTGGAGAGAACGACATCACAATTACAGACAGTCCGTGTAAACCAGTTATGTTGGCCACTGATGGATCGTATATATGGATCGTGATAACTGCTTCTGCATCAACTAAGGCCTGAAGATGCTACACTAAAGCGACGCAACTGGTGACATCCTACGGACGGCTGTAGGTGTTTCATTTCCTTGCAATTAGTGAACGGCCGGGGTCCCGCAGACCTCCATTAAAAACAATGGCCATACAAAAAAAATCACTCTAAGGTTTCTTGATAAGGTGTTCCAATATAGCTCCATCAGCCCAAGAGAAACTAATGGCCTCTAACTTTCAAAGCTCAAAAACTGTACAAGTATGATTTTCCTGAACAATATTTTATCTTTGATGACTCCTTTCTATAAATGAACAAAATATCATCAAGGCCAAACTATTTATATTACAGTAACTATACACAAAATTCATAACTTTTAGATTATTTTATTATGCCATTCTTATATTTCAATTACTAACACATGGTTCAAGAACAATAAAAGAAGGCTGTATACATGTAGGAAGCCTGGAGATACTGACAGATTTCAGATAGATTATAGAATGTTAAGACAGAGATTTAGGAACCAGGTTTAAAATTGTAACCCATTTCCAGGGGCAGATGTGGACTCTGACCACAATCTATTGGTTATGAACTGTAGATTAAAGCTGAAGAAATTGCAAAAAGGTGGAAATTTTAGGAGATGGGACCTGGATAAACTGACTAAACCAGAGGTTGTAGAGAGTTTGAGGGAGAGCATGAGGGAACAATTGACAGGAACGGGCAAAAGAATACAGTAGAAGAAGAATGGGTAGCTCTGAGGGATGAAGTAGTGAACGCAGCAGAGGATCAAGTAGGCAAAAAGACGACGGCTAGTAGAAATCCTTGGGTAACAGAAGAAATATTGAATTTAATTCTTGAAAGGAGAAAATATACAAATGCAGTAAATGAGCCAGGCAAAAAGGAATACAAACGTCTCAAAGCTGAAATCAACAGGAAGTGCAAAATGGCTAAGCAGAGATGGCTAGAGGACAAATGTAAGGCTGTAGAGGCTTATCTCACTAGGGGTAAGATAGATACTGCCTACAGGAAAATTAAACAGTCCTATGGAGAAAAGAGAATATTAAGAGCTCAGATGGAAACCCAGGTCTAAGCAAAGAAGGGAAAGCAGAAAGGTGGAAAGGGTATATAGAGGGTCTATACAAGGGCGATGCACTTGAGGACCATATTATGGAAACGGAAGAGGACGTAGATGAAGATGAAATGGGAGATATGATACTGCGTGACAGAACACTGAAAGACCTGAGTCGAAACAAGGCCCCGGGGGTAGACAACATTCCATTAGAACTACTGACGGCTTTGGGAAAGCCAGTCCTGACAAAACTCTACCATCTGGTTAGCAAGATGTATGAGACAGACGAAATACCCTCATACTTAAAGAAGAATATAATAATTGCAATCCCAAAGAAAGCAGGTGTTGAGAGATGTGAAAATTACTATCAGCTTAATACGTCACGACTGCAAAATACTAACGCGAATTCCTTACAGACGAATGGAAAAACTAGTGGGAGCCAACCTAGGGGAATATCAGCTTGGATTCCATAGAAATAGTGGAACACGTGAGGCAATACTGACTTATCTTAGAAGCTAGATTAAGGAAAGGCAAACTTACGTTTCTAGCATTTGTAGACTTAGAGAAAGCTTTTGACAATGTTGACTGGAATAATCTCTTTCAAATTCTGAAGGTGGCAGGGGTAAAATATAGGGAGCGAAAGGCTCTTTACAATTTGTATAGAAACCAGATGGCAGTTATAAGAGTCGAGGGACATGAAAGGGAAGCAGTAGTTGGGAAGGCAGAGAGACAGGGTTGTAGCCTCTCCCTGATGTTACTCAATCTGTATATTAGGCAAGCAGTGAAGGAAACAAAAGAAAAATTCGGAGTAGGTATTAAAATTCATGGAGAAGAAATAAAAACATTGATGTTTGCCGATGAGATTGTAATTCTGTCAGAGACAGCAAAGGACTTGGAAGAGCAGTTGAACGGAATGGATAGTGTCTTAAAAAGAGGGTATAAGATGAACATCAACAAAAGCAAAACGAGGATAATGGAATGTAGTCAAATTAAGTCGGGTGATGCTGAGGGAATTAGATTAGGAAATGAGACACTTAAAGTAGTAAAGGAGTTTTGCTATTTAGGAAGTAAAATAACTGATGATGGTCGAAGTAGAGAGGATATAAAATGTAGACTGGCAATGGCAAGGAAAGCGTTTCTGAAGAAGATAAATTTGTTAACATCAAGTACAGATTTAAGAGTCAGGAAGTCGCTTCTGAAAGTATTTGTATGGAGTGTAGCCATGTGGACGATAAATAGTTTGGACAAGAAGAGAATAGAGGCTTTCGAAATATGGTGCTACAGAAGAATGCTAAAGATTAGATGGGTCGATCACATAACTAATGAGGAGGTGTTGAATAGAACTGGGGAGAAGAGAAGTTTGTGGCGCAACTTGAGTAGAAGAAGGGATCGGTTAGTTGAACATGTTTTGAGGCATCAAGGGCTCACCAATTTAGTATTGGAGGGCAGCGTGGAGGGTAAAAATCATAGAGGGAGACCAAGAGATGAATACACCAAGGAGATTCAGAAGGATGTAGGTTGCAGTAGGTACTGGGAGGTGAAGAAGCTTGCACAGGATAGAGAAGCATGGAAAGCTGCATCAAGCCGGTCTCAGAACTGAAGACCACAACAACAACAACAACAACAACAACAACGACAGTTAATCTGGAGTATTTCTTTTATTTTGTACAAAATCGCCAATTCAGTTAACATATATTTGTCGCGTACTACAAACTATACTTATGGAATTTTTTTGTGTTTGTAACTATTTGTTGTGGGCGGTGTTACGCAACAATTTCTTCCAAATTTTCCCGTAACTGATGTAAAACACGAAAGACAAAGACAAATCAAAATGGAATAAATTAACATCTACCAGAAAATGAAATATATGCCAGTACCAGGGGTTGTCACTATTTCACTATATAGATTATAAATTGATATACTGGGGTGCACGTATACCTAAATAGAAAGTCTGTATAAAAGTAAGTAGTGCTTGACTGTAGGCGAGGGTACGCGCCTTAGGCCATAAACCGGCAGGGGAAACAGCCTCCAGCAGAATTTGCGGAAGGCTCGCTCGCATTTGCAGGGGACCATGCCAGCTGGTAAAACAGGACAGAGCTTTCAAAGCAGCCGCCTTAGCACCAGCTGTCCCAAAGTCGCAATGCAGATTATGTCTCCAATCTGTGTTGTCTTTGGTCAGGGGATGCGTGCAGAATTTGGTAGAATTCTGAGAGAGGAGCTATAGTGGCAAGAACTGTAGGAAGTCAGAATTCGTCGAAATCACGTATACTGTTAAGACAAAATCTTACTTGAATGATACACAGAAAAGTTTTGGAAGTAACTCCAACACCGCACTCAGACCCCGAAAATCAAAAATGTTTAACGAAATGCAAAAACACAGTACTGGTTAACACATATACTTCAGAAGTGTGAGTAAAAAACGCTGATGTGGTTGCAGAGCTGTGCTATAGACAGACAGACAGGCAAATAGAGAGAGAGAGAGAGAGAGAGAGAGAGAGAGAGAGAGAGAGAGAGAGAGAGAGAGAAGTGCGGGGGAGGAGGGGGGACAGGAGAACACAGTTTGAATCGCCAAATAAAACGAATTTTGTGACTGGTTAATCACCTGAAATGAGAGTAAGGGAGGAAGACCAATATCTGTTAAGCTATCTCATAAGTATAAAAATTGAAGTCTCTCATATGAACACTTCATTTGCCAAGATCGCAGTTGTTTGTACGGTGATCACCAGTTTCGGCAAAAGTTAATTACTATTTTCAGGTCATTTTAGTACAAGCAGCTGCGTGTACAACAACAATTATAGGTAGACACTTTGTGCTAATCGATAATAATGTTACTCACAACATAGGAATGGCAATTGAAATGTGCCGAAACGATTCATCACTGAGCGAACAATTGCGATCGTGGCAAATAAAGTGTTCAACATTTAATATTACAAAATGGTTCAAATGGCTCTGAGCACTATGAGACTTAACATCTGAGGCCATCAGTCTCCTAGAATTTAGAACTACTTCAACCTAACTAACCTAAGGACATCACACACATCCAATCCCGAGGCAGGATTCGAAGCCGGCCGCGGTGGTCTAGCGGTTCTAGGCTCTCAGTCCGGAACCGCGCGACTACTACGGTCGCAGGTTCGAATCCTGCCTCGGGCATGGATGTGTGTGATGTCCTTAGGTTAGTTAGGTTTAAGTAGTTCTAAGTTCTAGGAGACTGATGACTACAGATGTTAAGTCCCATAGTGCTCAAAGCCATTTGAACCAGGATTCGAACCTGCGACCGTAACTGTCGCGCGGTTCGAGACTGAAGCGCCTAGAACCCCTCGGCAATTAAAATTACAGATCGCCTCCTGGAACAGGTAGGGGAGGTACTGAGAGTAAACGACAGAATGAGTAAGAAGATTTTCAGTGTAGTGCCTGAAGGAACTACAAGGGTAGGAGCACAGAAAGTAATGTGGGAGGGAGCTGTCAGAGACTACGTAAAGGAAACTTGAGTACAAAACTGGAGGGTTTCGGCATTAAACAGTGAACAATGGAATAATCTTCTACAGATAGCCAAGGCCCAGAGAGAGCTGTTGGGCTAATGATGTTGATGATGATAATAATTCACTTACGTCAGATATACGCTTTCAACTGTTTTTTGTTCTTCTTGTATTTATTTGTCGCGGAAGTAGTGGTCACGTGTGATCGGCAGAGCAGCCAACGCAGTTGTTGCAGACAAAGAATATTCGTCATCTGGCAGGCATAGCTTGAAGTGAATTAGCAGGTGCACGTCCTGTCGAAACCCTCTATCGATCCACTCGCTGCCTTTCAAGTCTTCTGTTGTTCAAACGGTAGAGCCATTCCGTGTACTGTGGTCGAAGAGGAGACGAAGATTATCTTCACAATTGCAAAGGCTTAGACACTGGTTTAAGGAACGTAATTTCATCGCTGCATTTTGTTTAACATTTTGGCATAGAACACTGCCTATGTGTACTGAATATGACAGCTTTCTAAACCAGCTCTGAACACTCGCTTACCAAGCTGTTTCTCTGTTTCTGCTGCAGAAGTGTATCTGATACTGAGGACAGTTTCGTAACACATATCCACAGCTTGTGGTCTTGCAGTAGCATTCTCGCTTCTGGTGCACGCGGTCCCGAGTTCGATTCCCGGCGGGGTCAGGGATTTTTCCTGCCTCGAGATGACTGGGTGCTGCTGTTTCGTTTTCATCATCATTCATCCACCATTACAGTCGGAGGAAGCCAATGACAAACCACTTCCGCTAGGACCTTGCCTACTACGGCAGTGCAGGTCTCCCGCATCGTCCCCTACGCTCCTCGTGGTATCAACCTCATTATCGTAACACTTCGTAAGTGAGGGCTGAGCAAAATATGTTACTCTGAGAGCTATCAGATCAGATAGTAATTCGGCGAAATAATCTTAGGCCGACAAGTGTCAGACAGCACAGATTAGACGAGATTAGATAAACTGTTTGTTACATAGACCCAATATGGAGAGATCCTCGAGAATGTGGAAGATGTCAGAAAAACAAAATCTCAGTAAAGCATTATGTACAGAAGAACTCATACGCTAATGTTCCTTCCTTAGGTAGGACCTCAGGTCCTAAGTGAGATTGTCCTTAAAGATGTGGAAATGTAAAGACAATATACATTTCAATTTATATATTAATGAAATGATTATTACAACCATTTTAATGTGGAAGTACTAATGCAATTATGAAATAGACGTTAAAAATGCTGTAAGGTTGCTAAAAAGTAATCGCTAGGATTTTTGTGAATTTATTTTTGAGCAACCTTACAGCACTTTCAAAGGCTGCTTCATAATTACTGTGATAATGTTTGCAATCCGATTTAAGGATTTTCAATTCAATTTAGATGTCGGTACTAACGTGCATAAAACAATTTAGAGGCTACAGTAGTGAAGTATCGGCAGCAACAAAATTTTCAAGGCTTACTCGCACAGATTACGTTAGTGCACTGAAGCTTTGCTACACATAGTATTCATGTGATGTGATATAAATAAATAAATACACGAACTAGTTCCGTGAAATTGACAATAGTGTAACTAACAGAGACTAGAACGTCATATTGTTAGCTACCTATTACACCGTTTTAATAAGTCACGAAGACAGACCGAATATAGAACGAACGCTACGTATTGGTACAGTAGTAATATTGAAGGCATAATGATATTACGGAGGTTATTGAAACGTTTCACTTTTTTATTGAACCTTTATAGCCTCCATCTTGCGCGACTGATCTTTTTCATTGTGTGATTATAAAAATTTTCTAAGAAAAAAGGAAGAAAGTTCTTTTCGAAGACCCAATAATAGGGGTCATATCTTCGTCAGAGGTTAGTATAGTTGTGAGTACCTAAAAGTCACTATTTTATGAACCATTTGAGCGTGTCGGTGTGGTTGAACTAAGGGTGGACAGAAGATTATGCGTAACGACCCACGAATTGGAGATAGAGCACTGACCGAACTATTAAGGGCAACCGTATCGGAGTGTTGGAGTCCACTAGAGGCAATTAAGAAAATCTCTTAAAATAACCGAGTGAAGTGTTTCACGACTGATTTTTGCTTCTCTTGACACTTCTGAGCTTAGAGGCCGTGGTTTATGAATAAACACTAATCGTATTTATTAATGTTTAGTATCCGCCTGTGGGACTAAATTTCGGTGATGTAACCTGGTTTTCGCCATCTCTGATAATGTCCCCTGCAGAAGAGGATGCAACGGTATATCGAACACTAAGTTTTAGGCAGGAAGATTTTACAGAAGAAACCATATAAAAGCTAAATATGAAGAAGCTTATGTGGATTTGAGTCCTGCACTCTCCGAATGAGATTTCATCTCCTTAACCACTGACCCACATTAATTGTCGTCTAGACTGTAAAAAAAAAGAAAATCCACCTTCACTTGTGTGGTAAGATATTGAGCTAAAGACAAGATTAGCAGCTTGTAGTTCACAGTGCAGCCTTGATAAAGAGAGTGCGACCGAATGAACTCCGCACTGTTTGTAGTCTAGCGGAAGAGGCCCGTGTCTCTTCAGAGAAAGAGGTAAGGTGTAGCGGGAGTCAGACAGCTGCTTAATACTCCGGAAATGATTTCGTTATTCCAGTTCTGATAGGGTCCTATGGAGGTAGTTTGCAAAATATTCTTCGAGCTGTCCATCCTAATGGGCTTCTAGCTTGTGTGTGTGTGTGTGTGTGTGTGTGTGTGTGTGTGTGTGTGTGTGTGTGTGTGTGTACAGGTGGAGGAGTGGTCTCATGGCCTTAGCCTCAAGGCTTTGCGTACACAGAGCGCCCGGTCAACTGGCTGCCGTATACTCGAAAAATCCTGCCTCCGGTAGTGTTAATTACATTACGGCTAGCTCTTTGCTACCTCGTCCTTGGCGTGTCCTTGGCGTGTCCTTGCGTCAGTAGCCTCTAGTCCTGGGTGCGGTCGTCTACTGAAAATGGCTATCACGAAAAGCTGTTAATATGGTATTACGCTTGCGTCGCTGGATGAACGATATCAAGAAGGAAAGGATAGTATTTGTTGCGTTCCCGTAGAGAAATTCAAAAGTGGTTAAAATTCTGAGGTTTTGATTTGACTGACTGATCAAAAAACACTACCGCTTCATATCTTATGTAAACACAAGCAATCACCTGCAAAGTGTTACATCTGTAAAATTATATGGTGCAGAATTCTGAGGTTATTTCACCATCGCCTTAAGAGAAGGCCGCAGTGCCCTCGTATGATGTAAAGCACAGTTTGTAAGTTTATACGTTAGCTTCTGATACACATCAAACGCAAATTCATAGCTAACCCTATTTTTCATTGCAATGTTTTCGAATTCCATCCAGTATTTACTTACATGTGAATTATCACAATGAGTATGATGAATACCGGAATGTTGGGCACTTCACCATGAAGCTGACATATAAACCCACAAGAAACGCAGAAATATTTTTTTTTATTGAATAGCCTCTGTAAAATCGTTTGAGAAAGACTGCAAGGGCTGCGCGCCTCGATTCTGTCAGAGCAGCACCTCACCATCCCTGGCCCACTGTGCCTGACTTCATACGAGGACACTGTGGACTTCTGTTTAACTGCTGATGATTGGTTTAGTCTGCGTGGTCATGCCTGAACTACCCGAAAAGGTAATACCACTCCCGATTCTATAAACAGTCGAACTTCTACGTATAAGAACTGATAGTTTTTCACGTATTTCGAACTTTGTGATGTCTTATCAGCTTGTTTTTGTTTCGTACGATGACATAGTGTTGCTCGGTGCTACATGTAGATGGTTTCTGCAAAATATATTGCGAATATAGCTTGTAATAAAAAAGTAATAAATTGAAACTTCATTCGTGATGCTGAGGTCTAGTGCATGTATAGCGAAAAATGTAGTAAGTGATAAACTATTCCCTTTAATTATTTTGTGTGGAGTGTTACCAAGAAAAAGTTTCGAAATTGTCTGAAATTATGTTTAATATTTGTTGGAAGAAGCTGAGTGCCCTCATTTTCCAATACATGGCAGTACATAACCTAAGACGAACTACATAAAGTAACAACGCATTAACTACTCTGTGGAAATGACTGAAACTGTGGGAATATGTTTACCACAGGTCTCTCAGTCATGCGCAGAACGCTGGGCGTCAAATGATTTGACGTCAGCGTCACTGTCGCTCCAAACGGGGCTGGTCCCACAACACGAGGCAGCAGAAGGAATGGGAAAAGATAATGTGTGTGTCGATCAGGGAGTAGTTACAGTGCATTGCAACATGGTCTGATTACAACATTTTCATAAACTGGCATGGGGAAGAATCATGTGAAATTGGAACATGGACTAAGTGTGACGAACGTAGCCCAGGAGTCTGGTATTGATCACAGCTTTATTTCAGGAACACGGGGAGTGGTCCGAACCACAGACACTGCCGTTGGCCGACCGGTGTGGCCAAGCGGTTCTAGACGCTTCAGTCTGGAACCGCGCGACCGCTACGGTCGCAGGTTCGAATCCTGACTCGGGCATGGATGTGTGTGATGTCCTTAGGTTAGTTAGATTTAAGTAGTTCTAAGTTCTAGGGGACTGATGACTTCAGATGTTAAGTCCCATAGTGCTCAGAGCCATTTAAACCATTTTTTACACAGTTGTTGATCAAGTTCAATTACAGTAGTAGATGACTGCTACAGTGCAACAGGCAGGAAGGAACCCACATCACAACAACTGCAACCACATTCAACAGGACTGAAAGGCACACAGTCTCACACTCAATAGTGGCATGGTGATTGCTTAGATGTGCTGTCTTTGCCCCACGACAATACGTGGTGTTCTGTTGACACCCACCCATCAGTGGTACAGTTTGTGATAGTGCCAGGAGCATAGGGATTGGATCAACGAGGAGTGGTGTCGCATGCTCGTATCAGACGGGAGCAAACTAAGTCTGAAGTGATTCTCGAAGTACTTCCATATGGTGAGAGGTGAGGACACGAATGCACCCAGGAACTGTGTTGGCATAAGCTGTCACCAGCACACTGGTCACCAAAGATGTAGCGCCAAGATTGATATTAGGCGCTGGATCAAGCACGCCTATCGCGAGAGAGGCCAGAGACACGCCAACAAGCAACATTCCGCCAACGCCCTCTCGACAGCTTGTATGTAGACAACCACCGCTGACCAGAGGCCCTCACTAGACTCACACTCCAGTTTGGCAACTGTTAGCTTAATCGCAGAGCGGGCTCAGATCACATTGCAGGTTACAACAGTACATAGCGACCAGATTTGTAACAATAGCAAGATTACCAGTGCTGCCTGCAAGAGAATTATTACTGATGAACTTTTAACATCGACTCTATTCAAGATAAGTAGCGGCTCCATGTAAGTAAATAACCGTAGTAAACTAAGTGCGCGTTTCTGTTGTAGAAAGAAAATACCGGCCACCCATAACAACATCCTCTCCCTTGCCTCCTTGGTAAAAGACTCTACAGTGGTGACGAGGATGTTTCAGGAACAGAGGAACAGCGCCCAATGTGATCAGTTTGGTGGTCGAAGCGTTCGATGCTGGGAGGCATGGTGTTGCATGGACACACTGACCTCCGAATCTTTGAATACGGTCACCGGTCATTATAATTGCGACGCTGTGACGCTGTACTCTTTTCCATGTGCATCTTATCAGGGTTGCATTTTGCTCTGCCGTTTGAAGTTGTGTACCTCATTTCGAAAGAACAAAACCCTTACAAGATCACTTTGTTGTCCATCCATCACACTGGCTCTTTGTCTATTAAGATCGCTTTTTGTCAGGAGCTCTTAGAGGTATCAAGTTGAAACTTACGTCGCAAATTGAGGACTACGGTCTCTTGGCAATGTAAAAAATTTAACAAAACTAGACATGATTGTCTTACTAGGATAGCCGCGATCGTTCTTTGAATAAAAATATGGCATTTCAGTCTTTGATCGCTATTTTTTTTTATTTTCAATAACCGGTTTCAGGCTAGCTGCCTCTCTTCAGATCATATATTGCAGTTACGGAGTAACCTGTCAGTATTAACTCACAGGTTACTCTGTAACTGCAATATATGATCTGAAGATGGGACTGAAATGCCATAGATTTATTTAAAAAATTTAAGTTGCTAACAGAATGGAATGAAAAGATACGACGATCTTTATCACATAACTACATACTCGCAATCTTTCACCGTAACCCATAGATGAAATATCTATACACATAATTGAATTTGTACGGAAACTGAGAGCCCGATTCCTAATCGCACTTGTTGGTTTTCATGAGTGACACTACGCGACCGCATCGAAGCTTTTGGAACGAGAGGATATTCGGCGAATAGACTGGACTGCCCGTTGTCCCGACTTAAATCCCAACGAACACGCCTGGGATGCCTTAGGCAGACTATTGCATCACATCCACCTGCCAATCAATATCCACCATTTCTCAATCGCACCTGCGCAGGAATGAGACTTCCTGCCACAAGATCTCCCTACCAACGTTGTGGCCAAATGAGAGCACTTTGAAGAGAATGCACTGTCGTCTGTGGTGTTCCGCTTTCTGTAATATCCAAGGGACCATCAAAAATCGCGGTAACTTCAGTGTAATTATTGTCTTTGAATAAAAATGTCATTTCTATTCATTCAATTCTTTCAGTTTAATTGTACTGTATTGAACTGGGGACCTAGAAACGACGGAGATGCTTCATCCCCGCCGTAGCCTTCAGTGATTCACAACCCCACAATAGGTTAGCAGTCCACCCACCTTACCGCTATCCCACACCTTCTTTCAAACGTGGATTCACTTAAGTGTTTACTATCACTGCGCTGTTTGCATGTACAAATGTTGTAGTACATTTACATTTTCTCTCTTCCACCACTTGTTAGCAATGGAAGCCTACTACTCCACAGGTGAAATGGCGGACATTATATTATGCTATAATTTATCAAATAGGCGTAGCCTCCGAGCCTGTGCCCTCTACGCTGAAAACTATCCACAGCGCAGAGTGTCCTCTGATAAGCTGTTGGACAGGCTTTTCCAGCTCCTGAGGGGCACAGGTACCCTAGCACCTGGGAAGAGAGAGAGAGGGAGGCCTGACATGGTGGAGCGTCTGCTACGTTCAGTGGAAGAAACTCTTGGTACCAGTCTACGACGATTAACTCCAGCAGAAGGCGTATCTCACCCTCTTATCTGGGAAGGTACTTCATGAACAATTGCTGATCCATACCATCTACAGCACGTGCAGGCCCCTAGGTCACAAGATCATCAGGGCAGACGGCGGTTTTGTCCATGGCTGTTGCAGAAATGTTCCGCTGATCCACTGTTCACATCCAAGATTTTATTTACCGATAAGGCAGGTTCACAAGAGATGGTGTTGTGAATTTCCGTAACTAGCTTGTTTAGGGAGGTGTAAACCCCAAGCAAGTCAGGAAAGCGTGCATCAACACCGATTCTCAATCAACGTATGGGCAGGCGTACTTCGTGACAGACCAATACGGCCCTACGTGCTAATGCTACGCATTATCTGGAGGCTGGGCCATTGCAGCAACGAATACGAATGTAGTTCATTCATGATGGCGCACCAACACACTTTCGTCACAATGTGCGCGAACATCTGACGCAGACATTCAGTACTGCTGACTGGTCGGGTTGATGGGGATTGGTGTGCGGGGGGGGGGGGGGGGGGGGGGGAGGTTGAGGGTGGCACACCTTGGCCTACTCTTTGTACAGATGTTAATCCCCTAGACTTTTGGTTACAGGTACCGCTACGGGGTCGCATCTTCAATGCGTGCCAGCAGATACAACAACCAGGTATGCTTCAAAAGGTGCGTAATACCTTACGACAGAGGGTAAACGGGCGCACTGTCATGAATGCACGCCACGTTGAACACCTTCTCTAAACACGTGTTTATCGCAGAAAGTATGCATCTCCGGAACCATGTTTGTTGGATTATTTTTCTTGCTTCTATGAGTACTACCACCTCTTCACTTTGTTTGATACCCTGAACAGCAACTCGTTGACGTAGCGCAAAGCTTTAGGAAGGAGGTAAAAGTATTAAAGAAATTCTGCTGCTACAAATAGAAACAAACAGAAAATTGGAAAAATAAAAGTGACATATATTAGTAAAAGTTGAGCTCGTTTAGAAGCGCAGACAACTCTCTGAGGAAAGTCGTTATCTTGTAGAACGATTTTAGTCATCATTTTATCTTTTATTCACTAATGCCTGAGAAACTCGGCATCGTCTGGGTATTCATTTTGCCAATTTTCTGTTAGGAACGAAAACAAGAAATGAACTGTGCTTGTAATGCAATATCGAAAAAAAAAAAAAATCATTCCCGTGAATTCGTGAAAACACATTTGAAATTTTGTATCACACTCGGTGTGAGATGATCACCGCGCGTGGTAGCTGCGCGGTCCAAGGCGTCTTGTCACGGTCCGCGAGGCTCCCCCCGTCGGAGGTTCGAGTCCTCCCTCGGGCGTTGGTGTGTGTGTTGTCCTTAGCGTAAGTTAGTCTAAGTTACATTAAGTTGTATATAAGCTTAGGGGCCGATGACCTCAGCAGTTTGGTCCCATAACACCTTACAATTCTCAGATGATCCCGGACAGTTCCTGCAAATTGGACGCAGCTGCTTCGCGTCTTTACCGAAAGATTTCGTAAACAAATGGTTCAAATAGCTCTGAGCACTAATGGACTTAACAGCACAGGTCATCAGTCCCCTAGAACTTAGAATTACTTACACCTAACTAACCTAAGGGGATCACACACATCCATTCCCTAGGCAGGATTGAAGCCTGCGACCGTAGCGGTCGCGCGGTTCGAGACTGAAGTGCCTAGAGCCGCTCGGCTTTTGTAAACACCTCTACGGAAACCCCTCTACATAGCTCCAAAGAAGGCTTTTGTTTTCGTCTACAGCCCGTTTGCGTTTCGTTGTTGAAAGCTGTCAAAAGCGTTGCCAGCTGTCAGGGATTTCATTAAGTTGACTCGACTGTGGGACTGTCTTAGTAACAAATAACGTATTAAAACTTATGCATGATCTGTATTTTTTTAATACATCTCTATGTATATACTGCCATATCTCTTGAACTGTGTTGTACAATGATATACTTGTGTAGGTACATTCAGCGGTATATGTGGATACTGCCCGAGAAATATGTTTCGAATACAGTTAGCATCAAACAAGTAATAATTTTAAACTGTATACATGCTGCGGCGGTTTTCCACGCATTTCAATGTTTACAACGTCAAATCTGCTTATCTATATCTTATGTATTGACAATTTTGTAGGTAGATTCAATAGCATTGTCGATACCGTCTGCAAAATGTGTTGCGAATAGCGTCTGTAGCAAGGAAGTTATCAATTTAAACGTCATTCACAATGCAGCAGTTTTTTCAAGCACCTCAGTGTTCATGACATCATATCTCCTGAACTATGTTTGCAACCATGATATAATGTTGCAGGTGTCTTTAGCGTCGTATGTGGACACTATCTGCGAAATTTATTGGGAACAGAGTTAGTAGCAGAGAAGTAATAAATTTAAACGTGATGCATTATGCAGCAGTTTTTCATGCATATAATTGTTTATGATGTCATGTGTCATTACCTATGATAGGAAGGTGGGTCTTACCTCCTCAGCGATTGTCACTTAACATTAAGGGATATATATATACCAAGTCTGATTGAAATCGGTCAAGTGGTTTAGGAGAATATGTGATATGTGCATACAGACACATATACATAGAGAAATACATTTTTATAATATATATGGAATTTTCTAAGGTACGTTCTCAATAGAAATATAGTAACCTTTATAGCAACGCCACTATGACCTATTTAGCTGAAGGCATACGTAAATAAGTTCTTCCATGGCTCTATTCTATACCTAAAATGTGATAACCACAAATGACACGTAACTAGTTACGTGTAAATACTGCATTTTCCGGTACTCACTGCTTGCTGAATGTTCTTACAGCTCGCAAACTAATCCCGTAAGAAGGAGAGTTAAATTATGCGCTACATTCTCAGAAAAATGAAATGAAATGACGATCCTATTTAAGGGTTGTTCGGCGGCCCAGAGAAAATCTTTGTAACGCCACTTGGGCAACTTAGCTGTCAATGAAAACGCGGTGAAATTATTAGGACAACACGATCATCCCCTCCCGACCGAAGGAAATCTCTGACGCGTTCGGTGACAGAACCACTGCCCCTGTAATCTATAGGCAATGAAGCTAACGAATACACCACGAGATGCGCGTATGATACTGTAGTTGTATATTACAATGCAAATAAAAGTAAAGCAAACGATGAAACACGGAGTCGTAGCGTTCCTCCCAGCGACAGTAAGGCATCATCTTCCCCCTCCCCATGACCTTCACGACGAATGGCTGGTAACGGCTCTAAAAATTTTCGCATCTACTTTCCAATTGTACACGAGAGTAATACGATGTACCGACTCAGTCGCGGCGTCTCACAGCGATGCGTTTATTAGTTGATTGTTTGACTTGGGGAAGGGGACCAAACAGCGAGGTCATCGATCCCATCGGATTCATGTAGGATGGGTAAGAAAGTCGGCCGTGCCCTTTCAAAGGAACCATCCCCGCATTTGCCTATAGCGACTCAGAGAAATCGAGGAAACCCTTAATCAGGATGGCCGGAAGCGGGTTTGAACCGTCGTCCTCCCGAATGCGAGTCCAGTGCGCCAACCACTGCGCCACCCCCTCGGTGAGCAACTTATGAGAAGCACCTAGCCTTTGAAGTGAAAACTGGATTGACGTTTTTTGTATTACGTGATGGCGCTGATCTCGCAAGCTGGATTAAGTACAAGCGTCATATATACGAAAAACTGTTGTCTAGCAATGAATTTGTTTTTTACAGTCGTTTTCTGTTATAGCATTATTATTATCAACATTTTCGTCTTTCTTGATTTATTTTTTATGGATATATGACACAATTTAGAAATTACACAGTCTTCAGCAATATTGTCTTTATATTAATTATGTTCGCTGTACCAGGGAACTGACCGTCATGGCATATTAACACCTGCATGTTTTTCGATTTTCAAGTGTGTCCTTGCACTGCAGCAAGTTTCATTACAATCAGTCGGTTCAGAGGCTCTGGGCGAACACTGTAGTACAGACTCGCTTCTGAGTAAGAGAAAGCAAAAGAGACGGAGCTACAGTGGAGTCTCAAGAAAAACAGGATGCAAAAATTTTTTGAACAGACGAAGGGACAAATTCAGACGCGATTCGTTTCGTATAGCTCCTCTTTTAAAGACATCTACCACCAACTGGACGCACAAATTTGCAGCGTCAGATTTTCTCATTGTCTCTTACCGCGTAGTGATCAAAGTCGCAAGAACATATCCCTAAATAAACTGCTCGGTCACTGCCATTTATATGACAGATTTGCACGAAATTAACGCATTTCTAAATCGAAATCAAACACTAATACGCCACGATAAAAATTTCCTCAATAATGTAATTTTTTTAATGCTGAATTAGTGTCCTTGTCACAAGTAATATTCCTAAGTCCCTAAGGTGACAAAAGATTTTCTATTACTATTGTTACTGTCCACTAGTAGTAACAGGTGAACAACTCTTGTTTCTAGACCTTCACTACAACCACAAAAAAGAAACGCAAAGTATATCTGTTTAAAAAAGCTGATGAAAATAGTCTTAACGCCTTTTTAAGAGGCAGCCTTCATTCCTTCGGATCTGATCATGTAAATGTAGAAAAAGTGTGGAATGTTTTCAAAGAGGTAGTGTCAACAGCAATTGAGAGATATATACCACATAAATTAATAAGTGATGGTACTGATCCCCCATGGTACACAAAACGGGTCAGAACGTTGTTGCAGAAGCAACGAAAAAAGCATGCCAAATTTAAAAGAACGCAAAATCCCCAAGATTGGCAAAGATTTACAGTAGTTCGAAATATGGCAAGTATTTCAATGCGAGATTCTTTTAATAATTTCCACAACGAAATTCTGTCTCGAAATATGGCAGAAAACCCAAAGAGATTCTGGTCATACATAAAGCACACCAGTGGCAAGTCACAATCAATACCTTCACTGCGCGATAACAACGGTGAAGTCACTGATGACAGTGTCACTAAAGCAGAGTTATTAAACACGTTTTTCCGAAACACCTTCACCAAAGAAGACAAAGTAAATAGTCCTGAATTCCAATCAACAACAACTGCCAATATGAGAAACATAGAAGTAGATATCCTTGTTGTAACAAAGCAGCTTAGATCACTTAATAAAGGCAAGGCCTCCGGTCCAGATTGTATACCAGTCAGGTTCCTCTCCGAGTATGCTGATAAAATAGCTCCATATTTAGCAACTATATACAACCATTCGCTCAGCTGAAGACTGGAAAATTGCTCAAATCACACCGGTACCCAAACAGGGAAGTAGGAGTTACCCGCTGAATTACAGGCCTATATCACTAACGTCGATTTGCAGTAGGGTTTTAGAACATATACTGTATTCGAACATTATGAAGTACCTCGAAGAAAACGATTTATTAGCCGGCCGCCGTGGTCTCGCGGTTCTAGGCGCGCAGTCTGGAACCGTGCGACTGCTACGGTCGCAGGTTCGAATCCTGCCTCGGGCATGGATGTGTGTGATGTCCTTAGGTTAGTTAGGTTTAAGTAGTTCTAAGTTCGAGGGGACTGATCACTACAGCAGTTGAGTCCCATAGTGCTCAGAGCCATTTGAACCAAAACGATTTATTGACATATGGTCAGCACGGATTCAGAAAATATCATTCTTGTGAAACACAACTAGCTCATTATACTGATGAAGTAATAAGTACTATCGACAGGGGATGACAGATTGACTCCATATTTTTAGATTTCCAGAAGGCTTTCGACGCTGTTCCTCATAAGCGTCTTCTAATCAAACTGCGTGCCTACGGAGTATCGCCTCAGTTATGCGACTTGATTCGTGATTTCCTGTCAGAAAGGTCACAGTTCGTAGTAACAGATGGAAAGTCATCGAGTAAAACAGAAGTTATATCCGGCGTCCCCTAAGGAAGTGTTATAGGCCCTCTATTGTCCCTGATCTATATTAACGACATACGAGACAATCTGAGTACCCGCCTAAGATTGTTTGCAGATGATGCTGTCACTTACCGTCTTGTAAAGTCATCAGATGATAAAAACGACTTCCAAATTATTTAGATAAGATATCTGTATGGTGCGAAAAGTGGCAATTGACCCTGAACAAAGAAAATTGCGAAGATATTCGCATGAGTACTAAAAGAAACCAGCTAAATTTCGATAACGCTACAAGTCACACAAATCTGAGGACTGTAAATTCAACGAAATACTTAGGGATTACAATTACAAATAACCTAAATAGGAACGATCACATAGATAATATTGTGGGTAGAGATAACCAAAGACTGCGATTCACTGGCAGAACACTTAGAAGGTGCAACAGGTCTACTAAAGAGAGTGCTTACACCACGGTTGTCCGCCCTATTCTGGAGTACTGCTGTGCGGTGTTGGATCTGCGTCAGGTGGGACCGACGGATGACATCGAAAAAGTACAAAGAAGGGCAGCTCGTTTTGTATCATCGCGAAATAGGGGAGATAGGGTCACAGACATGATACGTGAATTGGAGTGGCAAGCATTAAAAAAAAGGCGTTTTCGTTGCGACGGGATTTTCTCATGAAATTTCAATCACCAGTTTTCACCTCCGATTGCGAAAACATTCTGTTGGCACCCACCGACATAGGGAGAAATAAGACTTTTATCCATTGTGGATGTGGAAATGATCATCACGATCAGGGCTCACACGGAAAAATTTAAGTGCTCGTTTTTCCCGCTTGCCGTTCGAGAGTGGAGCGGTAGGGAGACAGCGTGAAGGTGGTTCATTTAACCCTCTGCCAGGCACTTTACTGTGATTAGCAGAGTAATAATGTAGACGTAGAGTCAGGCTGATTTAGAGTTTGGTAAACTGGCGTAGGGGACAACGTACCTTGCAAGTACTATGAGCAAAGCTTGAGACACATGCAGCACAACTCAAGTAATGAATATTAGTATGACAAAGTGAATAAGAGAAAGAAGTGTCCCCTCCATGTGACTGACGGCTTCACAATAGAGAACAAATATCGTTGGCTGCAGGGTACAGCTCCAGTAGGGTCATTAGGGAAGGTAAATAAACAACAGTAGTGACACGTGTTGTGCGATCGGCGTCACTGGTGGTATGTGCTGGCTTACATGGACGTATGCAGAAACTGGCTCTCGCACGATTCGTTGTCATCACATGCTAAGATTACAACCGGGATTTGTTTTCCTGTTTATCTGTCTCTGGAGGCTTGTTTTGACCGTCTCAACCTACGTGGAAAGTATTTCGTAAGAGGCGTGAAGCTAAACATAGCACGTAAACTCTTTAAAGGGCCAGTCTCATAAGCCGACAATTTCTAGGCGGTGCACACATGTCGAAACTGCAAAGGCGATGAGTTTGCCATCTGCGAAAAGTGCGATATTTTTTAGGCACGTTAGGAATAGCCTACGAGGATATCTTATCTGGCTTCCAATAAGGAAGTTTGATAGTGAATCGCAAGAAAACAAAGATAAAATTTATCAGCACTGACCTCATCATTGTTAACGGACTCATTCAACGTAAGAACACTTGAACTTCGAAAAGGGAGGTGATATCGGCTGTCTCACGACAATGAAAAGTGATGTTTGTGAATTTGTTTGAACAACATTCAGCGGAGAAAATGATGTTTAGCATAGCGAGGCCATCCGTCCCAAATGTATTTATCTTACATGATGTATAGTAAAAACAAATATTAATAAGTTAGGGATAGTTTTGGTAGTAATATACCGTCTCGAGTTGCAATACCTTTTTTTCTCTTCATGTCCAATGCGTTTCGGAACAGTAACTCAAATTTAAAAGACTGTAAGGACGGTTTTCAGCGTTGCACCTATTTCGACTTGTAACCTTCATTTGACAAGAAAATGCGCTGTGAACACTTTCAACATATGCTTGTACACATCAAACAGTAATGTACGTACAGTGTCTTAATTACCATGCCACCTCTTTTGCTTTCGTCCGTTGCATCGATTGTCTCGGCGTTGAGGAACAGGATATACTGACCCCGATTTTCTTTGTCATTGTCCTTAAATCTGTGAGTAGATGGCTGGATGTGTTACAGTCCTGAAGACACGGATATGTATTAGAATTTTTTACGGACCATTACCTACACCGGTAAATTATTGGTTCAAATGAATCAAATGTATTCACGCTGCAGCCGTAGTTCATATCCGTCAGCCAGTTTATAAGTGATTTCGGAAGTCAGATTACACGTTCATTCACTAATACACGAGTGCATAGATTTTTCGTATTTCTGTGAAATGTTTTAGCGGAGAGAAAACAAGACTCCCAAGAAATTACGCAATGAATTTTTGTCCGAATTTTGAAGGGCAAACCAAGAGTGAGAAATGAATAAATGTAAATAAACAGAGTATCAAATCGACGAGCCTGAGGTCAGTTTAGCAAAACAGAGAAAAATTGTTTAATTGGTTGGAAGTATCCAGAGAAATCAAGAAAAACGTAAATAGCGATTTGAGATCCAAACTAAGAGTAAGGTGTAGTATTGCATAAACAGATTAAACTGCTTTAGTGCTCCTACTTGGACAGACGAGTTACTTCATGCGGAAATAATAAAATAAATACCAAATCACAGAGCGAATTGAAACTTCTGTTGTTTCTTGATCTACATGCTCTTAATAATGAAAGAATACCGGTCGATGTTTCAATATATTTCGTGACATCTGAGCAAAACGTGAAAATAAAAACAAAGAAAAAAGTCAAATGTTCTGTGAAATGATTTGCTTTAAAGTACGAGGTAAAACAGATTGGAGAAACATTTGCCAGTTCTTCATATGGCAAGACTATCTAAGGCCACAGAACAACAGAGCGCACGGTCTACTTAACACACCAGAGAAATAAATATCCTCTAGTACTCTTCAAAATTCGAATGTTAGCATTTAAGTTTAAATTCTCAATCGGCACCTCATTTGTTTACATAGTATCGAACGCCAAATGTTTCTCCAGTCTGTTTTATTTCTCAGATTTAGACAAAACAGTTCACGAGGTATTTAATCGTTTTTCTATGAAAAATTTTTGTAATCATATCTTTGTAGGAATTAACCTGTGTTTACAAGAAGCCACGGTCTGACAATGTCTATTTTCATCGAACTAGCACGATACCTAGACACACGTATTATTTAATTCGATCACTGTAGTGCAGATGCGGAGCAACGATACTTGGGATTCGAACACGCATCCTCTGCCTACGAAGTAGTAACACTGCCATTGGACATCTTAGGTAGGCCACTCCTGAACGTTGTTAGCTAAAACAGGTAGTCCACCAAATTTACGATCGATTTGTTGGGGAGTACGGTCGATCGATTTGTTGGGGAGTACGGTCGACTGTCAAAGTTCACGAGCTCGTGGCACGAGAGATTCGCCCCCTCACTCCAGAGGTGAAGAATCGATCCCCCGCAGAGCGCGCGTACCTTTGCCGGTGACGCCGACGCGCACGCTGTAGGTGATGTCGGAGAAGCCTATGTCGATGGATTTGTTGCGCGGCAGGTGGACCAGGACGGCGCGGTGCGTCTTCATGGTGGTCACGGAGTGTCGGGTCGGCGCGGGGGTCGCGGAAGCAGACGCAGCGCAGCGCAGCGCGGCACGGCACAGTGCGGGCGAGCGGTGCGGAGTGTCGGCTGCCGTCCGGCTCGCTGGGCGATGGAGCACTGGCGGTGGCTGCGGCGGCGCGCCGCTGGCGGGCCTCCCCCACGCGCCGCGCCGTGTCCAAGGTCGCGCCGGCCGCCGAGGCGCCGCAGACGCTACGTAGAGCGGGCGGCCGGGCGCAGGCGCAAAACGCACAGTGGCGGCTGCGGCAGGTAGGCAGCCGCGCGCGCCAAAGTCGGCGGGACGCGACACAGTCGAGGAACAGGGTTGGGGGAATAACTGCAAATAATCGATTAATTCTACTTTTGACGGCAACCGATTAGAAGCATACCGGTGTTGTTACGGTATACTGATAATTTTTACTTATGGACCGTCTGACAGCAACGGAATAAAACACTATTTTAGTGCGCCTCTATTTTCTGCAAGGCATCATCAGTGGCCTGGAATATGTACATATGTTACCTATTTAATTTACATTCTTGTCACTGTGCCTATAGGTTACAAACAGTTCTGGTGGTTGGTATTTCCTATTAAGTAGTAATGTTTTAAATTGTACTTACAGTTTGCGTGAACAGTTTCTTGTGTTACGCTCCTCTTGCATTTTTGGTGTTGTTCTTCTTCTTAGGAATGAACTGAACTTTTGTTTCAATGCAATATTTTGGTTTCTGTTGCCGACTCTCAAATGATTTTGCCAAAGATCGAATGTTATTGCCAAACTTTCGAGTGTAATTATTGAATTATCTGTGATCTAGAATGAAACATCCCCCAGGCTGTGGCTAAGCCATGTCTCCGCAATATCCTTACTTTTAGGAGTGCTAGTTCTGCAAGGTTCGCAGGAGAGCTTCTGTAAAGTTTGGAAGGTAGGAGACGAGATACTGGCAGAAGTAAAGCTGTGAGGACCGGGCGTGAGTCGTGCTTCGGTAGCTCAGATGGCCGCCGGCACGGTAGCTCAGCGTGTTCGGTCAGAGGGTTAGCTGCCCTCTGTAATAAAAAAAAAACTGAGTAAATGGATCAATAACGAACTTCAATAGGCGTCAGGTAACGTCCGCCACGAACAATAGCGAACAAAATGAGATTACAAAAAAAAAAAAAGATGGTAGAGCACTTTCCCGCGAAAAGCAAAGGTCCCGAGTTCGAGTCTCGGTCGGGCACACAGTTTTAATCTGCCAGGAAGTTTCATATCTGTGATCTGTTTGTGTATGTGTGTGTGTGTGTGTGTGTGTGTGTGTGTGTGTGTGTGTGTGTCTGTTTTGGTGTGATATAATTATTTTGTACTGTGTGCGTGTGTGTGTGTGTGTGTGTGTGTGTTACGATGTTGTTGTTATCTTTTTTTTCTTGTGCGTGTGTGTATTTTGGTGCCGTATAATGGTTTTTTTGGGCTGTGTGTGATGTGTGTGTGTGTGTGTGTGTGTGTCCAGATGGTGTGGGGAAGAGTTTTTATGGTTTTTTTTTTGTTTTACGTTATCATTTCCTTTATAAAGTGTAGTAGGCAGCCTGTGCCGATGTGTGTTTGTTCATTTATCACATGTTTGTTTTCTGCTATGGCTTTCTGGATGTGGAAGTTTTGTTGTGTTTGTCATGTTTGCTTATTATCATTATTTTCATTTCTTGTTCCATGTTTGTAGGATGATGGTTATGGTGTTTTAAATGCTCTGCAAATGTGGAATGGTTTGTTTCATACTTCCAACATCTGGTATGTTCTTTGTATCGTGTTTCAAAAATCCTGCATGTTATGCCTATGTATACTGCATCACAACTTTGACATTCAAGTTTATATATTCCTGATTGTTGGAATTTGTTCCTCTTGGTAGCTGGCTGGCTTAGGTGTGATTGGAGGGTTTGCCCAGGCTTGTATGCTACTCTGAAGCCCTGTCTCTTTAGGATGTTTGCAACTCTGTTTGTTAGTTTATGTGTGTTGGTCATGGTGTACCATCTGGTTCTTTTCTGTGTGGTGTTGTCATTGTGTGTTTGTTGAGTGTGTTTGTAAGTTTTCAGCTTGTGAGTTCTCTTGTATTCTAGAAATGTTGTGTTTGTTTTGTATTTATGTTTTTATTTTTTGATTGAGCCTGGGTACCACATGTGTGTCATACCCGTTTTTCCTAGCTATTTGTATGATTGTACTTATTTCTTGTTCATAGTTTCTCTTGCTGAGTGGGATTCTGTTTAATCTATGTAACATGTTTCTTAGTGCTGCAAGTTTCTGGCTGTGGGGGTGGTTGGATGTGGAATGTACGAGGGATGGTCAAAAAGTAATGCCTCCCATTTTTTTTCTACTTACAAAAATTAAGTTAAGTGAAAGATTTGAATTTGGCGCCATTCCTCAAACCTTCTTCTGCAATCCACTGCAGTAGTAACTTTCTGTGTCAACAGGTGGCAGCACAGCAGAAGTTTGTAAGATGGCCGACATCGATGTTCGTTTGAGACGGCGTTGTGTGATTGAATTCTTGAATGCAGAAGGTGAAACGCCCATACGCATTCATGAAAGACTGAAGAAGGTGTATGGTGTTGTGACAGTGGATGTCAGCACTGTTAGACGATGGGTTCGTCGTTGTAAGGAAGCTGAAGGGCAAACACCGTTGACTGACGAAAAGCGGAGCGTCAGGCCGGTGAGTGCAGTGACTCCACACATCATTCAGCCAGTTGATGACATCATTCGTGGTGACCGTCGGGTGATTGCAGATGAAGTGTGTCGCATTATTTCTCTTAGTAAAGGCAGTGTGATCACGATTATTAAACAATTGGGGTACTCAAAAGTTTGTGCACGGTGGGTTCCAAGAATGTTAACCGATCAGAATAAAGAGGCAAGGAAAACAATAGCCTCCCAACACTTGCAGCGCTTCCATTTGGAGGGAGATGAGTTTCTGAAAAAAATTGTGACCGGGGACGAAACATGGGTGCATTTTTTTGAACCAGAATCAAAGAGGCAGTCAATGGAGTGGCGTCACACAAGCTCGCCGAGGAAGAAAAAATTCAAAACTGTGCGATCGGCAGGGAAAGTTATGGCAACAGTTTTCTGGGATACAGAGGGTGTGATTCTGGTTGATTTTTTGGAGCAGGGATGCACAATAAATTCTGTTCAATACGTCACAACCCTCAAAAAACTTAAAGCACGTCTTCAGCGAGTTCGCCAAACAAAATCAATGGCAGATGTTCTTCTTTTGCATGACAATGCAAGACCACACACCAGTCGTCACACCTCTGACGAGATTGTCAAAATTGAATAGGAAGTTTTGCCTCATCCCCCATACAGCCCTGACCTGGCACCATCAGACTTCCATCTGTTCGGGCCACTAAAAGAAGCTCATCGTGGGATTCATTTTGAAGATGAGGAGGCCGTCAAAACATCCGTGCGTCAATGGCTTAGGAAGCAGAGCTGTGATTTTTACCGTGCTGGGATACATGCCCTTGTTCAAAGATGGACCAAAACTGTAGAGATGGGCGGAGATTACATTGAAAAATGACAAAATGATCCTCAATGTTGTGGTTTTCAACCTATGTAATTGCATTTATATTTCCTGACAATTAAACATAGAAAAAAAAAGTAGGAGGCATTATTTTTTGACTGACCCTCGTATTATTGTGTTTGTGGCTGTTGGTTTTCTAAAGATGTGAAATGTATGTTTGCCATTTTCTTTTTTTATTGTAATGTCAAAAAAATATTTTATTTTCTTTTTCTTTTTCAAGTGAGAATTTTATGTTCTGATGAGCATTGTTTATTTCCGAATGGAGTTCATGTATTTTTTCACTTGGCTCATCTACCAGACAAATAATGTCATCCACGTATCTGTACCAACATATGATTATCAATATACCATAATATTACACGCAACTGAGGAAGACAGGACTACAAAAGTTGAAGATACCGGTATTGCTTCCAGTATCCTATAATCGAATAAGGGAATGATTAAATGTTTCAGTTTGTGAGAGGTACACTTGTACGTGGAGCCCGCTTTTGTAATATAATTCATGAAAAATGACTTGAAACGATTATCATATGCTGTGACACCACTAAACCAAGGTGTTGCCAGACTGTCAGAATGGATTGGAAGTAGGGAAGCGCGGAGCGCAGTAGCAGTTACTGTTGCACTCTGTTATATATAGGATGTAAGAATTTAAAGCTAAAAGCTAGATGGGAGAATTTAGTTGTTGGTCTATGGACGCAGCATAATACTGTCTTTATAGAATTAAGTGTTGAATGATACTGTTGTTGTTGTTGATGTTGTTGTTGTGGTCTTCAGTCCAGACACTGGTTTGATGCAGCTCTCCATGCTAGTCTACTCTGTGCAAGCTTCTTCATCTCCCCGTACCTACTGCAACCTACATCCTTCTGAATCTATTTAGTGTATTCTTCTCTTGGTCACCCTCTACGGTTTTTACCCTCCGCGCTCCCCCCCAATACTAAATTGGTGATCCCTTGAGGCCTCAGAATATGTTCTATCAATCGATCCCTTCTTCTAGTCAAGTTGTGCAAAAAATTTCTCTTTTCTCCAATTCTATTCAACACCTCCTCATTAGTTATGTGATCTACCCATCTAACCTTCAGCATTCTTCTGTAGTGCCACATTTCGAAAGCTTCTATTCTCTTCTTGTGCAAACTTTTTATCGTCCATGTTTCACTTCCATACATGTCTACACTCCATGCAAATACTTTCAGAAACGACTTCCTGACATTTAAATCTATACTCAATGTTAACAAATTTCTCTTCTTCAGAAACGTTTTGCTTGTCACTGCTAGTCTACATTTTATATCCTCTCTACTTCGACCACAATCAGTTATTTTGCTCCCCAAATAGCAAAACTCCTTTACTACTTTAAGTGTCTCATTTCCTAATCTAATTCCCTCAGCATCACCCGACTTAATTCGACTACATTCCATTATCCTCGTTTTGCTTTTGTTGATGTTCAACATATATCTTCCTTTCAAGACACTGTCCATTCCGTTAATCTGCTCTGCCAGGTTCTTTGCTGTCTCTGACAGAATTACAATGTCATCGGCGAACCTCAAAAGTTTAATTTCTTCTCCATGGATTTTAATTCCTACTCCGAATTTTTCTTTTACTTTCTTTTGCTTCCTTTACTGGTTGCTCAATATACATATTGAATAACATGACACGGTAACTCAAAATTAAAGCAACTGGAACAAATTTGAAGTTAATGAAATTTGGTATATTTAGATTTAAATATGCAGCAACGCAATGTGGAATCACTAATTTTTACAGTGCTCACCCTTGAATGTAGGAACCAAGTACTTCCCATCAGATTTAATGTGTAGGAAGATGAGGTGTACCCGATTTGTAATATTTTGTGTGTTTGGTAATCCTGATAGAGAGAAGTTACATTTTGGGATCTACTTTGTCAGACGATGTCAGAATTTTTGTCATGTAAAAATCCAAGTGGTTTTAAATACGACAGTAAGTGAGAACTGTAGAGCAGCTGAGAAGTTCAGTAATTTTGAAGTTAATGTAAAATGTTTCATATCCCATTTTATGAAGGAGAAACTTTATTTTGAATACAATTTTCAAACTGAAGCACTTGGTCTAAGGACATCCCATGTCGTGTTTCTTTGAACTCAATGAATATTTTTATAGGAAATCATTTTTCAGTCAGAATCAGGAAAATATTAATGTGCCACAATCAGAAAAGTATTAACGTTTGTAACAGTTTCAATGCTGGCAGCATTGCACATCACAGAGGTAGTATGGAGTAATTTCACTGAATATTTGCAAGGTTATTAATTTATCAACCAATCTACAGATATTATTTGTTGAAGTTATTTTATTTGTGGCATTGCACTTTGCTGTGCCAAGATTGAATATTTTCTATGCCTTCTGTAGAGAGAACAAAATACCAAGATTACGTTCGTTGCAACTCTAGATCTAAAAAAAAAAATATTTCATTGTTTATTTTCATGGCAAATTTTATCAGTTTATTGCACAGGACCATAGAACTCGGTGTTTACGAGATACGAGAGTGGGTAAATGTAACAGGGATTGATTTCATTATTAACACTGCTTATGGGTTTTCTAGTTTAGGCTGAAGCACACCTTCTGCTAAACAACACATCACACAGTAAATTTGAGTAACACAAAAATTACGCACTTTATATTCTTTGGAAAACAAAATTCAAATTTTTTTAAAAGAACGTTTCAAGTTTCTAGTTTTATTTATTTATTTTAAAGCCTGTTGAGTATTGACTTGCTGTCTATCGCTTGATTATGGAAAGGGATCTGGCAGTCCCCTAGCACAGAAAAGGGCTCAAACTGGACCTCCCATTTTGTTTTTGATTTTAAAAAAATCAGAAAGCAGTAATAAAATCTTGTTTCAAAAGCATATAATATTTACATTTACCTTTACATTTTATCTTAGATGATATAATGGAAAGCAATTGTGATAAAAAGTATTTTAAAAAATGTTACACGTTCCGAGTTTGAAAAATATTTGCCAAAATTATGAAAATATCACCAAACAAAATTAGCAAAATCAGAAAAATAATATAGTTCCAGCACAGGCATACAACAGTCTAAAAGAGGGGAAAAAACGTCAAATTTAAAGCTAGTTGTAGGACCATACCCATAACGCTCCAAAGTTCTCCACTGGGGAGAAATCCGGTGACTTTGCTGGCCAAGGTAGTAGTAGTAGTAGTAGTAGTTTTATTCATCCGTAGATCTCTTTTTACCAGGATATAGGACATGTCAAAGTATTTACAAGCTTAGATCAATTTACAGTAAGCTAATTCGTATACACATATATTTACAGACTTCTAGTTACAGACAATCATTATATTTTACTCCTGGTATACAATAATTTATTTACAAATAACTCATTAAATAATGTAATGCCACACTATTCACTCATATTTCACTATCAGTCACTGCACACACTATACACACATTGTTTCATAACACTTCACTCACTACATACACACACACACACACACACACACACACACACACACACACACACACACACACACACACACAGGTGATCCTTGGGCCATTTTCTGTACTGCAAGTTCCCATTTGCTATCCTGAAAAACTGAGTCAGCATCCCTTCATAATGAGTGAGATGTCGAGCTCAGAAAGAGGAAGAGGTGTTAGTATTGTGCTATGCATAGCTTGAGGGGATAGTGTCTCTAGAAAGGAAAAAAGAAGAAAAATAATAAAGTGAAGGTGTTATGTGGAATATTGGATGTTTTATAATCATTATTATTATTATTATTTGTTTGTATAACATTTTTTTATCAAACCCCTACTCTGCTTTATCTAAGTAATCCTTCAATGTATAAAATGTATTGCATAACAGGTACTTTTTAGCTGCCTTCTTAAATAAGTGTATTTTTGAAATTTCTTTAATCTCTTTTGGTAATTTATTGTACAGTTTTATTCCTTGGTAGAAAATGCTGTTTTGAGTTTTATGTTTATTTTTTCTTGGTAAATGTAAGTTGAGTCTATCTCTTGTTGCATGGTCATGGACAGAGCAGTTTGTGCAGTAATTGCCAATGTTACTTTTGATGTGTACAACTGACTGGTAAATGTGTTCACATGGAGCAGTTAAAATTCCCAGTGTTTTAAACAGATCTTTACAATGAGCTCGACTACTATTTCTGGTTATTATTCTTATGGCTCTTTTCTGGAGTTTGAAAATTGTGTTCATATTTTGTGGATTTGTTCCCCAAAAAAGAATGCCATAGCTAAGAATTGAGTGTACATATGAATAATATGTAACTAAAAGACACTGCATGTTACACACAGGTATGGTTTGGAAAGCATGAAACACACTCAGTAGAAAATCTCGGCGTGTGCGGGCGGGCATAATCTTGATGAAAAGTGAAGCCCTGTACAGACGGAGACGTTTTTTGCGCCATGGCTAGTGTAGCGAGTAAATTGCTTCGTGTGAACAGTTACCTTGGGTGCCATCTCGTGGCGTCCCACCGCATTGTTAGTAAATTGCATGCAACCGAACAAAGCTATATTCCCCGCCGTGTGGCTGCCATTTGAGCGCGTACGGCTGTTTGTTTTTCCTGTCAGTAGTGCACTTTGTGATAAAGGAGTGGTGTAAGGAAGCTATAGAAATTCTTATTGAGCCAAACAGACACGAAACATGTCTTTATGAAACAAAATCACCCACGTACCATAACAAACACGCCAGGATATACTCACTCGACAAAGGAATTTATTTATCGAAGGACGTTAGGTTTTGTCACATGCTGAAATTATAGCGAAGTTTACGCTCGACGTTTGTGTCAGAACTTAATTTTTATTTCTTTACGTACTACACAAATAAGTAATAAAAATGGGGTTCCTATTTTTAAAAAACGCAGTTGATATCCGTTCTTTGTAGTTTTTTCGTTTGGTGCTTATTTCGTGGGATGTTTGGCACGGTCACTATCAGTGGACCACCCTGTATTTTGTTATGAGAGACCAGAATATGTCGCGTTCCACCGTTGCTGCTTTAGAGGTAATATATTTCAATTTGTTTTTTGCACAGTTTTGAGCAGGGTCAGAGTATTCAGTACCTCAGGGACTGAACGTATTTTGCAGTGACTGTATTTCTTTACTGGGACTGGGAGATGCATTGCTCAATCAGTTCATATAAAGCTGGGTCTGGTTATTGTACCGCTGCTATTTAATGCAAGAAATTTGTTCTTCTGGTAAACAGACGCGTAGTGTGGGTTGCCTTGGGTATAGAACATTTGTGGCAGTCTTGTTTATGAATGGAGTCTTAAGTATTTAAGGAGGTGCATTCTCAGAATCATTTATGTGGGTACTAGTTGGCGCATTCAGCTAATTCAGTTATACATTCAACTGACCTATGTCACTGGACTCAACTGTTTCAAATTGTGTCATCATTAATATTATTATTTATTGTGTCAAAGAATGAATTAACGATTTCTGATACTGGTGATCTTGTGATTTTAAAATGTTTGCCGTAGTCAGAACAGAAGTTGTTCCAAGAAACGTCACACCCACTTCCTCCTAGCCCTTCCACTCACTAGTTCTGTTACAATTTGATTCGTCTTGTTTACTCTGGTTTCGCAACAGCTTTGGGACAGTTTCGCAGAAGAGCTTCTGTGACATTTGGAAGATAGGAGACGAGGTATTGGCAGAATTGAAGCTGTGAGGGCGGGTCGTGAGTCGTGCTTGCGTAGCTCAGTGGTAGAGCACTTGCCTGCCCAAGGCAAAGGTCCCGAGTTCTTGTCTCGGTCCTGCACACAGTTTTAATCTGCCAGGAAGTTTCAGTATTCCTGTTATGTTTATAGTCAGGTTTGTCACGATTAGCTGAATGAACGTAAATCATAGTCAGCAGGTGAACTACGTATTATTTTAGAATACAGTGTGAATCACCTAAAACTTGCACCACAGGTATTGGGGAAATGGAAAGAGTTATTTATGTGGGGGTTTCACAGAATTTATTGGGAGCTAGGGCCTCGTATTGTCGGCCAATCAAATTATAAAATGTATTTTTGTGCAAACATATATTTTTTAGATTTAACAATACCTATTCACATTAAAAAACTAAAACTAGGGTAAATTGTAATATCAGTGCTGTTTGTTGCAGGCTTCTACTGCAAGTCGTTTACGAGACATTGTATTTAGAAAAGTTGTCACACCGACACTTGTTTGTGCTATTCAACCTGCCTAGTTGCTAGGCACGATGCTGTTGTTATATTTGCTTAAGATGCGTCTATACCTGTGTGCGTTGCATCTCGTCGCCATGCGGCAAAGGTTAGCCCAGCACGGAAGTAGAAGCGCCCTGTATAAACACGGGCGTCAATGGAATCACTCGCACGCACATGTTGAGAAAGAGATATTAATCTACCTCTGAGTGCTGCCAACGTCAAGCTGCCCCTAGATGCGAAGTGATACAAAAGGATTGCGCCCGCCAGCAAATAATTTCTGTAAACATTTGCTGAGATGTTTACACTGGAACGAAAGCTTACTCAAGTTTGCTTCTTCAAGTCAGTGGGGCAAGTTTATTTCAAGAACTCGAAGCAAGTACTTGTTACAGAAGTTCATTTTGATCGTGTCTATAGCCTCAGACAACTTCAAGTGTACCTCTTCTTTCCTTAATACTTCTGTGTCCCACTTCTTTGCACACTGATTCTTCCTGGCTGATTTCTTAAACTTCAGACTACTCTACATCATTATCAAATTTTCATATGAATCTATACCTGATCACGGGTATCCCTTACATTCCAATATCTGATTTCGGAGTCTCTGCCCGATTATGATGTAATCTAACTGAACTCTTTCCATATCTCCCAGCCTTTTCCAAGTATACCTCCTCCTCTTGTGATTCTTGAACAGAGTATTCATAATTACTAGATGAAATTTATTACAAATTTAGTTTAATCTTTCTTCCCTCTCATTACTACGATCAAGCCCATATTCTCCCGTAACTCTTTCTCTTACTCCTTCCCGTACAACCACACTCAAATGCTCCACGACTATTAGACTTTCATCTCCCTTTACGCACTGAATTACCCGTTCTATATCTTCGTATACTTTCTCTTCATCTTCGGCTTACGACGTAGGCATGTATACCTCGTGTTCTTTTGCTGTCGATTCTGATGAGAAGAATCCTATCACTGAACTGTTCACCGTAACGCACTCTCTGTCCTACCTTCCTATTCATAACGAATACTACTCTTGTTATACCTGCTTATATTGCTATTGATATTACCCTATAACCATCCGACCAGAAATCTTTGTCTTCTCTCCATTTCACTTAACTCATCCCCACTATATCTAGATTGAGCCTTGGCATTTCTCTATATGATTTTGCAGCTTCTCTACCAAGTTCAAACTTCTGACATTCCACGACCTGACTCGAAGAATGTTATCCTTTACTTGCTTATTCAATCTTTTTCTCAGGGTCACCTCCCCCTTAGCAGCCCCTCCCGGAGAGCGTAATCTTTTGCCAGAGGAAAGGACATAATGACACTTTTTCGAATACAGGCCACTTGTCCTGTGAATACGAATTGTTTGTCTTACTTCACTGGTTTCTATTACCTTCTGCATCTACATCCCGTTCGTCATCGCTGATTCTTCCGCCTTTAGGAGCACTTTTCCACCTCAAAGGTAAGAGACTGCTCTCTGAAATTTTGTCCACTCCTCCACCATAACTGCTAAGACCGTTGGCTGAATGGGCGGTGCTTCCTTATGCCAGAAGTCTTCGGCCGCCACTGTTCAAGATTTTTTTTCAAAAGTTAAGCGGAGACAGGGTTAGAACCCAGGAGCGAGGACTTTTTGTTTACTAATCAAAGTAGCTACCCTTTTTTTAACCCTAGACCACGGCTGCAATTCAGTTATGGATTTATGTGCATGTAATCTTCAAGAATCGATTTTTCCCAATTTTATTGCACTGAAAATTTGTTAGTTATGTTGTTTCTACTATGCCCTGTTTAAAAATTGGATTGAATACTATGTTGCTATTCGGACTGCTGAGAGTTTACCTAATTATTTGATTTAACTAACCGTCTGATTAAACTCTGGATCTGTTTTGATTTTGCTGAGCACGCCTGTAAAATTATACTTTGCTTAATTGTTTCATGTTTAATGTTACTTTTTTTTGAACCTGTTAATTCTACTTTAGTTAAGTTTCTATTTAAACATTGTATTTGATCCTGTTTACTATTTAGATTGCTGAGCCTGCCTGTAAAATTGAATTTTTCTTAACTGTTTCAATTAAATTTTGCTCTAATTAATGTCTAAATATTTGTTCCGATCTTTGACTTTGTCTGTGCAAGCATAAATTGCTTAATTTTTCTTTGCATGCTGCCGTAGCAGAGTCTCCGAAGTCTCAGTAAATAAACGCAAAAAATACATTTTTGGTGTATCCTCTACTTAGGCTTAGTCCTAATCCAGCAGCCCGTGTCTTGCTATACTACCATATCATATTTAGTTATGCTATCGTTAGCTTTGCAGTGGGTTCCTGGATTTTTAAGTCCAAGTTTCTTAACTTACTGGTGGTGACGTAAATTTGAAAGGTATTTCGAATACAATGTATTCCGTGCGTTGAAGCCGTTTAGTAAATTTCGTGCTTTAGTTTTCAACTGACGTTTCTTGTTGTTTCTGGTGAAATATTTCAGTAAAATTTTCATTCAGTGTTTCGGCTTCGTTTAGTGTTCCAGTGGCCGTTTGAATTTTTTGGTTTTAGTTTGTAATTTCGTGAAGTTTCGTTGGTATTGGCATTAGCTGTGGTGTAGTAGTATTAATATAAGTAGTTGCTTTCTTAGTAGGCAGCGAATTTTGAGACCGCTATTGTTAGTTTTTTAAATATTTCTACAGGTTAACTGAACTTTGGTAACGTAGACGTACAGTTTTTGCAGTAACTGTAAAATTTCACCATGAGTGAAAAGTGTGGGCTGCGTCGTAGGTTTGTGAGTAGTGGGTTACGTTGTGGGATTTGTTCAAAGTATTTTCATTGGGGGGGGGGGGGGGGGGGAATGCAGTGGGGAAGCCAGTAGGCATTCTAGCGAGGTCTCCTGGGAATGCAGAATCAGTATTAGAAATAATTTGATAGAGGAACAGGAGCGTAAAATCTGTGACCTTCAGGTGCAGTTACAACGCGCAAAGGAGGAACTAGATAGGTTGAGGAGGGTGGGGAATGGGAAATGGCAGTTGGCAAGAGGGCAGATAGGAGGAGAAGGAGGTATTCAGACAGTTATATTTTGCGTATATGCAGTAGATTTGACCAACTGTCAGAGATGAGTGGAGAGGAGCCTCGTGTAGCTGTAGGTGTAGGGAACGTGTAGCAGTCCTTCGCAATTAGGAGGCCTAGGTCTGTTGTGAAGTCTAACAGAAAGAAGAAGGTTCTGCTGCTAGGTAGTTCTCAACGTAGAGGCGTGGGCCAGCAGTTGCAGGAAGTGTTGGGGACTGAGTACTGGGTCAAGAGCATTGTGAAGTCTAGTGCAGGGTTGGCTCAAGTGACTGACAGCATAGTGGAGTTAAGTAGAAATTTTACGGAGGAGGATCAGGTTGTGATAGTGGGTGGAGCAGGGGACAGTCTTGATAGGGACGGGGAATATGATGTAGGTGGTGACCTGCTAAAGATAGCAACTCAAACTGGTAGCACTAATGTGCATTTCGTGCAACTGTTTAAGCGTCATGATCGGCCTCACTTTAAAGCGGCTGTGGGATCACTCATGGAAAAATTCCTTTAATAGTTCGTGATAGCGCTGCATCTTTTTTAGATTGAAGTCAGCTGATAGGTATACCTGCTTCAAGGAATCCCTCTCACTAAGGCCTCACCTTCTGAGGATGTGAAGTTTCCAAGTAGAGAAGGAATTAGCATATTCCATCACAATATGAGGTATTAGAGATAAAGTTAGTGAACTGCTTATAGATGTTGACTCTAAAATTGGTATATCAGAGCACCACTTAAATAATTTGACAATTCAGAGACTTCTTTTACCAGGATACAGATTAGCTGCTTGTTTGTCAAGGAGTTCCTTGCGGGGTGGGAAAGTGGCTACGTTTGAGTCCATAGACGTATCACGACTGCACTGAACATATATTTGAATGTTGTCCACGGGCAGTTGTATTTACTGAAACTAAACTTCTAATTGTTTTTGTTTTTGATAGGTTCCCTAACTCCGATTTCAGAGCATTTCTGCTCAAGCTAGAGAGAGTTCTTGATTCACTTTGTAGGAAGTACCAGTAATCAGTTACATGTGGTGACTTCAATATTAATTTTGTATATGATGGTGCAAGAAAAAGGATGTTGGTAGAACTCATAAATTCATGTCATCTGATGCAGACTGTTTTTTCCAACTAGGATGGAGGGAATAGTAGCACAGCCACAGTCAATATTTTTATTGGGGCATTCGGTCAGTAAAAGGGTGAACGGCCTTTCAGACAGTGATGCACAAATTGTAACGCTAAAAGGCTTCAGTACTCAAACATATGTCATATTCAGTTACAAACTACGTAGGAAAGTTAATCCAACAGCAATAGAGAGTTTTTTAAACTTTTTGCAGTGAACACATAGTGCGTTGTGGGGCGATCACTCTGTTGTAGAAATAATCCAGAAGCCAAGATCGCTTAAATGCTCTTTACTGGATAACGGGTTTCAACACACTAAAGGCGCCATCATAGGATCTGAATGTAGCTTAACATTTATAAAACATTTGGATATAACGATACATGAGGCAGATCAGATGATATAAAATCACTGTCATAAAAATTAAAAAGCAACTTCTTTTCCATCAGGTATGTAAAACCGAAGTCACAGAACTATTTGGTACATGACCACTGCTCGACTAACAACGATCGGCATAGTGTGATTCCGATCGTTGTTAGATGAGCAGCGGTTATGTACTAAATAGTATTATCTTGTGACTTCGGTTTTACATCACTGATGGAAATGAATGATCTTGAGAGCAATTGTTATTTAGTTTTTTATGACAATGATTTTATATCAGCTGGTCTGCATCGTGTATCGTTATATCCAAATGGTTTATAAATGTTAAGCTACATTCAGATCCGATGATGGCACCTTTAGTGTGTTGAAACCGGTTATCCAGTAAACAGTATTTAAGCGTATCTTGGCTTTTGAATGAGTTTCATAAACCATGTCAAGGAACAAGAGTGGCAGCATGTTTATTGTGTCGATAACATAGATGACAAATATAATGCTTTCCTTAACACACTTCTCATGCTCTTTGAGAGCTGCTTTCCATTAGAACGTTGTAAACGGGGTGCTAACAGTAATGGACAGCCTGGTTGGCTGACTAATAGGACAAGGATATCTTGTAGAACAAAGCGGGAATTATATCAAAATGTTAGAAGTAGTTACACTCAAGCTACAGTAGGCCATTACAAACAGTATTATAAGGTGTTTAAAAATGTTATTAGGAAGGCAAAGAGTATGTGGTATACAAATAGAATAGCTAATTGACAGGATAAAATTAAAACAATATGGTCAGTTGTGAAGGAAGTGTCTGGTCAGCAACACAAGGTCGACTATATTCAGTCAGTTCGCAGCAAACATAATTCTGTTACTGATATATGAGATATATGAACATTTTCTGAGCAGTGCTGGTGAATTAAACAAAAAATTAATTTCTACAGGAAATCGTAAAACGTTTTAGGCAAAATGCCTTTTCGAGATTGATGTCTGAAATACTCATCTGTAATGCAGACAAGAGGGAGATTGAGTCAATAATTAAATCACTGAAGACGAAAGACTCTCACGGTTTGATGGAGTGTCCAGCAGAATATTTAAGTACTGTGCTGCACTTGTTAGCCCTGCATTTAGCCATATTTGTAATTTTTCCTTGAGGAATTGTCAGTTTCCTGGATGATTCAAGTACTCAGTAGTAAAGCCGCTTTATAAAAAGGGAGAAAAGGATAATGTAGATAATTTTAGACCTATTTCTATGCCATAAGTGTTTGCAAAACTTATTGAAAAGGCAGTGTAAGGATAATTGATCATTTTGTATTGCGCGATTTGCTATCAAATGTACAGTTCGGCTTTAGAAGTTATTTAATAACTGAAAATGGAATATTCTCTTTTCTCTGTGAGGTACTGGATGGATTAAACAAAAGGTTTCGAAAGCTTGGCATATGTTTGGTTTAACTAAGGCATTTGACTGCGTTGATCACAAAATATTGCTCCAGAAGTTGGACCATTATGGAATACGGGGAGTAGCTCACAATTGGTTCACCTCTTACTTTAGCAACAGACAGCAAAAGGTCATTATTCAGTGTTGAGAACGGCTGTGATGTGCGATCTGAGTGTAGTACAGTCAATTAGGGGGGGGGGGGGGGTTCCCGGGAATCATTGTTGGGGCCACTCCGTTTCCTTACTTACATAAATGATATGCCCTCTAGCGTTACGGGTAACTCTAAAATATTTCTGTTTGCTGATGACACTACCTTGGTAGTAACGGATGTTATGTGTAACATTGGCATCGGTATCGAATAGTGCAGAACACGACCTAAATTCATGGCTTGTAGAGAATAAACTAACGCTAAATCAGAGCAAGACTCAGTTTTTACAGTTTCTAATACACAATTTAACTAAACCCGACGTTTTAATTTCGCAGAATGGGCATATGATTAGTGAAACTGAACAGTTCAAGTTTCTAGGTGTTCAGGTAGATAGTAAGATGTCGCAGAAAGCCCATGTTAAGGATCTTGGACAAAGACTTAATACTGCCAATTTTACTATTAGAACGGTATCTGAAGTGAGTGATCGTTCGACACGAAAATTAGTCTACTTTGCTTATTTTCATTCGCTTATGTCGTACGGTATTATATTTTGGGGTAGATCTTCCCATTCTAAAAGAATATTTTGGGCTCAGAAACGGGCGGTTCGGGCAATAAGTGGCGTAGGTTCACGAACCTCTTGTCGACCCTTGTTCACGAATCTGGGTATTTTAACATTGGCTTCTCAATATATATATTCCTTACTGTCGTTTCTTCTTCACAATATTAACTTATTCCCAAGAATAAGCACCTTTCACTTGGTTAATACTCCGCAGAAATCAAACGTGCAGTCCGCAGCTCGTGGTCGTGCGGTAGCGTTCTCGCTTCCCACGCCAGAGTTCCCGGGTTCGATTCCCGGCGGGGTCAGGGATTTTCTCTGCCTGGTGATGACTGGGTGTTGTGTGCTGTCCTTAGGTTAGTTAGGTTTAAGTACTTCTAAGTTCTAGGGGACTGATGACCATAGATGTTAAGTCCCGAAGTGCTCAGAGCCATTTGAACCATTTTCATACGTGCTTTTGGATCGGACTTCCTTAACTTTTGTGCAGAAAGGTGTGCAGTATAGTGCTGCATCCATTTTCAATAAGCTACCGCTCGAATCCAAAAATCTTTCCAGTAATCCACGCACTTTCAAATCGAAAGTGAAGAGTTTCCTGGTGGGTGACTCCTTCTATGCTGTCGAGGAGTTCCGCGAAAAATTAAACTGATTCTTGTTGTGTTGTTGATTGCGTTTACTTAAACTTATGGATTGTCTTTTTTCGGGTTCGTAAACATTTATTTTTATCTGTTATTACTTTTTTGTTATAATTTCATGTACTGACACGTTCCATGACGGAGATTTGCTCCTACGGAACTTGACGTGTAAATAAATAAATAAATAACACGTTTCTTGTAGTAGCCATTTTCGCAGCAGCTGTATATAAATTGAAGTTGTTTCAAAGAACATGCCTTTTTTGCATGCTGCATATCGAAATTTTTATTTTTATTTATGCACTCAGACGCGTTTAGCCTTTTTTTACAAGTCATCTTCAGTAGGAGTCCTGAAATATTACATGATTTGTCCATTTTTACACACAGGTTGTGGTTTCCCATCTAGGTTATAGATTTAAAAACAGTTGCTTAACGTTTTTTATGAACTTTACCTGTAGGTTCCTTTCCATTTGATAAAAAAAACGTTAAGGAAATGTTTTTAAATCTATAACCTAGATGTGAAACCACAACCTGTGTGTAAAAATGGACAAATCGTGTAATATTTCAACACACCCACTGACTGGAGACACCTTGTAAAAAAAGGCGAAACGCGTCTGGGTGCATAAATAAAAATATAAATTTCGATGTACAGCATGAAAAAACGGCATTTCCTTTGAAACAACTGCAATTTAAATAAATAACATATAAAGAGATACTGACAGATTTCAGATAGATTATATAATGGTAAGACAGAGATTTAGGAACCAGGTTTTAAATTGTAAGACATTTCCAGGGGCAGATGTGGACTCTGACCACAATCTATTGGTTATGAACTGTAGATTAAAACTAAAGAAACTGCAAAAAGGTGGGAATTTAAGGAGATGGAACCTGGATAAGCTGACTAAACCAGAGGTTGTACAGAGTTTCACGCAGAGCGTAAGGGAACAAATGGCAGGAATGGGGGGAAAATACAGTAGAAGAACAATGAGTAGCTTTGCGGGATGAAGTGGTGAAGGCAGCAGACGATCAAGTAGGTAAAAAGACGAGGGCTAGTAGAAATCCTTGAGTAACAGAAGAAATATTGAATTTAATTGATGAAAGGAGAAAATATAAAAATGCAGTAAATGAAGCAGGCAAAAAAGAATACAAACGTCTCAAAAATGAGATCGACAGGAAGTGCAAAATGGCTAAGCAGGGATGGGATTTAAGGATGTAGAGGCTTATGTCACTAGGGGTAATATATAGATACTGCCTACAGGAAAATTAAAGAGACCTTTGGAGAAAAGAGAACTACTTGTATGAAAGCTCTAAGCAAAGAAGGGAAAGCAGAAAGGTGGAAGGAGTATATAGAGGATGTATACAAGGGCGATGTACTTGAGGACAATATTATGGGAATGGAAGAGAATGTAGATGAAGATGAAATGGGAGTTACGATACTGCGTGAAGAGTTTGACTGAGCACTGAAAGACCTAAGTCGAAACAAGGCCCCAGGAGTAGACAACATTCCATTAGAACTACTGACGGCCTTGGGAGAGCCAGTCCTGACAAAACTCTACCATCTGGTGAGCAAGATGTATGACACAGGCGAAATTCCCTCAGACTTCAAGAAGAATATAATAATTCCAATCCCAAAGAAAGCAGGTGTTGGCAGAAGTGAAAATTACCAAACTATCAGTTTAATAAGTCACTGATGCAAAATACTAACGCGAATTCTTTACAGACGAATGGAAAAACTAGTAGAAGCCGATCTCGGGGAAGATCAGTTTGGATTCCGTAGAAATATTGGAACACGTGAGGCCAGTTTGGATTCCGTAGAAATATTGGAACACGTGAGGCAATACTGACCCTTCGACTTACCTTAGAAGCTAGATTAAGGAAAGGCAAACCTACGTTTCTAGCATTTGTAGACTTAGAGAAAGCTTTTGACAATGTTGACTGTAATACTCTCTTTCAAATTCTGAAGGTGGCAGAGGTAAAATACAGGGAGCGAAAGGCTATTTACAATTTGTACAGAAACCAGGTGGCAATTATAAGAGTCGAGGGACATGAAAGGGAAGCAGTGGTTGGGAAGGGAGTGAGGCAGGGCTGTAGTCTCTCCCCGATGTTATTCAATCTGCATATTGAGCTAGCACTGAAGAAGACAAAAGAACAATTCGGAGTAGGTATTAAAATCCATGGAGAAGAAATAAAAACTTTGAGGTTCGCCGATGACATTGTAATTCTGTCCGAGACAGCAAAGGACTTAGAAGAGCAGTTGAACGGAATGGATAGTGTCTTGAAAGGAGGATATAAGATGAACATCAACAAAAGCAAAACGATGATAATAGAATGTACTCGAATTAAGTCAGGTGATGCTAAGGGTATTAGATTAGGAAATGAGTCACTTAAAGTAGTAAAGGAGTTTTGCTATTTGGGGAGCAAAATAACTGATGATGGTCGAAGTAGAGAGGATATACAGTGTAGACTGGCAATGGGAAGGAAAGCGTTTCTGAAGAAGAGAAATTTGTTAACATTGAATATAGATTTAAGTATCAGGAAGTCGTCTCTGAAAATATTTGTCTGCAGTGTAGCCATGTATGGAAGTGAACATGGGTTATAAATAGTTTAAACAAAAAGAGAATAGAAGCTTTCGAAATGTGGTGTTACAGAAGAATGCTGAAGATTAGATGGGTAGATCATATAATTAATGAGGGGGTACTGAATAGGATTGGGGAGAACAGAAGTTCGTGGCACAACTTGACTAGAAGAAGGAATCGGCTGGTAGGACATGTTCTGAGGCATCAAGGGATCACCAATTTAGTATTGGAGGGCAGCGTGGAGGGTAAAAATCGTAGAGGGAGACCAAGAGATGAATACACCAAGCAGATTCAGAAGGATGTAGGTTGCAATAGGTACTGGGAGATGAAGAAGCTTGCACGGGATAGAGTAGCATGGTGAGTTGCATCAAATAAGTCTCAGGGCTGAAGACAACAACAACAACAACATAAAGATGTTGAGGACAGGACGTGCTTTGCGATCGCGTTGGGCATGCGCAGCAGTGATTACATATGCTGCAGGCACATCAGACTGTATTCGTTGACGAAGAAACCTTTTGGAGGCGATTGAGGCACCTCATATTCTGCCTACATAAAATGATTTCTGTATTTTTCACCTAAATGCACCACTTAATTATGGCAGGCAGTAAAGCACATCTCCCCATGTTTACGGGTGTCTACGCATAACAACCAAGAATGCTGTAGTTCTTGTGGACGTAGACCGATGGATAAGATTGGAGATACCAGTGTGCGTTGCTGTACTGATGGTAGTTATCTAGAATTTGTTGAGACAGTTGTGTGCCTCAGTCATCTTGGAGTATGAAGGTGAAACCTTCTGAGTGGATTTGGACGACTTCGTTGAGGCCATAGAGATTGATGCCCATTAGAGTGTGCTGGAGACGTAGCAAGGGTTCCATGGCGACAGCAAACAAACTAGCTGACAAAGTGCACCCACTCCGAAGTTCTCCTTGTAAAGAGAAGGGTTTTCGTGAACTTTTCATTTATTGTTAATATCTAGGATGTGTCGCTGACACCTGAGGCGATCAGGTCAGTGACTGTGGAGTGGAAACCGAGAGCAGACATAGAGTACAATGGGCAACCAAAACCTGTGCGGTGGTAGGCTCTTTCCGGATACAAAGACGCGATTGGCTGTTGACATGCTCGCTTGCTAAGGTACGTGCATATGGTCTCTGTAATAGGCTAGAATGTTCATCATCGCTCCCCTCTCAGTGACGCTGTGTTAGTGTGAACCAAGAAAACACCATAAAAGTGGTTTCAGTCAGATGTTAACAGCGTGTGTCAGCAATTTCAAGTCCGAATTTATCAACGTAATCGACCGCACAGCTATGAAGGGCATAGATTTCGTCGTTTTGAGAGTGAGTACTGTGATTCCCTGAGAGAGATCCGCTAGTATGGTCGCACGCTAAAGCAATTTGTTAATCATTTTTACGAAGAAGTCACCGAAGAAATGCCAATAGAGAACATAAAACTTGACCAGAAGACCGTCCACGCTGGGAGATTTGCGCCGTGGTGCCGTTTTCAAAGCTGACTGCAGTAGTTCTGTTACAAATCTTGCGGTTAAGGTTGTAACTCGTACGTCATTGATTTTTGGTCCTGGTGTGGTGCTCATAGCCATGTGTGTGAGGTCTATGATTCCTTTCGAATGCTGCAATGCAATGTATTGCTCTGTAACGTGCGCCTTGATATCAGCGTGACATGCCTGAGAGTGGACCAGCTGGGACTCTTTAATCATGTGGTGAATGCAGACAGGGTGTACGTATTATCAGCATTGTCCTGGGAACAGACTTAGAAACCAGCCAACGTTTGATGTACCATACGTGATCTTTGCTTCAATGCGCTCCGTTACGGTTATGTATTGGATAGAATGTAAGGGTTCAGAATAAACCAGCAGCGCCAGAAAATGGTCTCTTTAGTCCCATCAATCCGTCTGGCTCAATTGCCCACGTAGATTTTTAAGCATTTCCTCAATGTCTCCTTAGTGTCTGGTCCATCAAAGTATACCTGACTGAAATTTTTGTCGAGCAGCCAACGCTTAGTTTGCTGGTCATGGGATTCCGCGTCCTTGTGTGTTGGAAGGCAGTAGTTGAGGTGTCACAGACCTCGGACGCCATACAGTTCCTGAGGCAGGTGTACAAATACCTAACTAACAGGCCACATCTTTATTTTTGTGCATAGACGCTGTCAAGACGGGTAGTTTATTTGTAGGTGACAGTATCCTGTTTCAATCGCCGCCAAACATTTTAGAGGATGATTTAGACTATATATCTACACTACTGGCCATTAAAATTTCAACACGACGAAGATGACGTGCTACACACGCGAAATTTAACCGACAGGAAGGATATGCTGTGATATGAAAATGATTAGCTTTTCACAGTATTCACACAAGGTTGGCGCAGGTGGCGACACCTATAATGTGCTGACATTAGGGAAGTTTCCAAACGATTTCTCATACACAAACAGCAGTTGACCGGCGTTGCCTGGTGAAACGTGGTTGTCATGCGTCGTGTAAGGAGGAGAAATGCTTACCATCACATTTCCGACTTTCCTAAAGGTCGGGTTGTAGCCTTTCGCGTTTGCGGTTTATAGTATAGCGACAATGCTGCTTGAATTGGTCGAGATTCAATGACTTTGAACAGAATATTGAATCTGTGGATTCAGGAGTGTAATACAGAACGCCCTGCTGGATCCCAACGGCCTCATATCACTAGCAATCTATATGACAGGCATTTCTACGGAATCCAAACTGATGTTCTCCGAGGTCGGCTTCTACCAGTTTTTCCATTCGTCTGTAAAGAATTCGCGTTAGTATTTTGCAGCTGTGACTTATTAAACTGATATTCGGTAATTTTCACATCTGCCAACACCTGCTTTCTTTGGGATTGGAATTGTGTAAAACTAATTATAGTAATAAAAAGTAAGGACGGCATTGGGCAACATAGCTCCAGTGGCAGGGTAGCTAACTCATCAAGTATTGTGCTGGGTGGCAATGAAAATATTTTCCTAAATAAAGATTTACAAGAAACACTACTCCAGACGCCACTAAGTTGGAGAAGCAGAAAGTATGGGCCAATCGAGCTGACAAGGGGAATACGGCAGAACTTAAATATGAAGACGACTATATTAGGAAGACGGAAGAATTTTTTGCAGAAAACGATGCTACAGAGATTTACAAAGATCCAGCTGAGAAGTTTCAGATTGTTTGCATAGGGAGAGGTCCCAGTTTCTTCTTAAAGATTATGAAAAGAAATCGCCTAAAATGATGAATGTTAAGCTTCCCCACCTTAGATTTCAAGATAAGATTCGTAAAGATGGAAAACCTGTTCGTGTAATTGTGGACAATATGTCATCACCATGCTATAAGTTGAATATTTATCTTAACGAAAACTTAAATCAGTTTACACCTTGGGTAATTATTTTGTGTTCAAAAGCAGTTCCGAGTTAGCAAATGCAATCAAGGATATATTTAACATCATAATGCGACATTAGCACCCGTGGACGTAAAACAAAACTCTACAGTAATGTCCCAGTGAAAGAAAATATAGAAATTATTACACCTAATCTCCTATCCGATAGCAAAATCAGTACTGCGGAGTATACAGAACTAATTGAATTTCTAGATTTTGTCCTAGCTTACAATTTTTATCTTCAATGACAAAATACACTCCTGGAAATTGAAATAAGAACACCGTGAATTCATTGTCCCAGGAAGGGGAAACTTTATTGACACATTCCTGGGGTCAGATACATCACATGATCACACTGACAGAACCACAGGCACATAGACACAGGCAACAGAACATGCACAATGTCGGCACTAGTACAGTGTATATCCACCTTTCGCAGCAATGCAGGCTGCTATTCTCCCATGGAGACGATCGTAGAGATGCTGGATGTAGTACTGTTGAACGGCTTGCCATGCCATTTCCACCTGGCGCCTCAGTTGGACCAGCGTTCGTGCTGGACGTGCAGACCGCGTGAGACGACGCTTCATCCAGTCCCAAACATGTTCAATGGGGCACAGATCCGGAGATCTTGCTGGCCAGGGTAGTTGACTTACACCTTCTAGAGCACGTTGGGTGGCACGGGATACGTGCGGACGTGCATTGTCCTGTTGGAACAGCAAGTTCCCTTGCCGGTCTAGGAATGGTAGAACGATGGGTTCGATGACGGTTTGGATGTACCGTGCACTATTCAGTGTCCCCTCGACGATCACCAGAGGTGTACGGCCAGTGTAGGAGATCGCTCCCAACACCATGATGCCGGGTGTTGGCCCTGTGTGCCTCGATCGTATGCAGTCCTGATTGTGGCGCTCACCTGCACGGCGCCAAACACGCATACGACCATCATTGGCACCAAGGCAGAAGCGACTCTCATCGCTGAAGACGACACGTCTCCATTCGTCCCTCCATTCACGCCTGTCGCGACACCACTGGAGGCGGGCTGCACGATGTTGGGGCGTGAGCGGAAGACGGCCTAACGGTGTGCGGGACCGTAGCCCAGCTTCATGGAGACGGTTGCGAATGGTCCTCGCCGATACCCCAGGAGCAACAGTGTCCCTAATTTGCTGGGAAGTGGCGGTGCGGTCCCCTACGGCACTGCGTAGGATCCTACGGTCTTGGCGTGCATCCGTGCGTCGCTGCGGTCCGGTCACAGGTTGACGGGCGACCACTGGCGACAACATCGATGTACTGTGGAGACCTCACGCCCCACGTGTTGAGCAATTCGGCGGTACGTCCACCCGGCCTCCCGCATGCCCACTATACGCCCTCGCTCAAAGTCCGTCAACTGCACATACGGTTCACGTCCACGCTGTCGCGGCATGCTACCAGTGTTAAAGACTGCGATGGAGCTCCGTATGCCACGGCAAACTGGCTGACACTGACGGCGGCGGTGCACAAATGCTGCGCAGCTAGCGCCATTCGACGGCCAACACCGCGGTTCCCGGTGTGTCTGCTGTGCCGTGCGTGTGATCATTGCTTGTACAGCCCTCTCGTAGTGTCCGGAGCAAGTATGGTGGGTCTGACACACCGGTGTCAATGTGTTCTTTTTTCCATTTCCAGTAGTGTATATTATCAAATGGATGAGCTTAGGATGAGTAATAGTCTAGCTTGTACTTAGCACATACTTTTGTGAACAATTTAGAATGTAAATTTTTTGCCAATTTTCCACAGCTAAAAGATGAAACGACTTATTATAAAAGATATGTTGACGACGTTTCAGTACTAATAGAGGGCGGTACCAGAGAGGTGAGCAATAGGTAGAATGCACCCAAAACTTTTACTAAGGAAATCGATAAATAGAGCTCAGTTAACTACACAGGACCTTGCTATTAAGAACGTTGACAACAAACATTTCGATTTTCAGAAAACCAACTTGTACAAATAGTATCATCAACGCTAGTCATACCATCCTTCCCGATATGAAAAGGCCATCTTCATCTCCATGATTCATCGATTCCTTCGTCTACCTTTGACCGAAAGCGGCAGACACACACACACACACACACACACACACACACACACACACACACACACACACACACGCTCGCCCAGAAAATAGAACCAGTAAACAACGAAAACCATTCCTATGAAATTTAACTGCCAAATGTCCTTGCGAATAGAAAAAAGTTTCAGGATGTGGTTTTCAGGTTAACACCACCATACAACTGCGATTAAAGCATAAACTGGAAAGGACGTATGACAAATTTAATGGCTCTGGAGTATAAAGAGTTTTTGTAACAATTGTGAGAAACATTACATCGGTCAAGGTAGCCGCTCTTTTAGCTTAAGGTTTAAAGAACATTCATAGCCACGTAACAAAACTGCTTAGTGACAGCATTTATCAGAAACCGGTAATACTATAGAAAACATGGAGTATTGTCCACAGGATGGAAGGGTTCCGTGCTTTTAATTTGTGAGAAGAGATAGAAATTTATAAAGCGGGAAAACAAAATCCAACAAAAAATGGTTCAAATGGCTCTGAGCACTATGGGAGTTAGCTGCTGAGGTCATCAGTCTCCTAGAACTTAGAACTACTTAAACCTAACTAACCTAAGGACATCACAAACATCCATGCCCGAGGCAGGATTCGAACCTGCGACCGTAACGGTCGCGTGGTTCCAGACTGCAGCGCCTAGAACCGCTCGGTCAACCTGGCCAGCCAAAAGCCAACAGAAGTGCTTAATAGGCAGAGCGATGTAGTTCCCAATGCCTAGTTTGCTTTATTTGACAATGTTCTACTTAAATCACTGAACGCCTCATTTTATTTAGCTTGCGTTAGCTTCACCTAGTATAGAGTGCTTCGCATATATACTTAGTTTCATTATGTTGTGCGTATGTACTTCATTAACTAGATAATCTTGCTCATGCACTGGTACGGTGTTTTGTCATTCTTTGCTTGGAACGGCATGCTACAAGGTACGAGGGGCCCTCTGGATGTAATGTTCTTCTACTTCTCGAGTATGCGGCGCTGAATATGTGCGGCATTCGGTTTTTTCACTGGGCTTCTTTAAGTCTTTGTTTCGCAGTTTTTATATTATTCTGCGTACTCGGAAAGCTGTTTATTATTTATGTCATTAACTAAAATATCGCAACTTGATCATATCTCAATTCCTCTTGGCTTTTTCCTTTTCAACAATCTAACTTTTCTCGTGCTTTTTTATTATTATGACCTTTACACCTTATTAGCCCACTACAGGCTCTACTGATTCTACCCCTCCTTTTATTTTACATCTTACAATTACCATTGAAGATTATATGTACGCCTACAGTTGCGATATCTGGCAAGTTTGCAACACATTTTGTTGGCTACAGTAGTACTGCTGACAGGATGACTCTTGTGTATACTATTATTTATATGTGTGTGACGATGCCGGCGCTGATTTTGTGTTTAGCAGTCGACGATGCCAAATGGCTCCAGTATATCAGGATATGTTTTTATAATGTAGGCAATCTGCTAGTTGTATTTGTGTTTTATCCCGTATTTTGTTTCAGATCTGAAGATAGTGCTTGTTGACCGAAACCGGTAGTGTGAGAACCTGCAAATTTGTGACCATAGACGTGTAGTAAACGAAATTTATTCTACATTTCGGGTCACTGTTCAATTTGCGACCATGTCGCACCTTGTACGTATATTTTGGCTCACTCCCTTCTCCTGCATCAACCGAGTATCTAGAGAAGTGGCGATGCTCGCTGAAGTAGAAGGCGAAATGGCAGTCGTGCCAAGAGGAAGCTGGATTAGTACGCATGTTGACTTGGCGCTTGGTTCAACTCCTGATGTCGTGGGTGCAACCCGCTCCTGTGAGTCAACCGTTTCCTATGATACAGGGCAGCCGTTAAGAAAGCGCCCTGCCTTGGAGTCTGTCCTCGAACACTTCATAGGGTCTCGTTGTGATGTTATGGTTAAAAAAATGGTTCAGATGGCTCTGAGCACGATGGGACTTAACATGTATGGTCATCGGTCCCCTAGGACTTAGAACTACTTAAATCTAACTAACCTAAGAACATCACTCAACACCCAGTCATCACGAGGCAGAGAAAATCCCTGACCCCGCCGGGAATCGAACCCCATCGAAGCCCGCCAGAGCTAACGTCAGTACCTGCGGATCCCGAGAGGTGGTGCCAGCGTGTCAGTGTACGCAAATCAGGAGCCGCACCTCCCCTCCCCGGGAAGACTAGACGACACCAGCTCCCCTCTTACGACAGCGCTCGAGACCAGTTCGTTAGCGCAAAGCATCTCCTCAGTTCGACAGCTGAGCTCCGCGACACAGCAGCTGTCGACGCCGTGGTTAGTTAGGTCTGCAAGCACCAGTGCAGCTAGAAAGATAGTTTACTGTTGAGTTGACGAAAGAATTTATTCAGAGATTGGAAATGCTTTAAGTTCTCCACGACTGCTCCTTAAATAATAAGTAAATGTGTCTAATTATTCAGTTACAGCACTGTCTATTGATATTCTGTAGTGTGCCCAGCCACCGTGATTTCTCTCCTGTTTCCTAGACTACAAATTACCATGTGCAACCGAGATACAACACTCGTCAGAGACGGAGAGACGAGAGCTTATCACTCTGCAGTGATAGCGGGTCTGTGGGCACGTAGGTGGTCTAAACCACCGCATGTCACACACGTGATCGAGGCTGGCCCTCGTCTACCATCAGAGGCTTGTAACCATTTACGATCAAGAAAGGCGATATAAGCTTCTTCAAATCAAGTCTCACAGTTCGCACAGCATTATACATGTGGAACTATTTGATTATTACCATTTCTCCTTCTCTATTTGCAGAACACTTCCAAAGAGATGGTTCAAATGGCTCTGAGCACTATGGGACTTACCTGCTGTGGTCATCAGTCACCTAGACCCCGAGACAGGATTCGAACCTGCGATCGTAGCGGTCGCGCTGTTCCAGACTGTAGCGCCTAGAACCGCTCGGCCACTCCGACCGGCCTTCCAAAGAGAGCTAGTGGCTCTCTTAGAGCCTAATTAAATGTCTCAAACAACACGTTGTACAGTTTCACAGTGCATAGACCAATATCGGCGTATTCCACAGATACTTTGTATTCGTACGTCCCTCCCATTAAAGGAGGAGAACCAACGGTGCCATCGATGTATCCTACTGGTCTTGAACATATCTACATCATACTTGTTTACTTCTACGGAAATCGTACAAGGCGATAAAATCGTACTGGAAGCTGTACACTTTTTTTCGGAAGAAACCGATTGTTTTGACTAACCAGCCGCCAACGACGTAGATACGGGGACTCTCTTCTCGATATGGGAATCCGAAACTAACTATGGATTTCCCGATACCTGTTTACATGTTGCCTGTCGTTGGCGGGACGAGTCATCCAACGTTGAGGTTGTGCACTACAAGTTTTGTGACGTAACTTCTTGCTATTTCTTGTTGAGGAGCCTCTTCGTCACGTGAAACACAAAAAGTTCTGCGGTATTTCGGCAGCGAGCCACGTACAAAAGAATCGATAGGAAGAAAACGTCCTACATCACAGGCAGAAAACAAGGCGCCATACCGTTTTCGTCGTGTTCACTGTAAGCCAATATTTGGAGGTTTTTATCTCATACGTTGTATTCTGTGAATACAGAGTTAAGAATAAATGCCCCATTTGGTGGTTGACCTACGATTTCTCAACCCAGTTCAACTAAACTGTATCCGGCAAAACCTAGTCCCACCAATACGTTTAACAGAAACGTGATTTAAGAAACGAGGCTCTGGCAACGCTATAGCTGCATACTGCCTGGCCAAGAACAGGTGGTATGAACTGTGCACTCTGCCGGAGCTGTCCCGCTAGCTCAGTGAGATAAGGCAATCCCTTAGGTAGAGGGTACGCCTACTTGCCGATTTTAGAGTCGCGTCCGCGCCAAACGTATATTGTTTCCGTTAAAGTATCAAATTGTATCCAATTTACAACTCTCAATATGGAATCGCATGTATGTCTTTCTGTTACTGTTAACTGTGTTCAAACATTAAAACACGACATGAACTTCTCGCAGCCTAAAGTTTGTTTAGTCCATGACACAAATGAAGCCAATAGAAAATAGTAGTGGTACAGTAATATCGTGCATATCCAGTGAAGTACAAAAAACACAGTACGTAGGCAACACTAGATTGCACATTGTGGTATGCACAATAACTGCATTCTGTGCGTTTGATATCCTGGCATATTTTCTCACTCAGTTTGTATACGTACGAGCAACAGTTGCTTCAGAGATGACGTCCATAACGACCATCTTGCATTTGCAAACACGTTGCCACTCTCTGGATTATACGTTGATGAAACCTACACAACACACGCCTGCATCCACCACTGATGAAATGGCATGCACCACAGCTATTAGGTACTCTACAACCCTGATGAACTACTACAAATTTGTTCCTTTAAATGTCCTCACAAAGAAAAATCTAATAGATTAAGGTTCAGGGAACGTGGAGGTCGGAAAATTTCACCTCCACGACCAGTCCTTTTCTATGGGAACGCCTCATTTAAATGGTTCCACACTTTCATTCCGAAGTGTGTTGGTACATCATCATGCTAAACCACAGTGGTCGCCGAACTCCAAGTGGAACGTTTTCTAACGCATCAGCTAAACTACTGCGGAGAAGCCGATGCTATAGGGGTGCATTGAACTTGTCTGGCAATAAGTAAGAGGCGAAAAGCATTCCTCCCAGGATTCTGGCCCGCAGGTTTGTGCCTGTGCCTGAAAACCACGTTCACGTGTGACATGTGGTTTATGTTCTGACAAGGCTGAGGTTGAAAATTCTTTCACGAGTGAAGCTAGATTTTTCTGTCCATATCACGTTATTTGTAAAATGTTCATTCTCTTATACTTCGTGCAAAAGCCATCCACAAAATTGTACTCATCGAATGCGGTCTTCTGGCCGTTGGTGTTAAGGAAACGTATAATGATATGTATGCATGTCTTCATCGTACAACACTTAAATACGAATCACGTCCTAAAAAAAAAATGGTTCTGAGTACTATGGGACTTAACTGCTGAGGTCATCAGTCCCCTAGAACTTAGAACTAATTAAACCTAACTAAGCTAAGGTCATCACACACATGCATGCCCGAGGCAGGATTCGAACCTGCGACCGTAGCGGTCGCGCGGTTCCAGACTCCGTTTAAGTTCGTTGTTGATCGATTAACTCAGTTTTTTTGTTGCAGAGGGAGCTAACCCTCTGAACGAACACGCTGATCCTGTAACGAAGCGCGCTGCTCTCCGTTCGATCTTCTCTATCTCTTCTATCAATCCTATCTGGTACGGATCCCACACTGGTGAGCAATATTCAAGCAGTGGGCGAACAAGTGTACTGTAACCTACTTCCTTTGTTTACGGACGGCATTTCCTTAGGATTCTTCCAACGAATCTGTCCGACATCTGCTTTACCAACGATTAATTTTATATGGTCATTACATTTTAAATCACTCCTAATGCCTACTCCCAGATAATATATGGAATTAACTGCTTCCAGTTGCTAACGCTCTATATTGCAGCTAAATGATAAATGATTTTTCTTTCTATGTATTCGCAGCACATTACACTTGTCTGCATTGAGATTCAGTTGCCATTCCCTGCACCATGCGTCGATTCGTTGCAGATCCTCCTGCATTTCAGTACAATTTTCCACTGTTACAACCTCTCGATATACTACAGCATCATCCGCGAAAAGCTTAATTGAATTTCCGATGTTATTCACAAGGTCATTTATATATATTGTGAATAGCAACGGTCCTACGACACTCTCCTGCGGCACGCCTGAAATCACTCTCACTTCGGAAGACTTTTCTCCATTGAGAATGACATGCTGCGTTCTGTTATCTAGGAACTCTTCAATCCAATCACACAATTGGTCTGATAGTCCATATGCTCTTACTTTGTTCATTAAACGACTGCGGGGAACTGTATCAAACGCCTTGCGGAAGTCAGGAAAAACGGCATCTACCTGGGAACCCGTGTCTATGGCCCTCTGAGTCTCGTGGACTAATAGCGCGAGCTGGGTTTCACACGATCGTCTTTTTCGAAACCAATGCTGATTCCTACAGAGTAGATTTCTAGTCTCCAGAATAGTCATTATACTCCAACATAATCCGTTTTCCAAAATTCTACAACTGATCGACGTTAGAGATATAGGTCTGTAGTTCTGGACATCTGTTCGACATCCATTCTTGAAAACGGGGATGACCTGTGCCCTTTTACAATCTTTTGGAACGCTACGTTCTTCTAGAGACCTACGGTACACCATTGTAAGATGGGGGGAAGGTTCTTTAGAGTACTCTGTGTAAAATCGAACTGGTATCCCATCAGGTCCAGTCGCCTTTCCTCTTTTGAGCGATTTTAGTTATTTTTCTATCCGTCTGTCATCTATTTCGATATCTACCATTATGTCATCTGTGCGACAATCTAGAAAAGGAACTACAGTGGCATTTTAATAGAGCTTACGTAGAAAGTTTGAGTGTCCATTTTTATGAACAAACTGTTTGGTTTACGAGCCAAATAAAGCAGACAACTGCCGCTGGAGAGCGCTGAGAGCGCAAAATTACATTGTGCTGTTAGACGACGGCGCTGTGTCTCTTTACATTGGATATCCCGTCCGCGTGCACATTAGCGTTAGGTGCCTCCTCCCCTGTGCCGACGGCGTAACTCACCATCTGTAGAAGAAAGACGTTCGGCCTCGGACTGCGCTGAATCTAGACTGAGGTTTTTTTTTTTACCTCCACACGGTCCGAAGGTGTCACACGTCAGACACCGGCGGCAGCCAGTAGTAAACTTTTTATCTAGATGGTTTGGCTCTGACCTTATTGATATTTTACTAAAAAGGAAAATGTGTAACGTTACACCATCTCTGTACACTGGGCAACAGAAACCAGGTATTAGTCACAAAAATTTGGTGCACCTTCCATATTTTGGTAAAATCTCAGATAGCTTTCCAAAAAAGTTAAACTCTGGGAATTGCAAATCAAGGTCTTATAATAAAGTCGTATCTACATTATTATTCAGTAGTAAAGACCAAATGAAACTTCTGGTACAGAATGGCGCATACAGACCCCTCGCAAGGATTTTGGGAAAGTATGGAATGGTCAGTCAGGCAGAGCAGTAGCACTTAGGTGATAGGAACTTGGGAGAAACTGGAGACCAGGAAAGACAGATTCAATTTTAGTAGCAAACTACTCCTACGATGTAGATTGTCACGTTTTGCTTACTATGAAGAAAAGTAGGAAGATGACATTGGCAAGTCCTGATATCGGTTAACATTTGACACAAATGGACGACCACATACAAATTTCGCTTTTCCCACTAGTATATTAAGCACTTTTTATTGAAAGAAAAATATGAAGTATGAAAGTTCAGGGAGAAGAAATAAAAACATTGAGGTTTGCTGATGGCACTGTAATTCTGTCAGACAGCAAAGGACTCGGAAGAGCAGTTGAACGGAGAAGACAGTGTCTGGAAAGGAAGATGTAAGATGGGTATCAACAAAAGCAAACCAAGGATAATGAAATGCAGCTGAATTAAATAAGATGATGCTGAAGGAATCAGATTAGGAAAGGATATTAAAAGCAGTAGATGAGTTTAGCTGCTTGCTCAGCGCAACAACTGATGGCTGAGAATATAAAGTATAGATTGGCAATGGACAGAAAAGCGTTTCTGATGAAGAGAAATTTAACAATGAAAATTGATTTAAGTATCAGTCTTTTCTGAAGGTATTTTTATGGAGTGTAGCAACGTGTGGAAGTTAAACAGGGACGATAAACAGTTTACTTAACATGAGAATAGAAGCTTTTGAAATGTGGGTTTACAGACGAAAGCTGAATGTAATGAGGAGGTACTGGACATAATTGTGGAGAAAGAAATTTGTGGTACAAACTGATTTGAAGGAGGGATCGGTTGATACGACATATTCTGAGACATCAAGGAATCAGCAGTTTAGTATTTCAGGTGTGTGGGGAGTAAAAATCGCAGAGGGAGACCAAGAGATAAATACGGTAAGCAAATTCAGAAGGATGTAGGTTGCAGTAGTTATTCGGAGATGAAGAGGCTTGCACAGGACAGAGTAGGTGGACAGCTGCGTCAAACGAGTCTCCGGATGACCACAACAACATTGAAACGTTAGCATACAACAGCAACTCCAATTTTATTTTTCGTCTTTTGCTAAAGTAATGCCTTCAACATTACATGAAAAACTTCATTTTTTTTAAAGTACCGACTTTGCTCAAGATAAAAAGTAATACTTTATCTTATAAACACACTGCGTCACGTTATTTTATGCATCATCTGTGTAAGTAATATCTGTGTAATTCGCACGTCATTTTATGTGTGGTTGCGATACTCAGCTGCTACCTGGCGATGACGTAAGAAAGTGAAAACCAGTTCGTAGTCAAATAAATAATAAACTGCAGAACCCTAGGAAAGAGTTTCTTAACGTTGTCTTTTCCTGTCAAGCGATGTCGAAAATCTCAGTTCACATTTGATGAATTCATAGTACTACATATAGGCTACTTAACAATAGATGTTGAAGTACAAAGTGACACATTATGAATTTCGGGAATAGAGTTGCATACGCTTGGCAACTTCCTACATAGTATACACCGTTAAGTTACCAGGGATAAGGAATATTTCCGCAGCACAAAATTTACTGGGATCGTATGCAGGACAAACCCCAAGACATATATTGTGAAATTTGTAAGTAATATGAAGGAAGGACATATTCTTTTTATCATTGGTCTAATCAAGCTGTACTAACGATATAGTACCCAGTTTCAGACACTTTTACAGTCAGTGAAATGAAGTTTATAACCATAAATAAGCGAATCTTAATCTCGTATGGATCATCGAGAAGTTTTACCTAACAACACTAGAGTTCTTCATTCAGATGGGACAGAGACCACTTACTGCCCTTTTGGAAGACATAGAAATCTTCTTTGCAATATGGAAGGACAGTGACTTTCGAAACGTCGCAGGCACACTGCCAGTAAAGGCGACGGGAAACCCAAGAAACTTTTACTGCATCGATCAATTCTTTTACCTCAGTATAGAACTTTACGTCTTTTTCACATGGTAATTTTTATGGTTTCGTTACCATGATGCTAAAGGGTGTACTATATTGCTATCTCTTTACCAGCTGTCCAAAACGCACAAACTTATCACCCAGTTTGACAGAACAAAATATCCCGATTGCTATGATTTGCCTGCGACGTTTCCAAGGAATGAAATAAACCACCTTAAAGTAGATTACACGATATGCAAATAATATGGTCATACTAAATCCACAATTCAGATTTAGTTTAGTAAGAAATTGTCCTTTAACGTTGTCGCATCTTGTCTTTTCGTATTGGCAGGGATTTATTTATTATTCGTATTCTAAATTCCAGGAGAAAACATTGGTGTTGTGTGCTTTAATGGTTGTTTAAGTATTCACTGTTAATTACTAGAAATCTTTGATGTAATATAGTTTATTGTTATGAGCGTCATTCACTCATGTTTAGGTATTGTATTTAGCCTTTCTCGTGTTAATGTTACTCTAGCCTGTATATAGGAGGGCTATCCACAAAGTACATTACGTTTTGGAATTAAAAATTAATAATGTTTTGGAATTTTTTTATTATATACAGATGAAAGCCACACTTAAATACTACTTTTCTACATAGTTGCCATTTAAATTAAGGCACTTACTGTAGCGATGGACGGGCTTGGAAATTCCTTCGTCGTAAAATTCGGCCGCCTGCGCCTTCAACCACGTGGTTACCTCTTCTTGAAGCTGTGCGTCGTCATTAAAACTTTGCATAGCCAACCACTTCTTCATTGCTGGGAATAAGTGGAAGTCTCTCGGTGCCAGGTCGGGACTGTACGGCGGATGAGGAAACAACTCCCGCTTAAAAGATTCGAGAACTTCACGAGTGGCATTTGTCGTGAATCAGCAAGATCTTTGAGCTCAACTTTCCCCTGCGCTTGTTTTGTATTGCTCTTCTGAGTTTGTGCAGGGTTTGGCAATACCTTTGAGAGTTTATTGTAGTGCCTCTTTCCAGGAAACCCACAAAAATCACACCTTTTCTGTCCCAAAAGAAGAGGTAACCACGTGTTTGAAGGCGCAGGCGGCCGAATTTTACGACGAAGGAATTTCTAAGCTCGTCCATCGCTACGATAAGCGCCTTAATTTAAATGGCAACTATGTAGAAAAGCGGTATTTAAGAGTGGCTTTCATCTGTACATAATTAAAAAAATTTCTAATCGTTTATATATTTTTAATTCCAAAACGTTATGTACTTTGTGGATAGCCCTCGTACGTCTACACTATATCAATAAAGGAATCGTTCATTCGACCTATGTACGCATTATTCTCATTTTAATGTTACAATAAAGATATATAAATATGCAGTAACCTGAGTCGTACAACATTACCTCCATTAAGTAATCGTTCAAGTTACCTGTGGACACACATGACTAACCAGCTACGCTAGACAAAGATTTTTAATCGTAAGAGAAAGAAATCAAGAGCGATTGTTTATTAATTACTATGACACCAGGGCAGCATTGTACAATTTATAAATAATGTGTTAGTCAAATCCTGCTGCGAGAGATTTTAGTCTACCATCAGTGTTGTCTACTCAAGCAAAACAGTCCAATGTCTTTGTACTAAAGTAGCTTTTTGTTTTCAACTACCAGAAAGTGTCACACGCCACCCACAGAAAGTTGTTCATACAATTCAGCCATGCCTTGCTGAAATATCCACATGATGATGCAGGTTACTCCTTCAAGACACATAATGGGAAAATAATGAATTCGACTGGTTATAGTAATTTCTATTTTCAATTGCGAACTTACTTTGCGCTACATGAACTAATTGTTGGCATATGACGTTGTATCTCCATTTACATCTATGCTCAGCAAACTATTGTTAAATATGTGGCAGAAGGTAGTTCCCATTGTATGACGTATTAAGGCACCTTCTCGTTCTGTTCGCGTATGGAAAAATGGGAAAAATAATTTCTCCAATGTCTCTCTGCAAGCTGTAATTAGCTAAATCTTGTCTTTGTGGTCACGCAAGAGCGATACGTAGGAGCTGTCGTATACTGCTGGAATCCTCACTTAAGACTGGTATTAGAAGCAGTGTAGCTAGTCTTTTGATACATAATATTTTTTTCATAATGCGGCCATAATATATTTCTTCAAAGTCAGTACCATCCTTAGACTGTTGTTTATTTACAGTGTTACATTTACACTAACACAATAATGATTTCGGCTTGAAACTACCATTATCAAGAGTTTTCTGAAGGCTGGTTAGACAATACCAGTGCAATATATAACAAGTGATATAACCATATAACAATCCATATTTGTAATGCTTACTTACAAGTGCTATAAATTGCCTAAGATGGCACACTGTTGTATTAAAATACATTATTCGACACATTGCCTAAGAGTCGATGCTTCTGGCAGAGCCTACTGCTTTGTTTCCTGTTACAAGCTGAGTGACTTTGGACTCAGTGTACGGTAGGATAGGAAAGGTTAGGAACAATTTATTTTCTGTTGTGGCTGTTACATCTTTGTAGTACCTCTTTATCTTAGTATACAATGAAGTTGCCTGCTCATAAACATAAACAGTAACAAACCTCTCAATAATATTGCCTGTATCCATAAATATAAAAGTCCAGCTAGTCATTGATGTTGTTTAAAGTACATTTTACTTGGTAAATAAACAGCTTTGTACCTGAAATTAACACGTGGCCAACTCTAAGTTGTGTAATTTTCCCTCAATTCAGAATTAATACAATACAGTGCAATTACTTATTCTACTCACTCATTAATTAAACAGTGAGGTTTGAAGCGATATTTATGATGTATGTATCATCAGGCATGTAAATCCTGTTGTATGTGTTGGAACATTACTTAGGAATAAATGCAAATAACACATGTATGTGAAACATGTCATGTACATAAAAGCAATTAAGCAAATAAAAGAATCAAAAGATTTCACGTAAACAGCACATTCTGCAAGTGTAAATGTAACACTGTAAATAAACGAGTCTAATGGCGGTACTGACTTTAAAGAAGTCTTTTGGTAGCTGTTTCTATCCTCAAGCATCTGCCAGCTTAGGTTTCTCTGCATTTCCGTGCCACTGTCTCGCGGACCAAACAAAAATGAGACCATTGATGCTGCCCTTTCTTTCTATAAATGTTCAGTGTCTGCCGATATCCTTTGGTATAGATCTTAGACACATGAGCAATATTGTAGAATGGGTAGCAAGAGTGTATTCTAAGCAATTCCTTTGTAGACTGACTGCAATTTCCCAGTATCCTGTCTATGAAACCACCATATGAATACAGTAATGTTTGTTGTGAACTTAAGAGATGACATCAAGGATAAGAACTTCAAACGACACTTTTTTACAGGTACTTATTATAGTCTTTTGCTGACGCAAAGCTATATGGGACCAGAGGCATACCGATGATAATCGCATGATGATGAAAAACATTAGGTTTAATGAATTTTGGGAATTAATTCCTTTGTTTCACCCGGTTTATAGTTTCATAATCTTTTCGATAGAATATCAGTATGCAAATATAAGGTGGCATATGTAGTAAACGAAGCAGATGTGGATAAAAACTGACGAAATATTACCTCCACAGAAATTACATTTATAATGCTGGATAGAATCTTCCTATCTTTAACCATTCTGGATCAAAAATACAGGGTATTTCAAAAAGAATATACGTATTTCGAAGGAATTTATTAAACTGTAAGAGATGCAGCTATGAAACTGGAGACACATACTTATGAATCTTTGAAGTTTGCGTTACAGATGTTCAATACGTCATCCCCAGCGACAAGAACAATATCACATCCATACCGGAATTCCTCCCATATTAGGCTATGCATGTCCATCGTCACTGATGTTATGGCAGTATGGATCCGATTCGTCGACTCTTCTAGGCACTGTGGTAGTATTGGTGCATAAACGTTCTCCTTAATGAAACCCTACAGGAAGAAGCCACAAGGCATCGAATCCAGTGAAGGTGGAGACCACCTGCTAAGTGCTAAATTACCAATCCAAGACTTGTTAGATCTTCATTCAGATATTCGCGGACTGGGCGACACCAATGAGGGGGAACCCCGTTTTGTTAAAAATGAAGTTGTCCTCGTTCAGCCTCAGAAACAATCAGATTATCAGACAGGAAGACACTGCTGACCGTTAACCGTGTTTCACTCACAGAAGAATAGGCCGTAAACTGGTGAGTAGGGTATCGCAGGAAATCTCGTATATGTTCAGTGTGTGGACGTGGATTCTGTAGGCCCCAAATTCGAACACTGTATTTCTCCACTTTTCCAGGCAAGTGGAAAAGCGCTTCATCACTGAACGGGATGTGTTATACAAGAGTTATCACTGTCAAAAGCATTCTGAAGCTCGTCAAAAGACGACACGCGTTTGCATTTGTCGTCATGACACAGAGGCTGCATAGCGTCATAAACAACCGACGCCTCAATGCAGGTCAAATTGTTCTACATAGTTTTAACTCCCACTTGTCAAGACGAGTTGATTTGTAGGCTTACGTCCGGAAGCGGTTTGAAATCGTGAGACATTTTCGTCAGAAACACGAGAGCGGCCAGGACTATTTCGCTTAAATACACATCCTCTGTCAACAGACTGTCAATACCATCATTCAATTTTTCAAGTAGTTTTATATGGAAGGGAAATTTAGTTTGAAGGAAAAAATGAATAAAAATTGTGGTCACTTGAGACGTGGAGTTAAAAGTGAAGTAAGAAACGAACAGGAATTAGAGATAATATGGGCGGAAAAATCAGGAAAATCTTCAGCGTATCTGCTACGGGGATCCTATAGGCCTTGTTGTTGTGGTCTTCATTCCTGAGACTGGTTTGATGTAACTCTCCATGCTACTCTATCCTGTGCAAGGTTCTTCATCTCCCAGTACCTACTGCAACCTACATCCTTCTGAATCTGCTTGGTGTATTCATCTCTTGGTCTCCCTCTACGATTTTTACCCTCCATGCTGCCCTCCAATACTAAATTGGTGATCCCTTGATGCCTCAGAACATGTCCTACCAACCGATTCCTTCTTCTGGTCAAGTTGTGCCACAAACTTTTCTTCCCAATCCTATTCAATCCTTCCTCATTAGTTATGTGATCTACCCATCTAATCTTCAGCATTCTTCTGTAGCACCCCATTTCGAAAGCTTCTATTCTCTTCCTGTCCAAACTATTTATCGTCTATGTTGCACTTCCATATATGGCTACACTCCATACAAATACTTTCAGAAAAGACTTTCTGACGCTTAAATCTATACTCGATGTTAACTAATTTCTCTTCTTCAGAAACGCTTTCTTCCCCATTGCCAGTCTACATTTTATATCCTCTCTACTTCGACCATCATCAGTTATTTTGCTCCCCAAATGGCAAAACTCCTTTACTACTATAAGTGTCTCATTTCCTAATCTAATTCCCTCAGCATCACCCGACTTGATTCGACTACATTCCATTATCCTCGTTTTGCTTTTGTTGATGTTCATCTTATACCCTCCTTTCATGACACTGTCCATTCCGTTCAACTGCTCTTCCAACTCCTTTGCTGTCTCTGACAGAATTACAATGTCATCGGCGAACCTCAAAGTACTTTCTTCTTCTCCATAGATTTTAATACCTACTCCGAATTTTTCTTTTGTTTCCTTTACTGCTTGCTCAATATACAAATTGAATAACCTCGGTGAGAGGCTATAACCCTGTCTTAATCCCTTCCCAACCACTGCTTCCCTTTCATGCCCCTCGACTCTTATAACTGCCATCTGGTTTCTGTACAAAATGTAAATAGCCTTTCGCTCCCTGTATTTTACCCCTGCCACCTTTAGAATTTGAAAGAGAGTATTCCAGTCAATATTGTCAAAAGCTTTCTCTACGTCTACAAATGCTAGAAACGTAGGTTTGCCTTTCCTTAATCTTTCTTCTAAGATAAGTCGTAAGGTCAGTATTGCCTCACGTGTTCCAGTATTTCTACGGAATCCAAACTGATCTTCCCCGAGGTCGGCTTCTACTAGTTTTTCCATTCGTCTGTAAAGAATTCGTGTTAGTATTTTGCAGCTGTAGCTTATTAAAATGATTGTTCGGTATACTGGTGATATTCATCTCGTATTGCTTTTAGTAGTCACTGTAACTCTGACAAAAGAACCTTACAGAATACTACCAGTTGCATCGAGGTTTGTTTTTAAGGAGGTGTTACTCTACCACTTTTCCTCTTTCCTGACATGCGACAGGCAACGTAGGAACTACCATCATTGAAGTCAGATTTGCGGGATTGGAATCTAAACATGATAAGATCTGTAACTCTTTTCTAAGCTATGTTAGTGGCCAAATTGGTTTCTAGCGTCTCCCTTTTGCGGAACTTAAATTTTGCTACCCCGTTTGCTACAAAGTCTCCTAACCGATCGCATTAATATTTCCACTATTTCGTATTTTTGCTCTACAGAATGAGACTCTGTTCAACATGCTATGAAAATGAAGAAACAGAAATAGATTTGGACCCCATTACTAAAGGCAGGAGCTTTAATTTTATGAGGATTAATTTGGAAGTTCCACTTATTACACTATTGTCGAGGAGTTGGAGGTTGTGATGGTTAGATAGGTAAGCGGTATCGCCAGTATATCCGAGCAGTGGGTGCGACGCTGAATAGGATGAAAAATCTGCGAGCGAATGCCGTTGATAATGATACATGAAGGACGATGGTGAAGGAAGGACGCCATTTCACCGATTTAGCTAACTAGCACTGCATAGGTATTCAGAATGCAGGGACCAGATTGACACTCCTGGCTAAAGGCTTTTCGGATATCTGAGGAAACCGAAATGGCAAGTTTTCGTTTGTTTTGCTGATAGGAGACATGGTGGTCATCTACACGATAGTTAAGACGTAAGCCACACTGGAAGTTAAGAACAGAAGGATGTATTCCTATGGGTTAACAGATTCAGTGGCTGAAAATAATTTAAAGATTTTGCTAAATATAGAGGAACTAAACACAGCGACATGATAAAAATGTGGAATTACGTTAGAAATGCATGCTGGAACATGAAAGCAGATGCTAGCTAAGCCTGCAGATTGCGCTGTTGTATGTGACCACACCTATGCAATGTCCTCAGTGCGGAAATTTGGAAATTTGTGGTAAGTTTCTATGGGACCAGATTGCTGAGGTCATCGATCCCTAGGCTTATACACTACTTAAACTAACTTACGGTAAGGACAACAAACACACCCATGCCCATGAACCTCCTACGAGGGGAGATGCACGAACCGTGGCAAGGTGCTTAAGACCGCGCGGATACCCCGCACGGCTCCTCAGTATGTTGCAAGTGTCAGTAGTGGTCATAATAGTGTTCTGTGTAGTCGGCAGTGCATTACGTCGGAGCTAAGTGAAGTAGCATTAGAGAAAATGGTTGTCACTCGTATGGTATATTGATTCCGTAACCAAGGTAACCGAAGTGTTTGGTGTTTCGAAAGGCACAGTACCGAAGATTTACGCAAAATACAGGAAATGCGAAAAAACATCTGCTAAGACAGAACACGGAGGAAGTGTGTGTTGAGTGATCGTGACGGACGGTCATTGAAAAAGATGGTGGCGAAAAGTGGGAGGTTGACAGCTGCAAAAGACACTGCAGAACTGATTGTCGCACTCACGAACCCTGTCAGTCATAAATACTGGACTATGGATGAGTTAGATGAGTCTTGTTTCATATTATTTTAAGCTTCAGTCGGAGTTTACGTCCCAAGAGTGAAACGGGGCAGAGTTCATTGATTTGGGTAGCCATATCGTGGTATTCCATGGGATCCATGGTGATTCTGCGAGGTCTCGTCGCTAATAAGGACTGTGTGACCATTTTCGCTGATCATATCCATCCTATGGTACAGTGTTTGTCCCCCAGTGATGATCTTGTGTTCCAAGACGAAAGGGCACCTGTTCACACAGCTCCCATCGTCCAGTACTGATGCTGTAAGCACGAGGATGAATTGTCATATCCCCCTTGACTACCACAGTCACCAGATCTCGGTATTATAGAGCCTTTGTGGTCTACTTTGGAGAGAAGAGTGCGCGGTAGCTGCTTACCTCTATCATCGTTATCTGAACATTCCGCTCTTTCACAGAACAGAATGGTTTAAGACTCCTCCTAAAACCATACCAGAGTTGTATTTTTCCATTCCTAAATGACTGGAAGCTGCTTTGAGTGCCAACGGTTACCCTACTCCATATTAGGGATGGTAATGTGATGTCTTTTTGGTGTTACCATACTTTCGTCCTTCCCCTCTATACAAAGAGTGATACTGTAAACGACGGCAAGGTTCTTTCAACTGTTGTAAGCACTTTTAGTGCTACTTCCTAAATAAACGTTGGAATCGACGTGGTTGTTACCATTCAAATAGGGTTCAGTGTACATGGGCTTGTTAATGTCGGGGAGCGGCCATTTGTTGGTTAGCACGGAATGTCTGGATAGGCTGTTTTGATGTTGTGTGGAATGAATTTACAGGTGCTTCGCTTAGTTTAATGCACGATATATGCCAGTCCAAACGCTGTTTAGAAGTAAACGCAAAATTGTCGCTGGAGCAGTCGGTAACGTGTTAGTGTGTCTGGGTCAAGAGCGCGGAAGAATTATCTGTGGTCTGTGCAGATGACGTCATTCTTGTAGTAGGTCAACACCACGTGGAGGCTTGGTGGGATGCCGCTCCGTAGACGGCCTCATTCTTTAAAAGCCGTTCTGCCGGCTGTAACGTCGCTGAAACTCACTCCTTCGCCAAATAGAGCAATAATTAAGTACCGCGGCCGCCGCACGGGATTCATTCAGGCGGCCGGATTCCACGTTGTAGTGGGCTGGAAGACACCGTCTTTATTTAGGATATTTTCTTTTCTTATGCTATTACAGAATGTTCGACATCTGTTCTGTGCCGGTGGTAAGCGTCTTCTGTCACCTGCTGAACCCTCTACCACTTTAGAATATTATATCGAAAATCCGACTGTCATTAAATCTATGAAACCAATATTCTCGACTCTTGACGTGGGCAGATAACGTAAATTCAAACTAATGCTTACAAGCTTTACATAGACCAAGGAAAACTATCAGGACGCATACGACCGGACGTTTGTGTGGGATGTGTCCATCCTTCGCCTTTACAACTTGAGTTCTGCAGGAGGCAAATTCAGTTAGGTGTGTGCATTTCTGAGAAGTAATGGCAGACCATTCTTCCTCAAGAGCCTTAACCAGAGACGGTAATCTACCTTCTAAATCATCCTAAACGACTCCAGGTCGTGTCTGTGCGCAGGCCAGTCCGTTTTAGGAATATTATTGGCCACAAACCAGTACCTCAGACATGGTGCTTTACGACATGGTGTATTATCAAGCTCACACTCACAGAGTACATAATGCAGGCAAAGTGAATTAACATCCTTCCGCATTTGACATTTTCTTTAGAGCAATGAGGTAATCACATCATTTCGAAAAATACCCAGGTACCTCAATAACACCTTCTCCGTCCATCACTGTTGGTACTATATATGGTGAGAGATAACGTTCTGCAGACGCCTGCCAAACGCCAAACCTTCCATCGGATTGCCACAAGGCACAGCGTGAGTCATCACTCCGAATCACTCGTTTCCAGTCACTTATACTTTCGTCGCTCTTTGCAACACCTCAACAGTCACATGACATCGACTACAGAGATGTACGGCCTCTGAGGACTGCTCTATCAGTGTACTCCCTATGCACAGCGTGTCCTAGCTGGACTGCTGGTAACACTTTGGAACATAGGAGCGATTCCATCTGCTGATTTCATACAATTTCTTACCACCACCCTCCGCAGTGGTCGACGGTCACTGTCAGTAGGTTACTTCTGCTCTATCTTCGTTGAGCTGTGGTTGTTTTTCCGCATTTCTGCTTCACAATCACACAACCAATAGAAGACTACGACAGCTTTAGAACCACTGACGGATTTTGTTACTCAGGTGACAACTAATGACTCACATTCCAGGTCGCCGAGCTCTCCTGACAGACCAAGTCTACTGGAGGTGCTCCTCTACTGACAACACGATGCAAAAAATGTTAAAATACTAAACCCTTTCTAAAACAATCTTAACGAACAGTGAAAGGCTATAGTGACGTCTGCAGGCCTTATTAAGAGAAAATTGAAAATAATTTGTCTTCTGAAGGCCACAAGCAGTGTTACAAACAATTAACGCCTGAAATCCGGAATTACAAGTGGGGAAGGCAGTAACATGTTAAAAAATTAGGGTAAATTTTAAACAATTATGACAATTTGTCCAAATAAGACGCAGTGATCCACAGACGGTGCTCCCTGGATCGACCAGAGGAAGGTGACTACAGCTGTGTAAGCAGTGCGACAGGTAGCCAAGAATTGTACTCTCGTAACAGGATGTCAACTCACACTGGGGATAGCTCAGCTCCGACCGACCGACTTACCCATCTGCCTAACGTCCAATCACCGATACAACGATGGAATCTTTTTAGGCAAGGGCGAAGAGACGGACAGCACCACGTCTTCAGAAACACAACCAAGGCACACGCCGTGCCGGACAGCATGAACGCGACGAGGAAAGGTACGTACCTGCTGGAAAAGGTCGCTAACCTCCATGGCAGGTAACTGGGGCATCATTGGCCACAAGGCAGAAAATAGCGCTTGTTGCACTTCACTCACAAGAATAATACTGAATCCAAACTAACATCAAGGAGTAGAAGGCCGCTAATAGCTTTCGCAAACCTGACAGGCTCCGCTTGTTGCGGTTCGTCTCACCGCCCCTGGGAGAAACAACACACAAAACACAGCGAGATCTCAGACAGTGGAGGTTTCAGTACTGGACACGGCTCACTCAACTTCAAACGCCCTGTGTTCGGTTATCGGCAACAGTGCCCGTACGCCACCTCGACTAATGTCTGAAGTAGTGCTGGAAGGAACTGACACAGTGAATCCTGCAGGGCTGTCCATAAACCCATAAGAGTAAGAGGGGGTGGAGATCTCTCCTGAACAGCACGTTGCACGGCATCCCAGATATAGTCAATAACGTTCATGTCTGGGGAGTTTTGTTGCCAGCAGAAGCGTATAACTCAGAAGAGTGTTCCTGGAGCCACTCTGCAGCAATTATGGATGTGTGGGGCGTCGCATAGTCCTGCTCGAATTGCCCAAGTCCGTCGGAATACACAACGGACATGAATGGATGTAAATCATCAGACAGGATGCTTACATACGTGTCAGCTGTCAGAGCCGTATCTAACCGTCTCAGAGGTCTCATATCACTCCAACGTGCATACGTCCCACACCATTACAGAAGCTCCACCAGCTTGAACAGTCCGCAGCTGACATGCAGGGTCCATGGATTTATGGGATTGTCACCACACCCGTACACGTCGATCCTCTCGATACAATCTGAAACGAGACTCGTCCGACCAGGCAACATGTTCCCAGTCATCAACAGCCCAATGTCGGTGTTGACAGGCCCAGGGACGCGTGAAGCTTGTGTTGTGCACTCATCAAGGTCACACTAATGGGTCTACGACCACGAAAGCCATATCGATAATGTTCGTTGAATGGCTCGAACGCTGACACTTGTTGTTGGCCTAGTATTCAAATCTGCAACTGTTTGCGGAAGGGTTGTATCTCTGTCAGGTTCAATCATTCTCTTCAGTCGTCGTTGGTCTCGTTGTTGCAGAATCGTTTTCCAGCAGCAGCGATATCGAAGATTTGATATTTTACCGGATTCCTGATATTCACGGTACACTCGTGATGTGGTCGTACGGGAAAATCCCCACTTCATTGATACCTCGAAGACACTTTATCCCACCGCTCGTGCGCTGACTATAACACTACGTTCAAACTCACTTAAATCTCGATAATCTACCATCGCAGTCGCAGTGACTGATATAACAGCTTTGCCAGACACTTTTTATCTAATACAGGCGTTGCCGACCGCAGCGCCGTATTGTTTACATATCTCTGTATTTAAATACGCATGCCTATACCATTTCTTTGGCGATTTAGTGTATTTAACAGTCACGGACGTACAGTTTTCACATATTAAGTAGTATAGTTGAGAATGGTGGTGCTTTCTGGTTTCGATTGACATTGGGTGCTATCTGCGAAATAAACAAAAATGAAGGGAACCACTAGACATATCAAACAAATTACGCAATTCTTTCCATGCAGAGCTTGTACTTGTAGTAGCACTCAACAGAAAAAAAATATATGCGAACTTTACAATTATAGAATACAAAATCGTGAATGAGTTATGACGCCATTACAATGAGAAGTATAACGAACGTGAGGTGGTTTAGTTCATTTTTCACTAAATGTATGTTACATGTCATGGGTGTTCAATAATCAGTTTTGATGTTACTAGCGTTCTGCAAGAATAACACAAATTTGGCGTTGCATAATAACATATGAGAACTATTCTTCTACTCTACTTCGAATACAACAGAAATTTGTGATACTTTATTACGTGACAGCATGTAATGACATTTCATTCTTTGTGTCAAGACTGTGTCGAATTTTACACAGTTATGTGACAACTCAGACAGATGGAGCCCACTTTTGAAGAAAATGCATTTAAAGCACATACTGGTGCTTGCATAAGTACTTCGTCATAAATTTGTTTGTTTCATCCGCGTCCATGTAAATCATATTTTTCTAAAATGCTGACCTTTTGCTTGCTTTACTTTAGTGCACTTCCCCATTCTAAAATCAATTTTCATAATGTAATTTCAAATTTTTGCCCAATTACTTCTAACTTTGCATTTATTTTTACTCTTACGAGTGTGATCATTTGCAATTCAAAAATAGTTTTATACCACCCACATCCTGTAGAGTTTCTTCGTTGATTGATAAAATATAAACAATTTTACGTTTTTTGCACTTAGTCTTTGCCAAATCCAATTTATGTTCGTTTACTTTTGAAAGGATATATTACGGACTAACAAATTCTGCTAATTTAGGATACCTGCCATTACACATAAATTTTCCCAGTCAAAGGAATTTTATTCGTCCCAATTTTACATTGAAATCCGCTACTGTCCTACTTTTTTTGCATTGGCTGTCATCTATCACGAACGTAGTGAAAGAGGGTTCTGGTTGTTCAGGACGCTCCCCCTCTCCCCTTATTACTTAAACGGAGTTACTAACCTCCTAGATTCCATGTAGTCTGACTAGAAGACATTTTTGTTTTCAGTCATACGATGAAAAAGGCATACGTAGTATTAACAGTTAACAAGAATATCGACGGATATTATCTATATATTCATAGCACTATCGGGTATCGTCCATCCCTAATTTAGCCAAGACCAGCTACTTGACTTTGTTGGGCTTACTTGAGCTCAGTTGTTGTTTTGTTAATAATTTCAGTTCTTATATGCAGTTGAATTTAATGTAAGTGTTACTGTTTATTGTTTTTATGCCTATTTCTTTTACCATAGTTCCTAATTATGTCTCAATCTGTAACAATAAAGAAGAGTAAAATCGATTTTGATTCGTCCACTTGCATTACAATAAGTTAAAAATATGTACGCTCTGCTGTAATAGCATAATTACCTATCTACAGCTGTTTAATGTTAGCACTGGAGTGGTTAGTTGGAGACTGGTAGAACTTTGGGATTGCTATGATTCAGTGTTTCACAGGACAGCGGAGCGGTAAATAACATTGCAGATAACATTATATTAAAATCAGTGCATGAAAATACGCCTGTTCCCCTTCCCCCCCCCCCCCCCAAATATCCCGTTAATGAAAAAAAATATCGACCAAACATCGATAGTTGCATTTCTTTAAGAATTTGCTCGAATTTCTATCATTAGTAGCGAAAATGGCAAAATATCGCCTGGGGAAGGGTTTGTTGTAGAATGGAAAGGGCAAATGACAAAAGTGCATTGTATAGTTCGTTTGTTTCTAAAACATTTTATCAGCGGGCTGCCTCAATTCGTTCGAGTCGATAGCGTCTTGAATCCGCCCCGACCGCTTTCGTCCAAAATCTATTTACGCTCCTGTAATGCGATAACAACTGAAGCCATGAATTCCATTACATTAAATGTTAAAATATGCGTGCACTCGTGCACTGTCAAATGGCTGGATATGCACATTAAAGGGAAAACATGCAATATCAGAATTATATCTTTTGTTACGATGCATTTTGTTTTATTTAAAAAATAATGTATAACTATTTTTTTTCCAATTCTCCACCGACTAGGCAAGCTCTGCACCTTGACGCACTGAGCTAGTAATCTCTGGATTCGTGAGGCGAGGTAGTTCCATGCACCGACAACCTAGAAAATGGGTTTCTGTGTTTCCCAATTTTCAGTTTAGGCGAATGCCAACGTTGGTCCATTACTATAGACAATAGCCAATTCCTTCCGAATTCCATTCTTTCCTGACGAATTCAAATTTTCTTTAAGATACACCCCTCTGCTTAGATATAAAGAGCTGCATCAAAGGCAAAAAGAATATCTCTTCGGAGATTCCCAGCGCTAAAATCCACACGATAAATCTGTACGTGTGGAATAGTATGCACTACCTAATATGTTTCAAAACACTGCGCATAAAAAAGGAATTCTTCCGTGGCCCATACCTCAGGCTTTATTGGTGACAATGGTAGAGCCAACTGTTGCGGATAGCCGTTACGCTAGTAACTATTAGTCTCCGCAACAGAACGGACGTCTTAGTTCACTATCGTTGGGTGCAGAGTCAAAATATGAATACTACGCACTTACACCTGCTCAGGCAAATGGAGCTAACCGGTTGGTTCTTTGTAATTGATATTCATTATAGTAGGCTTTAAGGGGCTTATCGGGGCACCATTAGTTAATGGGCCGTTCCTTGACAAGCCCTCTAAACAGATTTTTACCATTTTTTCTTACCAAAACCAAAACGCGGATTCGAAGATGGCTGTGTACGGCAGATGGTTGAAGTTTTTAAGAATATTTTATTGGTATCTTTATCCGCTTCCGAAATACAGATGTTCAAAATTAGCTTACATGTACACGTAAAATACGCATATAAAATCTGGGGTCAGGCGCAGGCCGGAGTGGCCAAGTGGTTCTAGGTACTACACTCTGGAACCGCGTGACGGCAACGGTCGCAGGTTAGAATCGTACCTCAGGCATGGATTTATGTGATATCCTTAGGTTAGTTAGGTTTAAGTAGTTATAAGTTCTAGGTGACTGATGACCTCAGATGTTACGTCCCATAGTGCTCAGAGCCATTTGAACACAGACAGTAAGAGAAGACAATAGAGGTAGGACAGAACAAAGGAGATGTGGGTGTGAGACGGGAGACAGTGATGGAGAGACACAAAGAGATAATGACAATGAGATAGGCTAAATGAGCAAATGAGAATGGGAATTGGGAGTGGACTGTTATGGGCAACGGAGTATTGGGCGTGACCGAGTTTCAGTTAGGGCAGCTTGTGAGAGTGAGAGCTGCAAATATGTTCGCATGCCAAAATGATTGGGAAAATTTTTAAAGTTGCTGAGGAAGGTACAATGAAGGCAGCTGGTACCGGCACCTACGTTTCAGTCACTCTTTTAATGGAACATGTTCGTCTTTCTTGTGTTCCGAGAGGGACATTTTTCCTCTGATAAATAGTAATCAAGAAATGATAGATGTATACTTAAATGAGGAAATTTTGGTAAAGTGTGAGGTTGAACAATTCCAGATTCTTTCCATTTTCGCCAACAGAAACTATTCTAACTTCTCTGTCTAACCCAACAATACCAGATCCGTTTATTCGACCAGTCCTGTCCGTAATAATCCTGGAGCCCAGTGACATTCGTGTTGGTTGATACCTGATGGCTTCCTGAACTCAAATCGAGACTGTAAGAAGAAGAGTTGTTTGCCAAAATACAGCACTTGTAATGAGCGAGATTTACCTCTGCTTGCTGACAACTCTGCGATCGTTCTCGAAGAAAATGGGAAGTCGTTATTTACGGAAATTCAATATTTTATTGTGCAAAATTGAGAAAACGCATTGTTACGCACAATTCTGTAATATTACGCAATGAGGCAGGAAAAATTGATTAATATGAAGAGTTAAAGTGTAAAATGTGTCATATTAAGTATAAAAAATCAAATTTTGCTAATTGCATGAATTTACTAACTATAAGGTCAAAATATGCAGATATGGACGAGAAAACCCTGAGTCTGACTCTTGCAATATCGTATGAGTGGTAATGAACTGTTTAAAATGCCTGAAGTTTTATCCAATCCACAGAGATAGCCGCATCCGTTAGTAAGCCGTTTCCGGGATTCGGGGTGATGATACTGAACCTTGTATTAGAAGACTGAGAAGCGTTTTAATAGCAAATACATTATGTTGGAATTATAATTCGTTTGGCAGCGAAGTAAAGTTACCATATGGCCAACATAGAAATATGTAACTGTGCACCGCGCGACCGCTACGGTCGCAAGTTCGAATCCTGTCTCGGGCATGGATGTGTGTGATGTCCTCAGGTTAGTTAGGTTTAGGTAGCTCTAAGTTCTAGGGGACTGATGACCTCAGATGTTGACCCATAGTGCTCAGAGCCATTTGAACCATTTTTTGAAATTGTGCGTTTAGGTATTTTCACATACTGCTAACAGTATATGTTACGCTTCAATAAGAAAACGTTTTGTTGCTTAATTTTATGTACTAAATACCATTTGTATGAAGGCCTCCCGTAAGCATATGATGTACATTACATTAAAAAATAAATAACAGTGTTTTCAGAATTAATGGAAAACATGAGCCCTTTTGAGGTCCTCATTAACAAATCGGAACCGCTCCTTTGACAATACCGTGGATATGTCCTTGTATCTATCAGCCTCGGTAATTATCTGTAGAGGTCCTTTTGCTCTTCAGCAGAAATTGAGAATGTCGATGCATTATACTAGTATGACGTCCACAGACTTTCTTTTCTTTATTTTTAAATAATTCTGAGTATTCACTCCGAAATTCCTTCAATATTTGCAGTATTGCTTTTAATTTTCTGGTACATAATAAAAGATGTTCTTTAATATCCTTTCTGCTCATTCCTCTGTAAAATCACATGTTCTGAAGATAAATCTATGTATTTATCATTGTATTTTGGCCACTTTATATCCCATTTAACCTTATTTAATCTCTCTCTCAACATCACTAATGTAACTTCTGTTCCTAATACACAGAAGTTCAGATACTAACAAGAGTAAAGCATTGTAAGTCGGGAAGAGAACAAAGCAGCTATTATAAAGAAAGTCACAGTTCTGAGCAAGTTATGTTAGATGCGTGATCGAATACACTCAATCAAACCGGAGTATTCAGATGCGAAAAGTCTCTGCGTAATAGTAACTAAAGAAATCGAATACACCGTGTGTATGAAGGAAATAAAACAGTAACGTACGCTGAGTAGATATCACATTGCAGGATGTACAAGGGGTGGACACAAAAAATGGAAACACCTTAAACGCGACACATCACTATCCCTAATGCAGTGTAGGAAATCGGTTACAATACAATACTGCTTCCAGTCATACCGGAATGGCTGAGCAAAGATTCTGTGTCGTGTTTAAGAGAATGTTATGCCATTCTTCTTGAAAAATAATGGCGAATTCAAGTAGCAACAGTCCTTTCAAGTCTTGAAAGAACTGTGACAGACGCCCGGACAACGGGGAACTAACGTGCATTGACAGTATGAAATAGCGCATTGATAATTGCTAGGCACTGGCCGAAATCTAGATTTGCCAAATAAAACCTGCAAAAAAATGGACGAATGACTACTGTGCTCTATCATTTGTAAATCATATCACAGTCGCTGAGTGAACCCACGTTACTAATGAAAGGTAACTTGGTGATTGGGAATATTCATGGGCTCAGTTTTCAAATCATTCTATCTCAAACATATCCTTCTGTGCCAAGATCATTCGTACATGTTTTTGAATCCTTGTGCCCTTTTGTATTTATTTCTATTCTTCATTTAGTGACTATAAATATATAAATACATGTAGCAAAGAAACAGAATGTTATAGTGACTTCTAGTTTCGTTTAGTACCCTGATGTAACCCTTATCAGTACTTTGAGTTGTGATACTCATATTTCATGTTCAGTTTAATTAATTATCTGGTGTGCGGCATTTCTTTTTCATTTGACATGATTACACGGAGGGCAAACGGTTCACTGTATAGTTTACCAGGTTCTAACCTCATAGCATTTCAGGATCATGCTAAATACTCAACTGACACTTCAGTGTTTTCCTGTTACAGGCCATTAGAATCACTAATGAGAGGTTTTGAAATTCCAGATTGGCCTGCAGTTCCCTGCTTATGACCTCCCTTCATAATGTTTTGGTGATGACAGGGTTCGTGAATGCAACATTCAATTCTGCAATGACTTTTGCAGCTGTTGTCCTCTTATTTTTCGTCAGAGTCCTTTTCAATGGCATTCACGATCACTCGTCTATGTTATGGTATAGCAGATGCTGATTCCACTTTCACTGTATGTCTTATACACAGTGCCACATTTCGATATACGTAGTGCCATGTTTTGATACCAGTCCACCGGCATCATAGCGTTATCATTAGATACCAACAGCGGTCGCGCGGGATCTAGTGGACACAATCATGCAAGCCTGCAGCCGGCCTGTTACTGTCAGTCAGGGCCATTCTTTTGTAGGGATTATTGAAAGTCAGACTGCGTTGCACTAAAATATTGTGTGTCAGTTTAGTGTTGATCAGAATAAGTAAAGAGAGAATATGTTCAGTTTGGCCCAGCTGTTTGAAAAGCAAATAACGTAAGAGGTTTACCAGCATAGTTATTCATAATTTTCCAAAGGGGACGTTTCACAGTACATTTAAATACAGGATATCTCTAAAGTCACTGTCCATTTCAATAAAGGAAGACAGTGATTGAAAAATCCATTTTGTTGTGAAGTTTTATACGTATTCTACTGCCCTTCTACATGACCACCATCTAGGTCAAAACAAATACTCCAGCCTTCACTAGTGGAACGAAATGTAGACCTTAACATTTCAAACGTAATGTGGCCTGCTGCTTCCCTGATACTATTCCGTAGGTCAGGCATATCATTCACTTTGTTAGTGTACACATTGGACTTGATGTACCACCGAGCGAGGTGGCACAGTGATTAGCACACTGGACTCTCATTCGGGAGGAAGACGGTTCAAACCCGAGCCCGGCAATACTGATTTAAGTTTTTCATGATTTCCCTAAATCGCTTCAGGCAAATGCTGGAATAGCTCCTTTGAAAGCCCACGGCTGACATTCTTCTCTGACCCGATGACCTCGCTGTTTGGTCCCCTTCCCCAAAACCAACCAACAAACATGATGTACCCCCATGCAGAAAAGTCTGAAGGGGTATGGTTCGGTGAATGGGAAGCCCACAGCCACAGTGACCCTGTGGCTATCCATCTCACTGGAAAGATTCTGTTCAGGAAATCACGGACGATATGTGCAAAATGTGGAGCCGCACCTGCTTCACGAAATACAACTGTATCCCGTATGCCAGGTTCATGAAGCTACGGCTCAGGGAACAGTTCTAACACGTTGAGGTATATGTTACCTGTTATTGACCTTTCGGCAAAGAAAAATGGTCCATATAATTTTGCTTTTGCCATACCCAAACTAACATTGACCTTCGGTGTATCACGTTCCCACTCCTACATCATGTGGTTCTTGATGTCCCCATATTCCGTTCTTTTCCACAAACGTGGAAAGTGGCTTCATCGGTGAAAAAAATGTTGTACATTAAATTCTCACTCTCTACAGATTCCATGAGGTCATAACATATTTCCCGATTACAGGCGAAATCCTCGTCGTCAAGACGGTGCAGAACCTGAATGTGATACGGGTGTTTTCGTAGAGTAAAACGCAAGATTTTCCACAGTGTGTTGCGAGGAACTTTCATTTCCCTACTGAGGCCTTGAGTTGATGCTTTCAGACTCCTATCAGTGGCAGTTTGAACCTGATGCACTCTTTCTGCCGATACGCGTTGTCGTCCATGACGTGCCTCATAACACGCATACCGCCGGTATGCTTAAATTTGTTCACGAGCAGACGAATGTGTGCTCTAGATGGTGTTGGTTTGCGGAATTTACAGGTACACTCTGCTCTGGAGTCTTCATTTGACAGTCTGCGTACCCTTGCACAAACAATGGCAACCCATTCTTCTGTGCAAAACATCTTGGATGACGCTACCAGAGAAAAGAAAACAAATTAGCGTTTCCATGGAAATGGATTGTGACTTTAGAGGAAAAACAGTTAGTGTACTCATGGAAATGGATAGAGACTTCAAAGAAACCCTGTATAAGAACACATTCTATTATTAACCAGTCATTCACAGACATACAAAACGAGAAAAAGTACAAAACCCACAAGGGGCAGTTCGTTTTACTGACGTTTTGCGACAGGTAATTCATCGTTGTAGGAGTATGAGACCAGATGAAACACACTGTTTATTGATGCGACTACTTCGGTACCTGTTACTGTGACGTATGTGCGGTAAAGAAACTGGTTCTCTACTTCTGAAAAAAAACCTTTTAAATAATAAAACATGACCTATACAAGGAATCTGACTACTCCTATTAATCATGGACGAAAGAAAAAAATTGGCATAGCCTTGTCAGAACGTACAGAATTGTATGTGGGGCCAAAAAGACGTCATTTTCAACCTAAATACGATATGCCAATGTTTACGTAATAAATAAAATAAATTACGTAATTCAGTGTAATTATTATATAGATGCGATAAATCACTTAAACGGTGGCCAAATGAACAACTTGAAACGTCACCTTCAGAAGATTCCAGGTTCGAATCCTGGCAGGGTCGCCATATGAAACATCACCTTTGTAAAATTTATACACGACTGGTCTATGTGAAACGTCCTCTTTGAAAAATTTATACACGACTGTGCTTAATCTGACACACAATATTTTTAGCGCAACGCAATCTGACTTTCAATAACCCTACAAAAGAATGGCCCTGAGTAACATTAACCTATACCTTTCACAAATCACTTACCTCACAAAAAATCTTCGTTACTCGAACTACTGCAATACTGCGAGCACCACTACTGCCAGCTAAATAAAAGATTCTAACTATGGAAGGCACTAACTACTGATAGGTATAGTTAGCAAATGAAAGATTTTAATAGAGAACAAACAGTGTATGTACCTTAATAGTCAAAATATATATGATAGTTCATGACATCCAGTCTTACAAATTACAAAACTCCGCCATCTCTCTCCCCACGTCCACCACTGCTGGCGGCTCACCTCCAACTGCGCAACGCTACGCGCTGTAAGCATCCAGCTGCCGCTGCCCAACAGTACAATGGCAGACAACAATGCAAACCAGCCACAGACTGCAGATGGCACAGCCAGTGATTTTCATACAGATCGCTACGTGGCGGCGGCATTACCAATAAAAAAACCTAAAGAGCCTGCTTACAAACTAAAGTCAATATAATTCCAGTAAACCTGCAAAACGAAAAAAAAAATTGTAGGGGCCTACATAGACATCGCGCATCTGCTACATGCCCACGAAATATGTAATTTTGTTTTGAAGCTGACAGCCAATGATCAAATAGGTGCAAAAATACTATTGGCCAGTTTTCAAGCAGTAATGGCGGACAGCATCAGCTGGTAATAGACGTAATTTTTACTGCACAAAAATAAAATATGTACTCCCTCCAAAAGAAGTTACACACAAACATTATAATAAAATTATGATGAGAAGCAAAATGTCTGAGAAGAATTTTGAAAGAATATTATTAATTGAACTTTAATTTGGCGGGTTTTCAACAGTGTCAACAAGACGAAATAATGGAAAGAATATTTATTGGAACTAAACAAAATTGAACCTTGATATTGTGACAGTTTTTTTTAAGACAGATAATTTAACTGCAATTGTCTTTAATTTTGAAATGCGAGAGGACGTAATAATTTTCTTTTAATGTCTTAACTGTTGCTGCAGGCAGTGCGATGACGTCAGCGGTGGTCCGCGCGGAAGATGTGTGAAGTTAACCCTGGTTCGTGGCGTGAAGATAATGATGGATCCTCCTGTTTCATTAATATTCCAGTTACGGCGGTGGTCCACGTCTCCGTTGTAGTCGAATCAGCTGGCAGCACTGGCGCGATAACAATAGTTCCAGTGTGTGCGTTGTCGTTACGCGCGCGACGTTTTATTATTAAAAGTTAATTAATCATAGGATTCGGGTAGGTCGAAATTATGCAATTTCTTTAGTATTTACGATATATAGCCGGTTAATGCCAATACTTCGCACAGTTCTTTCACCGTGTTGCCACAGGAAAACAGTCACTTGTTTGTATCACTATAAAAGTCCGTTAAGCATCATTTCAGTTTAAGTCGTCGTCTTTAAGACAGTTTGGATGATATAATAAATGTTTCTTGATCAAATCACAGCACTGTTCTTTTATTTAACTTTTTGGTTTGTTCCACTTTCACGCAATTCTAAGTTAGTGTCTCCACACGACAATGGTGTCTGGTTCACGGCTAATTGTCACAAGTTCACACAGTATGTAAAATCGTCACCGCAAACACTCTCTATGCTTTTCAGGTTTTACTGTTCACTTAAAAATGTACGATCTCATATTAAAACAGCAGACACACTGTAATTAATTGTTCCTCCGCATATCATCGTCTTTCACGCCGAACTTTGCAACGTTTCTACAAGCGCGAACCGGCCACGATACCACAACAACTCGCACGCTCTCTATCGATAGTCGTTCGCTCTCTCTCTCTCTCTCTCTCTCTCTCTCTCTCTCTCTCTCTCTGAAAACTTCTCCTAGCCTAACCAAAGATTTATAAGACATATAAAACCAGAGCATTCATAGTCGTACAATATAAAATAAAAAACAGTAGCAAAATGAATGAAGAAACGATGTGACGTATTAACTGTTGTGGTTGGCAGGAGAACCAACACCGTGTTACTAAAGGAGGCCGAAATGCACGCGTTTTAGCTCACGCAGTTTGGCGTGAGGTCTGGAACATGACAAGGGAATTAGAATTGATAAAAACGGACGTAGCTGTTGGAATACTTAACTTTAATCCATTAATGATGCACGTCGCTCTTGACGATACGTGGTTTACAATATCAATGGTAACTGAATATGGCGCCTTGCTAGGTCGTAGCAAATAACGTAGCTGAAGGCTGTGCTAACTATCGTCTCGGCAAATGAGAGCGTATTTTGTCAGTGAACTATCGCTAGCAAAGTCGGCTGTACCACTGGGGCGAGTGCTAGGAAGTCTCTCTAGACCTGCCGTGTTGCGGCGCTCGGTCTGCAATCACTGATAGTGGCGACACGCGGGTCCGACGTATACTACTGGACCGCGGCTGATTTAAAGGCTACCACCTAGCAAGTGTGGTGTCTGGTGGTGACACCACATTCCTCCCCCGCAAATCGGCGTACGGTTGTGGCATTAGGCTTCCGCCCGCCGTGGGGAGGACCCCATGTTGACGCATGCGGAAGAGGTGGGGAGCCTAACAACAGGCGAGGCTGTGCCACCCGCACCCTGCCATTCGGACCGCGGGGAGCTAGGAAACACCTGAAAACCTGTTCCAGGGTGCACGCCAACATGCGGTGTATGCGCCCGTAGAGAGACAGGAGGGGCCGAAGGGTCGACCTCCATCGGCCCGGGACACCCGACGGCCGAAGACGACATATGGTCCGGAGGGGGCAAGAGTTCCATGTCGGAGGACAACTGGTCACGGGAAGCGATCAGCGGTGCGTGACCCAGGGAGGCGCCCGACGGTTGCAGCGACGTGTCCACTTCGGGCGTCGCCGGCGGGAGAACAGGCGGCGGCCGTGGCGGCAGCGCGTCGCCATGGGGCAAAATATAAGGCAGCGTGGGTAACACCTGGGGCTGAGGAGAGCCAGTAGATGGGTCCCAGGGGCGCTGACCGGACGGCACCGTCGCTGAAAGCAGACGGCGAGCGGCAGATCCCGTGCGACAACAGAGGCGCAGCTGAGTGAGATGCCGACGCACCTCACCAGAGGCCCCCAAAACCAGATACATAGCGCGGCCGAGGCAGCGAAGTATGCGTCCTTCGAGCCAACGCCGTGAACCTCGATAGTGGGGATAGTAGACCACGTCGCCTGGAGCAAAAGTAGGTGTCTGCCGCTGCACAGGAACCTGATTCGGCGGATATAGCAGGGACATCAAGGTTCGATGATGACAACCACCAAAACGCGCTGGGATTCTTCGTCCACCGGTGTTTGGAAGTACGCATCTGCTAGGTCCAACTTCGAAAAATATTTACCCGGGCACAGTTTGTCAAAAAGATCTTCCGGGCGGGGTAAAGGAAAAGTTGCAATCACTAGTTGTGGATTCACTGTTGCCTTGAAGTCCGCACAAAGTCGCAACTTTCCGAAGGGTTTGACAAAATTAGTAAGGGTGATGCCCAGAGAGAAGCCTGCACACGTTCAATTACACCTTGTGATTCCAAATCGCGTAATGTTTTTGCTACGTCATCACGCAATGCGTGGGAAACATTGCGCGCTCGGAAAAATTTCGGTTGCGCGTTTACTTTCAGTTCCAAATGTGCTTTATAATTCTTAGCGCAACCGATGCCCGGTGCAAAAATGTCTGCAAATTCTTCACATAGACGAGAAACACTGTCTGAAGGCACAGTCTGGTTCACTGAGAGGACCTGATTTACTATAGACAAGTTAAACAATTGAAATAAATCGAAACCAAACAAGTTCACTGCAGAAGGAGATAGAAGGACGTAAAATGACACAAGTTTTGTTTGTCCTTTGTATGTTGCAAGAAGGCTGCACTGTCCTAACACAGGGATACCTTGACCTGAATAACTATTAATTTAACATTTGCGGCACGCAACGGAGGTGTGCCCAGCAGTTTGTAAGTGTCTTGATTGATCAGTGAAACTGCAGCTCCGGTATCGAGCAGGAATGGTATCACTCTGCCGTTAATGCCCAAGTCTACAAAAAGTTTATTGTCCTGCTGACGACAAGGGCGACTGTGTCGTGCAACGTGAACTGACACTGGTACAGAATCACTTGCGACTTGACGGGAGTTCCGGCGAAGTCGACGCACACTATTTTTGGGACGAACACAGTCACTGTTAGAGAGAGTGGCACTGCGCGGAGTTGAATGAACTACATGAATTTCCATGGGCGAAGTTTCACGGGCCAGAGTGTCCTTGGTTCGATTCCGATTCCGGTGCGAAGCAAAGGGCCTGGAACGGTTTTGAGCTTCCGATCTGAGCTTTTTCTGGCAAACACTCTGAACATGTCATTTTTGATTACAATAAAAGCAAATAGCTTGGCGTGACGGGCAATTCTCACGCGAATGTTTAGAAGCACACGGCGGGCATGATTTGATCACTACATTATCGTGCCGGCGCGGCACACGTGACTGAGAGCCTGGCGGCAGCGGCGCGGCCGGGCGCGAGGGCTGTTTACTGCTCTGTGCAGCTCGCCCGGCTGGCCGGTTAACCTGACACACTGCTGGCGAAGTTTCAAATGATTCCTGAGTAAAGTCAAGTGTGTCCTACCGATCCAATATGTCCATCACTTGTTGAAGGGAGGGATTTACAAGTTTCAATATCTGTTCCCTTATACGAACATCAGAAACGTTCTGTGCACTTGCATCACGTACCATAGTATCTGAATAAGGGAGTCCACATTGACACTCAAAAGAACAAACCCTAGTAAGGCCTTGAAAGGTTGCAACCCACTCCCGATTAGTCTGACCTGCCGTACGTTTTGTACGAAAGAAGGTATACCAATTGGCAACTACGTTGACTGATTCTTTGAAATATGCATCTAATGCAGACAAAATTTCTTCGTAGGACAGAGCTGCTACGTCGCGGCGGGGAAATAATTTGACTATCACACGGAACCTACTCACGCCGACGGATGAAAGGAGAAAAGGCTGCCGCTCGTTAACTTGAATTCTGTAGGCGGCGAGATGGAATCCAAATTGGCGTGACCACTCCGTCCAGCTTTCAAGTGCAGCATCAAAAGGTCGAAAAGTGGGTGCAACAGCTTGTTGTGGCTGCGTTATCGGTGAAGCGGCTGTTGCCGCATCGTTTTGCATCGCACGTTGACCCTGGACGAGGTGTCCAAGGGCATCCAGTAAGGCCTGCGTCTGCTGATTCTGTAAGCGATAAAATTAGGACAGGACATCTGGAGATTGTGGTGAAGGCATTACACAAGTAAATCAGGGCAATTTAGATAAGAACACTTTTACTCTCGTCGCCAATGTTGTGGTTGGCAGGAGAGCCAACACCTTGTTACTAAAGGAGGCCGAAATGCACGCGTTTTAGCTCACGCAGGCTGGCGTGAGGTCTGGAACATGACAAGGGAATTAGAATTGATAAAAACGGACGTAGCTGTTGGAATACTTAACTTTAATCCATTAATGATGCACGTCGCTCTTGACGATACGTGGTTTACAATATCAATGGTAACTGAATATGGCGCCTTGCTAGGTCGCAGCAAATAACGTAGCTGAAGGCTGTGCTAACTATCGTCTCGGCAAATGAGAGCGTATTTTGTCAGTGAACCATCGCTAGCAAAGTCGGCTGTACAACTGGGGCGAGTGCTAGGAAGTCTCTCTAGACCTGCCGTGTGGCGGCGCTCGGTTTGCAATCACTGATATTGGTGACACGCGGGTCCGACGTATACTAATGGACCAGGGCCGATTTAAAGGCTACCACCAGCAAGTGTGGTGTCTGGCGGTGACACCACATTAACAAATAAAAAATATTTGAAATAAGTGATACACACGTACTATGAAAAGAAAAAAATATTATCGACTTTCGGGGAAAGCAATGTCTTTACAGTACCCACCTCTGGTAATAAGGCAAGAGTGTATTCTCGGACGCAAAGGTGGTGCATTGCACCCTTTGATAGACTGCCCCAAAGTATTCCAACTTTTGTTGGAGTTCCGTAATGGTTCTTGCAGGCTCTGGAGAACGACTAAGTTTCGCTTCACCACGTCCCATATGTGTTCAGTTGGCGAGAGAACAGGTGATCCTGCTGGCCAGGGCAGTTTTACAACACGGGGAACGCACTGCGTCGCAGCAGTCGTACGTGGACGTGCACTGTCTTCCTCAAAAAGCACACCGCCTTCGAGTCCAAGAAATGTCTGTAGCACGGGGATAACCGCCTGTGCAATGTAACGGGCACTGGTTACTTTACCCTGCAGAAACACCAAATGTGACCGTGTATTCTAACTGATAGCCCCCGCAACACCATGATGCATGGGATGGGATCTGCGAGCCGTGGGCGAACACATGTCGGTCTACGCCGTACAGGCGTACTTCCACCAGTTGCATGTGGACAGATCCTAATCTCATCATTGAAGACAACAGACTGCCATTCCACTATCCAGTCGACTCTTTCAGGCACCGGACCAGCCATGGATGGCGTTATCGTGGTGTCTTTGGTAGCGTGGCCAGAGGCACACAAGACCTTAGTCTTCTCAATGGTCGTTCTACACAAAGCATGCGCTACATGTTCCTGGATTTCTTCAGTAGATGATGATCGCTCGGCCATGCTGCTCACATATTGCGAGGATTTTGAAGTGAGTCTTTACTACGCAGACGTCCAGAACATGGCTTCGGGTGTGGGAATGTTCCACAGACCAAAGCAAGAAAGCACCGCCGATACTCTGTGTCCGACGTGGGCAGGAATCCACCGATAGGTCCATCTAGCTTCCTGTAGGCACACAGTACGAGCCCACTGTAGCGGCTCAAGTTGTTCAGCAGGGTTTCATAGTCGTCGGCGGGGCATGGTTTTAAAGTAGAATGAATATTGCAACCGCTGTTCACGTATAAACTCAGCACTGTTACTGCCTGAGAAGTAAATACCTGGGGTGCAGGGACGGATCTCCAGAGTGCCGTCTGACTGCTACTGACTGTAACAAATTCATCACTAACACTACAGACCCTCAGTATGTACATGTTCTACCCTGGTTTCACTGAATGCAGTCCTTGAGTGCGTTGCGCTTTTTTTTTTTTTTTTTTTTTTTTTTTTTTTTTTTTTTTTTTTTTTTTTTTTTTTTTTTTGCTCTGTTATAAAACCAGCAACACTTCACCATAGGAGCACAGTGTCACAACTGTTACATAGCTGAAGTTGGCGGTTATCTCAGACAGACCACTGTCAACACGAAGTGTTCCGAGTAGTACCGACTTTTAACGAACAGTACTTGGAACCCGACGGCAACTTTCGACGCCTTTACTATTGGTAGTAAGAATAATGGGGCGTGTAACGTAGTGATATATAATGGTTACCAATTAATAATATCTGTTCATATGCGGCCTGAAGTGCCAACCCATAATGTCGTTTTGGCTTCTGACCAAAACACTTAGACTGCCATTGCTCTAAATCAGGCTCGTCGAAACTGTGCCCCTGGGGCGTTAGCGCTAGCGATCGCCCGCGTCCAGCGCCCCGGGCGATTTCGTATGTTCTCCCCATGGAGGTAAGAATAGAGGGAGACGCCGTGACGTCACAGCTGCGAAGCTATGTGAAGCCGAGGGTAGCCATCTCAATCTGACCAAAACATTGCTGCTGTAAGCCTGTGTGCGTAGGCTTGTCGCTCGCTTTTGGAAGGATTTTGCGCTATTATGGTGACTTGTGTGGTGTTCGGATGTACGAATCGTTCTGATTGTGATGCGAAATCGAAGCGAATAACATTTCATGTGTAAGTTGTCTCGTTAAGTGTGATTTTACAACTTCATTGCGAACGAACGTGTGCTACATCTGTACTTGTACTATAGCGTATTTTTCTCCTCTATGATTTTAGATTTCCTAAACATGAAAGTCGGAAAGCTCTGTGGGAGAATGCCGTGAGGAGTAAGAATTGGCGTGCGTCTAAATGGAGCACTATATGTTCTCAGCATTTTCGAGAAGAGGACATAGTTTTCCCTACACACCCAAAACATTTGCAAAAGGTATGTTAATTCAAAGAATTAAATTCTTAGTTTTCAAGTTCACGTTTCAGTATAATACGTACGTATAGTCGATAATCGAAGTGTTGAGGAACTCGCTTTGTCTTCATCATGTACCAAATTAAAAGCTAACACTACATTAACTGGCGTAAGGTATAGGCCTAAACAGGACGCTGTGTAGATTTGCCATTCTATGTATCGTATTTCAGTAAATATTGGTGGTAATGAACAGTGTATCCCAGTAGTGTAACGTAACTGAAATGTTCCAGTACGTATTACAAACAAGATGTATTTATGGGGCTTTGGAGGGAGGGTAAAGCTAACTTAGTTTTCAGTTACTATTATTTAGCTCTAACTCCGAAAGTGATTGAATACACATGTGAAGTAAATATTAGCAGTTATGTGACTATTTAAGGCAGTAGTTTGTGAACATCTCACTTTGTCATGTCTACTGTATTGTACAACATTTTTATTGCACTGTCTTTGCTAGTTAATGGCAGTTATGTTTTAGGAGTAATTGATAAAGCTCTAGTTTTACTTACATATGTTGATTTCGTGTGGATTCCTTCAGGTCATTTGAATACATAAATTTGACTTTCCACCTCATTAGGTCCTTACACATAGCTTTTGCCAAGGAATGATTCCATGCTGTATATAGAATTTAAGAGGGGAGGCGCTGGAACACTGAAGTGTTTCTGCAGCTACACAGTATGTTATAAAGAGATAATCTGCCTCTCCACATTGTCATGTAGAAACAAATTTATGAAACTCCTTTTTGATGAGCATCAGCCTCTGCACACAAGAGAATATGTGAGAAGAAAATTCAGGTTCATTGTTTAGATTATGAGACTACTGAAGCTAACAAGTTGTCTGGTATAATTATTTAGTGAAGTCACAGAAATTAACACTTGGGCTGTGTTAAATATAACTCTGTATTTGGGTTAAGCACAGCAAATGAACATTTCTTTTGTTTGATGCATTATTCATTGACATTCTCCATTGAAAGATATCATTATTGATTAAAAAACTTTTGCACTACCTTCTTGTTAATATTATCCACTACTGTGGAACATTGAATATGCACCAACCACTAATTCAAAATTAGATATAACACACAATTTTATATAATTAACTGTTGGACCAGTTGTATTGAGAACTTGTTAACTGACAGCACCCATAGCGATAAAGTGTGATAGTTAAACAAGACACCCCAGTGTTCAGAGTTTATATTTGTTCAATAAGTGTGTATTAATTGTAGCTTCGCACATGGAAGGCATTACAAGTTGTCTGCTGAACACAATGATTTTTGTTGGAGTAATGAGTATTTTATTAACAAGATAAATAGTTGCTGGAAAAATAGAATTTATATTTCTGGAAAGGACTAAGAATAGGCGTAATTAGTGGGCTGTAACATGCTGTTCATAACAAAGACTAACACCTTCAACCATCTGTTAAAAACAGTTCTTAATGTTTTCCATCCGTTTATTTCATTTAGTGAGACAAGAAGAGAAAGCCACTATTGCAGAAGGAGAGCTCTTCCTTTCCATCTTCAGTTTTGGCTGCCGTCAGCAGAGTGCAGGATGAAGTAGTTCCTGCTCTTGTTCCCGAGTACACTGCAGGACCACCAGAACGTAGTCAGACATCCTCTGAAAGTGATGAACTGAAGACGAAGTGTGAACACCTCATAAGAAAAACTGATCAGTACAAAAAACAAATTAAAACTCTTCAGCAGTCTAAGCGACGACTTAAGAAAAAAAGTGGCTTCTTTGAGTGCTGTCATTAAGGTACTGAAAGACAAGCATATTGTGGATGAAAGTTCACTAAATAAACTAGAAAGCATACCTGGAATTCAGAGAGAAAGCTCGGGCAGAGGCTGTACCTAGGTCATACAGCCCAGAACTACGCTCCTTTGCCTTAACACTGCATTTATATTCCCACAGGGCGTATAATTATGTTAGGTGCTGTTTTAACAAATGTTTGCCACACCCCAGAAAGTTAACAAAGTGGTACCAGTGTGTGGGTGGAGCACCTGGCTTCACATCAGAGGCGTTTAAGGTAATTACGGCAGAAGCTTGTCACCGTGAAACAAAGTTTCCTACTCTATGTAGCTTGGTAGTTGATGAAATTGCCATCAGGCAACATTTAGTATTTGATGGTACATGCTATTACGGTTATGTTGACATGGGGTCATCTGTAGACACAGATAATTTGCCCATTGCCAAAGAAGCAATTGTGATCATGCTTGTGGCTATTAATGCTTCTTGGAAGCTCCTAGTTGGGTATTTCCTGACTGCTGGTATAACTGGTGAGCAAAAAGCCGAGATAGTGAAACAGTGCATTGATCTTGCCAATTCAAGTGGTGTGAAAGTTGTTTCACTCACATGTGATGGTTCACCTAGCAATTTGTCGATGGCTAGATGTTTAGGCTGCAATCTCAATTGTGAAACTTTGAAAAGCACTTTTTCAGTTGAAGGGAATGATCATGAAATGTCATTTTTCCTAGACCCTCCACATATGTTGCAACTTGTGCGCAACGCTTTAGGAGATAAAAAATTTCTTTGGGATGAGCAAGATGGTGTCATTTGTTGACACTTTTTGGAACTGTTACATAAATTGCAGGTCATGGAAGGGCTCCACATAGGCAACAAGATCATTGCCAGTCACCTTAATTTTTTTTTAAATAAAATGAAGGTGAAACTGGCTACTCAGCTGCTTAGCAATTCAGTGGCAGATGCCATACAGTACTGTTGCGATATGAAATTCCCAGGTTTTGAACAGGCATCTGCAACAGTAAAATTTATACGCATTTTCAACTGTCTCTTTGATGTCTGCAATCCAGAACACTTTTACAAAGTGGTTTCAAGCAAGCATTAAATACAGCAAATTTTAGTGCTGTAGAAGGATTTCTTTTAAAGGCACAGAGGTACATCAAGGAAGTCGCTGTTGGTCCAAATCCTCAAGCAGTGAGAGTTGTTGACTCAAATAGGAAGACAGGGTTTATTGGATTCCTGGTGTGTATATCCCGTGTTTTACACATGTATAGCAAAGTAGTGGGGACACAAACTCGTGCTCCTCTATTGAAGTTTCTGCCTCTTTACAAATGTTCTCAGGACCACTTGGAAATGTTTTTTAGTGCCATCCGAAGTCGTGGTGGTTGGAATAACAACCCCACTGCTCGCCAGTTTGTTGCAGCATACAAGAGGCTATTAATTCATAGTGAGATCCGTGGATCAAAAAGAGGGAATTGTATAACTTTGGAAGATATTCTCATTCTTACTTTCAGCTGTTCCAATGTTGAAGATCACATAAATAACACTTCTGAATGGTGGCAGTTACTAAGCACGGAAAATAGTGCAGCGACAACTGACAACGACCACGATTACTTTGCTACTGGAACTTATCTCTCTGAAGTGGCAGTCCATATTGTAGCATATATAGCTGGATTTGTGGTGCGTCACTTAGAAAAAACCTTAAAATGTGAACCATGTTTATCCGTCTTGAGAGGGGATGGTAGCCATGTTGCTTATTCTCTCATTCATAGAAAGAGTAGGGGATGGTTGGTTTTACCATCGAATGATGTTGTTGACATCTGTGTGTGTGCAGAAAAAGTGTTCAGGTGCTATACTACAAGTAATTCAAAAGTTCCTTTGAAAAATCAGTTTCCCAAATGTGTGTCTGAGGTGCTTAGTGAATTCATATTCAAGCCAGTGTTTAAGGAGATAGGAGACCACATGAAAAATCAGCATCCCTTGGACAATCATATGATATTGCTGATTAAAGCAATTGCCACACGATACCTCCTGACACGGCAAAAACATGCAGCCAAGAGAATAAGTGATGCATTGCATGAAAATAAAATCAGGACAACCTATACAAAACTGGTACTCTTTAAAGGTCAGTAACTGATACTTGTACACAGAGGTCTGGTGTGTGAGGCATCTTGTATAAAGCACTCATTATAATGAGGCAAACGGGGAATGTAACCTTATTGTAATTAATAAATGATGCACATTCTTCCTTTTCTGTTATGTCTATGTTTGTTATAACCAGCTACAAAATGTCTGTGATGTCTGTATCTTAAAACTAATAGGACTAGCATATTCAGTGTACCTATGAAAATTTGTTCCTGGTGTGTGATGGAGTCAGACAATTATTATTTTGTGTGTGTGTGTAATACCTTTCAAATATACCTTCCTCAAACAAATATTTGGAACTACACTATATGTAGTGTTTCCAAGTGATTGATTCTCCAGCATACCAGTATGCAGTACTAGTTCTGCAACAGCTTGTGATTTGTGTGCTTCCAAATGGAACATACATTTCGTTTTGAAATATTTAGCCATTGTTTGGCAGAGTATGTTCTAGCCAGTGTTAATTAAGCTTCCACGAGTGACAACATATTAATGAGAAATAGAATTGCCTCATTTTTGGCATATTGAAATACATTCCCATCACTGTGTGCTATGTTATGGTTTTTGCTTGTGTGATTACAAATTATATTTTTTTGTGATCTAGTCCAACAGTGGTTTACCCTTAAAAATGAGAGATAGTAGTGTTCACAGGTGAGCGTTATTGGTTTTTCACTACTTCATTGGGCACTAAATTTTCTAGCAGTCTCTCCCCTAATACATTGAAATGTAACGCATGTGTTGTACAGAAACTACAGACCACAACATTTATGTCTGTAGTAAGACATTATATAAATGATTGCATATTTTCTTATGTTCGTTTGCTTGACTACTTTCCTGGTTTATGCAAGAGCACTGTGATAAATCATATGTATGTGAAATGGTAAATAGTATTACATTTGTATCAGTCAGGAGACTGAGACATTTCTTTCATTCTCAACAAGCAAGATGTGGACTTCGTTAAAATTTCATATAACTGTGTTATTTTTAAATTCCACAATTTTGTGAAAAAGGCAGTTAACTGAAAAACAGTCACATTATAATAATTTTTCTGTATACCTGTAACAAGCAATTCAACAAAGTGGATAACAACAGATCAAGAAAAGCTTTTTTGCTGGAATAAAATTCTGAATATAGTACCTAATATTTATGCTTTATTTCATTCCCAGTTCCCATACTTTTTATGAATGAATTATGAATATATAGCCTATATTTTGTATTAGGACAAGGATTTCAAAATGAAATCCTAGTTTCAATGTTAGTAAAACTTTGTCATTGACAAGCAATGAAGCTTCTGTTTACTGATTGAGACATTCCACACTTCTCAAACTATGATGTAAGGTTTTGTTCCATGATCTGTCTCAATCCCTTCATCATTTCATGTTGTGCCACCGTAAATACCTGTATGCTTCACAAGAACGGCTTGCATTTAAAAGAATAAAAATTATAAAATAGGGAATGACATAAACAAAGCTCAATTTAGAATGGTTTATGCCTAAGCTACCTAAAAAACACTGGGACATTGTTGCCCTGTTGAGAAATCTCTTTCATACCAAAATAAGAAATTGTAATGTAAGGTAAGTAAGCAATAAGTAGAACTACTTACTAATATTAAAATGACTCCCATAACATATGAAATTTGGAACACTGTTATACTGCCTTTGATAACAGACATGTCATGTAAGTGCTACTGTCGCAGTTGATTTGTTAGTTACTAAAAAAAGTGCCATAGTCTCATACTAGAGCTGCTGCATACCACTTAAGAGAAGAAATGTGGGTATGTATTGAAGTGTGTATGAACTGTATGGCAAAGAGTTTTGTTTTCTTCCTCAGGGTCAATGTTATCCAAACTAAAAGTACATTTTTTGTGTATAACAAACACCTAATTTATATTTCTTGGGATTCTCCGCAGTTCTATTCCACTTGACAACAGAATGAAGTTGTGCACAATGTGACAGGTTGTTGGCTAAACATTAACTCACATTGAGTTATTTTATCAGACTTGCTGCTTCATTGTTTAAATAATTAACAAAGACAGATCATTTGGTTACCTCTTCAGATATATGTGGTGGTCAGAACCGCAATCAGTCCGTTACACATTAGTAAACAGCTGCTACGATACAGCATTCTAAAGTCAAACAACTGAAAAGTTTTGGTTTGTTTGTCACGAAAATCGGAAAAGACGTCGTCACTTTTCGTAAATCTGGCATTGCTTCGTCCAATAAGCTGGTTGTATCAGATAATGGTAAGAATGAGTAAAGAAAGAACCCTAGTTTGTGATACACGATTATTACTGAACTAACAAAATTGTATCGTATATATATTGAAGACTAGCTATTCGTAATATTACATTAAAAACTATTTTTAATCAGAAGAAACGCGGAATTTCGCCATTACGAGATTTTATTTTAAACAAAAACTTTGAAACAACCAATTTGATGGTGTTACATGCGTATATGGTTCAATTAGCGACTTTAATACACACAGCGCTATAGCACACTGGCAATGTTTTGGTCAGAGTGTCATGGCGGCGAGCCACGCCCCCGTGGCTTCAAACCGTAGTACGGCTGGCATACGTAGCGCCATCTCCCCTTATTCTTACCTCCATGGTTCTCCTAGTGGCCGAACCGTGTCGCTCAGCTGGCCGTGCGGATCGCCCGCAGAGCCTCGCCTTGCCTCTGTAAGCCAGCTTCGTACGGACGACAGACCACGCGCCAGCAGCGGTTAAAAGCGACAAGAAACCGTTAGTCATCAGACGTAAGTCTATAGTGGATAGAAATGGAAGGTCAGCAGCAACAGACAAAAGGAAAGAGGAGCAGCGCTTCCCCGCTATTTACACCCGAGTGGAAAATTAATGTCCTTTGTACTGCTGTCGAAAATCATGCTAAATGTTTAGTGTGTCATCGGAAACTCATGTATTTAAAAACGTTCTCCATTGAACGGCACTTTAATACCTGTCAGGAAGATCAGTTCAAAAATTTGTCGATAGAGGAACGCCAGTGAAAGCTTGAAGAACCGAAAGAATATTTCAAGGAGCATCATAGAGAAGTAAGTGTTTCCTATCGTATGACTCTATTATTGACAAAGATGACAAATAAAACTATATTTCATAATCTGATTTGTCACTTAGCAATGTGCCAGTTATCGAATATCAGATTGTTAGCAACAACGAATCTTTCTTTTCGGTTAATTTTTATATTTGGGTTGCATTAAATCGCGTCGCACAGACAAGAAAGTTTCAGGTATGTTATTTTTTGCCACTTTATGAAAAACCGTCACAAATCCTCTCTCGGTCAGCAAAGTGTCATTAAGAGTCATTCTTTGTTTTTGTATCTTTGTGTTTTTATGGATGGGAAAACATATGTTCTAGTTTGATCTATGTTTTCAATTAATTATAAAGCAAATGTTCCAATAGATAAAAATTTATTTTGCGACCACATTTCGATGTCCTTCCTAGCGGCTGAGACCGCTATTTAGAGGAACTGGGGAAAAACGCATCTAAAATCAATCTCTTTTTGTTAGCTTTTGAGTTTCCATGAATGAAACAAGTAATTGTTAAAATGATAAAAGTGTTTTAAAAAAACAGGGTTGTACAAAATTAATTGTACGTTCTTGTATTTGTCAAGCAGACCTCATGGAAAAATTTGAAAAAAATATCTCTTTCGCCTCAAACCGTTGCTCGCCGAGTCGAAGATATGGCCCCAGATATGGAGCAGCAATTAATGAAGAGAGCGGAAAACTTCATTTCATTTTCTATCGCTCTTGACGACAGAATGCCACTCCTTCTGCCCCGGATTCGGTTCCCGGCTGGGTTTGAGATATTCTGCGCTCAGGAAATGGGTGTTGTCTAGTCCTAATCATTATCATTTCACCCCCATCGACGCGCAAGTCGCCGAAGTGGCGTCACATCGAAAGACTTGCACTCGGCGAATGGTCTACCTGACGGGAGGCCCTAGTCACACGAAAATGGTTCAAATGGATCTGAGCACTATGGGACTTAACATCTGAGGTCACCAGTCCCCTAGAACTTGGAACTACGTAAACCTAGCTAACCTAAGGACAACACACACATCCATGCCCGAGGCAGGATTTGAACGTGCGACCGTAGCGGTCGCGCGGCTCCAGACTGAAGCGCCTAGAACCGCTCCACCACGCCGGCCGGCCCCTAGTCACACGACATTTACATTTTACCTTCTGCAGACCCATGCTGATTGTAGCTGTACAGCAAACTGATGTTTGTGTTTTAACCCCATATCGCCGTATCAGTACCGGCATCTAGTCGCAAGTCATGGCACTAACACTGCTAACAACGCAAATCCTACACCGCGCTGTCTGAATTAATTCCTATAAAACTGGGTGCCCATACGGTAAATAATTTTCCGTCTACACTCTCTCAAACAGTGGTTATAACCAGCCTGAACTTCTCACATATCAGTTCTGTTACAGTTTTAGCAATAAATGAGGACAGGCATACACAACCTGATCAAAAGTATCTAGACACCCGTTAGTGGAGATTAACATGGCGTTTGTCAACCGTTCGCCTTGATGACGGCTCGAGCTCTGCTGGGGAAACATTCATTGTGGACTCTGAATGTCTGTGGAAGAATGGTTACCGACCCCTATTCCAGACTCGTTACGAGAAGAGGCAGCGAGGTTTGACGCTGTTGTCTCGATCGAAATCGACTTTCTGCCTCATTCCAACGGCGTTCCATTAAGTTCAGGTCGTTTCCAGGGGCAGACCAGTCTTTTTCACGAATGTTATTGTGCACATGGAAAAACCTTGGAGATACTAGAAGATATCAGATAGATTATATAATGGTAAGACAGAGATTTAGGAACCAGGTTTTAAATTGTTAGACATTTCCAGGGGCAGATGTGGACTCTCACCACAATCTATTGGTTATGAGCTGCAGATTAAAGCTGAAGAAACTGCAAAAAGGTGGAATTTGAGGAGATGGGACCTGGATAAACCGAAGGAACCAGAGGTTGCAGAGAGTTTCAGGAAGAGCATAAAGGAACAATTGACAAGAATGGGGGAAAGAAATACAGTAGAAGAAGAATGGATAGATTTGAGGGATGAAGAGAAAGCTTTTGACAATGTTTACTGGAATAATCTCTTTCAAATTCTGAAGGTGGCAGGGGTAAAATACAGGGAGCGAAAGGCTATTTACAATTTGTACAGAAACCAGATGGCAGTTTTAAGAGTTGAGGGACATGGAAGGGAAGCAGTGGTTGGGAAGGGAGTGAGACAGGGTTGTAGCCTCTCCCCGATGTTATTCACTCTGTCTATTGAGCAAGCAGTAAAGGAAACAAAAGAAAAATTCGGAGTAGGTATTGAAATCCACGGAGAAGAAATAAAAACTTTAAGGTTCGCCGATGACATTGTAATTCTGTCAGAGACAGCAAAGAACCTGGAAGATTAGTTGAAGCGAATGGACAGTGTCTTGAAGAGTGGATATAAGATGAGCATCAACAAACGCAAAACGAGAATAATGGAATGTACTCGAATTAAGTCGGGTGGTTCTGAGGGAATTAGATTAGGAAATGAGATACTTAAAGTAGTAAATGAGTTTTGCTATTTGGGGAGCAAAGTAACTGATGATGGTCGAAGTAGAGAGGATATAAATTGTAGACTGGCAATGGCAAGGAAAGCGTTTCTGAAGAAGAGAAATTTGTTAACATCGAGTATAAATTTAAATGTCAGGAAGTCGTTTCTGAAAGTATTTGTATGGAGTGTAGCCATGTATGGAAGTGAAACATGGACGATAAATAGTTTGGACAAGAAGAGAATAGAAGACTTTGAAATGTGGTGGTACAGAAGAATGCTGAAGATTATATGGGTAGATCGCGTATCTAATGAGGAAGTATTGAATAGGATTGGGGAGAAGAGGAGTTTGTGGCACAACTTGACAAGAAGAAGGGATCGGTTGGTAGGACATGTTCTGAGGCATCAAGGGATCACCAATTTAGTATTGGAAGGCAGCGTGGAGGGTAAAAATCTTAGAGGGAGACCAAGAGATGGATACACTAAACAGATTCAGAAGGATGTAGGCTGCAGCACGTATTGGGAGATGAAGAAGCTTGCACAGGATAGGGTAGCATGGAGAGCTGCATCAAACCAGTCTCAGGACTGAAGACAACAACAACAACAACAACAACAACAACATTGTGCACAAGCCATTGCGTCACAAATTGCTTTATGACAGGCTGTATCATCATGCTGTTACAAACAGTCATCGTCTCCGAACTGTTCCTCTGCTTTGTGCAATACACAGTGTGGTAAAATGTATTCATATCCTTCCGCATTTACTTTTTCTTAAGCTAAATAAGAGTGCCGCACCCTCATGTCGTTACACCTCCTCCTCCGTACTCACTATAATAATATCCGGTGGATCAATGGCCTGGTGCCCGCCACTTCGGCGCCTTGCCTGTCCGTAACACACCCGTTATCCAAATGGCTAAAAGGGTCTGCAGTTTAAGATAGAATGGGGACTCCTGTCACCGTTAAAAGGTGAAGGCTAGTTTAAAACGAAGACTGGAAAGAGCATGGTCTCACCGGGATTCGATCCCGCAATCTCTAGGTTTCCAGGCGTACCCCTTCCCACTTTTTTCTTTCTTTTCCATTTTGTTCGTTATTTTCTTGGCATTTGGTCTGCGCGGGCGTCAGACGACACCACATAAAGTTCATCGTTGAATCCTTCACTCAGTTCTTTTTTTTATTATTATTATAGAGGGCAATCAGACCTCTGACTGAACACGCAGAGCTACTGTGCGGGCTACCACTAGGTCAACAGGACTGACGTCCTTAATCATTGTTGGCTGTACGTGTGAGACGATTACAACTAATGTTCTCCAGGAATTCGCCAATGCTAAACCCCTCCATCGGATTGCTACAGGATACATCGTTGCCTAGCGGTCTGATGCGCTGCAGTCATGGAGTGTGTGGCTGGTCTCTGCGGAGGTTCGAGTCCTCCCTCGGGCATGGCTGTGTGTGTTTGTCCTTAGGATGATTTAGGTTTAGTAGTGTGTAAGCTTACGGACTGATGATTTTAGCAGTTAAGTCCCATAAGATTTCACACACTTTTTTTTTTTTTGATACAGCGTTGTTCATCATTCCAAACCACTCATTTCCCGTCACCCATTGTCGAATGACGTTCCTTCTTACATTGCCTCATGCGTCGCTTGGCACTAACCAGACAAATTTGTGCCGTATGAGGAGATGCCTGACTACTGTGCCCCATTTTTTAAAACTCTAAACGCAGAATCGTTGTGTTAGCTGATCTGTTGATAGCACAGTGAAACTCGTGAGTGATTCCTTCCCTTGATTTCATGCGATATTTTTACAACAACCCCCTGCAATGCTCGATGGTCCGTGTCCATCTTCATATCAGGTCTGCCTGGTTTTGCTTTAGGTGGCGTTTTTATTTCGCGTTTACACTCTTCACATCACCAGCGGTCCACTTGGACAGCATTAGAAACATTTGATTTGTTCTCGGTGACACATAATTATTATTCCACATCAGAAGTCACTGAGGTATCCCGCAGTTATTGCCACTCTACTGACAACACAAGACGCCATGCATCCTTTTACAACGGCAGGTCCGCCTCTCATATCTACTACTCAGATACGCATTACACAGAGGTGTCCGATTCGTTTCATCAGATAGTGTACAGTAAAGACACGTTTCAAATATAAGTGGAAGACGGAGGAAGAGACTACCGAGGAAGTTGCCTGTTTGCAAGCTCACCAACTACTTTTCTACCGCTCAGCATTCGTAGCAGGAGGGAGCGTTTGTTGTGGAAATGCCAACATGTTGTTGTTGTGGTCTTCAGTCCTGAGACTGGTTTGATGCAGTTCTCCATGCCACTCTATCCTCCCACTTCATCTCCCAATACCTATTGCAACCTACATCCTTCTGAATCTGCTTAGTGTATTCATCTCTTGATCTCCCTCTACGATTTTTACCCTCAACGCTTCCCTCCAATACTAAATTGGTGATCCCTTGATGCCTCAGAACATGTCCTACCAACCGATCCCTTCTTCTCGTCAAGTTGTGCCACAAACTTCTCTTCTCCCCAATCCCACTTAATACCTCCTCGTTAGTTATGTGATCTACCCATATAATCTTCAGCATTCTTCTGTAGCACCACATTTCGAAAGCTTCTATTCTCTTCTTGTCCAAACTATTTATTGTCCATGTTTCACTTCCATACATGGCTACACTAATACTTTCAGAAATGACTTCCTGACACTTAAATCTATACTCGATGTTAACAAATTTCTCTTCTTCAGAAACGCTTTCCTTGCCATTGCCAGTCTACACTTTATATCCTCTCTACTTCGACCATCATCAGTTATTTTGCTCCCCAAATAGCAGAAATCCTTTACTACATTAAGTCTCTCATTTCCTAATCTAATTCCTTCAGCATCACTCGACTTAATTCCACTACATTCCATTATCCTCGTTTTGCTTTTGTTGATGTTCATCTTATACCTTCCTTTCATGACACTGTACATTCCGTTCAACTGCTCTTCCAAGGCCTTTGCTCTCTCTGACAGAATTACAATGTCATCGGCGAACCTCAAAGTTTTTATTTCTTCTCCCTGGATTTTAATACCTACTCCGAATTGTTCTTTTGTTTCCTTTACTGCTTGCTCAATATACAGATTGAATAACATCGGGGACAGGCTACAACCCTGTCTTACTCCCTTCCCAACAACTGCTTCCCTTTCACGTCCCTCGACTCTTATAACTGCCATCTGGTTTCTGTACAAATTGTAAATAGCCTTTCGCTCCCTGTATTTTACCCCTGCCACCTTCAGAATTTGAAAGAGAGTATCCCAGTCACCATTGTCAAAAGCTTTCTCTAAGTCTACAAATGCTAGAAACGTAGGTTGCCTTTCCTTAATCTTTCTTCTAAGATAAGTCGTAAGGTCAGTATTGCCTCACGTGTTCCAGTATTTCTACGGAATCCAAACTGATCTTCCCCGAGGACGGCGTCTACTAGTTTTTCCATTCGTCTGTAAAGAATTCGCGTTAGTATTTTGCAGCTGTGGCTTATTAGACTGATTGTTCGGTAATTTTCACATCTGTCAACACCTGCTTTCTTTGGGATTGGAATTATTATGTTCTTCTTGAAGCCTGAGGGTATTTCACCTGTTTCATACACCTTGCTCACCAGACGTTAGAGTTTTGCCAGGACTGGCTCTCCCAAGGCTGTCAGTAGTTCCAATGGAATGTTGTCTACTCCGGCGGCCTTCTTTCGACTCAGGTCTTTCAGTGCTCCGTCAAACTCTTCACGCAGTATCGTATCTCCCATTTAATTCCATCCACATCCCATTTCCATAATATTGTCCTCAAGTACATCGCCCTTGTATAGACCCTCCATATACTCCTTCTACCTTTCTGCTTTCCCTTCTTTGCTTAGAACTGGGTATCCATCTGAGCTCTTGATGTTCATACAAGTGGTTCTCTTATCTGCAAAGGTCTCTTTAATTTTCCTGTAGGCGGTACCTATCTTACCCCTAGTGAGATAAGCCTCTACATCCTTACATTTGTCCTCTAGCCATCCCTGCTTAGCCATTTTGCACTTCCTGTCGATCTCATTTTTGAGACGTTTTTAGTATTCCTTTTTGCCTGCTTCATTTACTGCATTTTTATATTTTCTCCTTTCATCAATTAAATTTAATATTTCTTCTGTTACCCAAGGATTTCTACTAGCCCTCGTCTTTTTACCTACTTGATCCTCTGCCGCCTTCACTACTTCATCCCCCGAAGGTACCCATTCTTCTTCTACTGTATTTCTTTCCCCCATTACTGCCAATTGTTCCCTTATGCTCTCCCTGAAACTCTGTACAACCTCTGGTTCTTTCAGTTTATCCAGGTCCCATCTCCTTAAAGTCCCACCTTTTTACAGTTTCTTCAGTTTTAATCTACAGTTCATAACCAATAGATCGTGGTCAGAGTCCACATCTGCCCCTGGAAATGTCTTACAATTTAAAACCTGATTCCTAAATCTCTGTCTTACCATTATATAATCTATCTGATACCTTTTAGTATCTCCAGGGTTCTTCCATGTATACAACCTTCTTTCATGATTCTTAAACCAAGTGTTAGCTATGATTAAGTTGTGCTCTGTGCATAATTCTACCAGGCGGCTTCCCCTTTCATTTCTCTCCCCCAATCCATATTCACCTACTACGTTTCCTTCTCTCCCTCTTCCTACAACCGAATTCCAGTCACCCATGACTATTAAATTTTCGTCACCCTTCACTATCTGAATAATTTCTTTTATTTCATCATACATTTCTTCAATTTCTTCGTCATCTGCAGAGCTAGTTGGCATATAAACTTGTACTACTGTAGTAGGTGTGGACTTGCGCAGTGGAATTCAGATCAATGGACAACCAGTTTTTCTTCTTTACCAGCTCTTGGTTTGTTCCTGGAAGTGACAGTAATTGTTTCGATTTGGCAAGAAAACACGATATAATGCTCCAAACACAGTTGAAAGGGATGTCTTCTTAAGACGCAACGGTAAGATCGTATGTACTTTATCACATGCAGAGAACCCTTACTGACGGAAGTGGTGATGGCTTCATCCTGTAACATCACTCTTTCAACCAAACAGGCACACTACGCAGAGGAAAACCTTCAAAAACTAAACGTTCCACCAGTTCTCCCCATTCTGTATCTCAGGCGGAATGTTTGGAGCGAGGCTGATAGTTGGGTTGCCGCTGCCTTCCTCTACAGAGCGTTGCCACGTCGACGAAATCTTTGCGAGAAAAACTGCATTATACAGGGTTGCCCACTGATAGTGACCGGGCCAAATATCTCACGAAATAAGCAACAAACAAAAAAACTACAAAGAACGAAACTAGTCTAGTTTGTAGGGGGAAATCAGATGGCGCTATGATTGGCCCGCTAGATGGCGCTGTCATAGGTCAAACGGATATCAACTGCGTTTTTTTAAAAATATTAACCCGCATTTTTATTACATATACCTGTAGTACGCAAAGAAATGTGAATGTTTTAGTTGGACCACTTTTTTCGCTTTGTGACAGATGGCGCTGTAATAGTCACAGACGTATAAGTAATAAGTATCACGTAAAATTCCGCCAGTGCGGACGGTATTTGCTTCGTGATACATTACCCGTGTTAAAATGGACCGTTTACCAATTGCGGAAAAGGTCGTTATCGCGTTGATGTATGGCGATTGTGATCAAAATGCCCAACGGGCGTGTGCTATGTATGCTGCTCGGTATCCTGGACATCATCATCCAAGTGTCCGGACTGTTCGCCGGATAGTTATGTTATTTAAGGAAACAGGAAGTGTTCAGCCACAGGTGAAACGTCAACCACGACCTGCAACAAATGATGATGCATGATGCCCAAGTAGGTGTTTCAGCTGCTGTCGCGGCTAATCCGCACATGAGTAGCAGACAAATTGCGCGAGAATCGGGAATCTCAAAAACGTCGATGTTGAGAATGTTACATCAACATCGATTACATCCGTACCATATTTCTGTGCAACAGGAATTGCATGGCGACGACTTTGAACGCCGTGTACAGTTTTGCACAGTGATAGGCACAAGAGAAATTATAGGACGATGACAGACTTTTTGCACGCGTTCTATTTAACGACGAAGCGTCATTCACCAACATCGGTAACGTAAAACGGCATAATATGCACTACTGGGCAACGGAAAGTCCATGATGGCAGTGACAAGTCGAACATCAGCGACCTTGGCGGGTTAATGTATGGTGCGGCGTTATGGGAGGAAGGATAATTGGCCACCATTTATTGATGGCAGTCTAAATGGTCCATGTATGCTGATTTCCTACGTAATGTTCTACCGATGTTACAACAAGATGTTTCATTGGATGACAGAATGGCGATGTACTTCCAACATGATGGATGTCCGGCACATAGCTCGCGTGCGGTTGAAGCGGTATTGAATAGCATATTCCATGACAGATAGATTGGTCGTCGAAGCACCATACTATGGCCTGCACGTTCACCGGATATGACGTCCCCGGATTTCTTTCTGTGGGGAAAGTTGAAGAATATTTTCTATCGTGACCCACCGACAACGCCTGACAATATGCGTCAGCGCATTGTCAATGCATGTGCGAACATCACGGAAGGCGAGCTATTCTCTGTTGAGAGGAATGTCGTTACACGTATTGCCAACTACACTGAGGTTGAAGGACATAATTTTGAGCATTTATTGAATTAATGTGGTATTTACAGGTAATCACGCTGTAACAGCATGCGTTCTCAGAAGTGATATGTTCACAAAGGTACAGGTATCACACTCGAACAACCGAAATAAAATGTTCAAACGTATCTACGTTCTGTATTTTAATTTAAAAAACCTACCTGTTAGCAACTGTTCGTCTAAAATTGTGAGCCATATGCTTGTGTTATTACAGCGCCATCTATCACAAATCGAAAAAAGTGGTCCAACTAAAACATTCATATTTCTTTTCGTACTACACGAATATGTAATAAAAATGGGGGTTCCTATTTTTAAAAAAGCAGTTGATATCCGTTTGACCTATGGCAGTGCCATCTAGCGGGCCAGCCAAAGCGCCATCTCGTTTCCCCCTCAAGCTAGACACGTTTCGTTCTTTGTAGTTTTTTTCGTTTGACGCTTATTTCGTGATATATTTGGCCCGGTCACGATCAATGGCCCATCCTGTATTCCTACAAAGGCTCGTAGGCACTGTAGGTTCCGGAATGTGCTTTTAGTGTGCCAGGGCTACACAGTATGTATGCATTTTTTTACGCTGAAACTAAGCAGACATGTTTTATTTCATCTCATACATAAAAAATTATTAGGTACTGTATCCGTATGCTTTGACCATGAGATGTAAACATCACTTTGTGTCATGGATATGTAATTTCCTGAGTTGTTATTTTGTGATTTTACTTATATCACGGAAAGTGGTGGACTTTGAATTTCCACAGCCTTCATCTTCGATTCATTATTTAACACCGACCACGAACTCGTTTATGACGCGAATCCATTTCTCAGGAGATAAAAAAGTTAATTACAGAGGTCAATTCTTGGATTCCTAAGTAAATTACAGACATTTACAGATGAGTTCTTCATAGCTGCAAAAAGCGACAGAAGAACCATGCAAACTTTCGTGCCTAGCTGCAGAGATAAATATTAATGATACCTGTTGGAAGAAAGTCCAGGAAAATCACTTAAGAACATCTCTCGTTCGAGCAGTTCGGAGGCAAAACAAGTGCGTCATAAAATGATACACCGATTTTAACGGTAAGGCAACGTGACTTATTGTCATTTAAAGGCCCTAGAAGCCGCATTCAGACGCGTAATGTTCTCGATAGGGACATAAAGTATACGTGTCAGATGCCACGTGTTCAACGTAAATACACTCCTGGAAATTGAATTAAGAACACCGTGAATTCATTGTCCCAGGAAGGGGAAACTTTATTCACACATTCCTGGGGTCAGATACATCACATGATCACACTGACAGAACCACAGGTACATAGACACAGGCAACAGAGCATGCACAATGTCGGCACTAGTACAGTGTATATCCACCTTTCGCAGCAATGCAGGCTGCTATTCTCCCATGGAGACGATCGTAGAGATGCTGGATGTAGTCCTGTGGAACGGCTTGCCATGCCATTTCCACCTGGCGCCTCAGTTGGACCAGCGTTCGTGCTGGACGTGCAGACCGCGTGAGACGACGCTTCATCCAGTCCCAAACATGCTCAATGGGGGACAGATCCGGAGATCTTGCTGGCCAGGGTAGTTGACTTACACCTTCTAGAGCACGTTGGGTGGCACGGGATACATGCGGACGTGCATTGTCCTGTTGGAACAGCAAGTTCCCTTGCCGGTCTAGGAATGGTAAAACGATGGGTTCGATGACGGTTTGGATGTACCGTGCACTATTCAGTGTCCCCTCGACGATCACCAGAGGTGTACGGCCAGTGTAGGAGATCGCTCCCCACACCACGATGCCGGGTGTTGGCCCTGTGTGCCTCGGTCGTATGCAGTCCTCATTGTGGCGCTCACCTGCACGGCGCCAAACGCGCATACGACCATCATTGGCACCAAGGCAGAAACGACTCTCTACGCTGAAGACGACACGTCTCCATTCGTCCCTCCATTAACGCCTGTCGCGACACCACTGGAGGCGGGCTGCACGATGTTGGGGCGTGAGCGGAAGACGGCCCAACGGTGTGCGGGACCGTAGCCCAGCTTCATGGAGACGGTTGCAAATGGTCCTCGCCGATACCCCAGGAGCAACAGTGTCCCGGGAAGTGGCGGTGCGGTCCCCTACGGCACTGCGTAGGATCCTACGGTCTTCGCGTGCATCCGTGCGTCGCTGCGGTCCGGTCCCAGGTCGAGGGGCACGTGCACCTTCCGCCGACCACTGGCGACAACATCGATGTACTGTGGACACCTCACGTCCCACGTGTTGAGCAATTCGGCGGTACGATCGCCCGGCCTCCCGCATGCTCACTATACGCCCTCGCTCAAAGTCCGTCAACTGCACATACGGTTCACGTCCACGCTGTCGCGGCATGCTACCAGTGTTAAAGACTGCGATGGAGCTCCGTATGCCACGGCAAACTGGCTGACACTGACGGCGGCGGTGCACAAATGCTGCGCAGCTAGCGCCATTCGACGGCCAACACCGCGGTTCCTGGTGTGTCCGCTGTGCCGTGCGTGTGATCATTGCTTGTACAGCACTCTCGCAGTGTCCGGAGCAAGTATGGTGGGTCTGACACACCGGTGTCAATGTGTTCTTTTTTCCATTTCCAGGAGTGTATAAGCTTACCTGGGTTTTAGTGATATAAAGATTTAGTAATCAAGCTGAGGGCCTCTAGAGTTAGGTATCGGCACTGATAGTGACCATAATTTTGAACTTTTGAAATGAAAACCGAAATTCTATAAGCTAAAGAGAATTCAATTGAAACTTTCGAACGTGGGCGGGTTGGAGGAACTTAAATTCATATTGTATTGAACGAACGTGTGAAAAAATACGTAATAACGCTAAAGTATTTTACTGATGTGAGAAACCATTGGAACAGCATTATAATGGGTGTAACAAATACAACAGATAACGTCCTGGGATTGAAGGAGACAGCTGCGGATAACAAACGGTATACTGGAATGAATAAGGAAATGACATAAGTCTAAAAATGAATAAAATGAACAGCAAGAAATAAATTTAACCAGCAGTTAGAAAAGTGAGAAGAAGGGCTGGCTACCGTCGCAGGTTCGAATCCTGCCACGGGCATGGATGTGTTTGATGTCCTTAGGTTAGGTTTAAGTAGTTTTAAGTGCTACCGGAATGATGACCTTAGAAGTTAAGTTCCATAGTGCTCAGAGCCAATTTTTTGAAGAAGGGCTGGAGGACAGATGATGCGTCATAAACAAAAGTTCGAATATGGTAACGCGCTCCTGTACATCAACTAACAATTAATTGCTGTAGAGAGACCAACCAGATGATTAAGGATGAAAACAGTATTTGGACGAAGTAGGCAGAAAATAAGGGGATACGATGAAGAAGCTTTATAGATGCTGGAAGCAAATAAGACGTCTCAAAATTAAAATAAAGCGCAAGAAGCTGAAAGCGGAGATTCAAGCAGGATCTCTGAATTTGAAAAACCTTTGGACGAAATCGGCAGGATCAAATCTTATTTATAAAATATCATCGAAACTTTTATTGTCATCAGGCAAAAAAGAACGGAGACAGCACTATACTAATTGGTTGATGAAATTTATGAAATTGGCGAAATTTCACGGAATCTTGGTTACATTTCCGGAGAAAGCATGAGCAGATAAATACGGAAACTGCCAGACAATGATTATGTTATCAGACACTAAAAATACTCATAACAGTGCTTTTTCTATCATCGATAGGAGCACTGGAAGTACATTATAACAGGACAAGTTTGGTTTCAGTAGAAACAGGGCCACTCAAAAAGAAATTTAGCATTCCGTTATGCTAATCATTTAAGACTGATTATGCCTTTCAGCGTTCAGTCTGGAGCATAGTCCCCCTTACAAAATTCCTCCATGATCTCCTATTCAGTGCTAACACTGGTGCCTCTACTGATGTTAAGCCTATTACTTCCAAAGCATTATTAACCGAATCCAGGTACCTTCTCCTTGGTCTACCCCGACACCTCCTACCCTCTACTGCTGAACCCATGAGTCTCTTGGGTTACCTTGCTTCTCCCATGCGTGTAACATGACTCCACCATCTAAGCCTGTTCGGCATGACTGCTGCATCTATAGGGTTCATTCCCAGTTTTTCTTTGATTTCCTCATTGCGGACACACTCCTGCCATTGTTCCCATCTACTAGTACCTGGAATCATCCTAGCTAATTTCATATCCGTAACCTCAACCTTATTGCGTTGCGTTATATTTGGGGAAAAAACAAAAGAAAAACATAAATTCCTCTCCAAAATTTGGAAATGACTTTTGATAATGCGGGGCCGGCCTGGGTGGGCGAGCTGTTCTAGGCGCCTCAGTCTGGAACCGCGCGACCGCTACGGTCGCAGGTTTGAATCCTGCCTCGGGCATCGATGTGTGTGATGTCCTTAGGTTAGTTAGGTTTAAGTAGATCTAAGTTTTAAGGGACCGATGACCTCAGAAGTTAAGTCCCATAGCGCTCAGAGCCATATGAACCCTTTTTTTTTTTTTTTTTTTTTTTTTTTTTTTTTTTTTTTAAGAGTGCGGTTAACAGGCAATGAGATTGTGGAAGGTACCGACAGGGACGTGGGCCGATGCCGAATCCAGTGCCATGGCCAGCTGTGATAGGTTGTTTGGTTGAGGATTCACTGTGCGGAAAGCCCGATCGCAGTGGGACCACAGATTCTCGACTGGATTTCAGATTCGTGGAGTTTGGTGGCCAGGGAAGTGTGATAAACTTATCGTGGTTCTCTCCGAACCGCGAAAGTAGGCTGCGAGCTGTGCAACACATTGCCCTGTCGCATGGGGAAGATGTCATCGTGCCGAGGAAAAACAAACTGCGTGTCTGCGTGAAGACGGTTCCCAAAAAGATAGCACTCTGCATTTATCCATTGTGCCTTCCAGAATGACGAGATCACTTAGGGAATACCACGAAAACATTTCCCAGTCTTTACAGAATGACGAGACCACTTAGAGAATGCCACGAAAACATTTCCCAGACCATGCAGCTCGCTCCTTGTTTACCGTCTGACGTTTCACGCCGCACACACGAACGACCGTAAGTCCGATGGAGCACATAACGTAATTCATATGGAAAGGTCACCTTTGTCTCTCTGTGGACGTCCGTTTGCGGTACTGGCGTGCAAATTCCAGCTTTCGTCGCCGATGAACAGCAGCAGTCAGCGTGGGTGCTTACACCCAGTCACAAAAGTATTCGGACAGTGGGAAGTTTCACAATGAGTACTCGAGAAACACTGACTATGAAACCCAAACATATTTATTAGCAATATATATGCGTAACAACATTAATTACAAAAGAATTATTGTATTATTTCGTTTCCAAAACATAAATAACAGAAAAATAAACAACAAAAATGAAATATCCTGCACACCCTGCTGCTACAAAAGTATTCGGACAATGTCCAATAAATGTTCATAAGTTGTACGACGAAAATGTCAATACCTTGTGGGTCCACCTTTCATTTTCAATACCTCCTCCAATCTACTAGGCAAACTTTCCACGAGTTTTTTCGTGAAATCTGGGCCTATATTTGCCCATTCTTTCTCTTTCAAGGTCTCCTTCGTATAGATGTTGCCTGCCCGGAGGGTCCGTTTCAATTTATCCCACAAATGTTTGATTGGGTTAAGGTCTGACGATTAGGGTAATTGAAGAGCAACCAAGTTTGTACAATATGCGCGGTATGCTTGGGATCATTATCCTGATAAAAATGAAAGTTGTCCGCAATACCTAGATGTTGTGCACTCTGCTTCAAATGTCCTCGCAGTATATTCAAATACGCTTCCTTGTTCATCGTATCATCAATGAACACTAAATCACCCACACCATTGCCGGACATGCATCCCCACACCATGATGCTCCCACCTCCAAACTTTACTGTTGGTTTGAGGTTCCTGGGATTCAGCTCTTCATTGGTCTTTCGCCACACGTTTGCCTTTCCGTTGCATTGCCATAATGTAAATTTACATTCGTCGCAAAATATCGCCCAATTCACTACATTTATGAATGGCTTTCGCCGTGCCACTCGACCATGGTACTGCGATCGTCGTAGTACTCTCCGCACGGTTTCGGGATGAACTTTTATACCAAGATCTCCCTCCACCTCACTTGCAATTCGTGTGGCAGATATTTTCGGATTCTGTTGTACCTTTCGCACAATCACAGGTTCATCTCTCTGTGAAAATGTCCGTGGCCGTCCTGGTCTTCTTTCTTGAACCGTTTAATACTTTTCTTCATGTTCACTATTGCGGAAATTTCCCTGCAGATTTTCCCCTTCGCGTGATGATAAACGACAAGTTGCCTTTGCTCGAACGTAGAACACTTCCCTCTGCGGCCCATCGTCGACCTGCACAGGCTCGCGATACGTGTTTACTAATCATCGCTATCGTCTCCCTGAAATGTCGGACACACTGCAGTCGCTTCACCCTCTGTGCGTCTCGGAATGAACTATTCTCTCACGTTTTCCGCCTTTGTCCGTTTACTTTTGTTGCAACTTCCCATGCCGTTTTCAGGAAATATTACGTAACAGACACATGTCCAACAACAATTCTTCGTATTTGACGCGTGTTTCACGTTGCGACATCGTACCCAGAGTCCCAAATACATTATAAAGTGCAATTTCGGTATTTTTTCATGCGGAAAACTGCAAAATTATGCGCCGTCCGAATCCTTTTGCGACTGAGTGTGTACCACGCGCCTGCTGCGGCATCCCTTTTTTTAAGCAGCAACGATTATTGAACGGTCATTGAGGAGAAAATGTTAGTGGCCCTTGGATCATATTGGCGGATATTTCGCCCTTACGCATTTCCGCAGCCGTTATTCATCCCTGTGATCTATGTCTTGTGGTGTACCACAGCTGCATTAGCGCCGGTTTTGGATAGCGCGATTTTGCCGTGCCCAGGGTACTTTAACCACAGCCGTTTCAGAAATACCACCACCATTGCTCTGACAGCCAATGATCACGCCCTTTTGGATGTCAGATAAATCGCTTCGTTTCTACATTATGACAACGACTGAACTATTTTGTGCGTCTCTTGGACTTGCTTTATATTCCCTCCACCGCTGGTGCTGCCGTCTGCTGTCTGTGAGTGGTTATTGCATGCCGACGTCGAACATAGACGGTGGTCACATGAATGTGACTGAAACGTTTGCATGTGTACCACAGAACAGTACTTTTGTGCACTCTGCTTACAAATTAAGTTATTAACTTAAGTATTTGTTGAACGTCAGTATTTTTCTTTGTATGAGTGATGCAGTCCATTGAAACAATAAAATGAATCCGCATACCGTCGCTTCAGCATGGTCAAGCCGGCACGGTAGCTCAGCGTGCTCGGTCAGCGAGCTGGGTGCTCTCTGTAATAACTGAACTGAGTGAAGCGATAAACAACGAACTTAAACGGATGTCATGTGACGTCCGCTACTACCAAATACAATGACCCATAAGGAAGAAAATGCAAAAGAATAAAAAAAAGAAAAGAAAACGTGGTTTAGGGGTAGTGTCTTTGATTAGTAACTAAAGTGTCCTTGGTTCGAAACCCGTGGAGGACGTGTATATTTCTATTGTCAAACCACAATTTATGAAAGCTGTTTATATTTTATTAATAGGATTAAGTAGAAATAATTGTGGTAGCAGGGAATACCTGCACCAAAATATTGTTGCCAGGAGAGACAGCACATTGATATAATTTTAAAAAGGGCGGGAGAGAACGCGTATGGATACATTTTAAGAAAAGAGCGGGAAAGACCGCGCATTGATACATTTTGTAATGGTAGCAGGGATTCTCTGCACCAGAAAGCTTTGTTGGCGGGAGAGACCGCACTTTAGCGTTCGTAGGAAGTCAGTAGTAAACGAGAAGTGAAGCGAGTTGGTAGCAGGTCTGAAGCGAGAGGTTTAGAGGAGTAGTGTGCATGCCAGCCGCCAGCTATGATTTACAAGAGATTATAAACGGATGTACAGAGACATCAGCAAACTATTATCATAAGAGGAACTAATATTATTCAGTTATTTTTTTGAGAAACTCAAGACAACTGAAGGGATGTTTGTGCAATGCTAGTTGTAAGATCATTTTAAAAAGTAAGTCCCATTTGAACGTTTGTAAAATCATTTCATTCAGAATATAACTAATTTTTGCCAGCAGTATTGCATTACTGATTATAGTCCATCACAAAAACCATCAATGTATAACTTTGCAAAAATTTATTGTTGTCAAGAAAAGTTTAACTATGAATTACATAACTTCAGTCAAATTAATTAAAGAATAACGTCAGCTTTGGTAATAAATACAGCCACTTATTACGACAGCCCATTATCGGCTAATAGAGTATAGTAGAACAGAATAAGTATATTCATGTCGCAGTTCGATGTAGCAGTCAATGGCGATGCAGCAACAGTAACAAAGGTGAGGAACTGTTTTGGGTTATTGTAGGTAACGACTGAGGGCCACGACGACGACACATTCTATGTTTCTTTGAAATAATCAGAAAATCACTTTTAATACGCAAAATTTAATTTTTATGCGAAGATTGAGAAAGAGAATTAATTTCAAAGGGAAGATTTCATTTGTTATTATTAAGCAAAGAGATAGAAATCCTAAGGGAAGGTTTCATAGGTTACTGTAGAAGGGACGGTCGTGTAACAAAAAAGATATAGAGGAGACGGGAAGGTTCCACCCGCCACGAATAATAATCAACATTGGCGGCCGAAGGCTTCCGGCCTAAGAAGTCACCCAACGGCGTTGACAAAGGAGGTGGAGGAGCGGACAGTGGTTCAGGACATATTCTTGTCCTTCAGGTGGGAAACTGCCCCTAATGATCAACTGCATGATGATACAGGAGGCAATGGAAACCACTACATTAAAGGCACATGACGTGATCTACAGGACATGCGAACTGTAATGGAAAAAGTGTCATGATGATCTCTCTATTGGCAAAGGATTCCGGAATAGTCCCCCATTCGGATCACCGGGAGGGGAATGAACGTGCAGAGGTGACCATGAGAAAATGATTGAATAATCAACGAAACGATAACGTTCTACGACTCTGGGCGTGGAATGTCAGACGCTTGAACGTGGTAAGCAAGCTAGAAAATCTGAAAATGGAAATGCAAAGGCTCAATCTAGAAACAGTAGGGGTCAGTGAATTGAAATAGAAAGAAGACAGAGATTTCTGGTAGATGAGTATAGGGTAATATCAACGGCAGCAGAAAATGCTATAATGGAAGTAGGATTCGTTATGAATAAGAAGGTAGGGCAGAGAGAGTGTTACTGTGAACAGTTCAGTGACATGGATGTTCTTATCAGAATCGACAGCAAACTAGCGACGAGAACAATGGTTCAGGTATACATTCCGACTTTGCAATCTGAAGATGAAAAGGTGAAGAAAGTATATGAAGACATTGAAAGGGTACTACAGAACATAAAGGGAGATGAAAATCTAATAGTCATGGGCAACTGGAATGTAGTTGTATGGGAAGGTTCAAATCAAATGGTTCAAATGGCTCTGAGCACTATGGGACTTAACATCTATGGTCATCAGTCCCCTAGAACTTAGATCTACTTAAACCTAACTAACCTAAGGACATCACACAACACCCAGTCATCACGAGGCCGAGAAAATCCCTGACCCCGCCGGGAATCGAACCCGGTAAACCGTGTGTGGGAAGGAACAGAAGAAATGGCTACAGGAGAATATGGGCTTCGTCAAGGAATGACAAAGGAGAAAGACTATTTGAGTTCTGTAATAAATTTCAGCTAATAATAGCGAATACTCTGTTCAAGAACCGCAAGATGAGAAGGTATACTTCGAAAAGGCCGGGTAACCTGGGAAGATGGCAGTTAGATTACATCTTGATCAGACAGAGATTATGAAATCAGATACTGTATTGCAAGGCGTATCTAGGAGCAGATATAGACTCCGATCACTCAGTAGTGATAAAGAGTAGGCTATAGTTTGAGACTAGTCAGGAAAAATAAATGCGCAAAGAAGTGGGATACGGAAGTGCTAAGAAATGAAGAAACACACTTGAAGTTCTGTGAAGTTGTACACTCTGCGATGATGAATAGCTCAGTAGGCAGTTCAGTTGAAGAGGATTGGACATCTCTAAGCAGGGCAAGCACAGAAGCTGACAAGAAAAACATAGGTAAAAAGGAGGTAACTTCGAAGAGACCATTGGTAACAAAAGAAATACTTCATTTGATCGATGAAAGATGACAGCACAAAAATGATGAAGAAAATTCAGAAATGCAGAAACGCAAGTTACTGAAGAATGAAATAAATAGGAAGTTCAGTGAATCTAAGACGAAACAGTGTGAAGAAATCTAAAAAGAAATTATTGTTGGAAGTACTGACTCAGTCAAAAGGACCTTCGGTCAAATTAAAAGTTAAGGGTGGTAACATTGAGACTGCAATGGGAAATGCACTATTAAATGTAGAGGAGAATGCAGATAGGTGTAAAGAGTAGATTGAAGGCCTCTGTGAGGGGGGGGGGGGGTATTGTCTGATTTGATGGAAGAGCCTCTGTGAGGGGTGTATTGTCTGATATGATGGAAGAAGATACAGGAGTCGATTTAGAAGAGATGCGGATTCAGTATTAGAATCAGATTTTAAAAGAGCTTTGGAGGACTTAAGATAATGTAAGGCAGAAGGGATGGATAACGTTCCATCAGAATTTTTAAAATCATTGGGGGAATCGGCAACAAACAGACTAATCACGTTAGTGTGTACAATGTATGTGTCTGGCGACATACCATCTGACTTTCGGAAAAATATCAACTCAATTTCGAAGACAGCAAGATTTGCCAAGTGCGAGATTATCGCAAATCAGCTTAACAGCTCATGCATCAAAGTTGCTGATAAGAAAAAATATACAGAAGAATGGAAAATAAAACTGAGGATGTGTTAGATGACGATCAGTTTAGCTTTAGGAAAGGTAGAGGCACCAGAGAAGCATTTCCGACGTTGCGATTGATAATGGAAACAAGACTAAAGACAAATCAAGACATTTGTCTACCTGGGAGAAGCGTTCGACAATGTCAACAGGGGGAGATGTTTGAAATTCTGAGAAAAATAGGGATAAGCTATAGGCAGAGACGGGTAATATACAATACGTACAAGAACCAAGAGGGAATAATAAGAGTGGACGACCAAGAACGACCTGCTCGGGCTAAAACGTGTGTAAGACAGGGATGTAGTCAAAGAATCAATGATGGAAATGAACGAAAGGTTCAGTAGTGGGACTAAAATTCAAGTTGAAAGGATACCAATGATACGATTTTCTGATTACATTGCTATCCTGACTGAAAGTGAAGAAAAATTACAGGATGTGCTGAATGGAATGAACAGTCTAATGAGAGCAAAATATGGCTTGAGAGTAAATCGAAAAAGGTGAAAAAATGAGAACATCGAGAAACGTAACGTCAGGATTGATGGTCACGAAGTAGATGAAGTTAAGGAATTCTACTATCTAGGCAGCAAAATAACCAATCATACCCGGAGCGAGGAGGGCATCGAAAGCACACTTTCACTGGTAAAAAATGCATTCTAGGCCGAAAGAAGTCTAATAGTATCGATCATAGGCATTAATCTGAGGAAGACATTTCTGAGAACGAATGTTTGGAGCATAGCATTGTATGTAGTGGAACATGGACTCTGGGGAAACAGGAACAGAAGAGTATCGAAGCATTTGAGATGTGGTGCTACAGGCGAATATTAAAAATTAGGTAGACTGATAAGGTAAGGAATGAGGAGGTTCTGTGCAGAATCGGAGAGGGAAGGAATTTGTGGAAAACAGTCTACTAGAAGGTATTGGATGATAGGACGCCTATTAAGGCATGAGAGAATAACTTCCGTGGTACTAGAGGCAACTGTAGTGAGGTAGAAACTGTAGAGGAAGACAGAGATTGAAATACGTTCTGCAGATAATTGAGGACGTAAGTTGCAAGTGTCACTCTGAGATGAAGAGGTTGGCGCAGGAGAGGAATTCGTGACGTGCCGCATCAAATCAGTCAGAACACTGATGACTAAAAAAAACCTGTGCAAATGGGTGCTGGTGGAAGTGTTTCAGTGTTGAAGCTTTAAATCTGTATTCAGTGGCTGGTCTGTGAAGTGGGATAGAGGCCACGGTGGTCGAATTTAACTCGCAACTTATATCTTTAATTTCTGAAAGTCACAGACACAAGGCATAAACATCAGTCTTAGTAGGGTGTGAATCTGAATATTTTCCTACTGTTTCTGAGAACCTGGTTGGGCAAATAAAATTTGTTGTTATCTACTAGTTAAAGCTGACACAATAGAAGTAAGTCCATTACTTTGAGACCAGACGTGTCTTCTAAATTAGTTTCACAGAGTCATTTCAGTTATGTCATTCCTCCACCTCCTACTGACGGAATTCTTCAACATGCTTTGAGTGCAACAGGGTAGGGGTACTGATGACCATGAATGACTTCACCTCTCTTCCAAAATTATCAGCATTTTGACTTAAAGGTGGAAATGATCAAGACCGCGGTGGCTAGTTTCACAATGTGTATGAATTGCAGCTGCCCTCGCGCTGGAAAGATTTTTTTGTAGCGTGGTGCTTCAGAAGGCCTCTTAACGAATTTTCAAGGCCATTTTCCATGACCAGTAGTAATGAATATCTTTCTTCATCCAGGGAGAGTTTTGGCAGTTTGGTGGATAAGCCTCTGCCCAGTCCTATTCCACAGAGTCTGCTCTGTCGAACTCAGAATTGTGCAGTTCCCTGGCTGTTTCCATGGATTGTTTCCTTGACCGAAGCCGGTTTCTATCTAGTATAAGCGCATCTTGATGGAGAGAGAACTGCGTGTTGCCATGTATAAGTTGGCCTCAAAAACAGCTGCTTTTCGTCGTGGTCCGGGGGGGGGGGGGGAGGGGGGGGGAGTGGCTCAATACCGACAGCCATTTTCTTGGTGTACCACTGATAATTCGCAGTGTGTTGTTTAACTGTGTATCGTGTGTGTGTGTGTGTGTGTGTGTGTGTGTGTGTGTGTGTGTGTGTGTGTGTGTCTGCGAGTAAGAAAATAAAAACGGACACTTGCACAGCACCGTACAGCACAGTATTCCGCACACTATTGTGTGTGATTTCGGGAGGGGGGGGGGATTACCTGATGGACAGGGTTTATTACCGAGACACTAACACACTTTGGTGGATGAAGATGAGCATAGCAAGGGAGGTAGCCAACATCCCACCTCAGATGTTTCTGCCAGTAGTGGAGCAATCTCTAGTGCGGTTCTAGGGTGTCGTGGCTGCCGATGGCCGCCACAATGAGCAACATTTGTAACCTGCAATGTAAATATAGTAGCAAACAAATGTTACCCTCTTGTGTGTAAGTTAAAATGTGTTCCTTTTGTTGCATCCTGCCTACTCTCCAATATGGGGTGCCTAGGAAACCTGCTTTCTCGGATGGCTTCACAGCAGTTCAAGAAAATCGTATTAAGAAAGTTTATTACGAAAGAAAACGATTACAATACTTAACTCCGTGCTGTAGAACTAGACAGCGCCCAGGCGGCGCGGCGCTTATGTCTTCATGTAGAGGACGCTGCCGTCGCGTTGTCCCCCAAGAGGGGGGTCGGTCCGCGTGTAGTTGGCTGACGTATTATTCACAGCCCTCTCTAACATTCCCAACCGGAGTGCCGGCGCTTGCCTTAGCGCCGGAACACCTTTCACCGGTTAATTCGTTATTTCTCTTCCGCGATTTCTTAAAAAATTTTCAATAGTTTCAGTCTCCTAAGAATACTCGTTTATCGTGGGGGTTCTCTCAAGCAACAAAAGTTTAACGGCGACAAATCCGCACATGATATCGCAAAGATGGTGATTTGTGGTTGTGATGTTGCCATTCGTCACTTTCATCTCCCGCTACTTTATTAAACTTTTATTCTTAGTTATGGCTGCTGCGAAACCGGCTGTCTAGGTGACTGGACACTTCTTCCATCATTCACAAGCACGCACGTCATTAAGCACAACGTTTTTCGGTGGAGACATTTATTTTCCGTAAGTATAAAGAGGATATGTTAGTGCTTCGTGTTTCTTCTCGATTTTCTGTAAACCGACTAGCGTGAGAGATGATTCACCATACACCTACGTGTATGTTGAAAGTGCCAAGGAAGCATAGGCTGTTGCACTCTCGGCTCAAAAGAGAACGCTCAAAGGAGGTGGCTTAAAAAACACTCGTTCGACCTATACTTGAGTATTACTCATCAGTGTGTGGTCCGTATCAGGTCGGGTTGACAGAGGGGATAGAGAAGATCCAAAGAAGAGCGGCTCGTTTCGTCACAGGGTTATTTTGTAACCGTGATAGCGTTGCGGAGATGTTAAGCAAACTCAAGAGGCAGACTCTGCAAGAGAAGCGCTCTGCATCGCGGTGTAGCTTGCTGTCCAGGTTTCGAGAGGGTGCGTTTCTGGATGAGATATCAAATATGTTGCTTCCCCCTACTTATACTTCCCGAGGAGATCACGAATGTAAAATTAGAGAGATTCGAGCGCGCACGGAGGCTTTCCGGCAGTCGTTCTTCCAACGAACCATACGCTACTGGAATAGGACAGGGAGGTAATGACAGTGGCACGTAAATTGCGCTTCCGCCACACACCGCTGGGTTGCTTGCGGAGTATAAATGTAGATGTAGATGACAGGCAAAAGTAAAGAGAAATTCATGAGTCTATGAAAACGTCGATGCGTGAAGCCTGCAACTACGACCGTCATAACTTAACAATAGATCTTGCCAAATGCCCGAGAAAATTCTGGTCATACATAAAATAAGGAGGTAATAAGTGGCTCTTTTATCCAGTCACTTGTTGACTAGTATGATGTGGCACTAGAGATAGCAAAAGCAAACCCAAAATTTTGAATATCGCATTTAAGAAATCGTCAGGAGACTCGTACAAACATACTGTCGTTTTACCTCTGTTCGTAAATCAGCATGGTTTTAGTTAGCATCACTCGTGCTAAGCTCAGTTTGCCTTTTTCTCATATGAAATCCTGCGAATAATTGATGAAGGAAAAAAGGCAGATTCCATATTCCTAGATTTCTGTAAAGCATTAGACATAGTGCCTCACTGCCGACTTTTAACGAAGGCAGCAGCATACGGAATAGGATCTCAAGGTATGTGAGTGGCTCGAAGACTTGTTGAGTATCAGAAGGTAGGTTGTCCTCGACATAGAGTGTTTATCATAGACAACAGTATCGTAAAGAGTTCCACAGGGAACTGTGATACGACTGCTGTTATTTTCTGTATACATAAATGATTTGGCGGACAGGGCAAGCAGCAGACCGCGGCTGCTTGCTAGTGATGCCGTGGTATGTGCGAAGGCATCGTCGTTGAGTAACTGTAGGGGGATTCAAGATGACTTAGACAGAATTTTTAGTCTATGTGAGGAATGGCAGTTTGCTCTAAACGTAGAAAAATATAAGACAATGTAAATGGATAAACAAATCAATAATGTTCGGGTACAGCATCAAGAAAGGCAACTCTTACGGTCCAGATGGTATGCCAATCAGGTTCCTCCCAGAGTATGCAGACACAATAGCGCCTTTCTTAACAGTCATATACAACCTCTCACTTGACGAAAGGTCTGTTCTTCAAGACTGGAAAGTAGCACAGGTCACCCCAATATTCAAGAAAGGAAATAGGAGTAAGCTATTGAATTACAGGCCCATTTTACTGACCTCAATTTGCAGTAGGATTGTGGAGCATATACTGTACTCGAACATAATGAATCACCTTGAGGAAAATGACTTATTGATACATAACCAACACGGATTCAGAAAATGTCGTTCTTGCGCAAGACAGCTAGCTCTTTATTCCCATGAAGTAATGAGTGCTGTCGACAAGGGATCTGAGATCGATTCCATGTTCCTAGATTTCCAGAAGGCTTTTGATACCGCTCCTCACAAGCGACTGTTAATCAAATTGCGTGCATATGGAGTATCGTCTCAGTTGTGTGACTGGATTCCTGATTTCCTCTCAGGGAGGTCACAGTTCGTAGTGACAGACGGTAAATCATCGAGTAGAACAGAAGTGATCTTTGGCGTTCTGCAAGATAATGTCATAGGCCCTCTGTTGTTCCTGATTTATATACATGATCCAGGTGATAATCTGAGCAGCCACCTTAGATTGTTTGCAGATGACGCTCTAATTTACCGTTTAGTAAAATCATCAGACGATCAATTCCAGTTACAAAATGATCTAGAGAGAATTTCTGTATGGTGCGAAAAGTGCCAATTAGCACTAACCGAAGAAAAGTGCGAGGTCATCCACATGGTTACTAAAAGAAATCGCTGGCCAGGGTAGCCGAGCGGTTCTAGGCGCTTCAGTCTGGAACCGCGCGACCGCTACGGTCGCAGGTTTGAATCCTGCCTCGGACATGGATGTGTGTGATGTCCTTAGGTTAGTTAGATTTAAGTAGTTCTAAGTTCTAGGGGACTGATGACCTCAGAAGTTAAGTCCCATAGCGCTCAGAGCCATTTGAACCATTTGAAATAAAAGAAATCCGATACATTTGGGTATACGATAAATCGCACAAATCTAAGGGCTGTCAATTCGACTGAATACCTAGGGATTACAATTACGAGCAACTTAAATCGGAAAAACCACATAGATAATATTGTGGAGAAGGTGAAACAAAGACTGCGCTTTGTTAGCAGAACACTTAGAAGATGCGACAAACGTACTAAAGAGACAGCCTACATTACACTTGTCCATCCTCTGCTGGAATAATGATGCGCGGTATGGGATTCTTACCAGGTAGGATTTACGAAGGACATCAAAAAAGTGCAAATAAGGGCAGCTAGTTTCGTGTTATCGCGCAATAGGGGTGAGAGTGTCACTGATATGGTACGCGAGTTGGGGTGGCAGTCACTGAAAGAAAGGCTATTTTCTTTGCGGCGAGATCTATTTACGAAATTTCAATCACCAACTTTCTCTTCCGAATGCGTAAATATTTTTTTGACATCCACCTACGTAGGGAGAAATAATCATCAGAATAAAATAAGAGAAATCAGAGCTAGAACGGAAAGATTTTGGTGTTCCGTTTTCCCACGCGCAATTCGCGAGTGGAATGGTAGAGACATAGTATGAAAATGGTTCGATGAACCCTCTACCAGGCACTTAAGTGTGAAATGCAGAGTAGCCATGTAGATGTAGATGTAGTAGTGTGTTGCTTGACATAGTCACGTCGATCTAACGTTGTAGAGCAACAGGAAATGAAATGAGCATGTACGGACAGTAGTGAGGAAGACGAATGGTCGGTTTCGGTTTACTGCGAGAAAGTGTGGCTCATCTGTAAAAGAGGCCGCATATAGGACACCAAAAAATGGTTCAAATGGCTCTGAGCGCTATGCGACTTAACTTCTGAGGTCATCAGTCGCCTAGAACTTAGAACTAATTAAATCTAACTAACCTAAGGGCATCACACACATCCATGCCCGAAGCAGGATTCGAACCTGCGACCGTAGCGGTCGCTCGGTTCCAGACTGTAGCGCCTAGAACCGCATGGCCACTCCGGCCGTCTAGGACACCAGCGCGACCCATTACTAAGTAGTGCTCGAGTGTTTGGGATCCGCAGCAGGTCGAATTAAAGGAAGACATCTAAGCAATTCAGAGGTGGGCTGCTAGATTTGTTACTAATAGGTTCGAAAACACGCATGAGATACGGAGATGCTTGAGGAACTCAAATGGGAATCGGTGAAGGGAAGGCGACGTTCTTTCCGAAGACTGAGAAAATTCTGTGAACTGGCATTTGAGGCTGACTGCAGAGCGATTCTACTGCCGCCAACGTACATTTAGTGCAAATACCATGAAGATAAGAGCAGAAAGGTTAGGACTCATACGGAGGCATATAAACAGTAGTCTTACCCTCGCTCCATTTGCTGGTGAACAGAAAAGGAAATAACTAGAAATGGTACAGGGTACGATAAGTTACAACTTTCATTTCTCAAGTAGTTATAACGTCCGGTTTTTGGAAAGTGCGGTGCTAACTAAAGAAGTATTGGGTCTACTGTGACATCACGTATTACTTGTAGAGGCTTGGGAAGGCTATGTGGTTGCTAACAGCCTTTATTGTTAAGGGTGATGTTGTTATACATAATTGCTACTGCAAATATCACTTTAGCGTAGGAACAAGAATAACTAAACAATTATTTTACGTTGCGCCACGAATTACGGAAAATTACATCCGTATCCTCTTAACTTTCACATTTTTATGTGCGAAAGTGGCAGAGAAAACTTGGTTCCTGAGAGGTGTTACGTTCCATATATTTCCGGAAGCTGCACAGAGAAGTAGTCTGACTATACTCTGGTGTGCTTACTGGTATCGATATCTTCATTCTTATGACTTAGTAGACCCTTTATGTCTCTTATCAATGAGAGAGTATGGGTCGATGCTACGTTCTTAAATATCTGTAACGAATCAAAAATCAGATATTCTAATCGAAACATCTGTCTTTCACAATCAGTGTTTCCTGAAATAAGCCATGCAAGCACATCTGTCGCGTAGGCTGACAGATGCAGTTTAAAACATTCAGAGGTATTCGGCGACAGAAGGAAGGAAATTACGTTTCAAAATCTCGTCGACAATGCTCTCAAAACAGCAGGAATTGCACATGCCTGCTACCCGTACTGTGATGACGAAAATTATGAACTAAGTCAAATTATTGATAAAAAAAATAATGTGGGTCAAGTTAATGGTATGCGACGAACATATGAACTTCAATTCAGCCTTCACGAAATGCGATATTACCGTAATAATCGTATAAGAATCGTATGGTTGTTACAGAAGTTTAGACTCGTCTCACAAATAGCTTCCCAGCGACGCCTTTTGGGCAGTATCTGGTGATAAATAACAGAAACACCTCTCAAAAGGAAAACAGATGAAAGAAGCCTTAATGGTCGGATTCCATAAGTAATCTCCAAGGGACAGTGTGACGACCTGTTATACCTGATCAACAGGAAAACCGTAGCTAATAACGTCACAAGTTTCTTGCTCATTATTCAGACTTCCTCATGAGGTGAGGATAATGGGATGTTTCGCTATGCATGTACAATATCTTCACCCTGCAGATGTAATTTGGACGACTCAGATATACGTCATCGTGCCCCGAACTGTTTGTAACGCTATCTACTTCAAAGATGGCGTGTAAATAGGACAGAAGCAACACTGGTCAACAAAACACTTTTTTTTGCACTTACGACGCAATATACAGGGAATAGGCAAAATGTGAACAGTGCTAGTAATGGGATAGTTGTTTGACGGTTAACAAAGCAGGTAAGGCACGTGTTGCGCTAGAATGTGTTTTCAGTACGGACTAGGCAAGCAACAGTGCAGGTTGTTTACGATTAGTGCACACTTCGTATTTGCGTTCAGAGGCTGAGGGCTATGTGCAATGAAAGACCTAACAGACTTCCAAAGAGGGCAGATTGTGGGGGCCCGATTAGCTGGAGCATCAGAGACAAAGACAGGTAACTTATTCAGTGATTCAAGAGCAACTATTTCAACAATCACGACAGCTAACATGAAACATGGAAATACGTCATCGTGTAAACGTACAGTGGGCGCAAATCAAAACCAAATGACAGATCATCTTACGATACCGCGATTTGTGTCAAAGCAACACAACACTACGGCGGCTAGATTGCAGAGCTCAATAGCCCTCTTCGAGACCCCATATCTATCGACGCTGTTCGCCGAGAACTCCGTAAAGCGAATATTCATGGACGAGCTGTTATAGCGTAACCATTAGTGACGACAGCCAAAGCAAAGAAGCGCAAAAAATGGTGCTAGATCATAAATCCTCGACGGCTCATCTGAGGATACACGTCATATGGTCCGATGAGTCAATGTTTCCGGGCCGGGTTTATGTCTGGAGAACGACAAAAGGAGCCTACAATGCTGATTGCTTGATTCCAGCGGTTAAGCATGAAGGAGGAAGTGTGATGGTGTTGGCAGCCATATCGTGGTATTCTGCTGGTCCCATCATTACTCTCAAAGGCCGTGTTACTGCCGACGATTATGCCAAATTTTAGTTGATCAGGTGCACCCCGTGATTCAAATGTTGTTCCTCAACAATGGTGCCATATTTCAGGACGATAATGTGAACGATTCACAGACAGGACAGACTGGAGCATGCAGACTCCGAAGTAGATTTCTGCCTCCCTCGACACTACAAGAGTTAGAAGAGGTTCTGATCGAAGAGTGGCATAAATTCCACTGGAGACTATACGATCGTTATATGCCAGTATTGCAAGGAGAATCGCAGCTGTATTACGCCAGATGGGGGTCCAGCCCCTTATTAATAAACCATTCCCAAGTAAGAACAGGTAGTAACATTATTTTGCCTGTCCCCTGTACACTGCTTCTGGAACATAATTCGCCCCTCTATTCTGATCTAATTTCAGAATTTATGCACCGGCCTCTGTTTTCATGCAGTAATGCTTTTTGTAAATGTTTGTGTTGTTGTTGTTGTTGATGGCGGTGGTGGTGGTGGTGGTGGTGGTGGTGGTGTGGTCTTCATCCTGAAAACTGATTTGAAGCAGCTCTCCGTGCTACTCTATCGTGTGCAAAAACATTGTCATCTCAGAATAACTACTGCAACTTACTTTGTTTACTGTATTCATCTCTTGGTCTCCCTCTACGATTTTTACCCCCCCCTCCACACACACACACACACACACACACACACACACACACACACACACACACACACTTCCCTCCTATACTAAATTGGTAATTGGTAACCGCTTGACGTCTCAGAATGTGGCCTATCAACCGATCCCTCAGTCAGGTTGCGGCACGAATTACTTTTCTCCCCAGTTCTATTCAGTACGTCCTTGTTAATTTAGTGATCTACCCATCTAACCTTCAAATTCTTCTGTAGCACCACATTTCATATCTTATCTAAATTGTCAATCATCAGTGTTTCACATCCATACATGGCTACACTTCATACAAATGCGTTCAGAAAAGGCTTTCTATCACTTAAATCTATATTCGATGTTACAAAATTTCTCTTCTTCAGAAATGCATTTGTTGCTATTGACAATCTACATTTTATATCCTCTCTACTTCGGCTATCATCAGTTATTTTGCTGCCCAAAGAGTAAAACTCATCTACTACTTTTAGTGTCTCATTTCCTAATCTACTTCCCTGATTTATTTCGACTACATTCCATTATCCTTGTTTTGCTTTTGCTGATGTTCGTCTTATTCCTCCTTTCAAAACACTTTCCATTCCAATCAGGGCTCCACTAAGTCCTCTGCCGTGTCTGACAGAATTATGTCATCGGTAAATCTAATAGTTTTTATTTCTTCTCCCTGAACTTTAATGCCTACTTCAAATTTTTCTTTGCTTTGTATTACTACTTACTCAACGTACAGACTGAATAAAATCCGTGACAGGCTACAACTCTGTCCCACTCCCTTACCAAACACCGTTTCCCTTTCATGCTCCTCTGTTCTTATAACTATCGTCTGGTTTCTATACGAGTTATGAATAACCTTTCACTCCCTGTGCTTTACAACTGCTACCTTCAGAACTTCAAAGAGAATATTCCAGTCAGCTTTGTCAAAAGCGTTTTTTAAGTCTACAAATGCTATAAGCGAAGATCTGCCTTTTTGAATCTATCTCCTAAATAAGTCGTTGGGTCAGTGTTACCTCATGTATTCCTACATTCCTCCCTGATCGGAACTGGTCTTCTCCAGTGATAGATTCCTAGAGTTTCTCCATTTTTCTGTAAAGAATTTATGTTAGTATTTTGCAACCATGACTTACTAAACTTATAGTTTCGTAGTAACTTTCACACCTGTCAACAACTGATTTCTTTGGAATTGGAATTGTTACATTTTTCTTGAAATGTAAAGGTATTTCGACTGTCTCACACATGAGATGGGAGAGTTTTGTCGTGGATGGCTCTCCCAAGACTATCAATTGCTCTGATAGAATGACGTCTCATCTGGGGCCTTGCCTTAGGTCTTTCAGTAATCTATCAAATTCTTCTCGGAGTATCGTATCATCTATCTCATATTTCTTTACTTCCTCTTCCGTTTCTATAATACTGTCTTCAGTGCATGTCTCTCGTATAGACCTCCATATATCATATACTACTTCCATCTTTCCGCTATGCCCTCTGTTTGAGCTCTTGACAGTGATACAGCTGCTTCTCTTTTCTTCTGAAGACTCTTTAATTTTCCTTACCTTTGTCCTCCAGACATTCCTACTTAGGCTGAAACGCATGTACAGGTACTTATATAAATGAAATGACAATTTCAGAGACATTACTGGTCTCATACAGATATGATTTCATGTATGTCGACTGAAGTGGCCAGTGAAAGTTTGTACCAAGGCCGGGAATCGAACCCTGGTCTCCTGTTTACTAGGCACAACGGTTCACACAACTGCAGGCTCCTTCGATGCTTAGGTGCTGTTCCAGAGCATGGAGAGCCTTGGTAGTTCAATTCGTATGTAAGTGAGAATTTAAAATAGACTGGGGTGACAGAATTTGGAACGAGGAGGGAGGTGTGCCAGGGTAATCCGTGCAGTTGTGTGAACCGCTGTGCCAGGTTGGCTTAGTGGCTAACGCTAGTAACCAGGAGACCCGTGTTTGATTCCCGGCCTTGGTACAAATTTTGCCTCACCACTTCAGTCTATAAAAGTAAAATCATATAACTTTCGTCCTGTTTGTAAATTAGTGGTTGACGCTTTTCCGCTTTACCAGTATATGGTGTAAATATTCGATAGGGCGCCTCTTGAAACACCAAACACTTCGACTATCCTGATTACTGAAGCACCCACTATACGACCACCAACAATTTGCCCACGTTCGGATTCACCTAGCTCTGAGATAGTGCATCCACAACTGCGCAGAACACTGTTCTGACCATGATTGACACATGCAACGTATTGAGGACACTTCAGAGTTGCCGTTGGTGGTGCAATACAACAACGCAACCTATAGGCGTAAGCGGCGTTTGTAGTTTTGTGTAAGCAGGTATTTCTCGCGGAGTTTTTATATTTTGCTCCAACATCTGCAAGTCGTGGCGGTCGATTGAATGCAATTAGCGCTGCAAAGAGAGGTCGACATGCAGACGTGACTAATGACAAAAAGGAGATACCGAGTTTCGGTTTGCCCGCAACAACACCTTGTATGAAGTGGACCGATTACCATACAATGCTTCGCTTAATCATTGTTTGGTCTCCTTTAATGATGTACTACTGTAATGTAGCGCTGGAATTTCAATGTGTGTCAAGGCCGTAGGAGTTGAGGCCTACCTGTAAACATACAAAAAGGTAACTGAATCGGTGATGCAAAAAGAACTTAAGCCATATTGACCTAATTTTAAGAAAATAATGAAAACAATATAATTACTGCATGAATTGTCAGAGCGAGATGAAAATGAAACTGAAGATTAGGTAGCACTTGAAGTTCATTGTTAGTATCTCACATGAACCTTCTAGGCCGTTTGTATTGCAAAAGATTTTTCTGCGGTGTAGATTTAGGTTGTTTTGGCAATTAATAAATCTTGCAATTTTTTAATCAACAATTAAAAAATTGCAAGAAATACAAAAACAAATTAACTTTTTTTTTGCAGGTCTTATTGGTTTTGAAAATTAATACTGTCTAAAGAAGGAAGAACATGCAACAAAACAAAATAGGATTCAATGTTTGCAATATAATAGACCTACCTATGCTTGCTGCATATCATCAGTATGTCAAATTAATAGTTCATTCCATAAGGATGACACACATTCAATATTAGGAATCAATCGTATATATTTTTAATGTCTTCCATTATTTCGCCGTTATATGTTCTTTAGCATCTTTGTAATGCTTTTAATCAGGCTACTGTGATTTCTTCCTATGATCAAATTTCAAGGGAACGTTATTGGTCTGTGGGCCATAAATTAATTCCATTGCTTCCAGAACTCCTTGCACTGATGGTTTGTAATGGTAATGATGAAATTCTAAAATTGTTAGTCGTACCCTGTCAGCCCCTGGAATATGTCTTCTCGATATCTCAATAGAAAATCAAGTCTTCTTTTAAATTGATGGCCACCATTTCTTGAAGTCTAACATTTACTTTCCATCCACAAAGTGCACAATGAGCTTACAATCTTCGGTTACCATTAGCTCAATTAATTAATAGATTTTGTACATTCTGTCTATGTACTTGAGAGCTCTTTAATATCGCAAATGTCCACCGCAATAGCTGAGTGGTCAGCGTGAGTGATTGCCGTCCTACGGGCCCGGGTTCGATTCCCGGCTGGGTCGGAGATTTTCTCCGCTCAGGGACTGGGTATTGCGCTGTCGTCATCATCATTTCACTCCCATCTGGAGCTCAGGTCGCCCAATGTGGTGTCGAATGTAACAAGACCTGTACCAAGGCGGCCGGACCTGCCCCGTATGGGGCCTCCCGGCCAATGACGCAAAACGCTCATTTCCAATATCGCAAATACAATGTCAAATGGCAGGAATAAATCACTGTGGTTAGCATTAAAATTTTCTGTCATTCCAAACCAGACTAACTTCACAAGACCCTCCCGCCCCTGCGGGTTTGGGGGTAAGAATAGGCTCTAGGTATTCCTGCTTGTTGTAGGAGGCGAGTAAAAAGAGTCTCTCACCTTTTGGCCTTTGTGTGATGGTCCCCTGTAGGGTTTGACATTCATTCATCACAATTTTTCCGAAGAGCGAGCCAATTGAGAAAGGGCGCCTTACATGGTGCATCGTGTCCATCGTGCCTTGAGATCTGTATCCCGTTTTCTCATCGTAGCATTGCAGTCCCCCTCATTCTCTCCATCTCTTTGGCGAGGACACCTTCCTGGGTGCGTTTTCCACCATGCACTTGCAGTGTCGCTTTCTGCGCCGACGATGACCATGGACTTGGTTGCACCTGATATCAAGCACTCTAGCCAGTCCATTGTGGTGGGGCAGCCATGTACCCTGTTGGTTGTAGCCCCCTGATACAGAGGGATCGCTCTGCTGATGCCTGCACAATTAATTCCCCACCTGTGCCCCATGGAGTAGATGCCCATCCCCCTGGGACATCGGGACTCCCGGCAATGGCCATCCTGCCAGGTGGCCTTTACTGCAGCTGGGTAGTGCCTGTGGGGAGGGGTCCTGGTCGGAGAGGGTGGCATCAGGGTGGCTGGTACACAATGAAGCGTACAAAGTCATCACTTGCTAGTGATTAAACACCAGCAGTCTCTAAGCATCCTAAGTCTCAGTGCAATGTACGAAAGTATGACCCTAAATCATTCCCCTCCCTGGCCACATGGTGGGAGGAATACCAGACTAAGGATGACAGCGAACCTTATTCACCCCTATACCTCATATGTACAATATGTTGTGGTTGGCAGGAGAGCTAACCCTATGGTTAAAGGAGGCCAATATGCACGCGTCTCAGCTCACGCAGGCTGGCGTGGGGTCTGGAACATGACAAGGGAATTAGAATTGATATAAACGGACGTAACTGGTGGATACTTAACTTTAATCCATTAATGACGAACGTCGCTCTTTATGGTACATGATTCACAATATCAATAGTACGGATACTGGCGCCTTGCTAGGTCGTAGCAAATAACGTAGCTGAAGGCTGTGCTAACTATCGTCTTGGCAAATGAGAGCTTAGAAGTCAGTGAACCATCGCTAGCAAAGTCGGCTGTACAACTGGGCGAGTGCTAGGAAGTCTCTCTAGACCTGCCGTGTGGCGGCGCTCGGTCTGCAATCATTGATAGTGGCGACACGCGGGTCCGACGTATACTACTGGACCGCGGCCGATTTAAAGGCTACCACCTAGCAAGTGTGGTGTCTGGCGGTGACACCACACAATAATTGATGGGGACTCCTTTGCTTCGAGGAAGCCACAGTTTTCTTGAAGACCATTTAGAGGACAAATTTGGTAAGTGGAGGGCTTGTCCTAAACTGTCAGGGTCAGTCTTGGTAAGAAGAGCATTCTCTTCCCAGTCACAGGCATTACCCTGTTGTGACAAGCTGGGGGATGTTTCCTTTACCATCACGCCCCTTATGAGCTTAAGTGTGGGCCAGGGTATTATATTCCATAGGGATCGTCTTTTGCACTCTAACGACGAGCTGCGCGCCAATTTAGAGCGGCGAGGCACTCATTTTGTCTCGCGCGCCCACTGGGGTCCAAGGGATAATCAGGTTGCTACCAGTGCCTTGATCTTGGCCTTCGAGGGTGACATATTGCCCTAGAAGGTCAAATGATGGTCTACTGCTGTGATGTAAAGCTATATATCGCTCCTCCTACGCAGTGCTTCAAGTGCTGAAAGTTAGGCCATATGTCTTCCCGTTGTACTTCCAGCATCACAAGTCAAGACTGTGGACGTCCATCACATCCCAGTACTCCATGTGCCCCGTCTCCCATCTGAGTCAACTGCAGAGAGCATCATTCCCCTAGCTAGCCACATTACAGGATTTTACAGTGAGAAAGGAAACTCATTGAATACAAGACCCTGGACTGACTGACCTACAGTGAGGCTAATAGGAAATTTGAGCGTCTACATCCTGTGGCTATGACCTCCTCTTATGCCACTGGTGCGAGAACAGTTGTGGCCCCATCCGTTCTGTGAATTCAGGTCGGCTCTCAGAGCCAGAAGACTACACCTGCACCTGCCCCCTTGATGCTGGGGGCACTTCCCTCCCTGTCGCTCCCACACAACTTACCGCTGGAGCACTGCCCGCTCCCCCTGGTCACCCATCGGGTACACCATTCCCCACTTCTCAGCCAGAGAAGCATAAGTCTTCTTCGGCACATCTTGCTAGGAGGGGGGCCCTTGGGTCACTCCCTTCACTGGTTACTGCTAGTGGGGAAGATGATTCCCGCCAGTGGCTGAAGGGCCCAAAAGTAGCTGATACTAGGGCTTCACCATCATCCTCAATCCCAGAGACTGAATGAGTAAAGCCCTCCCAGCAAGAGAAACCCAAGCAGCAGTGGGAGGAATAGAAAAATAAGACCCTCAAGGCTAAGGGACTTGCAGTGGCACCCACACTACCGCTACCTACAAGTTTTGCTTTGCTTCTGAGGATGAGGTGGAGATTCTGGCGTCCGCTGAGGACCTAGGTCTCGCTGGATCCTCAGTCACCTTGGATACACATTGCTTAGAAAATAAATAGGCAGCGGGTGACCCAGAGGCGTATACTGCCTCATTGAGTGTTCCATGCCTTCCCAGCCTCGCGATCACGTCATCGTCCAGTGGAATTGCGGCCGTTTTTTCCACCGCCTGGCTGAGTTACAGCAACTGTTAAGCTTTACACCTGCTTTCTGCATTGCCCTCCAGGAAGCCTGATTCTTTGCAATGCGGAACCCTGTCCTCCGCAGTTATAAGGGATATTACAGGAACCCTGGAAACTATAATTGAGTGTTGGGTGGAGTTTAATTCTGTGTCATGAATTCAGTATGCAGTGTCTGCGGCTCGTGGTCTTGCTGTAACGTTCTTGCTTCCCGTGCGCGGGGTCCCAGGTTCGATTCCCGGTGGGGCCAGGGATTTTCTCTGCCTCTAGATGACTGGGTGTTGTGTGTCTTTCATCATCATTTCATCCTCATTCCCTCACAAGTCCCCGTTGTGGCGTTAAAGAACTTGTGGAGCGGCGGTCGAACCGCCCCGCGAGGGGTCTCCCTGCCACCAATGCCATACGCTCATTATTAGTATGCAGTGAACCTGTGTCCCCTCTTGAAGCTGTAGCTGTCAGAATAAAGACGAGGTAGGATATAACTGTCTGCAAGGTATATCTTCCTCCAGATGGTGCAGTACCCATGAACGCATTTTCTGCACAGACTGATCAGCTCCCTAAACCTTTCCTACTTTTGTGAGATTTTAACGTTCATAACCCCTTGTGGGGTGCCACTGTGCTTACTGGGCGAGGCAGAGATGTCGAAAATTTACTATCACAACTCGACCTCTGCCTATTAAGTTCACGTGTGCCCATACATTTCAGTGTGGCACATGGCACATATTCAACCATTGATCTCTCGATTTGCATTCCTGGCCTTCTCCCATTTATCCACTGGAGAGCTCATGACGACCTGTGTGGTAGTGACCACTTCCCCATCTTTCTGTCATTCCCCCACGGACACCTGCCCAGATGGGCTATAAACACGGTGGACTGGGAACCTTTCACCTCTGCTCTCGCCAGTGAATCTCCCCCACACGGTAACATCGATGTGATGTTGGGCAGGTGACTACAACTATCGTTTCTGCGGCAGGAAACACGATCCCTCGCTCTTTAGGGTGTCTGCAGAGAAAGGCAGTCCCTTGGTGGGGACTTCTGGCAAAGTCGCTGAAGCAATTAAGGAGAGTCGGCTAGCTCTACAGCGGCATAAGCAGCACCCTTCTCTGGAGCAGGTCATAAACGGCTCCGTGCCCACGTTCTCCATCTTATCAAACGACGGAAGCATTAGTATTGGGACAGATACGTCTCGACCATTGGGTGCCATACGTCACCTTCCCAAGTCTGAGCAAAGATCAAACGTGTTTTCGGGCACCAGACCCCAACACGCGTTCCCGGTGTTAACCTAAACGGCGTGTTATCTACCGACGAAAACGCGATTGCCGAACACTTTGCTGAGCACTGTGCTCGAGCCACTGCGTCGCAGAATTCCACCCCCCCCCCCCCCCCCAGCCTTTCGCAGTCTCAAACCTCAAACAGCAGCTGGAAGGGAAAGTGATTTCGATCACTACACACCACAGTGAATCCTATAACGCGCCATTTACAGAGTGGGAGCTACTCAGTGCTCTGGCACATTGACTCCGCCAGATCGGATCCACAGTCAGATGATCAAACATCTCTCATCTGACTACAAGCGGCATCTCCTCGTCTCCTTCAGTCGGATCTGGTGCGATGGCATCTTTCCATCGCAATGGCGGGAGAGCACCATCATTCCGGTGCCCCGACCCGGTGAAAAACCGCTTGATGTGGATAGCGATCAGTCCATCAGCCTCACCAACGTTCTTTGTAAGCTGCTGGAACGTGTGGTGTGTCGGCGGTTGGGTTGGGTCCTGGAGTCACGTGGCCTACTGACTCCATGTCGGGATGCTTCCGTCAGGGTCGCTCTACCACTGATAATCTTGTGTCCTTCGAGTCTGCCATCCACACAGCCTTTTCCAGATGCAAACACTTGGTTGCAGTCTTTTCTGATTTACCTAAAGCATACACGACCTAATTCCACAAGAGCTAATTGAAGGCGGCTCATTGTGTTGTTTGTTCCGTCCCGAGCAAAGATTGCAAAACAGAAGTAACTCACTCACATCTGGGGCTGTATAATTATTGACGTAGCTTAATAGAAAGTTACAAACTTCACTGGGTCCTTTCTTTCTGACATAGATAAAAAAATAGTTACCTTGTTTGTAAATGATGTATACAGAACAAAAGTCAATTGGTGCAAATAGAACAATAGAACAGTTCTCGCACAGGGACACGAGGAAGTTGGTAGTTTTACATGTAGTCGAAATATAAAGCAATAGTCCCAGAAACAGTCTCTGATTGTTTTTTCCCATTCTATAGAATATCATAAAACTCCTTAGATCTTTGGATATGTACAATTTTCTCCGGTACCGCTGCTCGGTTTGCGACCTCATGGAGTGTTTTTGACTTAATCTTTAACGTTGGCTCTTCACAGGTGTAGCAAGTGCCTACTTTAGGTCTTCCGTAAGCAAGCGGAAAGTTTTCACAAAAAAATCTTATAATGCAGGATGTTTCAAAAAGAATGACCTGATTCCGGACGCTAAAAATTATGAAACATGGGACGTGCCGACAAAGAAATGTGTGTTGTTTGAATGGGCACGGCGTAGAGTTTCAGGAAATCGCCATTAGGGGTCAATCAATGCGTCTTCTGAGTTTGCAATCAGAAGTTACATGGCGTCGGCTCAACTGAAACCGTTTTGTATGCTGCAGTTTGCAAAGAGCGAGTCAGAGATATCGGTCCAACGTGCTATTCGTCGGCGTTTTTGTATTAATCCGCATGTACCCAAAACCATTGGTCGTTGGTATTGCTAATTGGAAGAAATAGGATGCTTGGGCAAAGGTAGTTTTCCAGGTCGACCTCCCACTTTTGATGTCACGATGGAAAGAATTCGGCAAACGTTTGAGCGGAGTCCACGAAAGTCTACTCCCCTCGTAAGCAAAGAAATGGCAATGCCTCACACAACCGTCTGGTGAGTGCTAAAGCGCCGATGATCTATAAACCATACACAATAAGTGCAAGCTCCTCGGGTTGTTGATAGTAGGAAACGAGTTGACCTCGGCAGTGCTCTGCTAGAGGACATGAAAGACGGTACATGTTTACCACAACTGATTTTCAGTAATGAAGCAGCATTTCATGTACATGCCTCGTGACATAGAAGAAGTGAACAACAGAATAACAGCCGCCATAACTTCTCTAAAAGCCGATACATTGTGTAAAATTTATGGCTAGTTTAGCTATCATTTAGAAGTTGTTCATTCTGCTGCTGGTGGACACATAGATCATTTGTAATAGCATAGCTAAAACGTCAAGATTTTGTAAGTATTTTGCAGTTCAGTCCATGCCTTTAGTATGTTTTATCAATAAGTATGCAGTTTTGAAATCAGCTCATTATTTTTGAAACACTCTACAGTACCAGTGTTTCGCTTAGCAACAAAAAATTGGTGCATTTCACAGATAGCTCACAGTGCAGGTACTGGATAATGCGGCTGCCATAATGATTTAATGTGATGTGTCAATTTGATTATTTCCTCTGATGGCGTAGCATTATCACTTTTAGGTTCCCCCTTATATGTGTCGTTGTCTGCCAGCCACACAGCAATTTGTGAATCCTTTTAACTCCCTCATTAGTTAGTCACACATATTATGACAATCTTTTGTACGTAACACGAATCATTTTTCTCGAACCAGAAAACAGTAACTAAAAGATTTTTCACGCCTGCATCCCTTCTCTTTCCTTAGGCAGAGTCTGTTAACATCATTAACTATGATCATTTCTTTCAGGAAAAGGTCCTGCTCATTCTCGCATTCCATGTTCAGAAAACGTGTAAAAGCAAGAATTCTGGTGTCTTCTGGAATAATACTAAAAGATCCTCTTCGACATTTGCAGTCTTGTCACCTTTTTTGGGAATACTTTAAGGCCATAATTCACGTGTTCGTCACCATGAATTTTAGCTTTCTTCATAATATTTCTCTGATATTTCGAAAAACTTTTCATTCTTTTCATCGCACAGCTATTGGTACCAGTCTCTTCGCCCATTTCAACAAGAATACCACCAATTTGTTCCATACAGTTGTACCACACATTACTGTGCTGTCAACAGTCGAGAAGAAAAATAAGCGAAGTCCCGGACTTTGGGTATTTTTGCGCCTAGCTCGAACTTACTACCTCTGTTTGCGTGGAAGTAATCGTTGACTATGGTTGGTTTTTTGTGCACAGCCTGAAGGAGCTACATGCAGGCTATAGATTTTTGCATTTAACTCATTCTTCACCAAAAGTGGACTTAGAGGGTTGCAGCAATCAGTGATTCAGTTACATAAACTTATTTTTTCGAGTTAATAAGTAGAGCTTTGAGTACCCTTCATGCTTGTTGTAGATATTCTGATCTGTCTTTCCTTGCAGCTTTCGCCGGATATACAGAGGACGTCTTCATTTCTCATATAGCAGCCTATTTAATTTTAAATATTCTACTGTAACACCTCTCAAATGCTTCGATACTCTTCGTTACCACTTTTCCATGATTATCTACCTTATAATGATGCTCTTCTGTCGTACAATCTCAGAAATTTCTTTCTCAACTTAAGACTAATCTTTCAGGTTAATAGACTTTCCTAGCGAGACTTTCTCGTCAATGGTAGCTTGCTTCTTATGTACTAATTGCGGTCCTTCTAACGTGCACTCAGGGAGAAAAATTACAACAACCAGCTTCGTCTGTCATGCGAATATAAAGCAAGTAATGTAGTTCCGAATATTCCATGACTAGGAAATTTCTCGTGACATGTTCCGTCAATCGACGGAATACCCCCTGCACCAGAAATGTTCCCAGGAGAACACTTACAATTCATCGGAGACTGTCCTCCACGGTCACAGTCCCTTGTGTAGTGTTAAAATACGTAGAACTATGATAGTATAATATCTTGGTTTATTTGCATACAATGCCATCGTGGTGATAAATGAATATGATGGGGAGATCGATCTTAGTCGACCAAATGAAGATTCAACAATTCAGGTATAATCATTAAATCCTGTGAAATATCCAAAGAGTATTTAGGAGACATTAAGTAAAGTGCAGGGGTAATTCGATAAGCTGACAAAGAATGAATTCCAACATTACGGAGAACATACAAACTAAATGGAACAGAAACGACAGGAAATCTATATCATAAAACGAAAAATTAATATATTTCAGAGGAGTCATCAAAACAACGGTACTTTATCATTTGAAATCATAATAACTGGTGACAGATCCCAAATAAAGTGCACTTAAAAGCAAGAAAGGATAATTCTTAGAAATATCTTAGGGCCAACATGTAGAAATTTGGGTGAAAAAGAAATCACAGGTGATCTAACATGTCAGAGAAAGATCACAGATGCTGTCAGAAACTGGCCGTTACAATTTTATAGTCATTTAAATGTAGGTTGGGCAAAAGAAAAGTGGTCCGGAAAACATTTATAACACCTTAAGATTGGCCATTCAATTTACGTCAACTGCACAGGGGATGGATGATGTAAAAAGGAATTGGCTTAAGGTGCATCAAATTCTGTGACTGCCATTTTGGTTTTGCATACCATGTGCAGTGGTCACAAAGGTAATTCTAAACTTAGACTAAACCTAATCACAGTAACTGGCTTCGAGAAGTTAATAAAATGCTGAAAGAAACTGAATTTCCGAGGAAATTTTTCAGAATAGAATTTTTAAGTTACAAACATAAATTTCCCCAGAAGCCCACCCGACGAAGTTGAAGATGGACAGATGGAAATACTGAGAGGAAAAGAAAAAATATTACGAAGTAAGTTCAGATGCGCTCCTTAGTTGGGAATAACTAATAAAAAAATTAAGTATTAAGTACCGCAGTATATATAAATTCCGACTTAACGATATGTACTTGTACGCGTGTCTGTGTTTGTGTATGCGCTAGTGTGAATACACTATAATTTATTTATTATAAAACATTTTTTTATGAATGTGTGTTAGAGATTAGCTGAATCGATGATGTCTGGGTGCCATAAATGTGTTCACGTCGATGGTAGAATTAGGTCCTAAGCAAAAGTCAGTTCATTAAGAAGATACAGTTGCGGAAAAAAATTGCATCCTAGTTTCCCCTATAATTCTTGTATTATATCTGGGATACTTGAAAGAAAACAGAAGCTATTTTCATGTGCGAAAGGTCACATCAATCCATCAAATGAATCACAAAAAGCGGTGTGTCGAGTGACGGGCTCTTTCTATCTACAAAACATACGTCCACGTGCTTACGTCACCAAATCGATGTATGAATGTGGTTGTGTGCTGTGACTGTTGCGTGATTAGGCTCTTTCAGCACACGGTGGCCTTTAGGTACAGCAGAAGTCGGCGCTAAAGATGGGTCTGGTCTAGCGGAGAGGGGCCGAATGAGATCGCGTATGAGTCATGTGGCAGAAATTGAATTGAATCGCTGAGTGGAGGTTGCAGTGTCTGATAATACGCTTTGTTCAATCATGACCGTACGTGCGCTGGCGTCAGAAGGGCCATATTCTTCATTTCTCTTGTTATGCAAGTCCGCTTACTCTTTCTGAAACTCCTCTACATCATGCCTCTTGTTTCATATGAATGGCCAACAATGTTCATAAAGAGACTTAACTGAACTCAAAAGAACGAATTTTCTAAAATAAAAAACAGAATAACTTCTAGAAAAACGAATATGTGAATGATGTGTCAGTGGGAGATCAAAGCAAGGCACTTTCATATGATAACTTATCGATAGAGCAACCGAGTTGTCGTAAACTTTGCAGTTAATTCGATTGTATATGAGTACATACGTACTTACGTACCTTCCAAACTTCACAGAAGCACTCCTGCGAACCTTGCAGAACTAGCACTCCTGGAAGAAAGGATATTGCGGAGACATGGCTTAGCCACAGCCTGGGCGATGCTGCTAGAATGGAGAAAGTGTTGAATTTGGTAAAAGCTCGGCTGTGAGCCGCTTTGGTTGTAAATGTGTTATTAAATTACAAAAAATTAAATTAGTGGGTGAAACTGACCCCAACCTTATTTGGCCCTTTCCACAATCCTAATTACCTGTTCTGCCGAGAGGGTCTAGCGGGCGTTCCACTCCCGTTACACCATTTTATGTTGCTGTTATATTACCGTATATTCGTCTGAGCTTATCTTCTTTCCATTTCACTTTACTGACCTCTATTGTACCCATATTGAATCTTTGTGTGAGGTCACTGCTGATGCATCAACATGCACCAGTGGATGTCAGAAAGAGCTACAGCTGGACACTTTATCGATAATCAGTCGCTCCCCAGAGAATCGATTGAACTTAGTTACAGTTGCTGCGCAGCACATAATGTAATGAATTTAATTTATTAAACAGGGGTTGGCATACTTTAAGTGAAACGTGGGTGATGTTGTTCAGAAAATGCTAAAATGGACATTTCCATAAAATTACTAAATGAAACAATGACCACTATAAATCGATATTTATTATAACTTTCTGTGCACTTCAGGTTAAGCACAATTAGCAGGGACATGAAATCAGTACGTTCATTAAATAATAATACAACTTATTACAGAATTAAAGAAAACAATGCCAGCGCAAAGATCAGCTAACGAAGTTAAGATAAAAGAATTAATGTCAACACGACATTTAGGGGAATGTTTTTCAGTTCAGGGAAGTTGCACAGTGCTTGCAGAAAGACGATAAAAATGGAAAGAAGTAACTACAGAATGAATGATGAACACATCGCTGATTTTGATTTAGAAAATGTTGAGTTCGAGATTGGTGACAAGCATACCTGAATTAGGTATGCAACCGTCCTAATGTAAGTCTGAAAATTCCAGTGACGAGAGTCACTTGGTTTTCGGATACTGCAGTTGCCTTCCATACTTAATGTTACCAGTGCTTGCGACCAGCGCATGTGGTCGCTGAAAATTCTAAGTGATCGTGCCCGCACCGAAGGCTGCTCTCTCTCTCAAAGCCCTCTTGGCTGAAGCGTCGCCTGATGATTCTCAGGTGGAAGTAAGACTCACAGAGCACTGCCAGCAAGAAGCAGAAATTTTCCCATGCTCCATGTGGGATTTGGGAATGATACTGAGCACTAGTGAGAGATTCTTTCAAGTGTTGACCAATCAGGTCCGTTCTAATATTGCAACCATTTCCCTTCCATACTCAGTTTAAACATAATTAACCCGTTGTGTGGGTTCTTAGCTTTGGAGTTGGGAAATAAACAGTTTCTTACTCCCACCAGCTGTTGTACTTCGCGTCTTAGCCAACCAGACCTTTTCCACGCACACATAGCGATTTCTGTTCTCCCATTCAAGCCGTTATCTGTATTACCCAACGGTAGCAGCTCTTACTATTTCTTAACAGTATCAACAACAACAAAAGCCGGCAGCGGTGGTCTCGCGGTTCTAGGCGCGCAGTCCGGAACCGTGCGACTGCTACGGTCGCAGGTTCGAATCCTGCCTCGGGCATGGATGTGTGTGATGTCGTTAGGTTAGTTAGATTTAAGTAGTTCTAAGTTCTAGGGGACTAATGACCGCAGCAGTTGAGTCCCATAGTGCTCAGAGCCATTTGAACCATTTTTTTTAACAACAAAATTAGCTTGATGGCTCCGGGTTCCGCGTTCTTGAAAACAAGAGAGTCCAACTGTTTCCCGCCTCACTCCAAGGATCTATCTTTGTTCGTAGCATTTCCCAGAATAGTGGGTTCCTGCGAAGGGCAGCGGATCGTGATACTGTGTTCCCTTAGTGTATGCTCACAGTGCGTTCTCTTGGCGCCAGTGGACTGTTCTAGCTAGAAGAGCAGGATGTGATTACTGGTTAACATCCCGTCGACAACGAGGTCGTTAGAAACGGAACGCAAACTAGGATTAGGAAAGGACGAGGAAGGAAATCGGTCGTGCCCTTTCAAAGAAAGCATCCCGGCATTCACCTGGAGCGGTTTAGGAAAATCACGGAAAACCTACATCAGTATGGCCGGACGCAGGTTTGAACCATAATCCTCCCGAATGCGAGTGCAGCCCAATGACCACTGAGCCAGCTCTCTCGGTGTCCCTGTTAGAAACCCGATATAATTATTTTCCATCGTATAGGAAGCAACGTTGACTGTGCCTCTTTGGCAGAGTTTCACTTGCATGCAGTATACCGGTCTTACCTTCCTTTCCCTTTATTTGTCCTTGTAAAAGTCCTACAGTCCACTCTTAATGGCCGTACACTGGTTATCTGCCCTACTCCGTGGCTTGCCCTCAAATTGCACCCAATAAGACTTGCAACTACAGACCCCCAGCAGAAGACTTTAAAATGGAAATATAATAATACGGCAGTCACTATGGTACATGGCCATTTTGTTAAAAACAGACACATAGCATATGAATTTCCTTTTTAGATTTTTCTAGCGTCCCTACCACATTCAAACTTACATTCCACGCTCCGACAAGTGGAATGTTACACTTTTGTTGGTTCAGTAATTTCCTCATGCTTACCTCCCTCTTGGCAGTACTGTTCTTACGACTGTTAATCACACTTTACTACCACAAGGGTAAGAGGTTGCCCCAAAACTACTCCTCCCTCTTTGACAGCGTTTCTGGCAGAACTCCGTGTACCAGAAATGTGCACACACCACTGCAGCTCATTTTTATTCAAAATGTACACTGTATCTGTTATGCCACCCAGACATTTTGCATTGTTAGTCAAGGACACTGCCTATACACTTTTTTTTTCTCCTGTGCCTCCCGCCTACCGTTATTTATATCCCACCCCGTCTCTCTGCAAAAATGCTTTCTTCGACTAGACTCGCACAGTATGTTCTGAAAACTGGTTAGTCCTTTGAACTCGCCTTTCTTCCACTAACTTAACACAGTTGTGCACCGTTTGCAGGTTATGCCACTCGTCTCACTTTAAGGAGACTCACTGACCTGTTCATTGAGCAGTGTACAGGTTTGACAGTAATTAGGCATGGAGTAGGTTGCAATGTAATTTTGCGGACAGTATTTTTGAGGGGATGGTATTGTGGCTAAGACTGCAGTTGGTCGCAGCAGCAGTCTCTAGAGTAGACATCACAACATTACTTTGTTCCTGCAATTTAGAGAATGTGAAGGGCTGAGCTCAGGTTTAAAATTATCTTAATAAACAATAATGTGATTGTTGCTATTTACTAAAGGGTTTCCTTGCTGGCAGTGTAAGCTGTACCTAAGCTTAAGAAAACCTTTTCAACATAGAAATTCGTTAACTTTGAACATAAGAATTTGACTGCAAGAATATGATACGAAATCTGACTGCGAGAAAGTAACTTGAAAGTGACTGTCTGGTCCCTGTCTCCTTAAACATTCGTAATGGCAAGTTCCGAATTCAACACTGTGAATCATTAAACTTTTAAACTGATAAAGTGGTCCTAAAAAACTCAATGTTCCCCTTTTTATTGCCTAATTTTGGCTTATCTGTTGCTCTATGGAAACAGCATGACACTGCTCTTGTCTTGAAAGCGCGTCGCATTTGCTGAGCTACAACCAACTGCTGAGATGCGCCTGGTACAGTGCGCTCTTTTTTTTATGGACAAAACATACTCGGTTCATAAGAACTCTGAATAAGCACAAATGATAATTCACATTTTGGCGGGGACTTCGGATGCGACCGATGACCTGGAAAAATTATAACATCAAATGTAACTAGTTTTCTGGTTACAGAAGTTCTGTATTGAAAAATTTTCTCTTTCTTTGCTTCATAAACATTAATATACACAAAAACTCGAGTTCTTGAGTGGACAAACGTAAACTAGTCTTTAACTTCAAATGAGATCTTCTCAAAAATGCAACTCGTAAAAATGACGTTAAATATTCAACAGTTATTCCTACCCCGAAAATCAAAATGAAAACTATGCATGGCTGTTTATCTTTCCCCCTACTCACGTCTCTGACTACTTGAATAAAAAATGCGTAACTGCGAACTGCCGCAATAAAGTACAAAATGTGAAATCGATTATCTTACATTAAATCCTCTTCTATTACTCACCAAGGTAATCATAATAAATTATTCTTCTAAAATGCTTCAATCTCTTTGCTCATCTCAAATAATTAATCAGTAAATCTGAAACGTCCCCTTAGAAAAATTTATGAATGACTGTACTTATAAACCTCTTACATTATTTGCTTTTCAAACAGCTGAGCAAAACTGAACGTACTCAGACATATCACTCTTTACTTATTCTGATCAACACTAAACTGACACACAATATTTTTAGGGCAAAGCAATCTGACTTTTAATAATCCCTACAAAAGAATGGCCCTGACTAACAATAACCTATACCTTTCATGAATCACTCACCTCACAAAAAGCTTCGTCACTCGAACTACTGCAATACAGCGAGCGCCAACACTGCCAGCTAAATAAAAGATTCTAACTACTGAAGGGACTAACTCCTGATAGGTATAGTTAGCAAACGAAAGATTTTGATAAAGAACAAACAATGTATTTACCTTAATAGTGTTCAAAAATGACTTTTGAACATTATTAAGGTAGTTCATGACATCCAGTCATACTTACTGTCTCTGATGGACACACGTCCAGATCGTCCGCTCTCAAAACTCCGCCATCTCTCTCCCCACATCCACCACTGCTGGCGGCTCATCTCCAACTGCGCAACGCTACGAGCTGTTCACATCCAACTGCCCATACTACAATAGCGAATATTACAACAATGCTAACCAGCCACAGACTGCACACAGCACAGCCAGTGATTTTCATACAGAGCGCTACATGGCGTCACCAATATAAAAACCTAAACAGCCTACTTACAAATCAACATATTTCACTACCTCAAAATGTAACTGCTGACGTACCGCTCGGCATATGCCATAATAACTGATGCTTGCAGAGGAGAGAGAGAGAATGGCACCGCTTTCGCAGATAACCGCGACGATTTTTATTTCACGGACCTTCCTAGGAATTCTGAATTGGTCCGTGATGGAAAACATATCGCTTTGGTCACCGTAAGGGAGCGGCGTGTCTTGATATCCGTCGCTCAGGCTGAATTTTTTGAGGGACATGTAGTCTCCCACAAGCGTTCCTTCATGTATGGTGGATTGTGTCTCCCGACTGGCTATCTGACTGTAAGGTTGAGATGTGTACCAGAGGGCGTCTGTTCAGTACTGCAGTAGAGAAGGGATTGGAGGAAAAGGATCTGCCCGTCTGGTGGAGGGGGGCAGTACTTGGTATTAAAAAATATACTATTGGCGAAAAACACCGCTCACGCCAGACCATTGGTAGAATGTTCTGTTTTAAGGAACTCCACATGGAGCATAGAGTACTAAGGAGCAGCAGAGTACTAAGGAGGAGTATGAGCAGTGAGTAAAGGGAAGGCGGGGGAGAAGACTCCCGGAATGAGAGCCGCAGTCAGACGGAAGTGTAAGTGTTCTACATACAGTGTTAGGTAATTCTGGTCGATTTTTGCTTTGTTGCTGAGAGGCAAAGCTGAGCGAATTTTCTTACCGAGAAGCTTTGGTATGTGTGACATAGCAACTTCGTTTCTGTTTTGTGGATACTGTTCTGGGTCCCGTATCGAGCAGAGAAAGCTGTGGTACTTTGTTCGAGTCACCGCTGTGGCGTGAAATTGACCGCACTGCAGTCTCCGATTGGTGCAAGGTAACCATTGTGCCGCTACGGCTTGTTAGGAATATCGGAGCGAATTGCCCACCGCTTACGCCGTTCACCTCTGCAAACAGCAGCACTCATAGCTTCACGTACATACGGGGCATTAGCTCGTTGTTTCGCATTCAGAATCTCTGTCCAACCAATTAATTATAATCACAAAGCGTTATCAAGTGGAACACGTGGTGTAGGGACTCCATCCTTTACCGACATTGTCAACTGCACCGCAGCCCTTCTTGCTTTCAGACTAATTGAGTTATTTACGTTAGCTTATCAAATTCCTTATTTCTGTTTTTCGTTAATAAATCTGTGCAATCAGACTGGACATCTATAATATCAGTATTGATCGGACCCTGTAAGCCTTTTTAAATTAACTGATGTGGGGGATACTTAAAGTACGTAAAAGCCTTTTATATTACGTCTCCTTCAGCTTCACCGTTAGGGTAGAGATATTAATTAGATAAGGATCAGATCTCCATTGCGCATAGTCTGATAGTGGTGTAGCTGAAGGAGCTTCTCTCACGTAGAGTATTACCTGACATATAGAAGTAAGGAGTGGTATCGCACATTGAAAATAAACTCACACCCTGGACGTTTTGTGATTTTTCAGCGTGATTTCTTCCTTTTCCCTCATCCTGCTTATCGTTACTTAATCTTAACTCTCGACATAAAATTTCTTCGTATTGAAAACGGGGAATAATAAAATAAAAAATAAACTCGTCTGCTCTTCGGGATTCTGGTATTCGTTCTGACACTGCAACTATTATTGCCTGTAGAGCTTAACTGCCGTTTGTGTTCACGATATTGTTGATAAAATTAAAATACGTGTACGTCTTGGCAGACCTATTGAGCCACTTCTCCTTCTCCCCCTTCCCTGCACAAGTCCCCTGGTGTCTGCTCAATCTTTCCCCTATCTCAGTCTGACAGAAATCACGCGTTTTGTAGTTTTCTACTTGTTCCTGCACAAGCACGGGACCAGATACATCAGCTATCCGCCCCACAGAGAAAAAAAAAGGTTCAAATGGGTCTAAGCACTATGGGACTTAACTTCTGAGGTCATCAGTCCCCTAGAACTTAGAACTACGTAAACCTAATTAACCTAAAGACATCACACATATCCATGCCCGAGGCAGGATTCGAACCTGCGACCGTAGCGGTCGCGCGGCTCCAGACTGTAGCGCCTAGAACTTCTCAACCATACCGGCCGGCCGACAGTAACTCTCCAGACCAAATCGGGATTCATCTGTGAAAAGAACACCCCGGCCAGCCCCCACAGAGACCATAGAACAGTTAGAGAAAAGTAAAGTATTCAAAGTTTATTCGAAAATTGTGATTGCAGTTACACATCAGCTTCACAATTAACTAGAAAAACATGAAAGTTTGTACTGAACTGCGACTCTAACCCGGATTACCCTCTTATCGCGTGCGGTAACCATTTTAGCTATCCATGCTCGTCTCCAGGACCGACTCAAACCTTGATATGTCACAGTGTCTGCCGTTCACACTGCTCGCGCTTTGTGTGATTTCCACACAGTCTGACTTTTTTTTTGACGGGCAGGCCTGTCTGAAGGTCATTTGCATCGAATTACATAGCTATTGTAAAATAGAGACACAATAACTGTATATTTCGTAATAAGTTGCATTGCCGGATAAGAGGACTGCAGATGAGTAAACTCGACGTTGCTTTAAACCGTGTACTACTTTAAATGAAAAGCTCCAGCAAGGTATCCTATTCCTGAAGCCTGTTTTCCGACTCATCTGTGACGAACTATCACTATTTTTTTGTTTTCGTCGTATACTGTAAACTATGATTTGTGAAAACTAAAGACTTCAGCGAAGGCTAATTATCAGTCTATGTGCAGAATATACACTGAAGCGCCAAGGAAACTGGTATAGGCATGCGTATTCCAATACAGAGATAAGTGTATGTAACGAGGCAGAATACGGCGCTGCAGTCGGCAAGGCCTATCTATATAAGACAAGTGTCTGGCGTAGTTGTTAGATCGGTTATTGCTACTACAGTGGCAGGTTATCAAGATTTAAGTGAGTCTGAACTTGGTGTTATAATCGGCGCACGAGCGATGGGACACAGCATCTCCGAGGTAGCGATGAAATGGGGATTTTCCCTTACCACCATTTCAAGAATGTACCGTGAATATCCGGAATCGGGTAAAACATCAAAACTCAGACACTGCTGCGTCAGGAAAATGATCCTGCATGAACGGGACCAACGACGACTGAAGCGAATCATTCAACGTGAAAGAAGTGCAACCCTTCCGCAAATTGCTGCAGATTTTAATGTTGTGTCATCAACCAGTGCCACTGAGCGAACCATCCAACGATACACTCTGACAGGTGACACGTACGTGAGCATCCTGTCTGTTCACGTGAATCCATTCATGTCTATTGTGCATTCCGACGGGCGTGGACAATTCCAACAGGATACTGCGATACTCCACACGTCCAGTATTGCTACAGAGTGTTTCCAGGAACTCCCTTGAGCTTAAGCTATTCCACTGGCCTCCAAACCCTCAGACGTGCTGTTCAGAAGAAATATCCACGCCCTCGTACTCTTACGGATTTATGGACAGCCGTGCAGGATTCATGGTGTTCCTTCCAGCACTATTTCAGACGTTAGTCGAGTCCATGCCACGTCGTGTTGCGGCACTTGAGCGTATTCGCGGGGGCGCTGCACGATATTAAGCACGTGTACCAGTTTCTCTGGCTCTCCAGTGTGTGGCAACAGTAGGATTCTCAATGATAAGTGATAACTGGCATGGCAACAGCCTCCACAGTCGACGTCGAAATGTATGCGTACGGTAGAGTTCTGTCGGAGGAATCTTGTTCGAAGCGTTGGTCTAAACACATTTTCAGCATCTGTACTTGACCATGAAGAGGAGGGGAGCGGTTGGCGTAAAGTTCCTGATAATCAGATTCCGTTGTGGATAATATCTGGAAACTCTCTCCCTTGTTATGAAATGATAACATGTGTTGACTATGATGATGATGATGATTATGATGGTGATGATGATGATATGCCTCTCGTACAATGGTGCTATACTTGACACCCTCCCACGTGGTGCTATTCAGCTGCAATAGGTAATGTACCGGTAATGCGTTACACCTTCTTTCCTATCGCAAAATCTTAAAACACAAATGAAACAGTGAAACCGCGCATACTTTTACTAGTGCCACCTGCTCTCAGCAGTTAAATTTCACGTCACTCATTTCTCGAATGTAAATTGTCGCCTGGCTAGAAGAATCAAAACCTTCACATCTTCTCGACTGAACCTGTGCCTAACTGTCTTCCAGCCAACAATGCCAGACACCTTTGTTACTATTACTGGCATAATGTATGGAACTATTTTGCGTTAAATATTCATACATGGCCTAAGGAATATATTCTAGCACAAAACTAAATTTTCCACAACTCACAAAACTGGAAATGTCCAAAATTTGTTTCATAAGCCTGGGGATGAAATGGCACTTTCTTTTTTGACCTTCTCAAGCGCTGACTTTGGCTATTATTGAGCCATTGTTGTGATTTTCGCAAGACCAATTAAAGCATCATTGTATAAACCCCGTACCTCTGAAGGAACTGGAACAATTTCTTTGCAGAGAATGGTGTGTAATCCCAAGTATCGTTGGATGTGGTCGCACACAGCAGTAAGTGAATTTGTAAGTATTTTGTTCATGAACTGTAAGTTCCAAAGATTTGCCTACTTTGTGTGATGGCCGCAGAGAGTTTTCAGGTTGTCCACATCTTTTAAAAATTCGCATGCTGCTTTAAACAAGCGCCGTTCACGGATCATCAGCAACCTCTTTTCCCCTGCTCCTTTCCCCACCCTGCAGCTGACTAGGCAACCGCAGAGTAATCATTATTTTCACCTATGTGGTTTTACAACCTGAAATTGATTTGAATAGCTTGTTGGAAGGCATGGAAACGTATTCCATCTAGACCATAGCACTAGTTCACCAGTCCAAACTACGACGTGTTTACTTTGTGATCGTTTGCACGCATATATGCATAAAACGGCCGTCAGCTGTACCTAGTATGGTCTCTGCAATGTTATATTCAGCTGACACATTGTGCATCATAACGTTTATCGTGAATATTATCTGCGAAATATTTAACTTATTAACAATAGTTTACGATGTACTCTGTTGGCAGACCAATTGCTGTCGCGGAGCACTGGCAACTGAACTTGGTACTTACGTTGAAGAGGCAGGTGGGACGGTAAGTTAAGTACGCTTATTGATGCTAGCTAATGACCGATTCGCAGTAATCGCCTGCCGCTTACGTGCAGAGCCCATGTCACCACAGCGCCTAACCTTAATAGCAGCAATGAAAGTAAGCCAAGCTGGAAGCACGCACGTCACGAGTGAGCTCGTGCGTAACAATCTCGCTGTGTCTTACTAACGTGTTTTAATGATTATCCATCTAGATTTCCACATTTAGCTCCAACACAAATATATAACAATAAGGAAATGAATATCAAAATTAACTTCAAGTATTCTTCAGAAATTTTTATACATTACTGGCCTTTAAAATTACTACACCACGAAGATGGCGGGCTACAGACGCCAAATTTAACCGACAGGGAGAAGATTCTGTGATATGCAAATGATTAGCTTTTCAGAGCATTCACACAAGGTTGGCGCCGGTGGCGACACCTAAAACGTGCTTAGATGAGGATAGTTTACAACCGATTTCTCATACACAAACAGCAGTTTACCGGCGTTACCTGGTGTAACGTTGTTGTGATGCCTCGTGTAAGGAGGAGAGATGCGTACCATCACGTTTCCGACTTCGATAAAGACTGGATTGTAGCCTATCGCAATTGCGGTTTATCGTATCGCAACATTGCTGCTCGCGTTAGTCGAGATCCAATGACTGGTAGCAGAATATGGAATCGGTGGGTTCCGAAGGGTAATACGGAACGCCGTGCTACATCCCAACAGCATCTTATCACTAGCAGTCGAGATGAGAGGCATCTTATCCGCATGGCTGTAACGGACCGTGCAGCCACGTCTCGATTCCTGAGTCAACAGATGGGGACTTTTGCAAGACTACAACCATACCATCTGCACGAACTGTTCGACGAAGTTTGCAACAGCATGGACTATCAGCTCGGAGACCATGGCTGCGGTTACCCTTGACTTTGCATCACAGACAGGAGCGCCTGCCATGGTGTACTCAACGACGAACCTGGGTGCACGAATGGCAAAATATTATTTTTCAGGATGAGTCCAGGTTCTGTTTACAGCATCATGATGGTCGAATCCGTGTTTGGCGACATCGCGGTGAACGCACATTGGAAGCGTGTATTCGTCATCAGCCTACTGGCGTATCACCCGGCGTGATTGTATGGGGTGCCATTGGTTACACGTCTCGGTCACCTGTTGTTCGCATTGACGGCCCTTTGAACAGTGGACGTTACATTTCAGATGTGTTACGTGTTGTGGTTGGCAGGAGAGCCAACACCGTGTTACTAGAGGAGGCCGAAAGACACGCAATTTAGCTTACGCAGGCTGGCGTGAGGTCTGGAACAGGACAAGGAAATTAGAATTTAGAAAAACGGACGTAGCTGGTGGAATACTTAACTTTAATCCAGTAATGAATAAAGTCGGTCTTGAAGGTACATGATTCACAATATCAATAATAACTGATATTGGCGCCTTGCTAGGTCGTAGCAAATAACGTAGCTGACGGATATGCTAACTATTGTCTCGGCAAATGAGAGCGTATTTAGTCAGTGAATCATCGCTAGCAAAGTCGGCTGTACAACTGGGCGAGTGCTAGGAAGTCTTTCTAGACCTGCCGTGTGGCGGCGCTCTGTCTGCAATCACTGATAGTGGCGACACGCGGGTCCGACGTATACTACCGAACCGCGGCCGATTTAAAGGCTACCACCTAGCAAGTGTGGTGTCTGGCGGTGACACCACGTTACGACCGTGGCTCTACCCTTCATTCGATCTCTGCGAAACCCTACATTTCAGCAGGATAATGCACGACCGGTTGTTGCAGGTCCTATACCGGCCTTTCTGGATACAGAAAGTGTTCGACTGCTGCCCTGGCCAGCACATTCTCCAGATCTCTCAGCAATGGAAAATGTCTGGTCAATGGTGGCCGAGCAACTGGCTCACCACAATACGCCAGTCACTATGCTTGATGAACTGTGGTATCGTGTTGAAGCTGCATGGGCAGCTGTACCTGTACACGCCATCCATGCTCTGTTTGACTCAGTGCCCAGGGACGGCCGTTTTGGCCGAGCGGTTCTAGACGCTTCATTCCAGAACCGCGCGACCGCTACGGCCGCAGGTTCGAATCCTGCCTCAGGCGTGGATGTGAGTGATGTCCTTAGGTTAGTTAGGTTTAAGTAGTTCTAAGTTCTAGTGCTCAGAGCCATTTGAACCGTCAATGCCCAGGCGTATCAAGGCCGTTATTACGGCCAGAGGTGGTTGTTCTATGTACAGATTTCTCCGGATGTATGCACCCAAATTGCGTTAAAATGTAATCACATGTCAGTTGTAGTATAGTATATTGTCTGTGTCTGGCAATTTTAATGGCCAGTAGTGTAGTACACTGGAAAGTAGTGTGATCTCCACCGCCACTGCGCACGCATGTTTTCATGTCAGTAGGAGATGGTGGTGGTTAGTGTTTAACGTCCCGTCGACAACGAGGTCATTAGAGACGGAGCGGAACCTCGGGGTAGGGAAGGATTTGGAAGGAAATCGGCCGTGCGCTTTCAAAGGAACCATCCCGACATTTGCCTGAAACGATTTAGGGAAATCACGGGAAACCTAAATCAGGATGGCTGGAGACGGGATTGAACCGTCGTCCTCCCGAATGCGAGTCCAGTGTGCTAACCACTGCGCCACCTCTCTCGGTCATGTCAGTAGGATCAAAACTAAACAGCATTGTTGTATGGCGGTAGCAGTCGCCACAGACCAGGTTGGTATTGGTTATTCTTCGTATTGTAATGTTCCTGTTAATAAATGCCGATAAAACTAATGTCGCACTGTACCCATTTAAAAAATTCCAATAAATGGGCACGTAAGATTCAGATTTAGTAATCATTTTCATTGTAACGGGCAACAAACTGGCGATTTTCGTCGACTTTGGGAATACCAGGAATGTCTTGATGAGCAGTATTTGTTTTGCGCCACTTCCAGCTATACATTGCTAAAACTAACTTGGAATTATCTGCCGGAACATCAGAGAATGTGCACCCGGGACCCGCACATTATTCTGCCTCATTTGCGCATTCCTTCTGACCTTCCACGAGTGTCTCATTTTTCCTCCACGGGGTGTCTTTCTATCTTCAGTCCACATCGTCCCTGGTTTCGTTGAGACTTCAGTCTCTGCCATCACATTCCACTTGTGTGTCTTGTTTCTATATACGTTTCTGTCTACATTGTCTGTTGTATTGAGTTGTGCTTTGTCTAGGTCAAATCTGATTGTGGTCCACGGTATGATTGACTTGACCGCTTTTATGTATGTCAAAATACTGTTGGATTAGTGTTTTTGATAGTACCCTCCTGATGTGCCCCTTGAACTTTGACTTTCTTTTTCTAACGTCTGATGCTAGGCTTGACGTTTTCTCTATGCTTCTCAGAGAGTATAATTTGTATCCCTCTTCTGTCGGCTTCGAACCGAGAATTTTTCTCATGATTTTGGGTTCTTGCTTCAGGATGCTTTTCGTGTCGCTTTTCGTATGGAGTGTTAGTGTCTCACTTGCCTACAGTATTTCCGGCTTGATTACTGTGTTCTAGTGTCTTATCTTTGTTTGAATGAACATGATTTTTTTATTATGTGTCTTGTGTTTTGCTGGAAGCTCTTTTCATTTTTGTAATCGAATCTTCTGTGAGACCTTTTCTCCTCATGTAGGTTCGAGAATTTCACCTAGATGTTTGAAGTACGCAGCTCTGTTTATCCTGCCGTATTTTCCGTCTAAGTTTTGTATGTTTAATTTTGTGCAGAAGAATTCAGACTCCTAAAAAGGGATCTGCCGGCCAACTTTTCCTGGACATTCTTTTAGTATTTCTTTTTGTTTGCTTGCTGCTTCTGCGTTATCCGAGAGTTTGACCAGGTCGTCTACGAAGGCTGGGTTTGAGATATCTATATTGTCCTAGCCGTGTTGGTTTTCAGAGTCCTTGGAATTTCGGTTCTTTTTACCATTTTCTTATTGGTTTGTCCCAGGACTAGCCTGAACGATAGTGGTGAAACTCGGTCGCCTTAGCACCCACCATGTTTGATCTTGAAGGGATCAGAGATTTCACCCACGGATTTAACTTTCGATGTTGTGTCAGACTATGTCTGTCTGATTGATCGCAATGTTTTTGGGTGAGGTCCCTGTTCTACTAAGTTGCTGAACAAGGACTGAAAGGTGGCTACACTGAGTCACAGCGCCAGAGATTGCGCCAAAGGGTATTATTCAACCGCCTCCACTGGCAGTTGCCGCTGAGAAGTTGGTGGTGCTGTGGTAGTTCTGAGGTAGGCGTGGTCTGTGCTTGTTGAGACGTCAATAGATTACTAGTTGTTCTGTTGGGTAGGACACCATATGTTATTCGATTGGGGATGTTGTAATGATCAGAGTGTATTTTTCGTCAATATATATGAAGGTAACGAATTTTTTATTTTTATTTATTTCAAACATCCTAACTAACAATGTCTCTTGCTCACAGGTTCAGTCAAAAAAGCATCTGGCTTGTGTTCATGTATTAGAGTGTAATTCTGTTTTCCATGTGCAATCTTAGTATTTCTGTTCTTTTTTAATTATTTCATTGTAAATGGCTCTTAAAGCATCTTATCGTATTGAGGAAGAACCGTGCCAGATGTGTATGTTGAATCACACTTCCACTTATACTTTGTTGTTTCGTAGCTTTTATAGTTGCTGGGGACTTAATTAATTAATTGTATTACGGAATTTTCCTTTCATTCTTTGTTGTTATTCTGTGCAGTCAGATTGCGTACTAATTATTCAGGGCCAACCGGTTACGAGACTGCGTAACCGCACAAACAGCGACTAAAATTAAAATTATTAGAATTCTATATTAATTAAGCCCCCATGCAGGACTGTCAGTGAACAGCATCGTATGCTGTCTTGGAATCTATGATATCGCAAATTATTGGAGTGTTACTGACATCTACAAATAAACATGGTAAACAAGAACTCCAACTCTGAGGGGAGTATGGACCAAAACCAGACAAATCCTAGTAACTATGGGCTCTAAAATACTTATCTTAATACCTACGAGCACTTGGTCATCTTTGTTGATGTGGGAAATACCTCTTCTACTGTAAGCTCCTTGCTTTCCAGATATTGAGAGATGGTAGTGTGGATCAGATCAAGAAAGAAACGGATAGTAATCATGGGTTCTAAGCTGCATATCTTAAGGGCTACGGGAACTTGTTCATTTTCGCTGTTGTGAAACACATCTCTTCTACTGCATCCAGACAAACAAGGAAAGTAAAGAGCTTGGAGAAAAACAGATGTTCACGGGTGGGAGCGGAGGGGGGGCTTATGACCTCAGATGTTAAGTCCCATAGTGCTCAGAGCCATTTGAACCATTTTTTTAAGTTCACGAAATTTTCCACATTATATCGTTCTCTGCACGTAAACTATTGGTTCCAGAGGGAAAAGAATGAATGCGAACATGTTGTGGGATATTTATTGTAGTTTGATTTGTAGCGAAATACGTTATCGCTAGAGATAACGATCTATTCAAGAAAAATATACAAAAATTACCCCGTAACACACCTACTGTAATGTCGCTTGCACCGGTCTCTCCGCGATATTTTCAGAAATTTTATAAATTATATAACTCAGTACATATCTCGAAACATCTCTTCTTATCATACCGATTCCTAAACATTAATATACGGTGATTATCAATGCAACGTAGTTTCAAGCCCTATTACTCCTTGGAGAGTCCATTTACTCCATGGAATAGCTTCTCTGCTATCTATGTGTTCTCTTGTGAAAAGAATGAAGGAGATCTTGCCGATTAGCCGTAGTTTGATTTGTACCGAAATACGTTATCGCCAGAGATAACGATATATTCAAGAAAAACATACAAAAATTACCCCCTAACACACCTACTGTATGAACGAAGATGTATATGTATGTATTGTTGAGCTAGTCCCCATCTTGATGAGATTCTGTATGAGAAGGAATTTAATACATGAAATAAACTAAAGTAAGTGTGTTCGCGTATTATTTAACTGATTATTATTGAGAGTGTCTGCTTACTACGCTGTGTTGCACGGGATCAGTGGGGAACGTCTGATTTACACTGGACGAACCTGCCGTTTTGTATGCTCAAGATATCCAGTTAATTACTTTCAATAAATAGGCTAACACGGTCTTACCAGCAGATCTTCGGTCTTCCCCATGTGATCACCGAAAGTTAATAAATAATACAAATGTTTTCAGGAGATCGACTGACAATTTTCGTTGCACCGAGACTTCGAAATTGCTTCACTGCCTTATGGAATTTAAGTAAAGCTCAATTTAATCAGGATAGAACAGTATTGAACTGGGTGAATGTGATAAGCCTGCATTGTGAATGAAACTTCCCTTAATATACGCATGGTTTTTTACTATCCTGATCAGTGAAGCTAAATCAGGCCGGTGTGAGAGAGGTTTTTAAATTTTAGATCCCACAAAAAAATTAAACTACGCTTCTTCTCACAATAATCCCCCACTGGTCAGGATTTTTAGTATTTCTTTTGTCACACCCCCTCCGACCAGTTTATGAATATTTGTGAATGATCGTATTATTTCTCGTATTGGACCTTTTTTACTCTCAACTGAAAGAGTTATTATGCTACCGTCCTTGTCGGCTGTTTCGATGACATTTTTAATTTAAGCTTTCCCGTGAGGTAATAGAAATAAAAAAAAGATTTCTGTAAACATTATGCAGAATCTAATTATGTTTATAATTCATCTGAACTTAGTCCTTGCAGAAAGGTAGTTTTGTAGTAAGGAGGCCAGATAAACAAAACGATTTAATTAATAATTATATGCCCCAAAACAGACATAACTGTGGGGTAAAATATACACTATGTCAATTTTACAATTCGGAAATGCACGTCTAAGCCGGTGGCGTAATAATAAGCCATTCAGTGAAAACCTAAAATGCTCAAATGTTAATAATTAATTTAGTAGCAATATTGTATAGTGTTAAGACACAGTGTCAAGACCAGTATACTAAAAATCCCGACAGTTTGGGGGGGGGGGTTGAGTGAGTGTGGGGGTGTGTTTGTAGGTCACTTTTGTAGGATTTTCTTAAATAACTCGAAAGCTGTGGCCTCTAGCGAAAACGTATCCCAGTAAAAATTTAAATTTAAACTACATTAAATATCGTATGAGAAAGCTCATATTTATTTTTTTCTCTATGACCAGTAGTTTGTGGGAAGTGAGTGAGAAGACACAAAATCTCGCGCGACCAGCTTGCTCTTAACCTTTGGTAGTTTCCAGACTTAATAGACAGCAAGCGTCCTGTGGTACGTTGTAAGCAATTGTGTCTATAGCCTGTACACAGTAAAACCTAAAACCTGTTTCACATTCCCAGATTTTACGATTTCCAGCCATTTAAGTTATTTTGTTAGGTCCATCGTAAGCCCTATTCTCTCAATAAAACGTTTTATGTCATTAAAAATTACTTGATCACATAAAAACTAAATTTAAACTAATTTTGCATAGCATTCATTGCTCATGCAGTGAACACAATTGGATTTAAATTATTAATTCGGAAAAAACAGGTCTTTACGTTCAACTCTGTGAAGTTGGTCAAATTTACTTTCCCTGCAATGATAGCTTCGCTGAATGAACCTAACAACAGTGTTACAGAATTTCATTCGGTAGTAACGGCAAATATTTGTTGCTCCATTTTGGAGAACGCGAGTTCCGAGTGGGCGTACGCTGCTTCAAACTGTAGAATATACAAGTGTGATGTATAGAGAGATACGGACAGCTATTTGTATTCGCATACATGTGAGAACTCATGTGGAGGTGATGCTCCAGGCTGAATAAGTGGCGCTAAATAACATTTAACAGCATTTCACACGTTTGTGATATTCGTTACATAACAATGACACCAGTCACTCACACTCGCTTGTAAAAACTAGAAATGCTTGGTGCTCTGCAGGTTTCACATATTTCTGATACGAAGCGTGCTGCCTGCTCTTTCGGATATGACTCAAATAACAGACGCTACCAATTTATGTGAAAACTGCTTCACCTCGGTGGGAAATGAGTCCACAATCTTCAGTGCGGACGCACAATATCGATCGACCTGCAGCGGGAATCTAAAAAATTGACGAGCATGGTAGACAGGAGATTTCGACTTAGAGTGCCGGATTGGCACACATTTTTACCCGTTGCCGCTGGTTCCGCATAAAATTCTGATGCTAATATCATTAGCTCTTTCCCTTCCCCTTCCTTCCAACTCCCCTCTACCTTCAAAGTGCATAGTTTCAGAAATCTTCTGTTCACCATGAGCTACTCGAGAAATGTTTATTTGCCAAAACAGGCTTTCTGGTTTATAACCCATCAGTGCCATCTGATACACTGAAGCAAACAACTGCATATACATGGATTTCTACACCGATAACCGTGTATAGAGCAGCAGTAATGTAAGTCTACCCACATGATGTAACTATCACACTCTTTTGTGATATTCGGTACAGAAAAATTACGTCAGTCTCTCACACTCACTACAACATGTGACACGGAATAATGGCTGCTATCCAGAGGGTAAGTAACTGGTCGCTCTAAGAACGGGAGCAGCTATTTACAGTGCTCCGCTACAGTACCTACTTCCGCTAAGAAGTCTCATACTGCTTTGTAGAAGTGAGTATCCCATGTGTATTCCTAGCATGTTGTCCAACCACGAATTATCTTAGATTATAAAAGTCAGTGTCTTGGTCGCATAACGCGTTATTAAAACTGATTTCCTGCTTCGGATTTGCTGCCGTCATTAGATATAAGCACTTAGCAGGGTCACGCAGGCGCAACCGTCATTTCATGTACTCACTATACGCCTGTGTGACATGGCTAAATTTTTATATCTGATGTCTGCGAAGTCGGAACCGGTACTTATTTTTACATTACTGGCCATTAAAACTGCTACACCACGAAGATGAAGTGCAAGAGACGCGAAATGTAACCGACAGGAAGAAGATGTTGTGATATGCAAATGCTTAGCTTTTCAGAGCATTCACACAAGGTTGGCGCCGGTGGCGACAACTACAACGTGCTGACATGAAGAAAGTTTCCAAGCGATTTCTCATACACAAACAGCATTTGACCGGCGTTGCCTTGTGAAACGTTGTTGTGATGCCTTGTGTAAGGAGGAGAAATGCGTACCATCACGTTTCCGACTTTGATAAAGGTCGGATTGTAGCTTATCGCGACTGCGGTTTATCATATCGCGACATTGATCAGGATCCAATGACTGTTAGCAGAATATGGAATCGGTGGGTTCAGGAGGGTAATACGGAACGCCGTGCTGGATCCCAACGGCCTCGTATCACTAGCAGTCGAGATGAGAGGCATCTTATCCGCATGGCGGTAACGGATCGTACAGCCACGTCTCGATCCCTGACTCAACAGATGGGGACGTTTGCAAGACAACAACCATCTGCACGAACAGTTCGACGACGTTTGCAGCAGCATGGACTATCAGCTCGGAAATCATGGCTGCGGTTAGCCTTGACGCTGCATCACAGACAGAAGCGCCTGCCATGGTGTACTCAACGACAAACCTGGGTGCACGAATGGCAAAACGTCTTTTTTTCGGATGAATCCAGATTCTGTTTACAGCATCATGATGGTCGCATCCGTGTTTCGCGACATCGAGGTGAACGCACTTTGGAAGCGTGTATTCGTCATCGGCCTACTGGCGTATCACCCGGCGTGATGGTATGGGGTGCCATTGGTTACACGTCTCGGTCACCCGAACAGTGGACGTTACATTTCGGATATGTTACGACCCATGGCTCTACCCTTCATTCGATCCCTGCGAAACCCTACATTTCAGCAGGATAATGCACGACCACATGTTGCAGGTCCTGTACGGGCACATTCTCCAAATCTCTCACCAATTGAAAACGTCTGGTTAATGGTGGCCGAGCAGCTGGCTCGTCACAATACGCCAGTCACTACTCTTGATGAACTGTGGTATTGTGTTGAAGCTGCGTTCGCTGCTGTACCTGTACACGCCAGCGAAGCTCTGTTTGTCTCAATGCCCAGCCGTATCAAGGCCGATACTGTGGCCAGAGGCAGTTGTTTTGTTTACTGATTTCTCAGGATCTATGCACCCAAATTTGGTGAAAATGTAATCACATGTCAGTTCTAGTATAATATTTGTCCAATGAATACCCGTTTATCATCTGCATTTCTTCTTGGTGTAGCAATTTTAATGGCCAGTAGTGTAATAATATGTGACACTGACACTGACTTTTGTAATCTAATCTAGTACATATCCTTCGCAAGGAAGAGCGTCTCTTGCGCCTTCTGACAGATCTTGTTCAGTAACTCAAAGGCTCTTACCTACATTGAGGCGACAAAAGTAACGGGACATCAATGTGCACATATACAATTGGTGGTAACGTATACGAGGTACAAAAGGGCTGTGCATTGGCAGAGCTGTCATTTGTACACAGGTGATTTATGTGAAAGGGTTTTCCAAATGATTATGGACTCATGACGGGAATTAACAGACTTTCTGCGCAGAATGATAGTTGGAGCAAGACGGATGAGACATTCCATTTCGAAAACTGTTAGAAATTTAGTATTCTGAGAGGCACAGTGTCAAGAGTATGCCGAGATTACCAAACTTCAGGCATTGCCTTTCACCAAGGACAATGCAGTGCTGATGGCCCTAACTTAACGACGAGAGCACTGGCGTTCGCACAGAGTTGTCAGTGCCAACAGTGCTTGAATTAATCGTATAAATCAATGAGGGACATATGATGAACGTATCCGTCACGACGGTGTGGCAAATTCTGACATTCATGGCAGCAGGCGACCACCGCGAATGCCTCAGTGAACTGCACGACTTCGCCTGCAGGGTACTCAAGAGCACCGAACGATCTAATACTCGAATTAGAGTCCCATCATTATTCAGTATGCATTTCGGTAGCGATACCGTTCGGGTCTAGAGAACCGAAGCGCTGCGTAAGCCAATCAGAAGCAAGCAGCCGCACATACGCGCATGCGCACTGCACCGCACACAGCGCCACCAACACAAAGTGGCTAGCAGACGACACAGGCGCGCTATTCTTCGCAGTATTGAACTTGCGTTTTCGCAGTACGAAGTGTTGGTAAAATACCAGCGGAAATGTCGGACGAAAATGGGGTTAGCAGGTTCACAGTTCAGTAACACTGAAAGAGTGTTTAGAATTGGTTTTGTGATTGTCGTTTAAGGATATTTTATTTGAAATTGCGTGAAAATGTAATCACATTTCAGCAACCCTGGCTATGGAGAGGCACTTATTATTGAAAAGTTTTGGCCAGTATTTATAGCCTGTGCTCAAAGAATAAGAAGATGAACAGAATGTGGTTATAACTCGCTCTTACAGATCCAAGTGATTAAGTAGCCCATTTCCCTATATGATACGTCAACGATTTCCGTCTTAAGAATAAAATTGAAAAAACGCGTTTTCGAGAGCTTCTACAGTTCGTCAAAGTTTATAACATGCATCTCATGAATGAAAATATTACGGCGGAGATCTTTCATCTCTGTCTACTGTTCTTGAAGATTCCTTCGCAGATAAAGACATGTGACAAGAAGATTATGGAGATGACTGCTGCTAGTTACTTTGCCAGTAATTTCTGGTCTTAGATTCCTGTCCAACCGCATACTCAGAAATCACTACATATTCGGAAAAAAATGGTGAATTGCTTCTGACAAGAAAAAAATATAAAGGTCACTTCAGTTGTTTCACTCACAGCAATTTCATTTTCAACAATTTCATATTTCGTATTTTAAACACACAGAAATCATTACTGAGGAAGTGCGCTCTTACATGTAAGTAATATTGCAGAAGAATCTTAACTGCCGGCCGCGGTGGTCGTGCGGTTCTAGGCGCTGCAGTCCGGAAGCGAGGGACTGCTACGGTCGCATGTTCGAATCCTGCCTCGGGCATGGATGTGTGTGCTGTCCTTAGTTAGGTTTAAGTAGTTCTAAGTTCTAGGGGACTGATGACCTAAGATGTTAAGTCCCATAGTGCTCAGAGCCACTTGAACCAAAAATCTTAACTCACACGAATAACAGTGTCTCAGAACGTGTTGCATATATGAAGAGGAAAAAAATTCGCACCCATCCGTGCGCGAACCCGTGTCCTTAGTGTAGTAATCCCGTGAACTAATCACTTTTTTTTATCCCACAAAAACAATAACAAAAATGGGTGTAATGAAATGACATAAATAAGGTGACAGATAATTTCAATCATAAATTACAGCATTCAAAGAGTGAGTGTTTAGCAGTAGCACAATTCAACTGGTGGCAGTTCATCATGCACATTTTCTTCTTCTGCCGCCTGAGGTCTCTCATCATCATTTCCCAGACCCAAATTAATCATTCAGTAAATCCTTGATGTGTGTTACTTCCAGAGTAAATTACGTGGACAGAAGGGTAGTCCCAAACAGCGACATCCTTCACTGTCTCGTTATTTTTGTCAGTTGCAGCCTTCTAAACGCATCCTTAGGGAGTTCAAGATTTTCCTTTGTATCATACACCAGATGTTTGCCGTCATATTCTTGAATTCTGCTGTATTACTGATTTATTTGTCATGTGTGACTTGCAGGTGAGATTTGGATCGAGAACGTGACCCAACCCATTCCCTCTCTTCTAGGAATCCAGTTCCTAACCTATACCCATTCTGTTGAAGACAATTCGGAGCATGTTACCATATTTTTTATTGTGATTCTGATATTTAAGTATTTTCTCGACTTCATTTTCCATATACATCCTGTATTCAATATGTTCATTGCTCCCAATATTGTTAAAAACATAACTTGTATATTTGCCCATTAACCAAATCACTGCGTTATTTTTTGCCTGAGAGTAGTAAGTTTCCTCTGCTCTGAAGAAAATGTTAGACGCTACATTGTTTGCTGTCGTTCTTGTTATTTGAGAAATTTTCTCCCTGGTCCACCTCCAGTTGATAGTCCGATCTCCACATGTGTAACGACGAGGCCCACTATCAACGAGGTTGCATTTGCTGCAGAGGTTAGTGTCACTTAAACCGATGGCAAAGAGACGATCACTAGTGCTGATGATGTTACTGACTAACTTGTACCACGCTGTTCTCACGTCAGACGAAAGACCATCACTACTGATGTTTTCCAGACCACATTCCCTGCTATTCTAGTTGGCTATTTAATGATCTTTGAACTCTTATTTGCATTAAAGTAACACGTATTTTGAGAGAATATTGACCGGAAACGTTTTCTGTTTGGATGTAATCATTCACAGTAACAACCTAACCTAACCATATTTCTAACCAAAGAAAATAGTCTCTTATGAACTCCAGCTGGATGCATCCTCTGGTAATTCTTTAGTAACACAATCACTAAATCCAAAGCTAAAACCGCTAAATATGTTTAAAATAACAAATTATAGGTGTACATAAACCACAGCTCACCGATCGACATTGCAACTCCGAAATCCATAATCTCTCGATACAATTGTCGTAAAATCGGTGGGAGGACCGTTCGGTAACAGGTCTCAGAAGCTTATTGAATAGGATATTTCGATAAGAACCGAAAATGACGTCCTGCCGAAACGAACCAACTACACCGATCGATTTGAACGATACAGAATACAGCCCCTGTGTTCGTGACCGTATCGACTGCACTCTAAACGTCTGGAGAAACGTGGCCTGGCCAATGAGTGCCGATTGCTGTTAGTAAGAGCTGATGGTAGGGTTTGAGTGTGGCGCAGCCCCCACGAAGCCACGGACCCAAGTTGTCAACAAGGCACCGTACAGGCTGCTGGTGGGTCTGTGTTGGTGTGGGCTGTCATTATATGGAATGGACAGGCTACTTCGGTTCAATAGAAGCGATCATTGACTGGAAATTGTTAAGTCCGGCTACTTAGAGAACATTACAACCATTCATGGACTTCAGTTTCTCAAAAAATGGTGGAATTTTTATGGATAACAATGCGTCAGGACATTGAGCCACAATTGGTCGCGATTGGTTTGAAGAACTTTCTGGACAGTTCGAGCACCTGGCATCAATCCTGTAAAACATTTATGGGACAAAATCGAGAGGTCAGTTCGCGCACAAAATCCTGCACCGGAAACTGCTTCGCGGTTATGGACGGCTATAGCGGCAGCACGGCTCAGTAGTTCTGAATGAAACTTCCAGAGGATTGTTGAACCACTCGACGTCGAGTATCTGAGCTACGGCGGGAAAAAGGAGGCTAGAGAAGATATTAGCAGGTATCCCATGGCTTTTGTCACCACTGTGTACATGCTCCATTAATACGTCGAATAACAATGTTAATCTCGATGCAATCGCTTTCACTACGACAGGAAGAGTGAAGCGTGAGACACGTTGGATTAAACATGAATAGAGGCAACTTACATACACGCGTAAATATGGACAGGGCATGTAAAACAGGTGTAACATAGTTAATAGGTGTGTGCGTATGTCTTTGGATTACCATAGTAACAAACAATTTACAACACAAATACAAACTATCACTGTAGGATTAGTACATCCACACTCTAAAGTTATATATTTCCTTTCTTTATGACAAGCTGCCATAGTATGCTTTCACAGGATGCCTCGAAGTGACTTCTGTGGTGGTTGTTCGAGAATATCTGCTGTTTAAAAGATAGGGAAGATGAGGGTTTCAAATACAGTAATTTCAATCAGTCTTTGAAGCGTTCGATAGCCTCTAAATCTCGTAGTTCAGGAAGAGAGTCGCTGCCGTGGTAGATTTCAGCGCAAGTATCAAAATGGTGTACAAATTTGCACCTTTTGCTCATTCACTTTGGTTCCCCATCTCCGATTGACCATATACCAACCTACAACTGCCACCTCCAATTGTTGACCATATACCATACAAGACAGTGTACATTGACAATGTTATTGCTTTATTTATTATCTTTGACCTGCAAATTCTTTTGTTGTGTCTTCCAGAGTTTTTCTTTGTACACTAGGGACCAGAGCGTGTGGTTTGAAACCGGACGCAGTAATCCCGGCGGATGTGTAAGCTTAGGAACTGATGACCTTAGCAGTCAAGTACCATAAGATTTCACACACATTGTATTTTGTTTGCATTAATCCCAAACGTCACTCTACCCTAGGAACACGGTAAATGTATTATGATTAGGTACGATCATCATTTGTATTATATTGTTCGCAGCAACATGTGCAAGAATAACTTGAATTATTAAATATAACGAAACATTCACACACGTAGCTGCGAGAATAATTGTACTCGCGCGCCGTATTTTCTGGTTTATGACGAGAATCTTAGTTCAAAGTTTATCAATCGTATCATTCGTATGTGTAAAATTCGCATCAACATATGCAAGAATAACTTGAATTATTAAATATAACGTAACATTCACACACGTAGCTGCGAGAATAATTGTACTCGCGCGCCGTATTTTCTGGTTTATGACGAGAATCTTAGTTCAAAGTTTATCAATTGTATCATTCGTATGTGTAAAATGCGGCATGTTGGTTACTCACATGTGGTTTTTTGGAACACTACGGGACGAGAATATCTGTACTTCAACGCTCGGAACATTCATAAACTTTTGAAAATTATGTTTCCATCGATTTGTCATGTTAAGAGATGTAAATGCCATTCCACCTTTCCGCAGTGCCGTTAGTATATATACCACTGCTGAATCTCTGGACTACGACTAATTAGCCTTGTTTCGCAAGATGCTGCCCACCAAATTGCAGAGATACCATTCCTTGTTTAAAATTACGCAGCCTCGTCTCAGCAAGAGGTTAAAACAGACTATCGTGTCCCATTAGTGTCAATACCAATGAGATAACACAACCCTTCGGGGCGCGCTCATAGTTCACAACAGTTGAACGATCTTCGTTTGTCTTTGGCGTGTTTCTTGAAGAACTCATAAGCACCGATCTGCAGTATTCCACGCACACGTGCCAAATTTTATATTATCGCTTTTTTTCTATCACAACTTTTCTACAAGGTCCGATGACGTTAATAATATTGCACAAAGCATGGAAAACACCCAGTCTCTTCCAATCTATTGTTACTGGCCGCCGTCCCGCTTAATTCATTTAATTCAATGATATTAACGTTACAACTAATTCTTAAATTAATGAATATTCATAAGACGGGTTTACAACGATATAGTATAAACAATATCTGAAACAAAGCCTTTAACAAAAGCAAGTACAAAGTTATATTATTACTGACCCCCCCCCCCCCCCCCCTCCGGCTGGAGCAGCTGCACACCTCTTTTTAGGAACGATAGTAAGGATAAATTATGTTTATTGTAGGAAGTTAAGAACATTCTTTAAAAAGCGGGTGTGACATTTTCCATAACAATAAAAAGAAAAGAACACACTTCCTCTGCGGAAATGCAATATTAAATTTATGTAAGTAATTCTACGCCAATGTAGAATGATGGGTTTAGATCTGAAACTTCTACTACTTAATAGAGGAAGGATTAACCGTCTCTACTGCGACGAATGCGTTAGAGGAGTTAAATATGAGAAGAATGCGGAACGAAACTGGGCAGTCTCATTTTAGAAACAATTATTCCGTCACTTCCCATAATCAAATCAGGAAAATCACAAAAACCTAAATTATAATGTCTGACAAAGTATTTGGGTGCCGTCCTGCCAAACGTGATTACAGTTTCTTCTACGTTGCGCCAACTCACTCGGTTCGACCTCCGAATGAAATTGCGACTTACATTGTGCCGTTATTGTAATTATAAACGGGGATATGACCGGGACTGCAGTGTTGCCGATTCCAAGCTACAACAGCAGTATATGCATATATGTGATTTGCGCTTTAAGAAATCGTGTATCCTATAAATTGTCTATCTTTCTTTATTATGTAGGCTTAGTCAATTATCACCACCACCAGCGGTGTCATCCCGCAGCAAATGGAATAAAAATGCACTAAACAACTCGCTACGATTACGTTTAATGCTCGCATTGGCTACGAAATTCACAGAACACTGCTGAAGGCTCACTAGCTACCGCTGAATGGTTGATGTACATGCGCAGAACATACCTAAACTCGACCATCATTACTCCTGAATCCAACTGTAGCAGCTTTCTCTCGTGATTGTCATTCCTGTAATTCCGCTCAGCTTTTTTAAACGATCACTGTCTATATGGACTGGGCGAGTTATCATTTTCTCGCTTGTTTCTCCCCGATTTCCGTGTATACATTTTTTAGAACTTCCTGGCAGATTAAAACTATGTGCCTTTCTCTGGCAAGTGCCCTATCTACTGAGCTAAGAAGCGCCACTCACGAGCCGTCGTCATAGCTTTTCTTTCATCAATACTTTATCTCCTACCATCTAAACTTCACAGAAGTGTTCTTGCCAAACTTGCAAGTCCAACATTCCTGGAAGAAATGATGTTACCACAGCCGAAGGGCAGGTGGGGAGGGAGTGAGGTGGGAAGGGGGGAGGGGAGGGATGTGTCCGGAATGTATTTTTCACTTCGCAGCGGAGTGTCCTGCAGCAAATCGACAGATCGTGGTACAACCCAGAATTACGGCTTGGTTATGAAATACTACCTCGTATTTGCATCTTTTGATCGTGAATATATTTGGTTTAAGTTCAGTTTATCGTCTGTTACTATATATAGTTTCCCCCCCTCCTATCCCCTTTCATAAATTAAGTTATTAATATAGGAAATAGGAACACCTGTTTCGGGAAAGGAAGGCTGAATGCTTCGCAGTCCAGTGAACAGAAGACCAGCAAGTGACAGGGCTTTCTTCTGTTGACAGGAAAACCGTGACAGGCACCACAGCTCATTTCCACCGAATCAATAAGTAACAAAACGCTGACAGCAACAGATTTGGTGACCGTGACAACACAAGACAATGTTTCATTATTTACAACATTCACAAGGCAGTCCTAATCGCGAGCTGCTTACGATAGTCGCAAGTAATCGCCATATTCACAAGGCAGTCTTGAGTGCGAGTTGTTTACGATAGTTTATAGACTGTAGTATTGTACTAGACACTAGTTATCATTTGAAGATTTGTTCTGATAATATATTGCTCTTCCTCTCTAGTTTATACTCGATCATTAACGTTTGAACGACTCAGCTCCTGGTCGGAAATACAGTCATATCATTGCACCAAAGCCATTAAACAAACAGGGGTCTTCTGGTTAGATTTAGAGTTTAATCGGTTCAATTCCTTGATTGTAATTGTATTTGACATAATGTGAACTACCTGTTGTTCTAAGCTGTGCATTCCAATGTTTGAAAGACCGGGTCATTATTGGTGTATTTTTAACTGGATCTTGTGGTTCCGCCGAGTGAGTTCTCTTGTAACAAGCGTTCATACGTAATGTTTTAAAACATTCCTTCAGAGCGGCCTTCATAACTAAGAAGTAATTTAACTTCTGACATATTAACCGCCAACTGTCACCAGGCTTTAGTCAGAATAAGATTGTCAAAAGGGTCAAGTTGGGATCTAGTCACACCTTGGTCGCTGATTGAAATGAAAATGTTGCTCACTTTGAAGCAAACCTTATCCTTCTCATAATTGTTTCCAAATTTGTTTGACCTTCAAGCATAGGTGCGCATCTTAACCCTGAAACTTTCGACATAGTTTCCAAATTAAAGAAATAAAAAGTTTACGCCATCTGTTTCAGTAATTAAAACACTCTTGTTATCAATATTATATAAAATATGTAAATTATTATTATTACATAATGTATAATATATATACATTCAGGTCGAAGGCAGGTTTCTACAATGTGTTGTGTGACATGTCCGAAATAGTGTCTCGTAACGTTATGAAAAAAGAATATTTAGTCAAACAACTAGAAACTTATGAACATAAACGTAGTCGACAAGCACTAACTTTTGTGTATACTTCGTCATTCAGCCCGAACAGTCTGAATATGTTCAAAGGTGGGTTTTGTTTTCAACAACATACCATCAAGGAGTGATGCCAAAAAACTAAGAAGGACCATTTCTTGCGTGACGAGAAAAAACAGCAAGTAGCGATTCGGCTTGGTACTGATAGGGGTGTTGGATGTCCTCCTGGGACATATCGTGCCATATTCTGCAATCGACAAAAGGCGTAGCTGTTTGGAGGGTCATGCCCGTAATGCTCCAAACGTTTTCAGTCTGAGACAGATCTGGCGACCTTGTTAGCCAAATTATTTCGGCGCGTACTTATAGTGCTAATATTTGGAAACTTCAAGCTTGGTTTCTCTAGTAGTCAATGTTTGAGATATTTTTCCATTTATTTTGCCAACACTTTCGTATTGTATCCATTCCATGAGCGTGAAAGTAAATGTTGCTGGATCGAAACTGTTGGCACTTAACATTCATGGTTGGTCTGTTCCGAAAATTGAATGTGTGGACTAGTGATTTGATAATTAGTAATCGCAACTGCAGATGTTCCTCTCAGAGGCTAGTCTGACTAATACTGAAATTATTTTAATTTTTTAGAACTCTTTTAATAACTGTAAATGATGATTTTTTCTTAAAGTTTTCGGAGAATAATTCTTTTAATTATTTCAATGCCAAATTGCTTTAATTAAGAAATGTCTTACCTTATTATCCTGCATTTTGTATTTATTACTGAATTTCTGCTTGTGGTTTGGGGCCTTTGATCAATGGCTTAAACCGATTGTTTGTTAAGAATATAGCCCTGTTGCTCATTCTTTGCGTTGGTTAATATTGTATTCGGTTTGTTAGTATAATGTGAGAAGTGGTATTTACTGGTATTAAGGAAAACGTGGAAGAGAGGACCCACCATTGTAACTTTCTTTTCACACAACCTGTTTATTTAATAATATGTAATCATAAATTTGTTGTCTTTACAAATTAACAAATTTGTGAAATGTATAGGCTTTTCCGAGAGAAATCAAAACATAAGCAACATGACAATAATCATAACGGGCGTTCTAAAAGAAATGAGCCAGCGGCATAATTACAGATACCAGAACTTGTATGTAGGAAGTATTGACCCTGGCTGTTGAGACACTTGTCCCACTGTGACGCAAGTCGGTGAATGGCAGTCTCATAAATTTCCCGGCTCTGCGATGTTAAACAGTTCCGCAAGTGCAGCCGGACGTCGTCGTCCACACAAGCGTAGGAAAGGTTATGCTGACGTTCTTCTTTGTCCAAGATGGCCCCCTCCTGATTCACTTCCTGCAGCATGGAAAAGAGTGAATGCCCAACATTACACACAAGCCTTGACCACCCTCCGCCAAGCGATCAAATCAAAACGAGTAGGCAGTCTCACTCGTGGTGTCATTCTGCTCCACGACAGTGCAAAGCCTCATAAGGCCAACACAGTCGCGGCACTCCTGCACAAATTCAAATGGTGGTTCTCGGCCACCATCCGTTCAGTCCGGACCTCTCTCCCTGTGATTACACCAGTTTTGGTCCCCTTAAAAAGGCGCCGAGGGGCAAACGAATCACCTCTAACGACGAGGTCCAGCTGTACGTGCAGAACTGGTTAACATCGCAGCCCCGGGAATTTTATGAGACAGCCATTCACCGCCTTGTGTCACAGTGGGACAAGTTTCTCAACAGCCGGGGTCAATACTTCTAGCATAAAGGTACTGGTTCCTGTAATTATGCCTCGGTATAGTTTCTTTTTGAACGCCCCTAATACAAGGCCCCGGACCTGCAACCCGCCCGTTATCTGGTGAACAGCGGTGTTTACCACCACGCTGGACACAGTTTCTCTTATTAAATGCCCCTCTGCAACACATGAAAACATATTGATTTATATGTTATATTATATATATAATATATTATATATATTTGTATTTGGCCTCCGTTGTCGAGAAGATTTTATATGGCATATGTGTGTTATGTTTTGAGTCACTTTACGTTAGATTGTGGTACGAACGTTGGGAAAGTTTACGACTTTGAAATTTTTGTTGGAGTATACCAAGAATTATACGTGAGATGGCGCGAAGTTTAGCTCCAATGAGAGAGACGATAAGAGAAATTACAGGTAAATCAGATCAGTGTAACGGAAATTTAGAGATGAAAGTAACATAGGAAAGTATATAGAAATAGATAGCTGTGAACCTGCAGAAGAGATGAATCCGGAAGAATCCAATATGTTTGAAGAACCCGAACAGGTAACCAAGAAATAATGAAGAATCGGAAATACACTCAAGAGGCACGGAAGAGCAGGAAAATTTATCTGACGTGGGAAATTTAGAAGCTACAGGATGTGAGAGAACGGAACAGAGTGGTGCCAGTCGTGAATCGACGCAGTCGCCAACTGCAGTATTTGATTTGCTGACCTTTTTGATTGAGCAGTTCGACAAAGTTGTAAACCAGGTGAAGGTGTTGATCACTGTCTTGTAACATTTCGTTAACAGCCATGAGACCGACACTGAGCGGACGGTACCGATCGACATTAATGAACACATTACATTAAAGATCGAGTACAGCACATCAGAGTGTGCCATTGCTCTCACTAGGAGCCCTTGCAGTGATTGCTCGCTCTGGCTTCCTCCAATGTCGGCAAGTGGTCAGGTTTCAGAGGTGTTTGGGGTGCGGCAGTCTGGTCGTCCCCAGACATTTTACTTGGAGTCCCCTTTCATTGCGTAGGGCGGAGATCTCAAAGGCAGCCTGTGACTGTAACCACACGCCAGCTGACCAAGTCTGATCCAGTTTTGAGCTGTGTGCACTCATCACTCCTACGTAGTCCATGGCCCATCCAGAAAATTGCGTCAAGTGTCATCAGTGAATGCCTTCATATTTCTGATTCCCAGGCGGCCTGTGCAACCTCGAAACAAGCTGCAAACAAAAAGTAGTTACACGATTTACATGAGACAAATAAGATTATTACCATCATTCAACTCATAAACATTATTCATAAATACAACTTATGTAACACTTTTTTTAAAGAATCAATGCAGTATGTGCTTCCTTGCTGAAAATTCTTTGATTAACAAAATGAAACAACACACATTTACAAAATTTACTCAGTTGCTTCCTTCAAAGTCCTTTCTTTACACAGGAATGAAGCTGCTTCTAATTAAAAGTCTTAATCAATGAAACTGTACTTCTTCCTTCAAAATAATTTCTTTGACACAAAAATGGTGCTACTTATATTCCATAAGACCAAAATTATCAGCACAGTGTGAAGTTAAATATTTAAGTTTGAAGACAATTTGTGTCTCAACATAGGTTCAATATTAGTTGGAATCTATTATACTCGGTGATTCGCTATTGCCTGCACTACTTGCTAGTTCCGTCAGCTCCGGTCCACTGTGACCACCTACAATTCCCGAGACATCTGATTTTATCCTTCTACTAAACTGAAACAGTAATCCATTAATTCATTTATGGACTGTCAATGTTCGTCTTTTTCAATCCATTGTTCGTCGTTCCACATTGGAAGGCGCACATACAATTTGTTCACAACATACACCAAAACTTTATCCTACACCACAATGTTATTTTACATCGTTTTACTTTATCTGTTTTTTTTTTACCTTGCCCTTTTACATTCTTATTTTACCTCTCACCGTGTGCCATCTTCATTCATAATCTGTTTCTGTGAGTACTGATCAATCCAAGACTTCGCAGTCAGGTAGGTTAGGTATTCATTGTTGCACGTTTATTTGTTCCTGTAGTTTTCCATATTCAAATACGCAGTCAGTTAGCTTACCCAAAAGTTAGCTTTAAGTTTTTCATGTATCGATCTGCTTTGGGCTTAAAGGACACTGAAACTGACACTCATACAAGACGCACATAGTGTTGTGCAGGTTGCTTATAGAGTCTATTTTCACAGACGAACATTTGTTGTAGCTACGTTACATATTGGTTGCGTATACGTCACATACACTCCTGGAAATGGAAAAAAGAACACATTGAAACCGGTGTGTCAGACCCACCATACTTGCTCCGGACACTGCGAGAGGGCTGTACAAGCAATGATCACACGCACGGCACAGCGGACACACCAGGAACCGTGGTGTTGGCCGTCGAATGGCGCTAGCTGCGCAGCATTTGTGCACCGCCGCCGTCAGTGTCAGCCAGTTTGCCGTGGCATACGGAGCTCCATCGCAGTCTTTAACACTGGTAGCATGCCGCGACAGCGTGGACGTGAACCGTATGTGCAGTTGACGGACTTTGAGCGAGGGCGTATAGTGGGCATGCGGGAGGCCGGGTGGACGTACCGCCGAATTGCTCAACACGTGGGGCGTGAGGTCTCCACAGTACATCGATGTTGTCGCCAGTGGTCGGCGGAAGGTGCACGTGCCCGTCGACCTGGGACCGGACTGCAGCGACGCACGGATGCACGCCAAGACCGTAGGATCATACGCAGTGTCGTAGGGGACCGCACCACCACTTCCCAGCAAATTAGGGACACTGTTGCTCCTGGGGTATCGGCGAGGACCATTCGCAACCGTCTCCATGAAGCTGGGCTACGGTCCCGCACACCGTTAGGCCGTCTTCCGCTCACGCCCCAACATCGTGCAGCCCGCCTCCAGTGGTGTCGCGACAGGCGTGAATGGAGGGACGAATGGAGACGTGTCGTCTTCAGCGATGAGAGTCGCTTCTGCCTTGGTGCCAATGATGGTCGTATGCGTGTTTGACGCCGTGCAGGTGAGCGCCACAATCAGGACTGCATACGACCGAGGCACACAGGGCCAACACCCGGCATCATGGTGTGGGGAGCGATCTCCTACACTGGCCGTACACCTCTGGTGATCGTCGAGGGGACACTGAATAGAGCACGGTACATCCAAACCGTCATCGAACCCATCGTTCTACCATTCCTAGACCGGCAAGGGAACTTGCTGTTCCAGCAGGACAATGCACGTCCGCATCTATCCCGTGCCACCCAACGTGTTCTAGAAGGTGTAAGTCAACTACCCTGGCCAGCAAGATCTCCGGATCTGTCCCCCATTGAGCATGTTTGGGACTGGATGAAGCGTCGTCTCACGCGGTCTGCACGTCCAGCACGAACGCTGGTCCAACTGAGGCGCCAGGTGGAAATGGCATGGCAAGCCGTTCCACAGGACTACATCCAGCATCTCTACGATCGTCTCCATGAGAGAATAGCAGCCTGCATTGCTGCGAAAGGTGGATATACACTGTACTAGTGCCGACATTGTGCATGCTCTGTTGCCTGTGTCTATGTGCTTGTGGTTCTGTCAGTGTGATTATGTGATGTATCTGATCCCAGGAATGTGTCAATAAAGTTTCCCCTTCCTGGGACAATGAATTCACGGTGTTCTTATTTCAATTTCCAGGAGTGTATTTTGCTGTCCTATCCCTTTTCACCTTGTTTTCATGTGTGTGTAGAACTTCCCCATCAGCTATTTTATTTGCAGATCGGTTGGAGGCAACTGTTCCCACACTTCAGTGGCAGTTCGCTGTCCTTCCCCTTTACCGTTTACGAGTATCTGTGTACAAGTTCCTCAGCAGCTGTACACTTGTAGATCAGTTTGAGGCAGTTCTGGCAGAGGCTGCTGGGTTGTTCCCCGCGTATTTCAAGTTGTATTGTGGACTAGGGCACACAGCAAGGTGTACATATACACAAACGCGACTGGAAAGTGGAACATAACCCGTCTCATGCATACTCACTCGAGCTCCATGCACCAAGGCGATCATTGCTGATTCCTTCAGTCTGGGGCAGTTGCATGGAACGAATTTGCCTCCTGTGCTGTGATAGGCGGGAATTTCGAAAATACAAACAGCTTCAGCACCAGCAGTTGTCACTATTAGTTGCAAAATTTATCACTAGTACATTGTGCTGCATCACCATTATTTGCTAAAATCTATTCCCCCCTCTGCTCATCCATTGTCATCTCCTTCAATTCTTCGTGTATGAGGCTATAAATGCAGCCCTCAGCTGTATGCTTACAGGTAATACACTTATAAAACTCCTATCTCTCCGACACCACCATTTCATCAACTAAACACTGTGGGAACTGTATCACACTACAATCGATAAGCCAAACGCGAAACATACGTAGCATAGCAGCTGTATCGGTTGGCAGTACAAACTACACCGATGTCCAACAGGTGCCACAGCTGCCAACCCATGGGCATCACGTGTGTGGATAGAGACTGGTCGATGTCTCGTTAAATACTGGAGCACTGAGCTCTGAGTCGTGTATAGTCTCCAGTTCCTGCCGAGTCTGCAAGTTGCAGTGGTCGTCTGTCGTTTCCAAGACTTAGGCTCCATAAGTATACCGGGCTTTAATATTTTACAGAACTTGTAATAATTTCAAAAACGTCTAAGAAGCATCATTTTAGTTGAGTATTTCTTCGTCTTTAGTAAATATCATTTTATTACTAGCTGCTGGGAATCTTTCTCATTGCATTCCCAACAAACATATTTCTCCTCAAATAAATAAGAATGTTAAGTCCTTCCTCTCCAGCAACTCAGCACAGTGTCTTCCTCATCAATTTTAAACAGCTGTGTTAATTTCAGGGAGGAAGACTGTAGGGTAATTGTCAGTTTGGTTTCCCCCATCAAAATTTAGGAAATTCTTCCAACAGGATAATACACATATAAATAAATAAACAGAATTTTCAAGACATTCTTCTTCTCCAACAGGTCAGCAGGAACTGGTGGAAGGTAAGGGAAGCGGGGGAAGGTGCCGAAGTGGGAGAAGGGAGGGGAAGTGGGAGAAGGGAGGGAAGTGGGAGAAGGGAGGGGAAGTGGGTGAAGGGAGGGGAAGTTGGGGAAGGGAGGGGAAATGGGTGAATGGAGGGGAAGTGGGTGAAGGGAGAGGAAGTGAGTGAAAGGAGGGGAAGTGAGTGTATTTCATAGCCAATGCGAGCATTAAACGTGATCGTAGCGAGTTGTTTAGTGCATTTTTATTCCATTTGCTGCGGGATGACACCGCTGGTGGTGGTGGTAAGTGACTAAGCCTACATAATAAAGAAATATTATTAACGTCATCGGACCTTGTAGAAAAGTTGTGATAGAAAAAAAAAGCGATAATATAAAATTTGGCGCGTGTGCGTGGAATACTGCAGATCGGTGCTTATGAGTTCTTCAAGAAACATGCCAAAGACAAACGACGATCGTTCAACTGTTTGAACTATGAGCGCGCACCGAAGGGTTGTGTTATCTCTTTGGTATTGACACTAATGGGACACGATAATCTGTTTTAAACTCTTGCTGAGACGAGGCTGCGTAATTTTAAACAAGGAATGGTATCTCTGCAAGTTGCTGGACACCATCCTGCGAAACAAGGCTAATTAGTCGTAGTCCAGAGATTCAGCAGTGGTATATATACTAACCACACTGCGGAAAGGTGGAATGGCATTTACATCTCTTAACATGACAAATCGATGGAAAAATAATTTTCAAAAGTTTATGAATGTTCCGAGCGTTGAAGTACAGATATTCTCGTCCCATAGTGTTCCAAAAAACCACATGTGAGTAACCAACATGCCGAATTTTACACATACGAATGATACGATTGATAAACTTTGAACTAAGATTCTCGTCATAAACCAGAAAATACGGTGCACGAGTACAATTATTCTCGCAGCTACGTGTGTGAATGTTTCGTTATATTTAATAATTCAAGTTATTCTTGCACATGTTGCTGCGAACAATATAATACAAATGATGATCGTACCTAATCATAATACATTTACCGTGTTCCTAGGGTAGAGTGACGTTTGGGATTAATGCAAACAAAATACAATGTGTGTGAAATCTTATGGTACTTGACTGCTAAGGTCATCAGTTCCTAAGCTTACACATCCGCCGGGATTACTGCGTCCGGTCTCAAACCATACGCTCTGGTCCCTAGTGTACAAAGAAAAACTCTGGAAGACACAACAAAAGAATTTGCAGGTCAAAGACAATAAATAAAGCAATGACATTGTCAATGTACACTGCCTTGAATGGTATATCGTCAACAATTGGAGGTGGCAGTTGTAGGTTGGTATATGGTCAATCGGAGATGGCAGACGGGGAACCAAAGTGAATGAGCAAAAGGTGCAAATTTGTACACCATTTTGATACTTGCGCTGAAATCTACCACGGCAGCGACTCTCTTCCTGAACTACGAGATTTAGAGGCTATCGAACACTTCAAAGACTGATTGAAATTACTGTATTTGAACAGCAGATATTCTCGAACAACCACCACAGAAGTCACTTCGAGGCATCCTGTGAAAGCATACCATGGCAGCTTGTCATAAAGAAAGGAAATATATTACTTTAGAGTGTGGATGTACTACTCCTGCAGTGATAGTTTGTATGTGTGTTGCAAATTGTTTGTTACTATGGTAATCCAAAGACATACGCACACACCTATTAACTATGTTACACCTGTTTTACATGCCCTGTCCATATTTACGCGTGTATGTAGGTTGCCTCTATTCATGTTTAATCCAGCGTGTCTCACGCTTCACTCTTCCTGTCGTACTGAAAGCGATTGCATCGAGATTACATTGTTATTCGACGTATTAATGGAGCATGTACACAGTGGTGACAAAAGCCATGGGATACCTGCTAATATCTTGTCTAGCCTCCTTTTTCCCGGCGTAGCTCAGCAACTCGACGTCGGGTGGTTCAACAATCCTCTGGAAGTTTCATTCAGAACTGCTGAGCCGTGCTGCCGCTATAGCCGTCCATAACCGCGAAGCAGTTTCCGGTGCAGGATTTTGTGCGCGAACTGACCTCTCGATTTTGTCCCATAAATGTTTTACAGGATTCATGCCAGGCGCTCGAACTGTCCAGAAAGTTCTTCAAACCAATCGCGACCAATTGTGGCTTGACGCATTGTTATCCATAAAAATTCCACCTTTTTTTGAGAAACTGAAGTCCATGAATGGTTGTAATGTTCTCTAAGTAGCCGGACATAACAATTTCCAGTCAATGATCGCTTCTATTGAACCGAAGTAGCCTGTCCATTCCATACAATGACAGCCCACGCCAACACAGACCCACCACCAGCCTGTACGGTGCCTTGTTGACAACTTGGGTCCGTGGCTTCGTGGGGGCTGCGCCACACTCAAACCCTACCATCAGCTCTTACTAACAGCAATCGGCACTCATCGGGACAGGCCACGTTTCTCCAGTCGTCTAGAGTGCAACCGATACGGTCACGAACACAGGGGCTGTATTATGTATCGTTCAAATCGATCGGTGTAGTTGGTTCGTTTCGGTAGTGACGTCATTTTCGGTTCTTTATCGAAATATCCTATTCAATAAGCTTCTGAGACCTGTTACCGAACGGTCCTCCCACCGATTTTACGACAATTGTATCGAGAGATTTTGGATTTCGGTGTTGCCATGTCAATCGGTGAGCTGTGGTTTATGTACACCTACAATTTGTTATTTTAAACATATTTAGCGGTTTTAGCTTTGAATTTAGGGATTGTGTTGTATTTTCCTTGCACTTATCATTGTAAATAAATGGTAAGTACACTTCAGCTCTTTGTAATTTCACTGCATTTCCTTTATACTTACACAGGCTACTTTTATCTTCAAAGCAACCTTTAATTCGAAACAATAAATAACTTACAGAAATGTTTCATACAGCCATCAATCCAGTGTATTTTCAATTTTTATTCCCGCCTATCACTGTTAGTTCCCGACGTTCCGGCTAGGTGGCACATGCTAATGAGTTTTTCCAATAGTCATCATCCTGTTTTTCATAATTACGATGATTTTTGGTAATCAAGCGCCAGAGTTTGTTACAATGTGTTAACATGTTCCAACGAGATGAATGAGATGTGTGTATCATCATGTCGTTAAATACTATACATAATTCTCAGTCTACACCCTAAAAAACTTTTTATAACACGTAAGGTGTTTCATGACATTTTGATCTGTTAAATCGTGACATACATTGCACAATTACCTCTGTTTATGTATTTGACTTCTGGGTTTCAACGTAATAATTTACGTAAATTAAGAACTTTGTACCTCTGACTTCCCACGCCAGATGGTGGTTACTGTGCTACAACAAATTCTGATATATTTGATGTCATGTTATTTGGATATTTTTCTTTTTTACTAGATCCTGCAGTCTGACACCTTATAATTTTATCTGTAGAGTTTTATTCTTGCATGTTTTTTAGGTTGTTTTGAAAATAACACGCCAGTGTATGTTGGCAGGATGTGCATTTCCCCCTTCCTTTTTTCTATGCGTTTTTAATGTACAGTTTTAAATCTGAAATATTAAATTAATGATTTGCAAGTGCGCATTTGGTATTTTGTGGTAATCTCTTGCCAAATAAAGCAATGTTAAGTCTTCACGTGACACACGTCACATAGAGGGCGTTCCAAGCCCTGTCGAAATTCGATTTTGCTGTTAATAAATCATCAAAATTACGGCCAACTCTGACCTTCTTTCTAATTTTAGTCATCATGGAGTCGGGTAACGGTACAGCACGTGCACAGTATTGTTTATGGTTTCATGACTCCAAATCCTCCACTACAGTTCAGAGGCAATTCAGGAATAAATATCGCAAGGCACCATCTCTAAAACAAGCTGTTATTAATTGGTACAATCGCTCCGCCGTAACAGGCTTTGTGCCCCTGGCTGTGTATGTATGACTACGGGTCGCGGTAGGCCGGCATTATCTAATGCAGCAACTGAACAAGTTTAAATCAATTAGACGTGCCGGTGTAGAATTAAATATGTCCAGAGTTACAGCGTGGAAGGAATTACAGAGACTTCTGGCTTTCAGACCCTAGGAATTGAGACTGTTTCAAGATTTAAGAGAAAGAGACAAAGAAAAACGAGGTGAGGTTTGTGTAGCAATGTTTAACAAACTGCAGACTGAAGATGATTTCCTTAATAAAAACTGTGTTCAGTGACGAAGCCGCCTTCCATACCTGCGGTAGTGAAACATCCCCTTCGAAAACTTATACATGACTGTGCTTAAACTGACACACAATATTTTTTTTTATTTATTTATTTATTTTTTTTTTTTTAGCGCAACGCTGTGTGACTTTCAGTAACCCTATAAGAGAATGGCCCTGACTAACTTAACCTATACGTTTCACAAATCACTTACCTCACAAAAATCTTCGTTGCTCGAACTACTGCAATACAGCGAGCGCCACTACTGCCAGCTAAATAAAAGATTCAAACTACGGAAGGCACTAACTACTGATAGGCATAGTTAGCAAATGAAAGATTTTGATAGAGAACAAACAATGTATTCACCTTACTAGAGTTCAAAAGTCATTATATATATATATATATATATATATATATATATATATATATATATATATATATATATATATCACTTCATGACATCCAGTCTTACAAATTTCAAAATTCCGCCATCTCTCTCCCCACATCCACCACTGCTGGCGGCTCGCCTCCAACTGCGCAACGCTACGCGCTGTTAACATCCAGATGCCCAACACTACAATGGCGAGTATTACAACAATGCCAACTAGCCACAGACTGCACACAGCACAGCCAGTGATTTTCATACAGAGCGCTACGTGGCGTTACCAATAAAAAAACCTAAACAGCCTACTTACAGCAGAAAGGATCGGCATAAAATTAAGACATGGGATGGGCAGAAACCACGTCTCATAATTGAATATGTACGGGACTCGCCTAAGGTAATTTTTTATTTTTTATTTTTGTTTTGTTTTGCGCCGTAAACTGAAAAAAGATTTACTGTCCGTTCTATTTTTCCAAATAAATTGTTACTGTCATACAGTATGTGGGCACGCTTGAACATTATCTATTACAACAGGATATGGGTACAAAATTTGTTTTCTAGCAGGATGGTGCGCCACCACATTATTATCACGAAGCTGTCGCATACCTCCGTAGGAGTGTGGCGACTTGGATGGACGTGTTTCGACAATATCCTGGCCAGCACTATCACCTAATTTAACATTAGTAGACTTCCGTGTGTGGGATTACATTAAACAGTGTTTGTTCCTCCGCTTTCGAGAAACGTCGGCGAGCTCCGACGACGAATAACCCAAGCAGCTGGCACCATGCAAGACTTGCTTCACAGGATTTGGCAGGAAACTGAATACAAGTGAGACATTCGGCGTGTTACGAAAGATAGCAGTACTGAACGTTAGTGAAAAAAAAATGAAAAAAAAACAAATAAAACTTTAAGATAAACTGCATTCAGTGCTGTATCAAACTTTTCTGTAAGTTATTTACCCTTTTCGTAATTGATGGTTACGTTTGTATACAGAATTTATAAACTCTTTTTATGAGCAGATACTTACAATTCAAAGTCTATAAGAGATAGTGCATTAAAAACAATAAAAAACGATACCTGTTGATGATAGTCCTATTGTATAGAGAATGTTCTAACAACATGCCAATTTCGAGAACTTACCACACAATCTAATTTTCTTTTTCACTTTATTACATAATTTACTTTGAATCATCTCTGTACATTGGCAAATGGTAGTTACAACCAGCCGCCTGGCGTGGCTTGTCGAAGTACTTCAGGTTTGTATCATTTGTGCAAAATTATATTATTTTTATTTTTTTATTGATACATATTACTTGTTTTCTTAAAGTAGTAACTGGTATGCAGATAGTAGAATGTACACCAGTAAAGATAATATCCACACAAATTGTAAATGCGAAAGCGTGTCTTTCTATTACCTTTTCACTGCTAAATTGCTTAACCGATTTTGATGATATTTGATAACGATGTGGAAGGATGTAGGCTATATCAGAAAGTGTGTAGTACAAGTTATTTACTGATTTAAAGAATATTACGCAAATGAGGGAAAATGTTTGCTAATATTAAAAAGGAAAACACTTCCTAAAGTGCTGCAAAATTATATTTATGTGACCATGAATTGGCTGTCGGCTCCTTAGGCCATCTACAAGTGACCTGTTACATATTATTATCATATTCTGCCAAGCAGAGACGGAAATTTCATTTAATTTTGAAATAGTTGCTCTTTGTAAAACATATTTGCTACCTGAATTTTGAACCGAAACGTATTTGTAAAATGCTCTTATTGGATGGTTTGTTCTAAGAGGATTCAACGTAGAGAATATAAGACTTGTACAATGTACAAGGAGTTTAATCAATACTTACATATTAGTATTATCAAATTCGGAAGTATCTCTGTCCGTTACACTTTGATAGCTAAACCGCTGAACTAATTTCGATGAAACTGGGTATGGAGATAGTTCGAACACAAAGAAATAAGAAAGGCTACTTTGTGAACATAAAAAAGGACCCCTAAGAGTGAATGAAAAAGTTACTTTTAATATAATTGAATATAAAGTATGATAAAAACTAATTAAATTTTTGCATAACGTACACATATATAATGTATAGCAGGACAGGCGATGGCGTGTCAGACATGACGCGTGCAGGTTGTGCGCACCGCGTGCGGGGCCAAGGTTTCGCCCGTTTCGGCTTATCTCTCTCCTCTTCGGACATACTCCGTACAACGCGACATTTCGTTTAGTCCTGCGGTCTGGCACAAATCTCTCTAGTTCGGCATAATCGTAGTGTCAGCGGTTTATCTTTTGCAGCTTGTTCATGGTATGAAGAACGTTCACAAGTCAAGTACCTATTTGCAAAAGAAGAGGCAGTCTAACGATCTATAGTCACAAGCCTTTAAAAATGAGTGGGAGTGACGGAAGAGAGGGAAGAGAATTATCAATATACGGAGAGAATCACCTAAAATTTCCACAGGAAATATTACAGAAATAGAAAGTGGTATTGATGTGCGGTTTTCACAGTATGGATTGGTACTCAGGGGCTCTGATTGTTGGCCAGTGAGTAGATTCTAATAATACGTAGAGAGTGCATTTTTCGGCAGACACACCCTTTCTTAAATGGAACAACGCCTAATGACATTAACAAACTAAAATCAGGATAAATTCGAAAATCAGTGGCCTTTGTTGCAGGAATCTAGTGTGAGTCGTTTACGAGATATCGTATTTTGAGAAGTTCCCACATACAAACTTCTACAATAGCTGTGGGGCACACACTAAAGAACAATGGAAGAGCATACACTAGTTGTGCGGATTCCGATCAGCAACGAGACAATTCCCCATCACAGACTGTATTCAAAATGACCAGCGGCAATACTCGCTTCCAATCTGGTACGGAACGATGGCTGCACACATGCTGGTATTTCAGCGGAGACGTCCGAGCAGGGCTCTGGGGAATGGGACACCCAAAGTACAGGTCTTCTGTGTCCAATCCAACGATCTGGAAATGATTCATGAAGCCATGCTGTAGCACTTCATATACCATGGACTGGACTGCGATCAGTTTGGCACCACCTGTTCTTCCTATTCTGCAGAGGAACGTCTCCTAGCATCTATAGAAGGTGGTCTCCTGTGAGGCTGCGGTACTTGTGCGCATTCAGTGCTTCATCCGTGAAAAACGGATCTGTGAGCTGGTGGTTCACTGTCCAACACACATTTACAGTCCGTGGATCCTGGCATACCACCTTTTAAAGCCAACTCCAGCCGCGGTGACCGAGAGGCTCTTCAGTCCGGAACCACACGACTGTTACGGTCGCAGGTTCGAATCCTGCCTCGGGCATGGATGTGTGTGATGTCCTTAGGTTAGTTAGGTTTAAGTAGTTCTACGTTCTAGGGGACTGATGACCTCAGATGTTAAGTCCCATAGTGCTCAGAGCCATTTGAACAAAGCCGACGAGGACTGAAGAGACCAATACTGCATGTTTCGGTGGTTTGCCTGGCCATGGTTGGTAAATGTGACTCCATCACTAAACAATGTACAGTATATGATACATCTGAAGTATCCTGTATTAATGCCCATTTGCATAAGTCAACTCGATTTTCACAATCGTTTCCATGCAGCTCTTGATGAAGGAAGATGTGATAGAGATGGAACCTATGTTGCTGGAAAATGCGTTAGACATCTGTGTGACTCATGTCCCTTCCTCGTGCCATTACGAGGAAGTTAACGTGCGGATTATTTGTAACAGCAGCAAGAACATTAATTTCCCCTCTTCTGTCGTCACCTTGTTTTCCTAGTATTACGTTGTCTAGATGTTACACTACCACTTTCACGTAAATCATTGAAGAGGTTGACAAATAACTGCCGAGATTGTTGACGTCTGTTGGATATAACGTTGAGCAGACCGATCAAAAACGAACTGCATTCTTCCTACACTCTCCACACATCATCATGAGCATTCCGACTTTTTCATCAAGGGTAAATCCCATCGTTCACTTACGACCTACAGCTTGGACTCGGACAAACTGACTAGTAAGTCGCAGTGCACTCAAGGAACACACAAGGAGTCTGCAAGCAAACTTAACATCATTCCTTAGCAACTAAACAGATTGAATGGCAGAAACAAGGGTCAGTGTGGAAACTTTTCAGCATACGATATCTCGTAAACGACTCGCACCAGAGTCCTGCAACAAACATTACTGTCATTCTAATTTACCCTAATTTTAGCCTGTTAATTTCAATAGGCATTTTTCCATTAAAAAAGTGTAAGTTTGCACAAAAAAATCTATATATTAGGCCAATCTGTTGATTGGATAATAATACGAGCACTTGACTACCAATCTAATCTGTGAAACACGCACATCAGTAGCACTTCGCATTTCCGCAATATTTGCGTTTAAGTTTTAAATGATCCACCCTATGTATTATGCAGACGCATAAGCGATGGGTGCCGCAAATTTTCTGTGAAAGGACTTTACAGCACCACGAAGAAAGAATTTAAGAATTTAACTGACAATGAAAGGGAAAAAATTACAGCGATGAACTGGAGGAATTCACTGCACTTCTAACATCCCCATATCGACAGAGCAGCATTGAGTTGTGTTTAAGACCCTTTAATTACGCTCTGTGATGTATTTTGTTTAAGTAAATGACTGATTTTTTTACGTCTCCCTCGCTGCCACGAAGGAGACACACTTTTGTTTTATATCTAGTTAAGACCAGACGCCGTTTCCACTGCAGGTGCGGTAACAATTTTGCAATGTGTAATATTTCCGTAAATAATGTGCAATATACTTAAGTTAATTCAATCAGTTGCTCTAATGATTTAATTACCATTGATCATCAATTGAATAATTTTCTGTGTTTCTCATTACAGATTTAGATTGTCTGTGGGACTGTCGTCTTATACCGATAACAAAGAGCTGCATTTGGCTTGCAAAAATTGGCAGTGATCTTAGTGCAAACTGCTTGGTCAAAATATATAAGGACATCGTCTTGTCGAAAGTATAGTTCGAAGATTTCAAAATCAGATGATTTCATGTTATTCTATCACTATTTCAGTTTCAACTGACACGGTCGCGGCATCCCTTTTTTGAACAGGCAAGGGCACAACTGCTAATTTTTGCAATAAGGTTACAGGTCTTCCAGCCAGTCTCAAGCACTTACGCCCTTGCGTAATTAAGATCCTCCTTTATAACTGATCCTCCCATTTGAGCTGAATTTTATTCCAACCACTAATTCCGCAATCTAATATCCAACTACTAAAACTTTCGCGGCATCGTCTAGTAAAAATCGTTGCCCTCTTTTAATGTTATACTAACTTAGTAAAAGAACAGGTATAAACTGACGAAATACGCTAGGGAGGAAGAAACAGTTATATACTGTACACCACGAAGCACTTTGTGCTAAATTTGCAGGTGCGCAGCATGTGAACAAATTGGTGGTACGAACAGTAAAATTTGTGAATTTCCACGCATTGTGCCACTGTCAGGTGCAACATTTTTTGGTGAAATTGAAGGGAGAATACGTAGACAGAGTGTCTTTCCTAAAGTCGTCAGGCGTGTTTACTCTGATGTTTCATCAGATATTTGCAATTTCGTTTTTGCAACGTTTAGCTGGAGTCAGTGTAAAGACATTGCGCTCATCACGTGTCTCATATGACGTCCAAGTGTCGATGAAAAACGTCGTTTCTTACCCGTTACAAACAAGATGATTTTTAAAGCAGTGTGTTACGTTCCCATTCGGTAGAGGAGTACTATATTTGTGTAGTGCGTTATTTGATTCATCGAAATGTATTAGCAGGAACAGTAAAGCACTAAGAATAAACAACAGTCTACCACCGATTTACAAGCGGATATTCCCAAGTGCCAGTAAACGATCCTCACGGAACTTAGCGCCTATGAAGAGGAGGCAAAATCTCATTGTGGGTTCATAGAGAAGTTTGTTGGTTTTAAGTAATGGTATCTGGGAGGTTTTCCAGTAGTCGTGGATAGAAGCCAATAAACACGACGGTATCATAAAATGTTGCTACCGCTTGTAGGATTGATGTGACGATAAACAGTGGAGCGGTAACCTGGAGTTGTGTTATATTCTGTGGAGGACCTAGTTTTGATATCTTCTGCTGAAATGGGTGAGTGTGCTTCAGTTTGTAGGGTGGTATAGGTATCAGAAGGCGAAAGAAGAGAAGGGATGGCAGAATTGGTACATTATTTGCCCGAGAGTTTTTAGAGTAGACGAAGTTTCAAATAGCGGCTACAGAGTACGAAGCATAGATGTTATTTATATTGAGGTATTCTGATAATGGAGGTCGTTGTGAAGCAACGTGTACCGTGCGCGAACGATGTCCTTGGTGGCCCAGTATTAATTGTATCTGACTTGCTATTATCTCTGGCCTGTTGCTGGGGGATGCGAGGACGTCTGGTCGCAAGGGGGCGTGTGCAGTGTCAAACTGGGATACAGAGGTGTGCTCAGCTATCGAAGGGGCTTGACTTGCTAGTAGCGGTGGTCTGTTGGAGGTCCAGGTTCACCGAGGACCTGAGAGTGCCAGAATGAGATTTTCACTCTGCAGCGGACTGCGCTCTGATATGAAACTTCCTGGCAGATTAAAACTGTGTGCCGGACCGAGACTGCAAGGTTCGCAGTAGAGCTTCTGTGAAGTTTGGAAGGTAGGAGACGAGGTACTGGCGGAAGTAAGACCGTGAGGACGTGACGTGAGTCGTGCTTGGGTAGCTCAGTTGGTAGAGCACTTGCCCGCGAAAGGCAAAGGTCCCGAGTTCCGGTCTCGGTCCGACACACAGCTTTAATCTACCAGGGAGTTTCAGACCTAAGAGTGCTCTGTAGGGCCGATCTCAGCTGGAAGCTGATGGCCAAGCCTGGCGACAGTTACTACTTCGTCACGCCAGTTAGAGTTTAACTTTCAGCTACTCGACCATTGAAGGAGGTGAGCCTGCTCGGGGAACCACTGCGTGCCCATATTGTGGTCTACATGGTGACGTCCTTTTGTAACGAGCGGTAATTTTATTCTCAATCTATGTGCGACCCACTGCATCCTGATACATTTTGGGCCTGATGGGTAGTTGTGGTACTTCCTCCGATCTGCCTTTGTGAGACAAAGGCGCTCGTTTGTGCTTTTGTTCTTGGCTCTGTCTGTCTGATTTTCTGGAACAAGTGTTGGCGATTTGCGACGAACCTGCGTTACATTTTCAAAAAAATTTTCTGCTCACCACACTAATGAGCAGCGTGGCTGGCTTATTTGCGTGCGCAAGACGAACTCTCTGTCATAGCATTCTATAGTTTAGTTTCCTGATTGTTTTTACTTATACCATGCTTGTCAGCTTTTTTTGCAGTGTCTTGTATTTTGTTAAAGTAATGTTCAAGGTAGCTACCAATAATATTAACTGTAAATTATCTGCGGATATATTGTATTTTGTGAAAGCAGCGTTTATTCAGCGCTCGCCAGCCTTTAATCCATTGATGATTTTGAAATTTCATTACAATAGTTTAGCGTTCAGAGCCACGCCAATTGGCGTCCTGTATTTTTTTCGAATACTGTTTAACGATTTCAGTGCTTTTCAGACTTGTTTTAGGCATTGATTTTATATTTAATTAGAACAGTGCTTAATTCTGCCCATGTGTGTGTGTTGCAGGACAGTTTAGCTTTTGTTTAATGCATTATTCATCATGGGCCTCATTGTATTTTTTGACTGTTAGAATAGTATTTAATTCTGCCTATATGTGTTTTACAGGACAAGTTGGTTATTATTTAACGTATTATTTATCAGGGACCTCTCTGTATTCTCCGGACGATATGGTGAGATTTACCTAAGGATTTTGTAATAAATGTGCGGAGAAGGTATTTCGGTAATACAGCTGGACAGTTGATTACATCAAGTCCGCATTACTTCTCATTTATTATTTCCCGGACTAGTTTATCCCTTTGCGATAATTATCTTCTCATTTGTTTATCTACCGTTGCTACCCAACCGTCAGTATAACTGGTCGGCTATTGCTGCTGTTTACTTTCCTGTATCCTCTGAAATGAAGCACTTAACTTGCTCTGGTGTTTCATATGTCAGTTTTATATGATTTAAGGAAACTGATTTCTTCTAACCGAGTTTAAGTAAGTCTAAGTGATTGTCTTGAGGCGGCCATTATATAAGATTAACGTGATGTTTTCTATTTTATTTATTTATTATCATCCCAATGATCACATTTGTGATACAGGATTTGTCAGGATACATTTTAACAGCTATATAATATCTTTACAAAATATTTTTCTGTGCTGAATTCATATGAATCTATCTTATGTTTAATACAATATACAACTGTTAAATGTTTCAATAACATAACTTCTTATATCCTTGACAGACCTAGTCCTTGATGTTGTGATTTCATTTGTCACATTTATGATATCATATATTCTTATACAATTGAACAGAGCTATTCACTTATACTGTAGTCATATTTGTTAAGCATGTGGTCCTTAATCTTCTTATGTGTCAATATTCATTGATGTAATTTCATTTGTCACATTAACTTAGACATATATTCTTATACAGTTGCGCATAGATATTCACTCATAATAACGTTTGTCAAGCGTGTGGTTTTTTATATTCTAATATAGCTGAGCATAGAAATTCACTTACACTGTAATAAAATTTGTTAAGCATGTGAGTCTTTATAACAGTTTTAAATTTATCCTCATTTTCCTCGACCATTGCGCTGTAAAGCTCTCTGTGTTTAACATCATTCAAAGCAGTTACTTGTTTTTCCAAATCCTGTAGCATCTGCGCCAACTGTAAAGTGTGGTATCGATAGCTACGATGCCACGGCGTAGGTGCAAGTTCGTAGGTTGGCACTACGACACCGACACCGGCGACAGCGCCCTGTAGCCGGCGCTGTGGAGCTCTACGAGCGCCGCTCCATATTCCGCCCATTTGATTCCGAATTTGTGACCAAGCAACATTTTTTCTATTTCATATTGGGCGAGCCGCTACAGATTTTGCCAGTGTAACTTAACTGATGTACAGCTTCGCACCTACGTGCTCATGTCAGCCAAAGTTATGTTCAAATATGCCTCTGAGCACTATGGGACTTCTAAGGTCATCAGTCCCCTAGAACTGAGAACTGCTTAAACCTAACTAATCTAAGGACATCACACACATTCATGCCCGAGACAGAATTCGAACCTGCGACTGTTGCGGTCGCACAGTTCCAGACTGTAGCGCCTAGAACCGTTCGGTCACCGCGGCCGGCCAAAGTTCAGTAAAACCACTTTTAATTGCAGTACGAAGTGTTCTACTTCAACTACTCCTCCTAGCTTCCTACATTCGGCCTACCCTTCAGTTTTCAGGAGCAGATCCATACTCGGCCTTCCAGGTGATTGTTTACTCTGTATTTATCGTAAATGCTATTAAGGTTACATTTAGTGTAATTCTGTCCAATTAAGTTTTGTTTGGGTTACTGGTAAACTGGTCTTTTCGAGAGAAGAATCCTGTTCCTTCACGAAAATTGTATATACTTTTGTATTACCTGAAATAGCTTCACTGTTAGAGATATTTACCGTTGTACCTGAAGGCGTTTGTGCTGTTGCTATTAATAATTATATGATTGATCTTGATCTGAAACTCTTTGTTAACCGTAGCACTGCAAGTGCTTAACGCTTTAAATTACTTTGGCTTAGCCGTAGAAATACTTGTCATTAGACCTTAAGCCGTTTGCGCAGTTATTAACTGTATTCAATTGATGTTCTTGAAGTATCTGTTAGGAGGAAACGCCGTAGGGCAATTAACAGTTTGCTAGCAGCTGATTAGTGCTTGAACCATTCGATAATTTCGTCTTGTGTCTTAACGTGGGGCGACCTTCGCTGTTTTTAACTTATCACCTTACTCTTGCGCATTTCGAGGTTTGTATTTAACTTTATACTTTCTCGTTGTAGAAGGTTTAATTTTGACAGTGGTTAAAAATGATTCAAATGACTCTAAGCACTATGGGACTTAACATCTGAGGTCATTCGTCCCCTAGCCGGCCGCGGTGGTCTCGCGGTTCTAGGCGCGCAGTCCGGAACCGTGCGACTGCAACGGTCGCAGGTTCGAATCCTGCCTCGGGCATGGATGTGCGTGATGTCCTTAGGTTAGTTGGGTTTAAGTAGTTCTAAGTTCTAGGGGACTAATGACCACAGCAGTTGAGTCCCGTAGTGCTCAGAGCCATTTGAACTATTAGTCCCCTAGAGCTTAGAACTACTGAAACCAAACTAACCTAAGGACATCAGACACATCCATGCCCGAGGCAGAATTCGAACCTGCGACACTAGCGGTCACGCGGTTCAACATTGAAGCGCCTAGAACCGCTCGACCACACCGGCCGGCCTTGACAGTGGTATTTTCTTATTCTAGTTCTTTGTTTTGTGGCCCTAGAACCTTTCCACTCGTCATTTAGCTGCAGAATGGTAGTAGCTCGTCGAATTACGGGAAGAGTTTGTATTATGTTTTGTGTCGGTCCTGACGTTTCTTTTGCTGCAAGTAGTATGTGGCGGTGTGTCGCAGTGGTGCTGAGGGATTAATGATTGAGTCTACAGGATTCTCTGAGCAGAGCACATGCAATGAGTGTGAGATGGTAGAGGTTGCGTGGATAGGGATGTGAGCGGACATAGCTCGAAACAAGATCTCTTGAAGCAAGTTTCTTGGGGCAGGTACGTCATCTTCGTTTTCAAGGAAAACTGGGTGGCTTGTAGTCGTCTGGATATGGAACCAGTTCTGTGGAGTACGCTTTGTCAATCTTATTTATAGGCGGCGGTGAGCGGTGTACCAGAGATGATTTTCCTCGTCTTGTAGAACTGACGGCCGTGCCATGCCCTTCACGACGCTGCCCTTCCGTGCGAGATCCAGCTGCATCGGTAGCGGTGCCTATGTATCCTCCTCAGACCTGAGGTTAATTAAAATAAGCACAGTGATTTTTCTCCTGCTGTCAAATATCCTGCATTCTACGATCACTTGGCGCAAGTAGCAGTTTTGTTGACAGCTGGTTGCAAATTTTGGAAATTTGTGGTAAGGTCTTATGGGGCCAAACTGCTGATGTCATCGGTCCCTAACGTCACGCACTACTTAAACTAACTTACGCTAAGGACAACAAACACGCATACCCGAGGGAGCACTCGAACCTCCGACGGGGGGGGGGGGGGGGGGGGGGGGGAGGGGGGGGGGGAGCTGCGCGGACCGTGACAAGGCGCCCCGACCGCGCGGCAACGTGTTGCCATGGTGAATAAGTACTCTTTCGTTATTGTGTGTTATTTGGAACTTATTTACCGAAAATATGCACCTGTTATAGACATTACCTATAAGTGTTGTTTACAAGGCCGTACATTGTTATACGTTTTGGTAAATGTAAATGTCGTGTGACTAGGGCCTCCCGTCTGGTAGACAGTTCGCCGGGTGCAAGTCTTTCGATTTGACGCCACTTCGGCGATTTGCGCGTCGATGGGGATGAAATAATGATGATTAGGACAACACAGCACCCAGTCACTGAGCGGAGAAAATCTCGGACGCAGCCTGGAATCGAACCCGGGCTCTTAGGATAGGACTGACCATTCAGCTACCGGGGGCGGACGTACGTTTTGGTAATACTGCATGTTTATCTAATTACGGTTAAAAATAGTAACGTCCACTGAAATGGACGCTGGTTGGTTGGGTTGTTTTCGTGGGAAGAGACCAGACAGCGAGGTCATCTGTCTCATCGGGTTAGGGAAGGCAGTCGGCCGTGCCCTTTGAATGGAACCAACCGGGAATTTACCTGCAGCGATTTAGGGAAATCACGGGAAACCTAAATCAGGATGGCCCGATGTGGGCTTGAACCGTCGTCCTCCCGAATGCGAGTCCAGTGTGCTAACCACTGCGCCACCTCGCTCGGTTGGACGCTGGTGTTAAGTGCCACATTTCTGAACATTGGTTCCTTGGCACCAGTGATAGACTACCTTCGCTGATTTCCAATACATTTCTTGTTGCGATTGTTGCTAAATTACATTATCTGACTCATTATTATTAGTTTCTGTATGCAAATTAGGTAGTATTTTAACATAATCATTTTCAGGAACAATAATGAAGTCAAGAATACCCAAAGCAGTCCATCTGACAAGATTCTTGCAAATCAAGGACGTGAAACTGCTGAACAGACAATGAGAGAAGACAAATTAATTTGTATTGTAGAATATTATGAGCGAAAGCCAACCATAACTGCATCGACCAAGATTGGGAAGCAGCCTCTGGATCAATGTAACTGATGACTGAACAATGAAGGGCGGCTCATTCATGTCCCTCGTCTGGCAGTAATCAGCTGCTAGATTAAAATATGGGTGGCATAGAACTGATTGACAGTTATGAATCATTACAGGATTGTACCAGAACCAGAAATTGGCTGTAAATACTAATTTTAACTTCGTAGATCTGGGAATTGCAAATGTCTGGATTCAGTGCAGGATTCGCTGAATTAAGAATGATGAGTCAAAGAAGAGTATCTTGCAAAGTCTTGATTTCAAACTAAAAATCGCAGGGCATTTGTTAACAGGCCAAGTGAAACAACTTCTGACGAAGAATACGAGCACTAGATTCCTAAAAGGCGGAGACTATTCCCCTCGCAATAGCATGAGATGTGAGAACACTGGCTGCACGAAGGAAACCAAAATAAAGTCTCAAGGCTCTTAAGCTTTCCTTTGCCCAACATCGCGGAACAACTGCTCCTCTGAGTATCATTAAAAATGAAATTATCGTAAAAGAAATTTCCTGGCATATTAAAACTGTGTGCGGGACCTAGACTCGAAGTCGGAACCTTTGCCTTTCGTGGGCAAGTGCTCTACCGACTTTTTCTTTATTCATATAGTCGTTGCGTTTGGTCTAGGCGGGCGTCACAAGACATCCGTTCAAGTTGATCGTTGATTCCTTGACTCAGTTCATTTATTACAAAGAGCACGCAGCCCTCTGACCGAACACGCTGAGCTACCGTGCCGGCGCCGATTGAGCTACCCAAGCACGACTCACGCCCCGTCACAACTTTAATTCCGCCAGTACCTCGTCTCCTACCTTCCAAACTTCACAGAAGCTCTCCCGCGAACCTTGCAGAACTAGCAGTCTTGGAAAAAAGGATATTGCGGAGACATGGCTTAGCCACAGCTTGGGGGATGTTTCTACAATGAAATTTTCAATCTCTGTGGCTAAGCCATGTCCCCGCAATATCCTTTCTTCCAGTTCTGGTTCTGCAAGGTTCGAAGGAGAGCTTCTGTGAAGTTTGAAAGGTTGGAGAGGAGGTACTGGAGGAATTAAAGCTGTGAGGACGGGGCGTCAGTCGTGTTTGGGTAGCACAGTCGGTAGAGCACTAGCCCGTGGAAGGCAAAGGTCCAGAGTTCGAGTTTCAGTCTGGCACACAGTTTTAATCCCCCAGGAAGTTTCATACCATCGCACACTCTTCTGTAGAGTGAAAATTTCATTCTAGAAATTATCATTATTTATTTCTTTTTTAAAATTTATAACTAGTGTATGATTCAAGTGCTATCTGTCAGATGAGACCGTGTTTCTTTAAGTAAATAACCAATAAAATTTTGTCTGATTTCACATTTTTCACTTTATTTCTAATGCTTGTTTATATGTCACCAATGTGTAATGTCCGTTATAATGGACACTCCAGAAAATCATGATTTTGTTTTAAAAATTCTATGATTTTTGTGAATTCACTTCCACCACGTTCTGTTTAATAGCTACAAAAAATCTGTTTCAAACAAACTGATGACAACTGCGATCAAGTCTCAGGAAGTTATTGTTCATGGCAATGCGCAGATGTGGTTCGTGCACGATGGCTCACCAGTACATTTTCACTGAAATGTGCTTGCGAACTGACATAGATATTTCAGGACAACTGGAGAAGTTCCACACGTCACCCTTCTCATTCTTCAGGCCTCGGATCTTGGACATTTCGGTATGGAGTAGTTTGAACCTGTCTTCGCCCCTTTGCAGACAGAACACACCAGCGCGTAAGAACAGCTGAATCAGCTTGAAAGAATCTAAGTCCTTACGCCGGAGGTCAGGTGGCTACCAGAACATGCTATATTGGCTTTCCCGCGCAGGCTCTTGGCTAAACGACGTGACGTCGCCATGAATACGGGTAGCGAGAATTGGGACCTGAGAACTACACATAGATTGTTAATGCATACAAATTTCCAGATCCCGCTGTTGAAATAAATGGAATGCAGTTGTTTATTAGCTACCCTCTTCTCTGGCCGTTTTATAGTGCTGTGAACAAAAGTAGAAATCATTGTGCCTCTGATGAATGCAAAAAATGCTTCACATCCTGCAAATGTCGTCTATCATCGGTCCCCGAAAGACGAAGAACTACAAGGTAAATTGGTGTCACACTCTGAAAGAGATTACCCTGTTAATGTGACTAATGGAAGGATACGTTCTTATGATTTCCTCCCAAAATATTATGAATGGGACTTCAAAAAACGAGCTTCTGGGTTTGATGAACAGAAAGTTGAAGGGTGGCGTTTCAAACTGGCGCGGGAATGTATTCGTAGTTGTCGGAAGCACTAGCAAGGACAACGAACAGGTAAATACGAGGGTTGCCCAGAAAGTAATGCACCACATTTCTTTCTTCAACGGTTCTTTGTTGAACATAATGATAATTACACACGAAAGAATGGTATTTTATCTACACACCCAGTTTTTCCACGTAAACTCCATCCCGTTCCATGGCCATCCTCCAACGCGAAACAAGGGCGTATATGCTCTGTCGGTACCAATCCTTGTCCTGGTGGCGTAGCCAGTGTTTCACTGCGTGAACTTCCTTTGCTGATTGACAGATCGAGCGCCATGTGCCGAGTCATAATGCGTCTGTCCACCGGAATGACATCAGCTCGCTGCAACATGTCAGGTGTGACAGCCGTGGGTGGTCTCCCCTACCGCTGTAAATCTTGGTGCTCCGCCGAACCACTTTGTGATGACCTCACCCTCACCGCCCAGCGACTAACTGTACTGTCGACACCAGATGATCCATAGACTTTGCAGAAGTGTTTCTGAATATTCTCCACAGTTTGTTTCTCTGCAGTGAGGAATTCAATGAGGCATGTTGCTTGTAATGTACATCACATACAGACGCTATATTGAAACTGTCCTGCAGCTGCGATATCAGTGGGAAGCGAGGGAAACTTGGTGAGCTCACTCAAATAATACATATGTAACCTATCGCGTTCGTAGTATTTTTTCTGGATGAGAAAAAAATGCGCGCATTACTTTCTCGGCCACCATCGTAACTGCCAGATATTCATTCGCTTTAGAAACAGTTTTCTGTGTATTGTCAGTTTTGGAATTATTCACGCATTGTTTTCTAATAGCGATTACAAGTGATTAATTTCTACTACTACAACAATAATAATTCTGTTCTATAATGGATTTAATTTATTAACAGGTAACATCAGCAAGAGATCGCTGAGATGAAAAGACAAGAGTTCGGAAGACCGCGCTGCTTATTTTAGAAGATTTATCTCCGACGAAGATTAGATTTCATCACTCAGCCAGCACAGAGGTAGCCCTTGACCTAGACGCTACTGCTAAAGAGGATATAGACAGATTTAAAACTGAAACACAACTGCTGCGAAAAGAAAACTGCACTTTGATAGAAAGGAGCAAGGTCCTGAAGTCCAAGCGTTCGAAGTATGATGAGGAAGAAAATAAATACACTTCTTCTGCAGTAAAACAAAAAAATCACAGATATTGTAAATAGCATTTTGTCTTTGTGTTACACATTAGGTCAGATTCTATCTTTACTTAGTAATAACAAGAGGGTGAAGTTAGTTCAGTCTCAGATAACACACAGCATCTGAACTCAAATATAAAACATAAAATATAAAACTTTTGTTCCGAGGAAAACCCTGTAGTTGGTTGCGTCGATATCTTCCTGAGCTAAAGTGAGTGTTTATGAACGTAATAAACGTTCTAGCTCTTAATATTACGTATTTGAAGGCGGCTATTATAACATACACGATTTAGTGTCTACGTCTGCGCTTAACAACATACAACAGTTCCCGAGGCTGGTGGTAAAGTCTCACTGTAGAATAGTATTCCCGATGATGCCATTAGCGTTTGCCAATAACAGCGCACCCCTTCGGAATGGTCTATCTCATTATTTCTAATTGCCTAGGAGGGTAGCATTGACTTAGATCGAAGGGTTTGAGACCATCTTATGAACAAGTGTTGAGAAGAATGCACGTCGCTTTAACCTCCTCCGAGGAATCTTAGAAAATGTGTGCTTTGAGACCGATGTTTATTTATCGCTGTACGAGGCAAACTTTTCTTCTTAAAAGAGAGCACTGAAATGTAATCAGTCATACCCATATATATAAATACATTTAACTAGTTATTATATATCCTTATGCTCAGCAAAATATCGACCACAATCCATTCTTTGGAAGTGCTACTCTTTTGGTCGATGATATAACCACTTTGTGAAAACGAGGTCGTTTATTAAAATGACAGTAAGCAGAAGAAACCAAAGATTTATTTATTGTTATCTTTCGTTATTTTATACACATAGATAAAAATACACACAAAATACACTCAAAATGTACACACATTAAGTCGTAAATCATGAACCAGATTAGCTCTGTTGCCTAGTCCTGCTGGCGAAGGGAGAAGGCTACAATGTAAGTAGTGTGTGCTGGTTTACTACGTTCAGATTTTCTTCGTAAGCTGCAAAATACACCTCTCCTTGATGTATCTGTTGTAGACATATGTTCAGTCACGTTACTGAACTGCATCCCATGGAATCCGATAGCTCTTTTCTGAAATTTTGACATACTAATGACCATTTTTGAGCTGGGTATTGATCCCATTTTCGGTTTCGAGCAGAAATTTCCATTTAGCTTACTGGCCAGGGCATTCCTAAATTTAAAATGTGACAGTGGTTTAGTATTCCATGCAAGAAAGCTAGACTTCTTATCTCTATATGTAAAAGGGAATATCCTGACTGACTCATAGTCATCCAGCCCAAACAGCAAATTGAAATTTGGAGAAGGTGTGGATCTTGTACTGCAAGCGTCGTTTGAGAACGGATTTTTCGAAATTCGAACCCTAAGAAGGTGAAAGGGGGGTGAGATTTTTATGAAAATATTTTACTATGAAAGCGCTCTTAAAGTTAAATCTATGAAAATTTAAATTTGGCATCTCAGTCAGAAAGAAAAAGAAATTCGTGTTTCACTGTTTCTAGAAATTCAGCACGCCGGGAATGAAACGGGCATGAAAGTTTTTATTGATGTATTTCACTGTGCAAGTATTTCATTGTGCAAGCAATTTGAAGCTAAATCTATGAAAATTAGTGTCTTGATTTGCTGTTAGAAGTAAAACATATGCATGTCACTATTTTTGGAAATTCAACTACAGAGGTGAAATAGGGGATGAAACCTTCTATAAAAATATTTCATTGCGAAACCATTTTTAAAGCTAAATCTCTAAAACTGATGTTTGGATTCTCGGTTACAGACGGAAAGAAAGAAAAACGTGTTTCATTGTTTTTGGAAATTCAGCCCCTAAGGGGATGAAATATGGTCAGACTGATACACTGACTCATCACCTCCCAGCCCAAACCGCTAAGGGGAGTAACTTGAAGTCTGGACATTGTGTGGATCTTATACTGTAGGCATTGTTTAAGCAGGGTTGTCCAAAATTCCACTCCTAAGGGGACGAAACAGCGGACGAAAGGCTTTTTGAAACTATGTTGTTATTAAGGGAATTTTGAAGATAGAACTACGAAAGCTGGTATTCGGTTTCCAGACAGAAAATAAAAAAAAACATGTTTCAGCATTTTTGGAAATTCAACCACTAAGAAGGTAAAACAGTAAGTGAAAGTTTTTTCCAAAATAAGTAATTACCGAAGAACTACTGAACGGTTTTTAAGGTTGCATCTACGGCAATTGGTATTTGGCTTCTCGCTTGGAAATAAAAAGAATATACATGTTCCAGTGTTTCTGGAAATTCAGCCTCTAAGAGTGCAATAGCGAATGAAAATTTTTTAGAAAATGTTTCGTTCCATTAAAATAAAGCTTAATGCTAAATTTATGAAAACTGGTCCTTCATTTCTCAGTTAGATTTAAAGAAATATTTATTAGGGGATGAAATTTGCTGTGGAAATATCTCCACAAAAACGCAAAAGGCATGATAAACAAAACTTTGGACTCCAGATTAAAACAAAGGTTCAAATGGCTCTGAGCACTAGGGGACTTAACTGCTGAGGTCATCAGTCCCCTAGAACTTAGAACTACTTAAACCTAACTAACCTAAGGACATCACACACATCCATGCCCGAGGCAGGATTCGAACCTGCGGCCGCAGCGGTCGCCTGGTTCCAGACTGTAGCGTCTAGAACCGCTCAGCCACTCAGACCGGCCCAGATTCAAGAATTGCTTTTTGGTCAGAAGTACATTCTGAAAAGACCATGCTCTTATGGCCTCAATTGGCGTGAAAAGCCTGGAAGTTGTAGCAGTTTGTGAAAAAAATAAAATTTCGAATAAATGGACACGAAAAGAAGTCTTAGCAGGCCATACGGTCTGTGCTAGTGAAGAAACGGGTGCCAGGCTAGTAACGATATACGTTTACTATTGCTACATCAATTAAGTAATGGAAAATTCTTATGAGTCAATGTTTGAGTGTTGCATTGACATGGATTCATTCCCTCTTAGGAAACGTAAGCTTATATGGAAGAACTACAGACATATTAGAAACTTCAGAATCTGTTTCTGAACTAGAAATATATTGTAATACATCTTCACTGTTTGACTGAATTTCTTCAAACCTCAGTCGTGTTTGGTGGTTACTGGTGCCTCTGTAAGTTCAGTTAGAACATCACCTGCGTCTGAGTCTCCTCTATAGTCACAATTGGAGCCGATACCGTCAAATACATCTTCTAAGAGAAACTATTAAATCTCACAAGGGTCCAAACCTGATTTTCCCAACAGCATTAGGAAATGCAAAAAAAAAAAGAAAAAGAAAAAAATTATTACATTGCTGTTGTTGTACAATTTTGAAAACAATACGATACTGAAGCGAGAATGCAGACTAAAATTATTTACTGAATGTAGTGGTATAATTCTGAAACTATTTGCTTCATTTACCAAGTATATACTGACGTGGCACAATAATATGAAATAATTTGTGCATAGGCATTTGTTTGCAAGTGAAATATTGTGATAAATTATAGGGAAATTAAGATTATATAGATATTTTTGCCGACACGAGACAAAATATCTCATTGCACAGGGATTTTCGCTAGATGCAGCGAAACCGGAGGCACACTGCAGATTATTTTTAACGAACCTACATTACACTATAGTGTAATAATAAATCGATTTAATTTTGTAAATGTAAAGAATTACCAGCAAAAATCGACGAAATCCGTTCATTCTTCCTATGCACTATGTAGCTCTCCACTGACAGAAGGCTGACCTTGCTACACTAACGTGGGTGTCAGCTTCTGAAGAACTGCCAATAAGATCTAGTAACATCAGAGGGAAATGCTATATTCTAGAAACTGTTCGACAGAAGTGTCAAGTAAATAAGGAGGTACAATAATAGCTCAATATAACTTCTGCCACCGAAATGTTACGTAAACTCAAGGGAAATTGAGTTATATACGTCTTCGGGCACACACGAAACAAAAAAATTCATTTCACAGCGATACTAGACACAGTGAAACTGGAGGCAGATTGCTGTCAACATGTCTACACTACATAAGAAAATCATAATAAATCGATTTAATTTTGTAAATGTAAAGACTTACCAGCAAAATTACGAAGCAGTCCATGCACTGGAAATTGAGACTGCTTTGTTGCTATTTTATCGACCACAAAGTACAACGAATGCTACCATCTCTACAAAACATAGTAAACACATTGTGGTTGCTTTTTTGGCCACAGACCGTTCCCATGCAGCAGCTGGGTGCGATAGGGTCCTTTACAGGCATCAAGTTGCGGAGATTTTGAATCTTACGTGGTGTGTTTAAAATATCGACCACAAACCTATAAAGGTTAGTTTGCTTTCCTTCTTTCGAAAAGTATTTATTTACAAAAACTAATTTGCTGTCCCGAGGGCCTTGCGAGGCTGAGCAGTTGCCGGGTCGCTTCTGCGAGTCACCAAACCGCTCTGACAACAATTGTAAGTTTTCCAGACCTAATAGCAGTAGTAATATTAGTTTTATTTATCCATGGATCTGTCGACGGTGGCCTTATTTTAGAGACCATCCCGGCATTTGCTTGAACTGATTTAGGAAAATTACGAAAAATCTAAATCAGGATAGCTGGATGAACATTGGAGTCACTGCCCTCCCGAAAACTAGGCATCTGCTTAAGACAGCGCTATCTCATTATGTTTCCTCTAGTGTACAATACTGTTATACAAAGAAGGTATTTAATAATGTAAAAGGCTAGAGCTACACTGTTTATTCATTTTACGCTGACAGAAGTAGCTCGTCATTTGTCCTCACCAGGCTGGCTGGACACAGTCCCATTTCTCCTACAAAGAAAAAATATGTGACAGTACCAGGAGCTGAAACCAGGTGTTGCGTATGGCGCCCAGACACGCTCAACTATGGAGACGAACCAATGAGCACTATTCGACACATTTTCGTGCCACCATGTATAGATATCACAACGTACGTTTCTACAATGAAGAGCCAAAGAAACTGGTACACTTGCTAATAACGTGTAAGGCGCCGTGAGCACCTATAAGTGCCGCAACACGACGTGGCACAGATTCCATTAATGTCTGAGTGCTGGAGGGAACTAACACCATGAATCCTGCAGGACTGTCCATACATCAATAGGAGTACGACGAGGTGGAGATCTCTTCTCAACAGCGCATCTCAAGGTATCCCAAATATGCTAAGTAATGTTCTTGCCTCGAGAGTTCGGTGGCCAGCGGAAGTGTTTAAACTCAGAAGAGTGTTCCTTGAGCCACTCTGTAGCAATTCTGGACATGTGGGGAGTCGCATTGTCCCGCTGGAATTGCCGAAGTCCGTGGGAATCCGCAAAGGACATGGATGCAGGTGATCAGGCAAGATGCATACGTGCGTGTCAGCTGTCAGACTCGTATCTAGACGTATTAGGGGTCCACATCACTCCAACTGCCCGCGCGCCACAACATTACCGAGCTTCCACCAGCTGGAACAGTCCCCTGCTGGCATGAGGGTCCATGGAATCATGAGGTTGTCTCCATAACCGTACACGTCAATAGGCTCGACACAATTTCTAACGAGACTCGTTCCACCACGCAACATGTTTTCAGTCATTAACAGTCCAATGTCGGTGTAGACCGGCCAAGGGGAGCGTAAAGATTTCTTTCGTGGAGTCATCAAGGGTACTCAAGCGGGCCTTCGGCTCCGAAAGCGCTTATCGATGATGTTTCGTTGAATGGTTCTCACGCTGACACTTGTTGATGGCCCAACATTGAAATCTGCAGTCGACGTTGGTCCCGTTCTTGTAGGATCTTCTTCCGGCCGCAGCGATGTCGGAGATTTGATGTTTTACCGGATCCCTCATATTCACGGTACACTCGTGAAATGGTCGTACGGGAAAATCTCCACTTCATCGCTACCTGGGAGAAGCTGTGTCCCATCGCTAGTGTGCCGACCGTAACGCCACGTTCAAACTCACTTAAATCGTGATGACCTGTCCTTGAAGCAGCGGTAACCGATCTATCGATTGCACCAGACGCTTGTTTTATATAGGTGTTGCCGACCGCAGTGCCGTATTCTGCCTATTTAAATATCTCTGTATTTGAATGTGCGTGCCTGTACCAGTTTCTTTGGCGCTTTAGTGTATGTTGAAATCTCGACTCTTACGTATTTACCCGTTGAATCCTGGATGTTGTCGGGGACAGTCAAATAAAAAGGAGGCAGATGGGGAAAAATAAATAAACAATCCCACTGCGAGCAAGACGGTCGCTATCTTTAAAAAGTATGCGGTTCTCTACGGAACTATGATTGTACCGAAGCGTGCACATCTTCGTCCGAGGCACACACTATGTGATCAAAAGTATCCGGACACCTGGCTGAAAATGAGTTACAAGGTCGTGGCGCTGGAATTCAATATGGTGTTGGCCCACCCTTAGCCTTGATTACAGCATCCACACTCGCTGGCATACGTTCAGTCAGGTGCTGGAAGGTTTATTGGAGAATGGCAGCTCATTCTTCACGGAGTGCTACATTAGAGGTGGGGTATCGATGTCGGTCGGTGAGGCCTGGCACGAAGTCGGCGTTCCAAAACATCTCAAAGGTGTTATATAGGATTCAGGTCACGACTCTGAGCAGACGAGTCCATTAAGGGGTGTTATTGTCGTGTAACCACTCCGCCATAGGCCCTACGGTTTGAACCGGTGCTCAATTGTGTTGAAAGACGCAATGGCCATCCCCGAATTGGTTTTCAACAGCGGGGAGCAAGAAGATGATTAAGAAATCAATGTAGGCCTGCGCTGTGATAGTACCACGCAAAACAAGGGGCGCAAGCCCCTCGAAGAGAAATACGACCACACCATAACACCACCGCCTCCAAATATTACTGTAGGCACTACACAAGCTGGCAGATGAGGTTCACCGGGCATTCGCCATAACCACACCCTGCCATCGGATCACTACATTGTGTACCGTGGCCGGCCGCGGTGGTCTCGCGGTTCTAGGAGCGCAGTCCGGGACCGTGCGACTGCTACAGTCGCAGGTTCGAATCCTGCCTCGGGCATGGATGTGTGTGATGTCCTTAGGTTAGTTAGGTTTAAGTAGTTCTAAGTTCAAGGGGACTCATGACCACAGCAGTTGAGTCCCATAGTGCTCAGAGCCATTTGAACCATTTTTGTGTACCGTGATGCGTCACTCCACACAACGTTTTTCCACTGTTCAATCGTCCAATGTTTACCCTCTTTAAACCAAGAGAGGTATCGTTTGGCACTTACGAGCGTGACGTGGCGCTTATCAGCAGCTGCTCGACCATGAAGTCCAAGTTTCCTCACTTCCTGCCTAATTATCATAGCACTTGCAGTGGATCCTGATGCAGTTTGGAATTCCTGTGTGATGGTCTGGATAGATGCCTGCCTATTACACATTACGAACCTCTTCAACTGTCGTCGGTCTCTGTCAGTCAACAGACGAGATCGGCCTGTACGCTTTTGTGCTGTACGTGTACCTTCACGTTACCACTTCACTGTCACATCGGAAAAAGTGGACCGCCAGCCAGTGTGGCCAAGCGGTTCTAGGTGCTTCAGTACGGAACCGCGCGACCGCTACGGTCTCAGGTCCGAATCCTGCCTCCGGCATGGATGTGTGTAATGTCCTTAGGTTAGTAAGGTTTAAGTAGTTCTAAGTTCTAGGGGACTGATGACCTCACATGTTAAGTTCCATAGTGCTCAGAGCCATTTGAACCAAAAAGTGGACCTAGAGATGTTTAGCAGTGTGGAAATCTCGCGAACAGACGTATGACGCAAGTGACTCCCAGTCATCTGACCACGTTCGAAGTCCGTGAGTTCCCCGGAGTGCCCTATTCTGTCTCTCACGATGCATACTGACTACTGAGGAAGCTTATATGGAGTACCTGGCAGCAGGTGGGAGCAGAAAGCCTCTGATATGAAAAACGTACGTTTTTTGAGTGTCTGGATACTTTCGATCACATAGTGTATCAACGGCCACGAATGTCTTTCTTCAGAGCGGGCCAGAATTTTCGGAGAGAAACCCATACACATCTTCTACACTGCCTCGATGTCTGCCCATGCGATTTTTGGAGCCCTGAAGAAAGACATTCGTGGCTGGCAATTTGCTTCAGACGAAATGGTGGACACGTAAGTACAATCGTGGTTCCACATTTTTCCAAGATAGTCTCGATCGTTTAGTCTCACAATGGGTTAAATGTATTTACAGTTATGGCGATTAGTTCTGAATAATAAACTGTTTACTTACTTTTTAGGGTTCCGGGACTCAATATGTAATGATGCAACCCTCATAGGATCGCTTTGTTGTCCATCTATCTGATTGTCTTTCCGACCAATTGTGAAGAACTTTTTCTCACCAACAAGTAGACGTATCAAGTTCAAATTTATGTCACCTATTACAGTCTACGGTCTCTTGGAGAAATCTTAAGCTTCTAACCCACTTCAATCAAAAGATATGTCCATTTTTGTCACTTATTTCGATACCCGAAAACTCATTCATCAAAACTTAGAATCAAGAAGCGAGGTTGCACAGTACAATCAAAGGAAAGATCCGAAAAGTTTATTTTTTCGTCAATTTTTAAACATCTCCCTATTCGTCCGTCAATTAAGACCCTTAGTTCTCTGGAATAGATTGGCGTATCAAGTTCGTATTTATGTGACGTACTGAAATCTACTGTCCCTTGGCGGTGTAAGAAATTTAAGATTCTAAGTGAATGCAGTCAAAAGATTCGATCGTCTATGTCACATTTTGATAGTCCCAAACTCATTCATTCATCAAAACCTGTGAGGTATTCCCATTGACCTAAAATCATAAAACTCGTCAAGAAGTAAGGCTTCACAGTACAAGTAAAGTATAAAATCTAAACCTTGATAAATTGTAACTGTATCATATAGCAAATGTCTTTTGCCATTAGAACGTACACTGCATTTATCATCCGTCAAAAGTATAATAGATGATCATTACTGCATGCAAACATAAAACGTAAATTGTAGTTATGTTTTAGTAAATAAATAAGAGTGTGTTATTAAATCTTCTCTCGCAACATACATAAACTGAAAACCCCTGCTCGCTTCTTTTAGCGTTTTCCGGCTAGTCTGAGGAACTACGGAGAAGACTTTGATTTGGTCTTGGAATTTCGGGGACTAATATATTGTCACTATCGATATCGGTTACAGGCAAAAATTAAGGATTCCCAGGATGCATAAACCAACTAATATACACTGCCCCCCCCCCCCCCCCCCCCCCAACTCCACGACTCCTATTCGCACTCGGCCAATTTTTTTCCATCCTCTCGTTTCCGTTTGACTGCCCCTTATACATGTGAGTACCGTTTGAAGCATACATTTTGAACTTCGGTCAAGTGAACTTTTACAGCGTTTCTGATCCTCGCCATAATTTCTTTAGCTTTTATTCATGAGCTCATATTCATGAGCAGTTGAATTAATGGGCGCTGCTGTATACGTAATACAGCGCGTGGGTCACCCAACAGTTCGCCGCGTCGCGTAAAACAGACGTCGTCACTCCTTGTACTGGCCTTCAGCGTCACAATCGAGATCAGGATGGTTAAGTTGCGTGACGTTTGCGCATTCGATCGCGGCTTTGACTGTAGACATATACCGATCGCACACATCCCTATCTCTATGGAGCTGACTTAAAAATAAAAATAAATAAATAAATAAAAAAAACAACATAAAAATCACAAGACGGAATAAGGCCGAGACACTGTCATTAAACGCTATTCGAAGTGGAACAGGCAGTTTTGCCCATTATGGCTGAATCAAGAACAGGTTTCAACAAGTGAGCGACTGTATTAGTATTACAGCAGTAGCCCCATTCCCCGCCCCCCCCCCCCCCCACCCCTCCCACACTTTAAAGAATCAAACTAACATAAAGCTAGCTTTTCACGCGTCTTAGTGTCGTATCTCTGCTGCGGTGTACCATACAATAATACAGTTTTGCGGCTACATCCAGTGGCATCAGTAGATACTGTCTACAAAATGTGTTGCGAATGGTAGAAGACAAGTAATAAATTGAAACGTTGTGTCTGGTGCTGAAGTTCTAGCGCGAGAACAGCGAAAATAGAGTAAGCGATAAACTTATTCCTTTCATCACTTTGTGAAGTCTTCTCAGCCGAGAAGTGATTGGTAAATGTTTGAAACATCGTGTAAATTTTATGAAAGTCGAATATGCTCTTTCTGAAATACTGGGCGACTGTTGCTGGGTAAACTGCCTGCCGCGAGTTACAAGATGAAAACATTTTCTAACTCAGAAGGTAATGGAAACCACTGCATTGGAGACATATAATGTGTATCCACAGGATATGTGGCCTGTAGGTGATATGTGTCATGATAATCTCGCCACTGGTAGAAGATTGCGGACTATTTCCCTATTCAGATCTCCGTTGGGAGACTGCCAGTGGGGAGGTGACAATGAGAGTAACATTGAATAACCAACGAAAGGGTAACGGTCTACGATTCTGGGCGTGGAATGTTAGAAGTTGGAACATGGTTGGGAAGCTAAACAATCTTAGAAATAGTGACGGATCAACGAAGAGATATGGAAAGAAGACAAGGTTTTCTGGTCATATGAGTATAGGGTACTAGCAACAGCAGCAGAAAATGATATAGCGAGAGTAGAATTCGTTGTAAATAGGAAAGTAGGGCAGAGAGCAAGTTCCTATGCAAAGTTCAATGATTGGGTTCTTATCAGCATCGACAGCAAACCATGAGCAACAACAATAGTTCAGGTATACATGCCGACGTCCCTAGATGAAGATGAAGATGTAAGAAAGTTTATGAAGATACTAACAGCGTAATGCAGCACGTAAAGGGAGTTGAAAATCTAACAGTAATGGGCGACTGGAATGCAGATGTAGGGAAAGGAGCAGAAAAAATAGTTAGGGCAGGATATAGACTTGGGACAAGAAATGACAGAGAAGAAAGACTAATTGAGTTCTGCAATAAGTTTCAGATAGTAATAGCGAATATTCTCTTCAAGAACCACAAGAGGAGGAGGTATACTTGAAAAATGACCGGGAGATACATGAAGACTCCATTTAGATTATATCATGTACAAGGTACAAGGGAGGTAACTTCGAAGAAACCATGCGTAAAGGAAAAAATACTTCAGTCGATCGACGAAAAAAGGAAATACAAAAATGTACAGGGAAATTGAGGAATAAAGAAACACAGGAAACATACGAACGAAATAATCAGAAGTGCTGGGAATCTAAGACGAAATGGGCGCAGGAAAGATGTGACGAAGTAGAAAAAGAAATGATCATCAGGGAGACTGATTCAGTATGCAGAAAAGTCAAGACAAGCTTCGGTGAAATTAAAAGCAAACGCGGTAACATTAAAAGTACAACGTAAATTACACTGTTAAATTGATAGGAGAGAGCGTATGGGTAGAAAGAGTACATTGAAGGCCTTTGTGAGGGGGAGAACTTATTTGATGACGTGATGGAAGAAGAAATAGAAACCTATAGGAAAGGGAGAGGGGATCCAGCATGAGAATCAAAATTAAAAGAGCTTTGGAAGATTTAGGGTAAAATAAGGTTCCTTCGGAACTTCTGAAGTCATTTGGGGAAGTGGAAACAAAACTACTATTCACGTTGGAGTGTAGAATGTATGAGACTGGCGAAATGCCACCACTCTTTCGGAAAAACATCAACCACGAATTTATGAAGACTGCAAGAGCCGGAAAGTGTGAGAATTATAGCACAATCAGCTTAAAAGCCCATATTTCCAAGTTTCTGACATGAATAATACACATAAGAAGAGAAAATAAAATTAACGATTGGTTAGATGAGAATGAGCTTGGCTTCAGGAATGCCAAAGGCAGCAGAGAGGCGGTCCTGACGTTGATAACAGAGGCAAGACTAAAGAAAAGTCAAGACATGTTTATAGGATTTGTCGTCCTGGAAAAAGCGTTCCACAATGTAAATAGCGCTACATATTCGAAATTCTGAAAACAAAGATAAACGGTAGGGAAAGACGGGTAATATATTACAGGGTAAAGAACTAAGAGGAAACGATAAGAGTGGAAGGCCAAAAACGGAGTACTCGGATAAAAAATGGTGTAAAACAAGGATGTAGTCTTTCGTCCCTTCTGTTCATTCTATACATCGAAAAAGCAATGACGGAAGTACAAGGAAAGGTTCAAAAGTGGGATTAAAATTCAAGGCGTAAGATCTATACGGCAAAAATGCTGATGACAGTGCTGTCCTCAGTGAAAGCGAAGAATTACAGGATCTGTCGGATGGGATAAACAGGCAAATGGGAATAGAATACGGACCGAGAATAAACCGGAAAAGGACAAAAGTAATGAGAAGTTTCAAATACTGGATTAGCGAGAAGCTTACCATCAGACTTCGTTCTCACGTAGGGACGAAGTTAAGAATTCTTCTATCTTGAAGCAAAATTACTCATGATGGAAGAAACAAGAATTACATAAAAAGCAGACCAGCGCAGCCAAAGAGGGCGTTCCTGGCCAAAAGATGTCTACTTGTATCGAATATAGGTGTTATTTTGAGGAAAATATTTCCGAGTATGTACTTTTGGAGCACGGCATTGTTTAGTAGTGAAGAATGGGCTGTGAGAAAACCGGAACAGAAGGAGATAGAAACATTTGAGATGTAGTGCTACACAAAAATACTGAAAATTAGGTAGACCGAAAATGAGGTGGTTCTTCGCAGAACTGATGAGGAATGGAATACATGGAAAACACTGAGAAGAAGAAGAGACATGATAATGGAACGTCTGTTAAGGCATCACGGAATAACTTGCATGGTACTAGAGGGAACTGTAGAGGATAAAAAGTTAGGGAAAGACAGAGATTGGGGTACGTCCAGCAAATAATGGAGGACGCTGGTTGCAGTGCTATTCTGGGATGAAAAGGTTGTTTCGTGGGGGGTCGCATCAACACAGACTGATGACACAAAAGAAAGAAAAAAAGAAAGAAAAAACATAAAAACGTTGTTCACATAGAATAATAGTATCACCTAATCTTACCACTTATATCTTTCTTTAACCTTGAATTTAATCCCACTCCTGTAGCTTTCTTGTAGTTTCTTCATTGCGTATTCGGTATACAGGTTGAGCAGTAAGAGAGAAATACTTTATTAGTGCTTTCTCGCGCTTTTAAACCCAACACTTCTCTCTTGATATTCCGTTGAAATGTTCCCTTTTGGTTCCCTTATATAAAGCAAAGTGCCCGTCTTTTGCTATAGCCTACATTTTTTTAAACTTGTTATCATCTTGCACAGTTTTATCTTGCCGAGGGCGTTTTTTACATTGACAGATACTGTGATAGTGCAGTGTTAGCTACATTATCGTATCCTCCCTAAAGCCAACTGATCGTTATTTAAATTATTGTCTATTTTCTTCTACAGTCTTCTTAGTATTATGTACATCTCCCTAGTTTCAAAGTTCACCATTGATAGTACCTAGACAAATCGAATTACTGTCATTTCAGTTACTGGCATCATCTTTCTCTTCCAAATGTGATACAATTACTTACCTTGGGTTTCGAAACTTCCCGCTTCCTCGGAAAATTAAGAGTTGTGTCAGAATTACTTTTTTATCTCACTTGGTGTAACGTTCACCACAACCTTCCTTGCCTTTGTAAAAAATTTGTGGTAAGATCTCATGGGACCAAACTGCTTTGGTCATCGGTCCCTAAGCTTACACACTACTTAAGCTGATGACACAAAAGAAAGAAAAAAAAAGAAAGAAAAAACATAAAAACGTTGTTCATATAGAATAATACTGTTGATCTGGGACAGAGATAGCTGATAGCGGGTGAAGCAAAGGATTTTATAAATCATATGAGCATATAACTGACCGTAACTAAAATTTTCTATTGTGGAAGTTTGTTTTTTTCCATGAATTATATGTGTAATGTACTTCATTACCTGTAGCGCATCATTTGCTTACAAGTTACATCCATATTTCTTAAATATGCGGGTTTCATGTGGTTCCTAGACCGAATGAATATGAGGTAGGCCTTTGATTCCTGCCGTGCTATAAGATAAATGGTTCAAATGGCTCTGAGCACTATGGGACTTAACATGTGAGGTCATCAGTCCCCTAGAACTTAGAACTACTTAAACCTAACTAACCTAAGGACATCACACACATCCATGCCCGAGGCAGGATTCGAACCTGCGAGCGTGGCGGTCGCGCGGTTGCAGACTGACGCGCATAGAACCGCTCGGTCACACCGGCCGGCGATATAAGATAATTCTCTTACTGATCTATTCTGACGCCTCAGACAACGTTTTTTGTATGCAGAAACGTCAAGTAGAGCTCCCTAAACTGAAGTATCACTCAACTCACAAATCAAGATAAGTCAAAGCCATGCCGTCTGCGTTAGAACCAAGCATAGTACGGCACCTCAGTGTTTAAACCAATCTTCCTGTAGAGGTCGCTTCATGAGTACTTATTCGATTCTGATTGTCATCTATTATATGCATCTGGTAACTCCCATATGATGATGTAGAAGAAACACTAAAAGACCAAAAGTTATAGATTCTGTGTATTTATGTCGTTTTCCGTCCTGTAACCAACAAACCGGAATGGAAGTCACATGGTCCCTCACTGTGTGCCAAAAATGTAGAAAATTCACATCACTAAAGCATTTAAAGGGTCTAATTAAATCCAAATTTATTGTTATCTATATTTCTCTTCTCTTTCTTGTATTTTTTGCTTGCATCGCTGTAGTGTCGTATCTGTCATGGTTAGCTGGAGGGATGGCCGGATGCCCTCCCTGGCACCAACGGGTTAATCCACACCTGTGACGGAATACATGTACACCAACTGCCTACGTGCTGTGTTATTCATGTGAAAGTGAGCAAAAGTTTTCTAAATGTTTGCGTATCGTGTAACTGAGAAGAGACTTGGATACCAGCTCGATAGTCACATGGAGGGATTTGGGAAACCGCCTAAAAACCACATCTGGACCGCCAGCACACGGATCCTCGCCTTTAATCCGCTGGTTGGACTCTATCTGGGGCTGCCGTACTTACTCATCCTGAGAGGTGCACTTAACACTCACGGCTATCCGGGCGTGTAATTTTATCAAAATGGATAAATCACACACAGCTCAATACCTGGCAGTCTAGTGTTTAATTAAGGCATGGGCAGCTTGTGGAATGTTGGCATTACGTTTCGATTCCAGGCGAGTTAGCATGGTGTCACGTTGCTGTTGACTGACACACAGCAGATTCTTTTTCTGCATCTCTGTGTACCAGCTTAATGCGCGCCTTTCTGCTCACTTCGCGCCTAATCCGATTCGAGGTGGAACCACCGCTATTTTACTGGGCGGAAATTGCTTAAGTCGCAACGTTCATTAAACTGACTGATTTTTTATTTATTAGTGGAACTCATCCACAATAAGCACCTAAAGTTTCAATGATGAAATCTTTTCCTAAGTACCAGGAAAAATAATCCACTTCTCGAAGCAACACACAATATCCACAGGCTCAGAGGGATAACAACACCTACTGTCCGAATTGTATCCTGGACGTTTTAAAGCCCACATACACTTTCCTGGTCGATCCTGAACTTCTAAAAATTTGTGCCCATGGTGAAACCCACGATCCAAATGAGTCTCTAAATTTGCTCATATGGATTCATTAAAACTACATTTTCATCTGCTACAGTAGCCAGAATTCAACTTGTAACGCAGTTCTTGTAGTTAATGATGGGGAACGTAGGGAGAGTGAAAGTATCAGAGAGAAGACACTTCAAGATAGGAAATTTCACTCAAGACATCATAAGAAAAATACATTTGCGGCGGCCCTTTACAGCCGAAAAGTCAGTTGAAGACCTGGTAAAAGAAAGAAGGCAGAAAACAAGAGGCCGGAAGAGGAGCCTTGAAGGGAACTAGGACCCTGAGTACAAATCTTCGGCCCTCTATATGAAAAGCGAAGAAACAGAGGCGGTGGTCTAGCGGTTCTAGGCGCTCAGTCCGGAACCGCGCGACCGTTACGGTCGCAGGTTCGAATCTTGCCTCGGGCATGGATGTGTGTGATGTCCTTAGGTTAGTTAGGTTTAAGCAGTTCTAAGTTCTAGGGGACTGATGACCACATAAGTTAAGTCTCATTTGAACCATTTTTAAACAGAGGAAATTTTGTAGAAAGGACTTGAGTAGTTTCTGAGGAAGAGGTACATACATTAGTTTTTGAAAATAAAATTTTTGAATTCCATTGAAGGAACATCAGAGTGAACACGTTATTTCATGTGAAGCATGGTACAAAATGTCATTGCTGTATCTTCAAAATTGTGGATTTGTTGCATCTTTTAAGTACTATGTGTTTTAAGGCAAATGGCCGTATGGTTCGTTTGAAAAGGACGTGGCTGAATTACTTGACATGGCTAAATTACTTCTCCCACTTACTCAGACTAATCTTGTGTTCTTTGGTCTAATGAGATCATTGTCGATGGACAATTAAACCCCAATCTCCTTTCGTGAAAGTTGAGTGTGTTGTTGTCGTGTGGTTATCTCTGGAGTATTATCCAGCCTCATCTGGAATCGTCTGATGCTGTAGTCTGCGTGCATCACCTCCACTCAGCACAGAAATGCATGTTTGGTCGTAGAATTGTAACTATGAAAGCGGAAGAAGGAGATGGCTGTAGTAGCCAGTTTCATCAAAAGTCATCGAAAGGATTGACGTTTCCGCAATGTCACCTACTGAGCAGAATAAAAATGTATGACACTATAGGACCAGTTTTATAATTTGATCCACGAGATACTTGCACATAGAACTCTGGTGTACCGGTAGAAGACAGCAAAAGTAAAGCCGAAGATTTAAGAAATCATTCAAGCAGGAGAATGGTACAAACTTACCGTCGTTTGACCATAGGAGCCACCTGCGCTTTTTTCCGATCGCTTGGGACATCGCTCTGAGCAAGAGATTCGCGATAAATGCAACCCATGTGAGGGTCCAGTGCTGCGGAGTACTCTTTGTAAAATCAAATTAGGATTCTATCAGGACTTGGTGACTTATTTACTTTCTTTCATTTGTTTTTCTATATCAGAGACGTGACTTATGGTGATTATGTCGAAAAGTAGCTACTAGATCAAGCCCTAAACTGACGTAAACACCTGTAGAAATAAACAGGTTTATGTATTTATAAAAAAAAAATAGGAGACCTTACTTTTGAGATTATCCTGGTAGTAAGTCGTTTTCCCCTGTTTCTGTTTGTGAGTGGAAAAGGAAAGGAAATAACTAGTAGTGGTCCAGAGTTCTCCCCCCCCCTCCCCCCAATGCACAATACGGTGCCTACGGAGTATGTATGTAGATCTGCATGCAGAGTCTTCCTTAACGGGGAGGAATTACATTGGGTGTACTCTTCATGATTGTCCCGCGTAGAACGACACAGTTGCTTTTCGCGCCTTCCTGATTAACTTCAGCTGAATGTCACACTGGAGGCGAGGTGGAGTACGGCGCGCACACGTGATTTCCACAAACGACGACTCGGCCGACCTCGTCTGAATCACAGACTGTCGTAGTTAGTCAGCTGCAGCAAATGCGATCAGCAGAATCCCCAGGAGGCCAAGGCAAACGCGGTGAAGAAGTCTGCAGTGCGTCGCCAGGAGGCAGACTGGCGTGCCGTTGAAGGTTCCCATGCCAGTGGGCTGGTCCTGAAAGTGTTGCACGGAAAGAAACGAGTCAGTCATGGACAGAGCCCAGAGAGAAGACCTCGACTAACTGGTGTGCTGCTGCACTGTCAGATGGACAGTGTGCGCGGAGCGTTTCCACTGTGTGCACTCGACAGCCTTGATGACCGGTTGGTGTCTTTCTCCCAGCCTGGCGGATAGCGATCCCAGTGAAGGTTAAGAAATGGCCTTCTGCATATCAAGAGGAAAAGTACTTGAGTGCTCGCTGAACGATATTTTCACTCTGCAGCGGAGTGTGCGCTGATATGAAACTTCCTGGCAGATTAAAACTGTGTGCCGCACCGAGACTCCAACTCGGGACCTTTACGTTTCGAGGGCAAGTGCTCTACCATATGAGCTACCCAAGCACGACTGACGCCCCGTCCTCACAGCTTCAGATCCGCCAGTACCCCGCCTCCTACCTACCAAACTTCACAGAAGATCTTCCGCGAACCCCATAGAACTAGCACTCTTACTGCAGCTTACATATGCACGTTGGTGGTTGTACAATGCGGTAACCAAAGTCACAGGATAACGATGTGCACATGTACAGATGGTGGTACTGTCGCGTACACAAGGCATAAAATTGCATTGCCTTGGCGGAGCTGTCATTTGTGCTCAGCTGATCCCTTTAAAAACGTTTCCCATTTGATTATAGCCGCGCGACGGGACCTAACAGAGCCGGAGCTCGAAGCATAGTACATTCCATTTCGGAAACCTTTAGGGAATTCCATATTCCGAGATCCACAGTGCCAAGAGTGTGCCCAGAATACCACATGTCAGGAATTACTTCTCACAGCGCAGTAGCTGATGGCTTTCACTTAACGACCAATGGTAACGGCATTTGCGTAGAGTCGTCAGTGCTTAAAGAAAAGCAACGATGCATTAAATAGCCGCGTTTCTCTTCGACTCTATTAACTACGTTACCTGGCAGCAGACATACTGGCTGACAAACTTGAATCTTTTGTCACCTATAGGAGATTTACCCTCGCTAGGGGCACTATCTGTGCGTAATGCGATACAGTTGCAGTTGGATTCATGAGCATTACTTTCCCACGTCAAACGGCGACTACCCAGGTTTATAACTGCGGCAGCTTTGATGTTTTTCCATGTCCTTATGGCCATGCAACAGGCAAAGGCTACATAAACAAGATAACGGCGATAGACCACAAGGGGATTCCCCCTCTTCTGGCGACTAACAGCCAAGTCATCACATGCAATGACCTGCCTTATCTCCCGACTTTAATGTTGTACAACATGTTCGGCTTGCTCACGAGAGCTGTTTTGTTTCTCGGAGTCTTGCATCGAAATCCTTGCATCTTTGAGAGTAGTTTTTCGTTAATAGCGGCATTCACTTTCCATGGTGTGCTTACACCAACATTTACGTAGATACTCTTCAAGCCACCGTACGGTGCGTGGCGGAGGGTACCCTGTACCACTACTAATAATTTCCTTTCCTGTTCCACGTGCAAAAAAAGGGAAAAACTACTGTCTACATGCCTCCATATTAGCCCTAATTTCTCGTATCTTATATTCATGATCCTTACGTGCAATGTATGTTGGATGCAACAGAACTGTTATGCATTCAGCTTCACATACCGGTTCTCTAAATTTTCTGAATCCTCGAAAAGAAGGTCAACTTTCCTCCAGGCATTGCTATTTGAGTTCCTGAACCATCTCCGTAACACTTGCTTGTTGCTCGAACCTACCAGTAATAAATATAGCGACCAATCTCTGAATTGCTTCAATGTATTCCTTCAATCGCACAGATCAAATATACTCGAGCAGTATTCAAGAAAATGTGGCACCAGTGTCCAATATGTGGTCTCCTTTATACACATATCAAAAAAGTTTTGCATCACCCCAGTTCCCAGAACTCTGGACTGTGGATATTTTATCACAGACACAGTGCCTTTGACTGCTGAGAGATGTCACTAAACCCGACCAAAGATGTAAACAACCATGCAAGGGGGGGGGGGGGGGGCGTCTATTAGACGGAGAAAGTCCGACAGTTCCAGTAATTCACCAAGGAAGGAGGTACACAGCAAGTGTTATCTGGAGTTCAACCATGCCTAGACGGTCAATACCGCGGTTCGATCGCGTCCGCGTTGTTGCTTTCTGCCAGGAAGGGCTCTCAGCAAGGGAAGTGTCCAGGCGTCTCGGAGTGAACCAAAGCGACTTTGTTCGGACAGAGAGACAGCAACTGTCGATGACATGCCTCGCTCAGCCCGCCCAGGGGCTACTAATGCAGTGGATGACCGCTACCTGCTGATTATGTATCGGAGGAATCCTGACAGCAACGCCACCATGTCGAATAATGCTTTTCGAGCATCCACAGTGGGCGGTGGCCGAGCGGTTCTAGGCGCTTCAGTTTCGAACCGCGCGACCGCTACGATAGCAGGTTCGAATCCTGCCTCGTGCATGGGTGTGTGTGATGCCCTTAGGTTAGTTAGGTTTAAGTAGTTCTAAGTACTAGGGGACTGATGACCTCAGATGTTAAGTCTCATAGTGCTCAGAGCCATTTGAACCAATTTTGAGCATCCACAGGACGTCGTGTTGCGATTCAAACTGTCCGCAATAGGCCGGTCGATGCGCAATTTCACACCCGACGTCCATGCCGAGGTCCATCTTTACAACGACGGCACCATGCAGCACGGTACAGATGGACCCAACAACATGCCGAATGGACAGCTCGGGACTGGCATCATGTTCTCATCACCGATGAGTGTCGCATATACCTTCAACCAGACAATCGTCGGAGACGTGTTTCTAGGCAACCCGGTACGCTGTGACCTGATCTAATAGCTGGGGCCCAAGTAAGTTATCTAAGGCTGCTGTAAACACACCAGCATTAATATTCAAGCCATAGGGAAGAACACAGAATTGGTAGCTTCGGCCCCAAAAAGCAAAAGCAGTCTATTGTCTATATTCCTTAGATAATAGGATCTGCCAAAATGAAGAACGCAAATCAAGTGAAATCATATTTTTTACCAAAGAATTTCTGAATTTGCTCGTCGAGGTTTTCAGGCCTCGCTCGCACTACCACAATAATATTGTTGCTGCCTGGAGAGAACTAAATGTATACTTTTATCTGCTTTGGTTATGGCCAGCAAGCGGTTACTATATGCTGAATTTGATGTTTCAATAATACCCCAGTCCAGCATTTGTCGGATTTCCTTCACTACTTCATTTTCATTTGTCCAGGGAACCGAGTATGAAACTCTACAGTAGGTTTTATGGGAACAGACTTTCATATCATAATCTTTTATGATACCTGGTCGATCAATAAATACTTCATGGTATCTGGATAACAATTTCATTAATTGTCCAGCCAGTGAAGCGTCAATGCAAGATGCCTCTTTCACCTTCTCTTCTATAGTTGCGCCGATATCACTCACGATATTGGGTGCATCATTGTTTCGTTTAATATGACACTTTTGTGGGTGATCATATTCTAACATCAAAAATTTTTGTTTGCCGACAGATACATCTAATCCTCTTATCAGAGGAAGGCTCGCACAGAACTCCCGATTTAGCTTCAACGTTACTGGTCGCTATCATCGGTACTTAAGTGTACATGTTCCCCGGACGAGATCTATTATAGCCTCTCTGTTCCATAAAAGCTCAGGCCCAGTAACACCGGTATTGGTAAGTTTTCCATTAATAGTAATGTGCATATAAGGCTATCATTTCCATAGGAAGCTTCAGCCTGTATCTGGTACTTTATTATTTCGGCCTTCTTTCCCAGCGCTCCTATAAATTTGCAGTTCGTAACAGGCAAAATCGGCAGTCTTTTATTTGCGTTACCTCCTTAAAAAATTGTGCGTTCATCACCGACACACTCGCACCTGTGTCGAGGGCGATAATGATTGCTACACCATTGATGGTTCCATTGACACTTGCCTGAATAGCTTCCTTTTCTTACCTATCAGCGACGGCAAATTCTTGATGGAGTTCGTCTTCGATTTTCTTACCATCCTGATGGCGAATCATTTTAACATTCTTTTGAGTAGACCTGTTGCCTTCGTTCTTAGTCTTGGTCTCCTGGCGAAGGCCTACAGGGACCAAGATTAGTTTCTTGACTTTGGTATATTCTGTTTCAGCTCCGAGGACACCTCCACTATTTTCACGTTTTGTGATTCTACAGTCGGAGGTCGTCTACTCGGGTCCCACCATTGTGGATACTGGTTATTCGGCATGGGTATAGCCTATACGTAATTTGCTGGCTGACCCGAATTCATAAAATTTTGTTGCGGCTGCCATTGACTAGACTCTGGTTGTCGCCAATATTCATTGTCATGACGCATGTTTTTAGGTTTAACCTTGTACGGTTTGTCCGTTTTTTTTCTATCGTCTTTTACGATTAGAATTATTATTATTAATTCTGGCATTTTCATTACTATATTGCCTTTGATTACCATTCGGATGCTGGTAGTCATTGGTTTCCTGGTAATTATTATTATTAGAGAAGTAATTATGTTTTTGGTTGTTCCAGGAACCTTTTCCGTTAGAACAGTTGGCACTACTTGTTGCGTCAGATTCTTTCTGGCATCTTCTTGGGATAAGTCTAATGAATCTATCACAGGCAAAAATTCCTTACGATCAGTATCTGTGACGTTACACAGTTTTTCTCTAATATCTATTGGTAATGTAGCCTTCAATAGTCGTAACAGGTCCCATATAGTTACTGGTTCATCCCAGTACCGTGTCATATTAATGTATATTTCGAAGTATTTTCTCGAAGAGCCTGTCTTCGGGTTATATATTTCTGCGTTATATGCAATCTTTCTTAGCCCTCCTTGAGTTGACGCTGACCTGAACTGGTCGAGAAATGCCTTGTCGAATTCGTTAAATGTTTTTCATGTTTCTGCTCCGTTCAAAGCCCAGAGCGATGCGTCACCGGAAATGTGGGAAACCAGTAATTGGATTTTCTGCTCCTCCGTCTAAGACTTTGAAAGAACGCTTCTAAAGTTTCTAATCAAAACCACGGGATGAATATTCTTTTTACTCTCATCGTTGAATACTTGAAATTGACGGTGTTTAATTAAGCTCTCTTCATGCATTAAGGTACTGAACTGCATGGAGTTGTTGTCATTAGCAGGCGGTGTACTGACTTTATTACAAGTACACTCTGCTTCATAATTCGGCTTTCTAGGTGAAACAGATTGCTGAGGTAATACAGACTGATAACCGAAACTTGTCGGCAAATTTTCATTGTTCCTTTCCCCGTCAGTACCAGCGGCCTCCTTAATGTGCTGACATTGTTTCAAGATTGTGATTTTCCATGTTCAATACCTTGGCTACTTCCGCTCAGACTTGTTTCTGTACTTCTGTAGGAATGTCATTCTATATTGACTCCACAGTAGTAGTCAAAGCTTTGAACTGTGTTTTCGGTTTGAAGATTATTCACTTGAGATGGTATGTTTGATAACGGTTCAATACTAGTCTTTATTGCACTGATTTCTTTGTTAAAATGAACCGTAATTGCTTTATCACGATCGACTAACACCTGATTAATTCTCTGGACAATTTCCTTATTTCTTTGTATAAAAATTTTGTTTATTAGTTACATGAATTCCCTCTCACGCTCTTGTTCTTTTACAGCCTTTTCTTGTCTACGCTTTTCCTTTTCTTGTTCACGCTCCTGCTCCCTTCGCTCGCGTTGCTGTTTTTCTATAGCCTTTTCTTCTCTACGCTTTTCCTTTTCATTCTCCATGATATTGAACTTTTACAAATAATATTGCTAGGATATCCGGTAGTGATATAGCTTGAGAATTGCTGGTTTCTGACCCTTGCCCGATAGAAATATTATCATTCACCTCTGAAGTTTTAACTGCAAGAATGTCCTTTCGTCTTGAGAACTCCTCACTTTCATTTTCGCTAGGAATATAGGGTACTAAATCGTAATCATCTGCACTTACATTCCCAAAAACTTGCACTGAAATGTGCAAAGGTTGATCTATTTGAGGGTCTGATGCCATTTTTGCATCAGCATGCTCATTCGACTTTACTTGCTTCTTTGGTCCAATAATTTCCTACGAAATATCTTACAGCTAACCCATACACGAATAACAATAGCAAAATGGGTGAAATGCGTGCACAAAATATCTACAATACAAATACACTTGAAAATATTACATTCGTAGCCGGAATACTCAAGCACTGCTACTTAAAGCTGCTGTCACTGTAATTGAATTGTTGCTATGTTTTGAGAGCGCACACGCTACCAAGGTCAGCTCATACTCAACCAAGGTCACTTGCGCGCGTGTGCGTGTATGTAAGCTACAAACATAAACATCTGTCCCTATCCTAGCTGCAGTTGTTGGTGGATAGCACAACTCAGTTGTTCTTAGTTGTTTCTCGCATCATTTCGGATGACATACACATACATACGGTAATTTCTCCCGTGTAGGATTGATACATGAAAAGAAAATAACATAAATGTTACTATTTTATTATGGTATACTACACCTGTAAAGAATTACAATATTACAATAATGTTGTGTATAGAACCCCACGTTGGGCGCAAATGTGACGTGCAGTGGTATCGGTGTTTTGCAATTTTGGGCAGGACTGCAACAAAACCAATTACTTATTATCAGTAGCGTAACATGAGGTTTTATTTAATCGCTGCTTTTCCCGGCGAAAGATAGTTATTTTGTTAAAGAAATCTCCACCTGGGAAGGTGTAACAATGTTATTGGTCATGCAGTGTAAATGGCATCAAGTTCATGCAAAAAAGTGATCTTGTACAATTTACCGCTACTCTTACTAGAGGTGGCAACACTTTTCTTAAAGCAAAACGAACAGTTTTTACACACAATACCACATACGCACAAAACTAATGTATTCTTTCTTGTAAAAAATATTTCATAAAAGTTCTTACCAAATACTCAGGCTTCAAACATTAGCAAAGAACAATATTTATCGCGTCAGATGCTGTTTACACTATATCTAACGATTATTCACAATCTAAGTGGAATTTATTACCTCTTAGTGGGATCTGGGCCACCAATACGCAACAATTATCGCAAAAATTGATGATCAAGATTTATGTCTGTTTAAAAATTCAATTTAAAACTGCCACTGCAATATTTCACTAAGATGGCAGCTAACATAAGACAGTCACTTATCGAACCTGGTTCAGGCATTGTTTAACTATTAACAAATAATACATATTAAATATTTTCTGTACCTCTACTATATGCATTGTAAGAGGTCCATGATTAAGGAATTTTTTGATAGCGCACTCGAGCAGATGTAAATTCGATGGATTGCTCAAGCCCTTCCTGTTATATGTAAGGTATAAGAGAATCTCAGACCGGAGAGCAGTGTTGTCAGCAGGAGGAACTGTGTAGCAGATGTAACAGTAGTAGCTAGTAGTCTGGTGTATCGAGTTGGCTGGGCCGGTCATGTGAAGCGATGGCGGTGCACGAGTGTTGTAGTATAAGGTAAAAGCAGCCTCGCGCATGTGTAGTATTGCAATATCAAGTCCCATGTCAATGCTTAAAAAATCTCTTAATAATTTTTTTTATAAAAATTAACTTTTGACAATCATTCATCTCAATTTAAAGAATTTACTAATTTTTTCAAACCATGGTCATCCCGATTATTGTAAAGAAAAATCAGTTGTTTCCTTTTATACATGACAAATCTATCGGCCAGCATTGCACTGGGCTGTGCCAGAAATATATGCAGATATATATGCGTTATCCTGCGACTTCATTTAGGTAAGAATTTTCAATTTATTCAGAATGATCTTTCAGGACCATGACGGAGCACTGCTGACGTCCAAAATATACCACTTTAAATTCACAGTCCATTATTGAAAGGTTATAAGTAAGCCACAATTTTATTGAGAGATTAGTTACACATTTTTATTATTGGTAGGCTACGGAATTTATCTATTGGTTGGTCACTCTAAATGTGAATGTTATACTTATTATTTATAACTGTCGGGAGGTTACACTTGTCGACAACCGGCCAGGATCGTATTTTTGTGAATTTATGAGAAGTAGTCAGTTATATATCTGCTCTTATTTACCTAATATTAAATTAGTTTGCATCTGGCGCAATGCATTTACTAACTTGTCACTCTTTCTTAAACAGATCATCGGCAATTTATTGATCTTTGTTGTAATTGCATTTGTTCCATTTTTGGTTTGTCTTTGTTTGATTTTGTGCTTAACTTTAATTTGTGAAAATGCCGCGAAAAACTGTTAACAGTACATCGCGATGTGCAATAAGTGAGAAAGCCGAGTCGAATAATTTGACCGATAATACTAGTGACACTCAGTGTCATAATGATAATTCCCTAATTACAGATAATCAGTGCGTACCGATCACTAGTAATGATATTGATCCTAATGATGAGCAAACAAATTCAGTTGTGCCCACCGTAAATGTAACAATTGATGACGCGGCACGTTCCGTTACATTGAACGCTGTCCAGTTTGACACGCCTGATTTGCAAAATTTATGTAGCGAACAGATAATTGTTTCTAACGAAGGTGAACAATGTACTCAAAATATGTCAGATTTATTTGATTCCGATGTAGTGACCAATAGTGCACATCCGACTGGCAAACCTTTTTGTGAATCAGACAATTACCAAATGGTTACACAAAACGTGGCACAAGCAGATACACCATCACACAGCACAGAGATTACAGCACGTAATTTTGGTATGGATCGAGTAATGGCATTATTGCTACAACTTAATGAAAATAATGAAAACCTCAAACAACAACTTAATGAAAACATCAAACAGTCGAATGAAAAACAAAACAACAACTTCAAACAGCTTAATGAAAATCTTAAAACAGTTGAATGAAAAACATGACAACCTTAATGAACAGAACAAACAACTTAGTGAACAGATTACAGCCATCCCCGTGCAATGTCATGATACTAAAGAACAATTACGTGAGGAAATTAAGGTTTGTGCTAGGAACAGTAGTGAAGAAATTAAATCTGTTGCACAAGAATTAAGTAATACACATGCAGCCACAACGAAATTACTTAGAGATGAAATTAGTGCAGTCGCTAAACATTGTTCTGAAAACGCAACACAGTTACGCGACGAGTTTAATAAATTAATGTCATCAGAACTTTCACGCACACTGGATGCGAAAGTAGACACGAAATTTAAACAACAAAAGAGCCAAATTGACGAACGTTTTAACCACCACCTACAAAACAGTGAAACCCGTTACCGTAAATTTATACAGGAACAGAACAAAGTAAACAAACAACTCATGGAAACAATTACTGCACGGAGACAGGAAGATAAGCGTAAATTGTTTACGAAAGCAAAAACATTCGTAGACAACAACATTGCTGCAGTATCAGACGAAATAAATAGTATCAAAAAGTTGAACAACGAATTGCATGATGAAATCTCTGATTTTAAAACAAAAACAGACACACACACAGTAGACTTTCAGACAGTGACCAGCAGACTTGAGCAATTGGAATGAATACAGGATCCCGATGCCATTAAAGCAGACGTTAAGAAATTGAACAAAACCACCCGTAAAATCCAAAAACAATTTAATGTTTGTGACACTAAAAATGACGATCAGCTGAAAGCACTGACTGAAAAATTTTATGAATTGGCCAGTCGTATTGACGTCATCGAAAATAACAATGACGCTAAATCAGACGATACGTCACCAATTTCTTTCAATCAAACACCCCAATTCCAAAATTTGCAGCAGACAATCAGTGAAATAAGTTCGTCCAATAATACATTGCGTAGAAAAGTGTCGTCTTTACAGTAAGAATTGACAGAAATGAAAAAGTTTCAGCCTCTAACACGTCCCAGCATACGCCACATGGTGAACATTTGTCACATTCACACATCCAATGTAATTTAGGTAATTTACAGAGCGTACGTAACTTAGATTCCGAACAGTCACAGACAAACAGATTGTCATACAATCCTGAACCTGCTCAGACATACAGAGACGATAATTTTGATTATAAGCACTTTCTATCCGTGAGAAAATTTAAGGTATTTAAGAATGACAGAACACAAATTCACCCCTTGGATTGGGTACAACAATTTAGCTTTGCTTTTCCACCAACTTGGCCCGTAACACACAAACTTGAATTTATTTGCAGTTTTTTGGAAGGCGAACCGGCAACTCGTATGAGACTGATCGCGAGACAATGTTATTCGGTAGAATAATTTTAGAATGCTTTTCTGTCAGCGTATTGGTCCAAGACGACACAGCGCGGAAACAAGGATCAATTAATTAGCTTACCGAATTATGAGAACTCAAATTTTCCCACTGTCACGCAATTTTTTGAACACTTGGTCCAATAAAACCAATACTTAACTGGGCCAAACAGTGAATCAGCACATATCCAATTATGTATTTCTAAATTACCACGATCGTTGAGAGTATCACCTTTAACAGGACAGCAGAAAGAAAATATTTTGTCATTTAGAGATCTGTTACAGCTTTTGGAAGTTCAGCAATCAGACTATTCCTTCATTAACAAAAATTTTTCACATCATAACCAAGGCCAACAAGCATACGGCAATTACGACCAGCCGCGCTATTTTAATAGCAAAGATGATAGATGGTCCAGGAATGACAACCACCAGAACTTTAATAACAGACAAAATTTTGATTATCAGTATCCTCATAGTTATCAGCAACAGCAAGGACAGTTTGGCAACAATAGAGGCTTTTCCCCACAACATCAACAAAACCAGTCGGTTAGCATACCTAACCAAGAATGTAGTCTTCAAGGTGACCAAGCTTTATTGTTTCACCGCCTACACGTATAGCGTCGGCTCCACCAAATAGTAACGCACAGCAACAAGGAAATCACTACGTACAGAAAACACACCATTTCAACTCATATCGCAATGCGCCGTATAGCAACGATTATTATGACAGAGGTAAAAGTAAAGAGCACAATTTTCAGCGTACATTCAACGCCAGTAGGTCGTTCCAGCAGCAGAATCAACCACAACAACAGATTATCATGAATGAACCAGACAGTCGGTATCATCCCGAATCTAATACGTCAGGAAGAAATAACAGAACAGTACAAATAGTCGAGATGCCACAGCAACCTCCTGCAAATAACAGCACGTCAGAAAGAATTTGACTAGATACAGTGCAGAATGAATCTTCCAGCAACGTAAGCACTAGTTTTGACACACAGAATCTTGTTCACGAAAATGTTATTACTTTTGACAACATCCGAGACACTCTTTTACATGAAAAACCAGTTATACAAAAAACCATTTCCCACCCTGTCACTGAAGTAAAGATTGGATCGTCCACATTTTTAGCAGTAATTGATTCTGGATCACCTATGTCAGTTATAAATGAAGAAACTTTCAACGAATGTAACAAAGAGAATACCTACCCTACGTTACCATTAGGCAAAACTAAAGTAAAAGGAGCAGTATCTGGTAAAGGAGTAGATGTAAAATGAGATACACACTTGTCGTTTTCTATTGCAGGTCATACGTTCCACTCAAATTTTTGGATTGCGCTCTTATTGACAACAGACCTTATTGTAGGTACGAATTTTCTGGTACAACATGACTCAATTATTGACTTTCAAAATTCCTATTTAATGTTAAAGAATGAAAATTTACAACTGGCATTAGAATTTCAGGCCGGCCGCGGTGGTCTCGCGGTTCTAGGCGCGCATTCCGGAACCGTGCGACTGCTACGGTCGCAGGTTCGAATCTTGCCTCGGGCATGGATGTGGGTGACGTCCTTAGGTTAGTTAGGTTTAAGTAGTTCTAAATTCTAGGGGACTAATGACCACAGCAGTTGAGTCCCATAGTGCTCAGAGTCCCATAGTGCTCAGAGTCCCATAGTGCTGGAATTGGGCCCAGCGACTTGCTCAGTTTCTGAAGCTCTTTCTTTTGAAGAAATCGTCATTTTTCCTGAAACTGTAATAATTTGCTTGTCTGGACTTGTACATGACATCTACCGATTTCCGTTAATTCGTGTAAGTCCTTCATTGTGCGTCATTTTGTTGCCCTAGGGAGTAGTTTTTGTGATTTATTTTACTATAATTGATCGAAATCAGTGTATAATGTTGCATTTGACGCTAGCAATATTATTTTCATTTGAACTGCCATTAATGTTTAAATCAGCAAGGAAGCAAAACGTGCGAAAGTTACAGACTGTTAGTACTCAGTTGGCCGAGAAATGGGTCCGCATGGTTTTGTCTCCAGAGTGTATCATTTGTGACTGGTGCCATATAAGAGTGCTCAGATGTATGTAAACAGTAAAAGAGCACAGGTTGCCGGAGTCCACTTCAATAAAATGCTTCTTCCTGTGTGAAAGTGTCACCTTTCTATTTACATATTTATAAAAATCATTGTATGTATGTGTGTACAGGCCTTCCACATCTCCCCAAAATCCACTGTATCGATTTAAACCAAAATTTATATATATATATATATATATATATATATATATATATATCATTTACAATGTGGAAAAAAGCCCTTTCGGTATAACAATCATCTACTTCCTGCAAGATGGGGTCGAAAAGAGCGTCACTTAAAAACATACCTCGGGAACATTTTGAGCAACTTCAACCAAATCTTGTATGCAAATGACTCATTATTTCCGTTATTTGTATAAATGTATGTAAAAAATACTATGGGGATAGATTCCCCTACTACTACTGGGGACACGGAAGGCGGTATAAACGGGGAACATAAAAGCATAACTCAGGAATCCATGGAGTAATTTCAAGCAAGTTTGATATACATGACTCATTTGTACAAAAATATTGTGGAATTAGGACATCCTTACCACTCCTAGGGGGGGAGGAGAGGACAAGAACTGATGACATGTAAAACGGTTCAGAGTCAAATATACTACAAGGCGGGCTGCGCCTCGCCCTCCCCCGTTACCAAATGAAAACGCCAAGTTTTTACAAATGTAATTATTACAACTGAAGAACTGAGTGACTATAAGACCCTGTCGCAGAAGTAACGGATGACGCAGTACTGAATTTTCGAAGAACACGGTAAGGTCATTTGGTTTTGGAATACTCCGGTGAATATTGGTTTTGGAATACTGAGCTGAATACCGGTTATGGAATACTGAGCCGAAATGAATGTTGCTTTCTGAACCCCTCGATTTTTCATTTCCTCTCAGATTCTTTCGATAAAAATCTGAAACGAAGAGAAGGAATGTGAGTGAATGTTAAGAAATGAGGTGAAATCCTTTCCTTATTATAAATGTAAAAGGGGATGGTTTTTATCTGACACCTTAAAACTAAACCATTGTCCATGACTTTATGCATAGTACTTACCCAGGTATAATTCAGGATCCAGATTAAATTGCAGGATGAAATTCATTACAGATACAGATAAAGTGTCTGTACAAATATGTATGAATATTTATGTCTTATACAGGTTGTTTCTTTTAACTTGGAACAACTGAATATCTCCAAAAACACACAACTCATGAAAAAAATATTCCAGATGAAAAGTTAATATTTACAAAAGGGGTATCTGTCATCACTTAAACTAACTGTCGCCAGATCCCATCTCATGGCTGGGGAGCGCCAGTGTTTTATTTACAAATGGCAACACTGCGTTTTTATTGCAGATTCGGATTCTATGACAAAAATACCTGGGTTTTTATTTCCAATGTCAACACCAAATTCTTTGTGATAAACAGTTGATATTTTTGTTAAATATTTCATTTTTTTGCTAGTGTGATCGTGCAGTAAAACTTGCATGTTTAGCCATTTATAAGTCTGGCATATAAACTACGTTTAGTCTAACGTAGTTTTATGTCCCCTTCGGGGTCCCTTTGAGTGAGTCCCCACAACATCGGGAAGATTAATTTCGGTGCGTCCCCTTAAAATCTCACCAGCAAGGTAAGAGATTTCGGTGTGTCCTTCCATCTAACGTCATAACGCTCACAGCGACCGCTACGTGGCTACCGGCGGAATACAACCCAGAACCACTACAACGTAGTCGCACTGAAACTTGCTTTGGGGCGCGTGCGGCCCGAGGATTGGACACCCCTGCTCTATAAACTCGAACACCAAATGACTCGGCGCCTTCTCTGGTACATTTGAAGTAATGGATGTTTCATTTGTAGAAGAGAAAATCGAAATTATTCCAGTTTGTGAAAGGGCTGCAAGGAATTTGAACGCTGCTCTTGCTCTTTATGCCGAACTTTTTGGTGATAGGCCACGATCCCGTGACACTATGTATGATGTTGTCTAAGAATTTACCACTGAAGGAAGTGTGACGCCTAGACGAACTCGTACAGCAACTGTTACTGCGAACAGCAACAGCGAAAATGCAGTGTAATTGCTATACAACCAAATCTGGAAACCTAAATTAGAAGTTTAACAAAAATGTCAATCTATTAGAACATAAGAGTGCACACTTTAATCGCAGATGTAGTGTAGAATCAAATGAGTGGATTCTTAATTCCAAAACATACAGTTTTGTCGATTACAGCGCCATTTACCAGAAAAGAAAAAAAGTTTCATGTGAACCCTACGTATTTTTTGGCGTAGAATGCTAATATGCACTAAAAATAGGTTGTTCCCATTTGAAGATAAATCGATAATTTCCAACCATGGGGGGAGCGGGGGCAGGGGTTGGCCAATTTTAACGAAGACAGATAACCCTTTGAAAAACATTAACTTTTCAGTTGGGAAATTTTTTTCGTGCGATGCGCATTTTTCGAGATATTTGGATATTTGTGACGAATATGTGTGGCATGTGCATATTCGGGTGAAATCGCGGCCATAAAGTTAGTGTGTAATAAAACTATCAACGTTTCGGCTACTATTTCAGACAGTTCCGATAAAGTGTGTGATATTAGCCAAAACTTCGGTAGATTTATTATTACATATGACACGGCCACACAAATCCATAACGAATTTTATTGAAAAAAAGTGCTTAAATATATTTAGCGCTCAGCTGCTGTGGGAATACTATTTTTGCATTTCAACCTGAAAGTATGTTTCACAAACCATATGTCAATGGCCGAATCATTTGTCTGTGCTGATCAAGGATTCGAACTCTATGAGAAAACTCCAAGGAAGAGGATCGTATATTTCGAAAAGCGGCAGATGCTTTTTACTTCCCCAGAAAGGTTCGATGGCTGAGTACAGTTCTTTAAATAAATTATATATCCCGTCGTAATGGAGTATTCATCTCTAGATTTGCTACTTAGCGATTCTCAAACATTTATATCTAATTTCTTAGCTGCCGTCCTTTTATATTCATCGCTCTATAGGTAATTAACAAACGTAGTCAGTACCACATCAGATACTGCTGTGATAAGAACGAAGATTTAGGTTTTGGGAAAGACTGCGCTTCCAGTCCATGTCTGGCCGTAAATGTTTATGTTTATCGTCGTTTCCATTATCGAGTTGAAGCAAGTTCCGGTGTGTGCTTTTGTAAGGTGGATTGCAGATTTTCGTCCTCATTTGCTCTCCACTTCTAGTCTACGGCGGGATGTATATTCCGTTGATTCAAACACGTGAAAACTGAAGTGGCTGTAGTATATTTACCTATTTAAAAATCAGATTCGTCACGGACTGTTTGGTTAAAACTCATGAACAGATTTGGTTGGATTTCAGTACTATACAATGACTGTTAGTTATTCATGCGATGCATGCAATAATGTGGTACTTTTCCATGTTGGTTTTACAAGTCGTCGAAATTAGCTAATCGTACGATTAAATAAAATCACCTTACATCCTACTACGGACCATGTTTACCTTCGTTATGCAATTTGCAGCTATTCTGATGAATACAGAGCGTTGCATTCCGGTCTCAATGTTTCAAAAATTGAAAACTTCCTAATATTCCTGGAATATAATTCGTGAAAGTATTCACAGTAGTGATCTGTAACCTTTTTAGAGAATAACAGTATTGCGGCCATTGACAACTGTTGACGGGAATACATTCTTAGAAATTCTGAAGGTAGCATGGATGCAATATACGAAGCGAATGGTTATGTACAACTTCTATAGAAAGCTGATCGCGGTTATAAAAGTCGAAGGACACGAAAAGGAAAGAGCACTTGAGAAGGTAGTGACGGGGTTGTAGTCTACTCCAGATATTATTAGGTCTGAGCACTGAAAAAGCTACGAAGAACTTGGAAAAGACATTAAATTTCAGGGAGAAGGTATAAGAGGTTTTCCGAAGAAATTAAACTTCTTTTTGAGATCGCATAAAACGAGGAAGAGCAGTTGAAGGGAACTGAGAGGGCATTGGAAAGAGCGTATAAGATGTTCATCAGAAAAAGTAAAGGTAATGGAATGTAGTAGAATTAAATTAGGCCATGATGAGAGAACTGAATTACGAAATGAGACACTAAAACTAGTAGATGAGTTTTGGTGTTTAGGCAGAGAAACAACTGAAGATGTAAAACGTAGACTATCAGTAGCAAGAAAAGCGTTTCTAAAAAAGATAAATTTATTAATATGGATACGTATTATAAATTAAAGTCTTCCGTCACGTTTATCTGTCTGTGTGTGAAGCCAGGCTCGAGAACTAGTTGGAGTGTTTTGATATGGTCCTTAGCTATAGATAGACTGATTCACGAGGAAGCTTTGTTATGTAATTTACTATCGTTACGCCAGATAAGCTACCTGGCCGTACATACGGTACAAAGCTGGGACAGGTCGCAAGTTGAGTATAAATTTAAATGTTAGGTAGTCTCTTCTGAAGGAAGCTCTTGAAATGTGCTGCTACAGAATGTTGAAGATTAGATGGGTAGATCGTGAAACTAATGAGGAGATACTGAACACAACTGGGGATAAAAAAAAGATCTATGGCACAATCTGAATGAAAGAAGGTATCAGTTTCGTAATGGAGACAGTATGGGAGGGGTGGGACAGACGTAAAAACTGTACAGAGAAGCCACGGCTCGAATTTAAGAAGCAGTTTCAAATGGATGTACGCCACCTGATCAAAAGTATCCAGACATCTATTAGTGAGCATTAATACGGAGTTTGACCTTTCTTCGCGTTTATGACTACTTTAACTTGAAACGTCCCCTTAGAAAAATTAATGAATTACTGTGCTGATAAACCTCAAACGTTACTTGATTTGCAAACACCTCTTACGTCATTTGATTTTCAAACAGCTGAGCAGAACGGAACGTATACAGACATTTCTCTCTTTACTTATTCTGTGTATCACTAAACTGACACACAATATTTTAGCGTAACACAGTCTGACTTTCAATAACCTATACCTTTCATGAATCACTCACCTCACAAAAATCTTCGTTACTCGAACTACTGCAATACAGCGAGCGTCAATACTGCAAGCTGAATAAAACATTCTAACTACTGAAGGCACAAAAAACTGATAGGCATAGTTAGCAAATGAAAGATTTTGATAGAAAACAAACAATGTATTTACCTTAATAATGTTCAAAAGTCATCATATATATATATATATATATATATATATATATATATATATATATATATATATATATATATATATATACTCCTGGAAATGGAAAAAAGGACACATTGACACCGGTGTGTCAGACCCACCATACTTGCTTCGGACACTGCGAGAGGGCTGTACAAGCAAAGATCACACGCACGGCACAGCGGACACACCAGGAACCGCGGTGTTGGCCGTCGAATGGCGCTAGCTGCGCAGCATTTGTGCACTGCCGCCGTCAGTGTCAGCCAGTTTGCCGTGGCATACGGAGCTCCATCGCAGTCTTTAACACTGGTAGCATGCCGCGACAGCGTGGACGTGAACCGTATGTGCAGTTGACGGACTTTGAGCGAGGGTCCTACGCAGTGCCGTAGGGGACCGTACCACCACTTCCCAGCAAATTAGGGACACTGTTGCTCCTGGGGTATCGGCGAGGACCATTCACAACCGTCTCCATGAAGCTGGGCTACGGTCCCGCACACCGTTAGGCCGTCTTCCGCTCACGCCCCAACATCGTGCAGCCCGCCTCCAGTGGTGTCGCGACAGGCGTGAATGGAGGGACGAATGGAGACTTGTCGTCTTCAGCGATGAGAGTCGCTTCTGCCTTGGTGCCAATGATGGTCGTATGCTTGTTTGGCGCAATGCAAGTGAGCGCCACAATCAGGACTGCATACGACCGAGGCACACAGGGCCAACACCTGGCATCATGGTGTGGGGAGCGATCTCCTACACTGGCCGTACACCTCTGGTGATCGTCGAGGGGACACTGAATAGTGCACGGTACATCCAAACCGTCATCGAACCCATCGTTCTACCATTCCTAGACCGGCAAGGGAACTTGCTGTTCCAACAGGACAATGCACGTCCGCATGTATCCCGTGCCACCCAACGTGCTCTAGAAGGTGTAAGTCAAGTACCCTGGCCAGCAGGATCTCCGGATCTGTCCCCCATTGAGCATGTTTGGGACTGGATGAAGCGTCGTCTCACGCGGTCTGCGCGTCCAGCACGAACGCTGGTCCAACTGAGGCGCCAGGTGGAAATGGCATGGCAAGCCGTTCCACAGGACTACATCCAGCATTTCTACGATCGTCTCCATGGGAGAATAGCAGCCTGCATTGCTACGAAAGGTGGATATACACTGTACTAGTGCCGACATTGTGCATGCTCTGTTGCCTGTGTCTATGTGCGTGTGGTTCTGTCAATGTGATCATGTGATGTATCTGACCCCAGGAATGTGTCCATAAAGTTTCCCCTTCCTGGGACAATGAATTCACGGTGTTCTTATTTCAATTTCCAGTTCATGATATCCAATATTACAAATTTACTCTTTTGGTGGGCACACGTCCAGATCGTCCGCTCTCAAAATTCTGCCATCTCTCACCTCACGTCCCCCACGGCAGGCGGCTCACCTCCAACTGCGCAACGCTACGCGCTGTTCACATCCAACTGCCCAACACTGCAATAGCAAATATTCCAACAATGCAAACCAGCCACAGACTTCACACATCACAGTCAGTGATTTTCATATACAGCGATATGTGGCGTTAGCAACATAAAAACCTAAACAGCATACTTACAAACTGTTCTGACGAAACTTTCAACGACGTGTCTGAAAGGCCGTCAAAGAATGGCAGACCACTCTTCCTCAAGAGCCGAAGCGAGAGAGGATAGTGACGTTGGATGCTGGCATCTTTAGTGAACTCGACGTCCCAACTCGTCCCAAAGGTGCTTGTCCACAAACTATTTCGTCGCAGGTGTTATTTTCTTGCAGGGCGCATTGTCAAGCTGATGAGAACAGTTGCCATTCCCCAACTGTTCTTCTACTGTACGCAGTACCCAAGGTTGAAAAATGTGTTCCGAACCTTCTGCATTTAGCGTTTTCTTAAGCACAATAAGGGGACCACACCAAAACCACGAAAAACACTCACATACATTAATACTATGTACTCCACACATCAGGAAGAGGAGGAGATTAGTGTTGAAAGTTCCGTCGACGACGAGGTCATTAGAGACGGAGCACAAGCACGGATTAGGGAAGGATAGGGAAGCACATCGGTCGTGCCCTTCCAAAGGAACTATCCCGGCATTTGTCTGAAGCGATTTAGGGAAATTATGGAAAACCTAAATGAGGATGACCGGATGCCCCTTTGAACCGTCTTCCTCCCGATTGCGAGTTCAATGTGTTAACCGCTGCGCCACTGCTACTGTTGGTATCAAAAGCGATGGCAGGTAACGTTCTCTAAGCATTCGCCATACCCGGACTCGCCGCCCTGTGAGGCCGTGCTGTTCTAGGCGCTTGAGTCTGGAACCGCGCGACTGCTACGTTCGCAAGTTCGAATCCTGCCTCGGACATGGATGTGTGTGATGTCCTTAGGTTAGCTAGGTTTAAGTAGTTCTAAGTTCTATGGGACTGATGACCTCAGATGTTAAGTCCCATAGTGCTCAGAGCCCTTTTGACCATTTACCCGGACCCATTCAGCTTGTTGCTTCGTAGTATATCTCGATTCACCATTACTCGGTTTCATTTATCAACAGATCAGTGACGTCGCCACCTCAAGCGTCAGCTTTAGCTACAGATATTTGTGGCTTATGAGGACGAGCTCGAACGTGCTACCTATAGCTGGTAACATTTCTCAATTGGCGCGTAGTCCCTTCCCCTGATTTCATACGTTTATTTAGCCCACATTCCCTCATTCTCATCACTAACAGTCGACATGGGCAGTTCTAGAATGGCTGAAACGTTCCTGACGGACTCAGAACTCAGATGGCATCCAGTGAGTGGTCCATGTTCGAAATCACTGGGCTCTCCTGAGCGTCCTATTCTGGTGTTACTACTTCTCTACTAACAACAGAACAATCTCCGCCGCCTATTATACTGGCGGGTGCACCTCTCGTGACTCTTAGTGGTCAATTCCGCATTACATAGCTATATACGCATACTTGTCATCATATAGTGTAGGTTGCAGAAGTTATGAAGAGATGGAGAGACTGCTACAGGACTAGCGTGGAGGTCTGCATCAAATTAGGCTTCGGACATCAACAATATCATCTCAACAACTGTAAGTATAATATCACGCATTTGAAAATCGTCGTCGCTTAAAAGAAGTCGTCACTTAATGTCAGCAGATATCAGTCTCATCTTCTCTCGAGTTCTACAATTTGCACAAGAGTTGGCAAACACTGTTATACTGATGAAAATTTTTTACAGTTCAAAGTTAATTCATCACATATGTCACTCATTCATTCCTTTATACATGTTATTAGAGGAGAATAAGCTCGCAATCACTTTATAATACATATTTATAAATAGTCACTAGTCACCAGCTTACACGGCTCCATGCACTCTGCCTCACCTTCCACATATGCCTCCTGTCCCCCACGTGGATCCTCTATGACCTGATTCTTTTCCCCCATCTGCTCCTATTCCTCGAACATATCCGCATACTCTACACCTCCCGCTGCCTTGATCCCTCTCATCGCCTGGCTGCTCCTCTCCTCTCCTTGATCTCTGCTGTGCCTTCACTGTTGTGTCCCTCCTGCCCTCCACATCTACACCCTTCATCTCCTTTCCCAAGGTGGCTTCTGTCAACTCCCCTTACCGGATGATGCCCTCTCTCCCTCCATTTATCCCTCCTATGAACTCTGATCCTCATCTCCCCCACCTTTCCTCTGGCCTTTTCCCGGGCTCCCTTTTCCCCCCCTCCCTTCCATCCTGTTTTTTTTCCTGCCTACCCTACCTCTGCCTCCCTTCTCCCCACCCCCCGAGATCTTTTGCATTGTTCTCCTCAGCCTTTCCCCACTCCCTCTCACGTCTGCCCAGTCCCTCCCCCCTCCTATGGGTCCTCATCCTCTATTGGCTCCTTCGCCTCCTCCCCCCCACTTCGTTTTTCCGCTCCTTCCCCCCTTTTCTTTCCCATCATCTGTCCAGGTTCCCCCCATCTGCCCTCAGCTGTGGTGTGTCATATTTGCGCCAACTTTTTAGTCCAGTGTTCAAGTGAGTGTTCAGTGTTGTGCATCTTTCCAAAGTGTTGTCAATAGGAATCATGCTGTCGCTGGTTGTGATTTTTATATCTCTTGTGAACAGAAACCAGACTGTTGCCGTGTTTTTAATTGTCTATCTATTATTTTACCTGTCTGCTTCCTGTGCATTTTATTAACACCACCACCCCTTTGTCTTATGTTTTAAGTTCCTCAGTTTCCCCTCATTTTTCCATTTAAGTCACCGATTTTATCGCCTGCTTTTGTTATTTATTATCTTCATTTCTTTAAAACAAATTCTGTAGACTGAAAAGTGGTGTACTAAGCTGCTGCCAGCCCGCCCCCTTCGGGGGGAAACTAAAGTCAATAAAGGAAAAAAAGGCAGCTTACACGTTCGTAAGTAAACATTTTCAGACACACGATGTACCGCGTTTCCACAACAGCCGGTTCCTCTCCAGCCACGAAATTTCGCGACTATTAAATACACTCTCTCTGAAAGCACGGAAGGATCTATTGTCGTCACATATCGACCAAAGATGTTACCATATTACAGTACTTTTGAAAGTCTCATATGACAAAGATTCTCGTTACCACATGCTACGTTCGGATTGTAACGAGACATCCTCATCTAGCATTATCTTTCCTCAACAGTAGTTGCCGATACCAGCAATATTTTTCGAATTTTGGACGGGTCAGTATTATCTCAGTTGCTTTCCTGAAAACTTTCATATAATTTTATACACAGTACGTTATATTTCAAGTCAAAATTTATGAAAAGGAATTACTTTATAAAATGTGTAAATTATAACCGATAAGTACTAGTTCTGAATGTACAGTTAAAACAATTTTTTCTAAACAATTGAAATTACGATTTACTGGCTCACTTAAAATTTCTGTTACTATTTACGCAATCCTGTACTCTTTACTGCGTTTATTTCTCGATTCATTTATGAAATAATAATCGAAAGTAATAATGTAGAGGAAACTAGTAGAAATTTATTTCTTAAGAAAAATTGTAAACCGTTTGGAATATTGTTCTTTTTCTGCATTGAGTGAGAGCCATAAGCGTGCTTCTGATGTGATCTGCAGTATTTTTGTATTAACAATGTAGTTTCGGCTTTATGTCGGTGCTGCAACATACAAACAATGTGAATATTTCACTGTAAGATCGTGTGTGAATTTAGTACGCAAGATAAGTCAACCGGTATTCGACACGAAAATTTGTAATTGCCTTTTTGGGACAGAAGAAGTTTTTCGCTTGTTTTGCATTTAATCAGTAAAATCTCACAGAGCTTTCAGCTTTATTTATATTGCACAAACAACTGAACAATATAGCGTACGATTTGTTTCTTTTATTCCAATCAACGACCAACAAAAATTTGTCCTCAGGTTATCGATTACGGTCAGTGGTTGACCACATTCAGATTTCTGCTTCAGTTCACAGAGACTTTTGACTTTGTCGTAAGCCAGATATGGCACTAGTTTCACGGTCTGCGATATAAGCGCAATAATAAAAGCATCAAGATCCGAAGGTGGTCACCACTGACCGAAATAGATAGTCTCGGACAATTTTTTTGTAGTTCCTAGCGTCAGACATACTTTTTCCTTTTGGAAGACAAGTTTATGAAACAGTCTTTTAATGTTTGTGGCGAAAGGGAAATATGCCTTCTTTGTGGTCGGAAAGTGATACCTCACTGCACGCTTTGCATTCCACACATTTTTCGTTTGCTCATTAAAGTATAATATATCACTTAACGGTAATGTGATTCAGTTCCTTACGTGCGATCAAGTATTGTATCAACACTCTCCGTAACTTCAGATTGGAAACATGTTTGCACAAACAAGTTCCTCGCTTGCTCAATGGATATTCCAGAGTCTTAGTTCCCTCACAACACGGCGCTCATATAACAATGTCTGGCAGTCATTTCTTATACGCCGCAGTTGTTTCTATTTTGCAATCTTCGTTCATTGTTTGTGTAAATAACGCAGCCGTTTTGCTGGATGACAGACGCAAGAAGCAGTTTGTAAAAAGAAAGAGAGATATTCAATCCGTAAACCTTTTGAAGTTTACGTGAAATGTTCAAAATCATGGTTGTAGGGATAGGACAGTACATAACTTTGATACCATTACCTGAACGCCCCTAGTTTTAACACAGGAGACGTTTCAATTTGTTCGTCTCTCTGTAACACAAAAAGCACGGTACAGGCGAGAAAGAGTCGATAGGGATTGAGAACTACCTAGGTTTCCAGACCGGATCTTTCAGTCAGCAGTGGAGTGTGTTGGATTCTTATTATTATTTTTTTTCTTTATTGTAATTTTAATCACCTCATACAAGGCGGGCTGTCAGCAGCATCTTACGCTGCTCTTCAGCCTTGAGTGGCACAATAATATAGGTGGCACAGATAATACAATAAAAACGGCGGGCATAAATGGAGACTCGAAAAACAATAAATATGAAGCCGTTCACGCTGGACGAGAAAAAACACCAACACTTGTTGACACGGTTCACAGGACACGGATGACTGCCACAGCACAAGTGAACAGTGGTGGCATGACGGCGAAAGAACACTAAACACAAAACGAAGGCACACATACGAGACACTCATGGTGATGATCTCTGGCGCGCGAAAGTCCACTGAGCGTGTACGAGCCGGGACCTGCCAAGAGAGGAGGAGGGGGAGGGGGTGGGAGAGGGAGAGGACAGAGCAGAGATGCCATGGGCAGGGGAGATAGGGGGAAGGGAAGAAGGGGGAGGGGAAGCCCGGGGGAAGAGGGGTGGAGGAAGGGGATGGGGGAAAAGGAAAGAGAAGGAAGAGAGGGTGCCTAAAGGAAAGGACACAGGAAGTGGGGGCGGGGAGAATCAGAGTTGATAGGAGAGGTAGATGGAGGGAAGGAGGACTTTATCAGGGAGGGGGAGCTGGGGGAAGCCACCTTGGAAGAGGGTAAGGAGGGTGGAGAGATGGAGACTGGGTGGGACGTGGGAATACAGGTGCGGCAGCGGCCGGGGGTTGGGAGAGGATGGGCGAGACTAGTGGGTGAGGAAGATCGAGTTTGTGGGAGATGTACAGGATCCATATCCTTTCAAGAAAAAGGAGTAGGTGGGGGAACGGAATGAGATCATACAGGATCCGCGTGGGGGATGGGAGACGGATGCGATAGGCGAGGCGGAGAGCATGGCGTTCAAGGATTTGAAGGGATTTATAAAAGGTAGGGGGGCGGAGATCCAGGCCGGATTGGGTGTAACAAAGGATAGGGTGGATAAGGGATTTAGAGGTGTGGAGGATGGTGGAGGGGTCCAGACCCCACACACGGCCGGAAAGGAACTTGAGGGACGGAGTCGGGAGCGTGCCTTGGCTTGGACTGTCCAGAGATGGGAGGTCCAGGAGAGGCGACGGTTGAGGGTGGCGCGAAGGTACTTAAGGGTAGGGGTGAGGGTGACAGATGGTGAGACAGAAATCAAGGAGGCGGAAGGAAGGGGTGGTTTTGCCTACAATGATCGCCTGGAATTTGGAGGAATTGACCTTGAGCAACCACTGGTTGCACCAAGTGGTTAACTGGTCAAGATGGGATTGGAGAAGGTGTTGGGAGTGCTGCAGGGTGGGGCCAAGGGCAAGGGCAAGGAAGGCGGTGCCATCGGCAAACTGGAGAAGGTGGACGGGGAGTGACGGCGACGGCATGTCCGCTGTATACAAAAGGTATAGAAGGGGGGAGAGGATGGACCCTTGGGGCACACCGGTAAAAAAGGTGTGGGAATCTGTGTTATGGATGGTGACCTAGGAAGGACGGTGGGAGAGAAAGGAGCCGATCAGACGGACGTAGTTAATGGGAAGGGCGAAGGTTTGGACATTGAAGATGAGACCAGAATGCCATATGCAGTCGTAAGCACGTTCGAGGTCCAGGGAGAGGAAGATTGTGGAGTGACGGGAATTAAGCAGTTCGGAAAGGAGATGAGTGTGGTGAAAGAGGTCGTCAGTAGAAAATGATGGCCGAAAGCCACACTGGGTAACGGGAAGGAGACGGTGCTGGTGGAGATGCTGGTGGATGCGTCGGGTGAGGATAGATTCCAGGACCTTGCTGAAGACCGAGGTAAGGCAGATGGGACAGTAGGAGGAGACGGATGGCAGTTTGCCAGGTTTAAGTAACATCAGGATACGGGAGGTTTTCCACAGGTCGGGGTAGTAACCAGTGGACAGGACTATATTGTAGAGCCTGGCCAGGGTGGAGAGAAAAGAGACAGGAGCTTCACGAAGGTGACGGTAGGTGACACGATCATAACCAGGAGCAGTGATGCGTTTTGTGCAGAGTGTAGCAATGAGATCCTGTGTAGTGATAGGGGCATTGAGTTCCGTGTGTGCAATGTTGTCCAAGTACTAGAAACCAGATACGAGGGGAGGGACAGAGGTGTCAGTTCGATCGTGGACATCCAGAAAGAGGGAGTAATCGAACTGCGAATCATCGGGGATGGAAAAGACATTGGAGAGGTAGGAGGCAAAGTGATTGGCCTTAGTTAGAGTGTCAGGGAAGGGGTGATCATCATGGAGGACAGGATAGTAGGGTGAGGGTTTAGTTCCGGTAAGGCGACAGAAGGCTGACCAGAACGAATTTATAGGTAGGGTCCTGGCATGGATTACATTGTCATGGTGGTGGTAGGTGAAGGGGTGGCTATCGACCTGGGTGGAGAGGGTAACCCGGTAGGCATTCCAGTTGGCACGGGAATAGACATGGGCGTACTTTGGGGGAGGGTCGTTACGAGGGTCGGGGTGGGGGCGACGACCATCTGAAACGGTGAGGAGGACGGGGAGATGGTCGCTACCAATAGGATCCAGGACATCCAACGTTATGCAGCCAAGGAGGTTAGGGGAGGAAAGGATAACATCAGGAGTGGAATTGGATTTGGGACAGGTGCGCTGGGGGATGGAGGTGAGGTCACCTGAAAGGGAGGAGAGGAATCGATGCCACCGCCGTAACTGGGCGGCGGAACGACTATGTATGTTGAGGTCGGCGGCGAACATGTAGGAGGAGAAGGTATGGTCAATGTGGGAAAGGAAGTCAAAGGGAATAGGAGCGTTAGGGCGGACATAGATAGTGGCGCAGGTGACGGTAAGGCCGGGGAAGAAGAGACTAAGGATCAGGTGTTCGGTGGGGTCGGAAAGGAGAGGTTGGAGCCGAACTGGGATCTGGCGGTGATGACCACTGGCAACCCCGCCACGCACAATTGGGAGGGGATTATAGGAGCGGTGAAGGAGGTAGGTGAAGTGTGGACGGTGTGGTGGGGTTGGAGGAAGATTTCATTGAGGAGGAAGGCAACCACGCTGTGGGTAGCAAGGGTGTGCAGGAAGAGGTTCTTGGTGGCAGGAAGGGAGCAGATGTTGTTGAAAAGGATATGGTGCTGTCGCACCATGACAGGGATTTAGACAAGGGTGTCGAGATGGGAGAAGGTGAAATGGGTCTGGTTGTTGGAGTAGGTGGCATACATTTTTAGGTGGAAAACAGAACGGGCGGCGAGGGTTATCTGTTGGAGGGTGTGGGGGAGATGAAAAGGATGAACGTTCTGAAGGACGATGGTGAGGAATCTGATGATGTCTTCAGTGGTAGGGGGTGGGCGAAGGGAATTGCCAGGAGGGGTGGGGGTGTCCAGAGGGCGGACAGGGACGGTGAGTTCAGGAGTGGCGGAGGGGGTCGGGCTTTACACTTTTCTGAGTAGGTGGGATGGGGGAGATTGCAGGTATTACAGGAGGGAGGAGATTGAAGGTTAGGGCACTGCCGGAGGAAGTGCGCATGCCTACAATGCAGGCAGGTGGGGGCCTCGCAGCACTCTGCTGTTTGATGTGCGTTATAGCGCAGACACCTCTGGCAGCCAAGGGATTGAGGAGGGGAATGGGAGGGGTGGACCTTATAGCGCTGGTTGAAGAGGAGTACACCCTCCTTAAGGAGACGGTCAATGGAGGGGGTGTCCTCGGAGAAAACCCGCATAAGGCGAGTGCGGCCGGCCAAGTTAAAAATGTGGCGGACTGCCCGCATGTCCAGTGTGGGATGCGCCTTGAGTTCCACCAACACATCCTCCTCCGTGATTGACGGACTAAGCTGTGTGATCACGGCAGTGAGGGTCGGTGGGTGACGTGGCGGTTGGGGTTGGCGGGTAGGAGATGGAGAAGAAGCAGTGGTGAGGGAGGTGTTGGGGCCAAAATGGGCGATGGGGAGGCAGGAGAGGATGTCAGTATGGAGGGTGGGGCTGGGGGAGGAGATGAGATCTGAATCCCATCTGGGAGTGAGGAGTGAGATGGGGGCACCAGGGAAGTGTTGGCAGAGGAGGAGGGAGAGATTCCGGGCCTCGAGAAGGGAAGGATCGGGACGGGAGAGGAGGTATTTGTATAAAGAGGGGGGAGGAGAAGGAGGAGGCGGAGGAAGCAGGGCCAAGCGTGGAGATATCCATGGCATCCTGGGGGGGGAGAGGAGGATGGGGCGGGGACTTTTTGGGAGTGGAGGAGGTGGTGGTGCCACTAGGGCGTTTAACGGCGGCAGAAGGGTGGGTGGTGACATGTGGGACGGGACTATAGGGAGGTGGCGGGAATGAGCAGGTCCGGGAATGGACGCAGCAGTCGGCACCGGAGATTGTGACGGTGAAGGCGACGGCGACGGCGACGGTGGTGGCGGTGATGGCGAAGGTGATGGGGAGAGCTGGGCATGGGCAGTGGCCCGACGGGCCACCACCCTAGCTGGAGCTGCAGTGCCAGGCCGGAAGAGTGGTGGGAAAGGATCAGATGGAGAGGAGCGGGAGGAAGAAGCTGGAGAGGGGGCGACAAAGAGCGAGGGCGAAGGGAGAGTGAGAAGTGGAGGGATGGAAAGAAGGGGGTGTGACTGGGTAGTGGTGGGGGTTGACATGGCGACAGGGATAGACAAAAAAGCACAGGACGAAAAGGAGAGGAAAAAACTGGGGACAGGCGAAGACGGACGAAGACGAAGACGGATGAAGACGAAGACGGACGAAGACCAGAGTCCCACGCTGCTGGCGCTGGCGCTGGCGCTGGCGACGGCTGGCAGGAACGCCGCAGCTGCTGCTGCTGCTGCTGCTGCTGCTGGAGGGCTGGCTGGCTGGCTGGCACCTGAAACCCTAGCCCTTCGATTAGTGCTTGAATGGCACAATAGAAGGGCGCTATCCTTTCGGGCTACCGCCGGAGATGATGTCGAATTCTTAAATTTTGGGCAGATTAAAACTGTGTGCCGGGTCGGAAATCGAATGAGAAATTTAACTTTCAGTAGTAATACTCCTCCCGCCTGAGCAGTCCCAGCACTTTTAAGAAACCATCCCCACATTTGCATTTCTGCCAGTTCCTCTCCTTTTCTGAAAATACCACAAGAGGTTCTAGGTAAAAGTACTGGTTCGGCATACGATTTTGATGTCTCAGGAAGTTAAAATCAGCGTAATCCCCACTGCAAGTGGAAAACTCCGTTTTGGTCTACAATAACAGGAGGGAGTAGCAGTCAGCAGCACCAGCAATCTTTGTTTGTTCAGTTTGGTGCATTTCAAAGTTTACTTCGGTTTATTGGTTTCCCCACGAGGTTCTGACAAGAAGTCGAAAGCTGAGTGTTAAGTCGCCCCCCCCCCCCTCAATGCTCAATATTCCTATTTCTTCGATGTGTTTACCCCACTAAATAGTTGTTGAAAGCATTACTGCAAAGATTTCCCTGTACATCGACTACAAACGCTGGCTACTTTTCACCATGACGTCTGCGAAAAGCGTAAGCGGGTACTTCCGGGTGCCCGGGCCAATGCGAGCGTTGCCCCGGCACAAAGTACGAGTACGCTGAGATCGGCTTTCGAATTTATTCGCTCTGGAGCGTGCTGTGATAGGAAAGAACATGGTTTCGTGTTGAATGCGCAGTTAGCTCACTTGCTTTTTGATGAGATGGTTTATATTATTGTAGCTGTCGATAGGTATTGGTGTCTCCAATATTATTCGCCAATCATTTGTGAGGTACTAACATTCCAAGACTAAATTTTTACTGATTCACTCTGCCTAATTTTGGCTTCAGGTTTCGTTACTAAATTTTTTCTTTGTGAGGTAAGTAGCTACGATGCGTTCTACAGAATCCGATTTCAGTCAGTTCGCAGATATTACAGTCAATTCAGTCACTATTCCCTTCAGATTAGCTCCCTAAATGCTCTAAGACATGTTGGGGAATTTTATTCATGTGCGAATAATGTACTTCATTTGTACTTACCACGTGTTGTTTGTTGGAAATATGTTACTGTGTTCACTTGCTTTCTAAAGTCTGATATCTGAAGTGATACTAAATATTACCTCTTATTTGATGTTCGTTGGTCATTTATTTGTTACTTAAATACATTAGCGCGACTACACTCGGCAGCCATTCTAAGATCATACAATCCGTTGAAATACGCAATCTTTGGTACATGCCTCTATTTTCCACATTCTATTTCATCTCAAAGACAGCATCCAGTACTCTGAATATTATGTATCCCACTCTTTGCAGGAATCTCACAGCAAATTATGTAAGTAATGTGAGCGTTGGTGAAACTTTCAGAGGCGCTGTACTTGATTCTGCTCATGTGAATATGTTCGATGTTTCATATTTCACTGTCATAATTATCCGCAGCGCCCAGTCGCTGACTATTAAGTCGAGTTCCTAAACACATTCTTCATTACTCCATTGCAGTGCGTGTGATGTCACGATGTACTGCGCAATGTCCTTCACACATGCATGTCGGGTCCGACCCACTGTATATTTCATACAGCTGTCGATCGCAGAAATGACTGCCCTTGAGACGTGCATTCATGTCGACAGGCCAGTGCAGAGTGCATCGTAAAACCATAGGCACTGCAGTATAATGTCTCATGGCAACACAAGATCGCGACAGTACTCATAAGGCTCTTCTTGTGCGAGAATCACAGCAGTTGTGAGAGTACAGGACGTAGACACATGGTGGCATACGAAAATCTGTGGCTGTCCTGGAGACATATTCCGATGACCAAGACGACCGCTCGGGTAAAGCAAAAAATCCGAGTTCGAGCCTAGTCTGGTACAATTTACACTTTCGCCGATTTATTGTGCAGCTGGGGGTGTGGTCGTATTCGCAATGGTTAATATATTTCTAACTTTCTGTATTACCGAAATGATCGAGATAAATTATTATATTTGCTTAAGTTCGGTTTACATTTGCTATACCTGCTGTTTACCAAAGCCCTTTTAAAGTATATGTGAACTGTTCAGGTCACTTTAGTTTGTCATGTGGTAGCCATATTGCATTCGTGATTTAATTGAACAGGTCATAACTTGGTCTATGACAGGTCATAGCTTTTCAAATCAGGGCATATTACTTGCACTAGTAATCCAACTTTAAACCCAGCAGTCACCATACAAAGTGAATATTAAGTGCCAGTACAAAGAAAAAGCAGTCCAAGGTTGCAAATTTCACTTTTTTTTTATTCACTCAGTGACTACTTTAGGACCACAACACATTTTCAAATCATCTAACATGGTCAAATATGATATTATCGAAAATGCAAAAACGTATCAAAAATGAGCAAACGAACAGTTACAGCGCATAGAAATAAGTAGTTATCTGTATGCTCTGTAACCACACTAAAGCGCCAAAGAAAGTAATATAGGCATGCGTATTCAAATACAGATATATTTAAACAGGAAGAATACGGCGCTGCGGTCGGCAACACCTATATACGACAACACGTGTCTGGCGCAGTTGTTAATCTGTTACTGCTGCTATAATGGCAGCTTATCAAGTTTTAAGTGAGTTTGAACGTGGTGTTATAGTAGGTGCACGAGCGATGGGACGCGTCATCTCCGAGGTAGCGATGCAATGACGATTTTCGCGTACGACCATTTCACGAGTGTACCGTTAATATCAGAATTCCGGTAGAACATCAAATATGCGGCAGGAATAAGATCCTAGAAGAACGGGACCAAAGACGACTGAATAGAATCGTTCATCGTGACAGAAGTGCAACTCTTCCGCAAACTGCTGCAGATTTCAATGCTGTGCCATCAACAAGTGTTAGCGTGTGAACCATCCAACGGAACATCATCGATACGGGCTTTCCGAGCCAAACGCCGCTTGTGTACCGTTGATGACTGCACGAAAAAAGCTTTACGCCTCGCATGCGCCCGTCAACACCGTCATTGGACTGTTGATGACGAAAGACGTTGCCTGGCCGGACGAGTCCCGTTTCAAACTGTATCGAGTAAACGTGTACGAGTATGGAGACAATCTCATGACTCCAGAATCCTTGGACTGTTCAAGCTGGTGGCGGCTCTGTTGAAGTGATATGGGACCCCTGATACGCCTAGATACGACTCTGAGAGGTGAGACGTACATAAGCATCCTATCTGATCATCTGCATCCATTCATGTCCATAGTGCGTTCAGACGGACTTGAGCAATTCCAGCTGGACAATGTGACACTCCCACACGTTCCGAATTGCTACAGAGTGGCTCCAGGAACATTATTTCGAGTTTAAATACTTTCGCTGGCCACCAGACTCCCTAGACATGGACATTATTGAGCGTATCTGGGGTGCCTTGCAACGTTAAGGAGAGATCGCCAGCCCCTCGTACTCCTATGGATTTATGGCCAGCCCTGCAGGATTCATGGTGTCAGTTTCCTTAAGCACTACTTCTGACATTTGTCGAGTTCATGCCACGTCGTGTTGCGGTACTTCTGCATGCTGGTGGAGGCCCTAAAAGATATTAGGCAGGTGTACCAGTTTCTTTGGCTGTCCATGCAGTTAGTTATCTGTATGCGCTGTAGCTGTTCGTTTGCACATTTTTTTATATGTTTCTGCATTTTGGAAGATACCATTTGTGATTATGTTACGATGATTTGAAAATGGGTTCCACCCCGAAACTAGTCATCGATGGAATAAAAAAAGTGAAATTTGCAACTTTGGACTCATTAACAGAAGCTGATGACCCACAGTTATTCGTTCGTAAATATTACCTGTGTTGACACAGGATTATTTACATTTGCTAAGAGTTTCCGTATTGTTTTCGTGCAATAGTTTTTGTCTGAGCTGACATTCCAACGAAAAATAACTCGATATCTGTTTTCAGTAGTTATTTACTTTCAAACGCTTGCGGGATTTGTGATCTTAGTATAGTGTGATATCTTTGTATATTATTCTTTTTTTATTGTTCTCGTTTATATTTTGTGCGTATCTCAACTTTAGTAGCGCCGCAACTGGTTAATTTTCTCTCTTGCCTACGTCAGTTTTTTCTCTCTCAACTCCTTCTGATTGCTTCTTTGGCATTTTTTAAGATTCTGTATGCCTTTTTATAGTACAAAATGAACAGGAGCTGCGCCTGTGTGTTGGCACAAGGAGAATTGGTCACTGTATGCAAAAAGCTGGAAGCTGCACTGGCCAAGGTCGATTCGCTTCAGACTACTCAGAGATGCAACGTCGTTGGGGCATCAGTGGCGAAGCCTATGAAACCTTTGGTGGCGTTGTTGTCCTCTGGCAACCACGTTGTCAGTATGTCTTCAGATATGCAACATCTGATTAGTCTCTCTTCCCTCGAGAGTGGATGGTGGACAGTAGCGGATTCGCGTACTTCTGGGCAGAGAGCATATGTGGGAACAGGCTACACGCTTGGCCCCTTACGCCTTAGGCACAGGTACTAGGTGCTACCCAGTGATGACAATATGCCTGAGCCGACATGGGGTGCCCCTCCAGTTGGGAAAGTGGTCGATATTTGTGCACAGTCAGGACAAGTGCAGAAGGCGGTTATGCTAGTAATTGAAATCTCCAACGTTACGCAAGTAACGGAGACCCTCGGGGAAACAGCACGCAGATCAGAAAAGAATTTCGCAAGTTTGCCGGGACGTCTCGTCTGAAATGTGGAGTAGGGTTTGCTGGCGGCTATCGAACGCACTACGCGGGAGCAACCGGCTGCAAATTTCGACTCAACAAGTCAGGCGTGCACTATAGCTGGAAAAGTCTGCTAGGGTAGCGGAGTACATTGTGTTTTTATGCTTAAAGGAAACCCTCCTCATTCTTGGTATCAGTGATATTTGTTTACCGAAATCGAGGACAGAGCAGCCACATTATCCTCTTCACAGATCGGAAATACAAAACGTTAGTATGGTATTTGTAAACTGCAGCAGCATCGATGATGAGGTCCGAAGAATTAGTATCGGTTATTAAAAGTGATAAAGATCAGTGGTTCTAGAAACAGAAAAATGGTTGAAACCGGAAGTGAATGGCAACGACATCTTAAATCAGATTGGAATATCGTAAGGATGGATTAGACGCCAACGGTGACAACGTATTTATTGCAGTAAGCAATTTGATACCATCTCGTGCAGTTCATGACTTCGATAATGGGTGAAGTTAAGCATCTAAGGTGGGTCAAATATGTTGAGAGATGTTTTGGCAGGGCGCTTCAGAGAGAACTTGCAGAATTACATGAAAAAGTTCCTTATCACGCTTTTGTAATAGGAGGATCCTTCAGCTTATCAGCTGTAGAATGTTAATATGAAATGAAAGACATTATTTGTGAGATATTATTCTGAAGTCTTGTCCTAAATATACTCCGGGCAGATATTTAGAGAACCAATTCGTGAGAGTACCGTGTTTGACTTCATAGTGACAGACAGACCTGAACTCTGTTAGTCAGTTAACTAGTAGCAGGGCATCAGTTATCATAGTATCAATGACTGTGAGAAGTGTAACGATTACTAAGAAATGTAGGAAAATATTTTTGATAACGGCAGAATATCTTATACAGCGTCAAATATTCAGTATTGAGGATGAAGATGTTGTCCACAAACGAATAAAATTCAAAGTCTCGTTAAATACGCGTTAGACAAGCATGTTACGCTCAAGGTTTTAAGGGATAAGAAATGTCTACCGGTTTACAATGTTGCCAGGTAAGCAAAGAGAGCTTTATTACAGAGCCATACAGGAAGTAAAACCTACCGGGCAAATAAAAGCTGAAAATTACGAAAATGAGCGCAAGGAGAACAATGAGAGAAGCTTTCAGCGACTTTGGCAGCAAAGTTCTGCCAGATGATCTGACTCATAACACTAAGTTTTGGTCTCACGTGAAATCAGTAATCGTATTAAAACCATCTGTCACTCAGTCACCACAGAAACGGAAGATGACAGAAAGACAGCCGAAATACTGAATTCAGTATTTCGTAAGTGATTCACCGCGGAATACAGTACTACGGTACCTCCTTTAATCATCACACGAGAGCGGGAATGGCAGATATTGAGATATGTGTTTGAGGAATAGAAAAGCAATGACAGTCGCTTAGCAGTCTAGAGACAATAGGTCCAGCTGAGATACCTGCAAGAGTCTATAGGGGTTATGTGAGAGAACATTTCTATCTGTAGTTTATCGTAGGTCGCTGGAGAAGCGAAGGGTACCTAGAAACTGGACAAAAGCAGGTCATTCCCGTTTTCAAGCAGTGCCTGATAACAGTCTGCAATGCAATTATGGAGCATGTTTCATTACTTACGTACTATGACGGTTTTAGATAATGGAAATGTCCCCCACAAAAATAAACATGGATTCCTCAAACAAATCTTGCTAGACTCATCTGGTTCTGTTCGTCCTTGTGATACAAAACGCAATACACTGATCAGCCAGAACATTATCATCGCCGACCTGCTGTCGATATAAACCCGTCCAGCCGATAGTAGCGTCACTTGCTGAGGAATGATTACTAGTCAGATATACGAAAGGTGCATGTAGTTTCCGTGTGTAGAATCTACCTGAATTTGACAGGGGACAGAGCGTGATGGCACGAAGGCTCGGCACAACCATATCGGAAACTGCGCGTTTTGTCGCATTTCCGAGGAGTGCTGTGGCGTGTGTCTTCAAAACGTGTTAAGACCAAGATGTCGGACGTCATAGGGTGTCGAGACTGATAAAACAGGACAGGCAGAGAGCTGTGACGGAAACTAACATAAGATTTTAGTGCTAGGCAGAGTACAACTATGTCTGCACACACGGTGCCCCTAACAGTCCTAACGATGGGCCTCCGCAGCTGACGACCCACGGATGTGCCACTGTTAACACAACGACATCGATAACTTCGACTGAAATCAGCACGTGACCATCGGCTCTGGTCGTTGGCGTAGTGGCAGAGCGTTGCATGGTGTGATGAATCGCGACGTCTCCCTCATCATTCCGATGGGAGGGGCGAATCCGTCGTCTTCCAGGGGAGCAGCTCTTTAACGCCTGTACTGCGGGATGGAGAAAAGCTGGCGACAGCTCCATTGTGTTCTGAGGATACATTCAAGCGGGCATCCATTGGCCCTGTAGAGCTCGTGCAAAGCACATTGACAGCCGAGGAGTACTGTGCACTGGTTGCAGACCACGTACAAAACTTCATGGCTATCATGTTTCCCGAAAGTACTTATCAGTAAGATGATGTGCCATCTTGCAAGACCAAAATGTGATGGAGTGATTACTGGAACACAGTGGCGAGTTCCAATTGATGTGGTGTCACCCAGGTTCGCCAGACCTGAACGCGGTCGAATACATCTGGAATGTGATTGAACGCAGCGTCACAGCTCCTTTCTCCCTGCCCGGAATTTACTGGTGTTAAGTGACTTGTGACTTGTGTGTGCATATGTGGTGCCAACTCCCTTCAGCTTCGTACCAAGGCCTCCTTGCTTCCATGCCACGACGCGTCGCCGCTGTTATCCGGGCCAGAGTTGGGCATACTTGCAATTAGATGTTGTTGTTGTGCTCTTCAGTCCTGAGACTGGTTTGATGCAGCTCTCCATGCTACTCTATCCTGTGCAAGCTTCTTCATCTCCCAGTACCTACTGCAACCTACATCCTTCTGAATCTGCTTAATGTATTCATCTCTTGGTCTCCCTCTACAATTTTGACCCTCCACGCTGCCCTCCATTGCTAAATTTGTGATCCCTTGATGCCTCAGAACGTGTCCTACCAACCGGTCCCTTCTTCTCGTCAAGTTGTGCCACAAACTCCGCTTCTCCCTAATTCTATTCAATACCTTCTCATTAGTTATGTGATCTACCCATCTAATCTTCAGCATTCTTCTGTAACATCACATTTCGAAAGCTTCTATTCTCTTCTAGTCCAAACTATTAATCGTCCATGTTTCACTTCCATACATGGCTATACTCCACACAAATACTTTCAGGAACGACTTCCTGACACTTAAATCTATACTGGATGTTAACAAATTTCTATTTTTTAACGCTTTCCTAGTCAATGCCAGTTTGGCTGATCAGTGTTGACATTGGGGCTCAGGGCGATGGCGTGTTTCTCGATTTCAGGAAGGCATTTGATACAGCTTCGCACTGTCGTTTATTGAAGAACAAAAAACGAGCTTAGAACATCTCTGCAAGATTTGTGACTCATTTGAAGACTTCCTTACAAACAGAACTCAACACGCCGCTCTTACCGGAACAAAGTCGCCAGAAGTATAGTTAATTTGAAGATTACTCCTAGGAAGTGTGATAGTTCACTTACTATTTACAGTCTATATAAATAATTTAACAGATACATCGAGATTGTTTGCAGACGATGCGGTTGTCTGTAAGAACGTGGCAACATCAGAAGACTGTGGCCAGCTGTTGGGAGCAGCTGCAAAGGGCTGACGAATGTTGCAGGGTAAGGCAATTGACCCTGAACGTTAACAAATGTAACGTACTGCGCTTATAAATGGGAAGAATCCCACAACTGCACATTTACGCTATTGGTGACAAATTTCTGCAGACAGTAACTGCAGGAAAATACCTAGGGATATTCATTATAAGCGATGTTAAGTGGACTTCCCCACATAAAAGTAATGGTAGGAACAGTAGACGTCAGACAGATTCATAGGAAGAATCTTAAGCAAATTTAACTCATTCACGAAGAAAGTATCTTACAAGGTGCTTTTTCGACCGATTCTTGATTACTTTTCATCAGTCTGGGAGCCTTACGATGTAGGACTGATAGAAGAGATAGAGAAGATCCATCGAAAAGTGGCGCGTTTCGTTACGGCTTACGCTACAAGATAGGGGTTGTCCATCACGGAGAGGTTTACTATTGAAATTTCGGTAGAGAACGTACCGGTAAGAGTCGGACAGCATATTACTTCCTCACACATACGTCTCTCGAAATGACCACAAGAGTAAAATTCGAGAAATTTGAGTAAACACGGAATGAACCGACAATGACTCTTTCCACGCGCCGTTCCTGAAGAGAACATGGAAGGAAGGATCGGCTAGTGGTGTCATAAACATCCTCCGATACACGCGTACGTTAAACGTAAGTGGGATAAATGAAAAAAGGCTATTTGTATTTACAGCGTATCAATTAAGAGAAAGAGAAATAGAGAGATTATGTTAGAAAGAACTATTAGCGATTCGTATTCTCTAAATCTCCCCTCTTTTCAGTGTCTGCTCTAATCACATCACAGACAGCAAATAAACACAAACAAGAGACGACTGAAGGAATCACAGCAGCAGTAAATAATACTATACCAAGTAAACACAACTATTAAAAGAGGAGTAGTAAAAATGTAGTATCTATTTTAAATTTGCATACAGATCTTAAAAAGTGGTCTTGTTACACTGTCCAGGACAATAAAATATAGTTTCACAACGGAAAAAACGTATCAAACGAACCGCATAAAATCGTAAGTGGAACAAAAAAATGATAAAGATATGAGTAACATCTACAAGAAACTGCCGGCAGCGCTTCCCGCATAGAAGTGAAGCTGGAAAGTTTCCTAGTTTCCAAAGAGTCATTCCTGTGTAAACTAGAGACGTCTTAATAGAAACACCTCGGTAGCTCACTTCCTCCTCTCCCACCTCCCCCCTCCTAAAGATGTCTACAAGAATTTGGGAGATAGCTTTGGAGTAATCGAAAAGGTTCGCCATTAATGCTTAGAAGGAATGCCGTCCGAGACTCCACCAGAGACCAAACCTAGAAGCACCTTTACTTACAACGTGAAGCTTTACAGACACATAGATGTAAAAATTAAAAAGAATCTAACATACTTTTCTTACTTTCATTGTACCATATCAGACGGGACATTATATATGGGTAAATCATCGATGGCAGGTAAAATTTTCCGAGTCCAATATAATTTTAGGTATGAAGCTGAGAGCGTCCATTAGAAATCTGCACAAACAACCGGCTTTACTAAATACCGTTTTTCAATATATATTTATTCCTTAAATGAGTGTTGTTGTAAATAATACATCTCTCTATTGAACCAACAGTACAAACCACACAATAAATCAGGGAAATAGGAACAATCTACAAAAGCATTTAGTCACTTATTCCGGTCCAAAAAGGTGTAAGATTCTCGCGAACAATTTAAAAAGACCCTAAAGAACATATTGATAGCCAAATCCTCCCTCTCCATTGACAACACTCTTAGTAAAACCAATTGACAGACCTCTTCATATTTCGATACAGTAATCTGCTCCATTTACAGATTCTTTGTAAACAGTTTTGCTGTGACGATAGATTGCTACAACGGGGAGGCATTATTTCTTGGCCTTTAATGCATAAAAAACTTCCTGAGGTGTTTCGGTAGATCTCATTACGAAACATTACTGGACTTCGAAATACGTCCTCACCAATCCTATCCCCCCGATTTCAATCCATTTGACTTCTTTACGTTTCATAATGTCAGAAGGGAAGAAATTATCATGAATGGAGAACTTATCTGTGCTCTGAGTTAGTTTGTTCGAAAGGTGGAAGCAAATTTACGCATTGGAGGAAGAAAAACCTGTGCATTCGCTGGACTGAATTCATTGATCATAACAGGAAAAATGTTGCATTATCACAAGATGACCCTAACTGCATCTTTTGTGTATCAAATTTATTAATCCACTGTTACGTATATCGTTTCGCGCTTTGGGCTTATGCTTCTCTCACGAGGGCGGTGTATTCCAGTATTTTACTATGCAGGATGAGTCAAAAAGAAAGAACACGTTTCAGTTATACTGCTAGAGAGTTCGCACGGTTGAGGTGTGGGCAAGCAGTTGCAGGAAATGTTGGGGAGTGGGTAACAGGTCACCAGCCTTGTGAAGCCCAGTGCAGGGTTGGCTCAGGTGACTGACAGCATAAGGGAGTTATGTAGGAATTTTACCAATGAGGATCAGGTAGTGATAGTGGGTGGAGCAGGGAACTGTCTTGATAGGGACGGGGAATATGATGTAGGTGGTGACCTGGTAAAAATAGCTACCCAAACTGATGGCACTAATGTGCATTTTGTGCAACTGTTTCAGCGTCATGATCGGCCTCAATGCAGCTGTTAGGCGCCTTAACATGGGGCTGGAGAGGACGCTGATGATAGAGGGCATGGGTCGCATTTCGTTGGTGCCAGTTGGGTCTATCAGTAGGTTTCACTAGGCATGGCCTTCACCTTAGTACTTATGGGAAGCGGAGGCTGGCAAAGCTTGTAGGTCACAGTGTAGTGGGTGGTGGTGAAATCACTCATGGAAAAGTTCCTGTAGCAGTTGGTGTTAGAGCTGCACCTTTTTTTGGATTGAAGTCAGCTGATAAGTATACCTGCTCAAAGGAAGTCCCTCTAACTAAGGTCTCACCTTCAAAGGATGTAATGTTTCCAAGAGACATTACAGATAAAGTTAGTGAACTGCTTATAGATGTTGACTCTGAAATTATTGATATGTCGGAGCACCACTTAAGTAATTTGACAATTCAGAGCCTTCCTTTTATTCCAGGATACAGACTGTGTGTGTGTGACTTCCTAAGGGATCAAACTGCTGAAGTCATCGGTCCCTAGAGTTACACACTACTTAAACTAACATAACGCTAAGGACAACACTCACACCCATGCCCGAGGGAGGACTCGAACCTCCGGGGGGAGGGGGGGGGGGGCGCCTCTAACCGCGCGGCTATACAGATTAGCTGGCTGTATTTCAAGGAATTCCTCGCCGGGTGGGGGAGTGGCTATGTACTTAAAAACAGTATTTCATTTGCGTCCATAGACGTATCACGGCACTGCACTGAACAGATACTTGAATGTTGTGCAGGGGCAGTTGAATTTAGTGAAACTAAACTTCTAATTGTTGTTGTTTATAGGTCCCCTAACTCTGACTTCAGAGTATTTCTGCTAGACAGTGTTCTTGATTTACTTTGTAGGAAGTACCAGAAATTAGTTATATGTGGTGACTTCAATATAAATTTTGTATATGATGGTACAAGAAAAAGGATGTTGGTAGATTTCCTAAATTCATATGATATGATGCAGACCATGTTTTTCCAAATAGAGTTCAGGGGAACAGTAGCACAGCCATAGACAATATTTTTATTCATTCTTCATTACTAGATGGGCATTCTGTTAGCAAAAGGGTGAATGGCATTTCATACCATGATGCACAAATTTTAACACTAAAAGGTTTTTGTACTCAAACCAATGTTGTATTTAATTACAAACTACGTAGGAAAGTTAATCCAACAGCAATAGAGAGTTTTTCAAAACTTGTCAAGTAACAAGAGTGGCAAGATGTTTACAGTGCCGATAATATAGATGATAAATACAATGCTTTCCATAACACATTTCTCATGCTCTTTGAGAGTTGCTTTTCATTAGAACATTCTAAACGGGGTAGTAGCAGTAATGGACAGCCCGGTTGGCTGACTAGTGGGATAAGGATATCTTGTAGAACAAAGCGGGAATTATATCATAATGTTAGAAGTAGTCACAATCAAGCTACAATATCCCATTACAAACAGTATTGTAAGGCGCTTAAAATATTATTAAAAAGGCAAAGGGTATGTGGTATGCAAATAGAATAGCTAATTCACAGGATAAAATTAAAACAATATGGTCAGTTGTGAAGGAAGTGTCTGGTCAGCAACACAAGATCGACTATATTCAGTCAGTTCGCAGTAAAAATATGTCTGTTACTGATAAATCAGATAAATGTACAATATTTAACAATCATTTTCTGAGCAGTGTTGGTGAATTAAATAAAAATTTAGTTTCTACAGGGGATCATATAACTTTTCTGGCAAATGCCTATTTGAGGTTGATGCCTGAAATACCCCTCTGTGATACAGACAAGAGAGAGATTGAGTCAATAGTTAAATCACTGAAGATTAAGAACTCTCATGGTTATGATGGAGTGTCCAGTAGAATATTAAAGTACTGTGCTGCACATCTTGGCCCTGTATTTAGCCATATTAATAAATTTTGCTTTGGGAATGGCAGTTTCCTGCACGATTAAAGTACTCAGTAGTAAAGCCGGTTTATACAAAGGGATAAAGTGATAATTTAGATAGTTTTAGACCTATTTCCATGCCATCAGTGTTTGCAACATTTATTGGAAAAGCTGTGTATGTAAGGATAACTGATAATTTTATATCACGCGATTTACTTTCAAATGTACAGTTCGGTTTTAGAAGTCGTTTAACAACTGAAAATGCTATATTCTCTTTTCTCTGTGAGATGCTGGATGGGTTAAACAAAAGGTTTCGAACGCTTCGTTTATATTTTTGATTTAACTAAGCCATTTGTTTGTGTTGATCACAAAATATTGCTCCAGAAGTTGGGCCATTACAGAATACGGTAAGAAGCTCACAACTGGTTCATCTCTTACTTTAGCAACATACAGAAAAAGATAATTATTCACAATGTTGAGAATGGCTGTGATGTGGGGTGTGAGTGGTGTACAGTCAAGGGGGGGGGGGGGGGGGTGTTGTGCCCAGGGATCAGTGTTGGCGCCACTTCTGTACCTTATTTATATAAATTATAGATCCTCTAGTATTACAGGTAACTCTAAAATACTTCTGTTTGCTGATGACACTAGCTTGGCAGTGAAGGACGTTGTGTGCAACTTTCGCTCGCTTTCAAATAGTGCAGTGCACGACCTAAGTTCGTGGCTTGTAGAAAATAAACTAACGCTAGATCACAGTAAGAATCAGTTTCTTTAGAGTTTCTAACACAGAATTCAGCAAAACCTGACGTTTTAATTTCACAGAATGGGCATATGATAAGTGAAACTGAACAGTTCAGTTTTCTAGGTGTTCAGATAGATAATAAGCTGTCATAGAAAGCCACGTTCATGATCTTGTTCAAATACTTAATGCTGCCATTTTTACTAGGATTCGAACGGTATCTGAAGTGAGTGATCGTTCGGCAGGAAAATTAGTCTACTTTGCTTATTTTCATTCGCTTATGTCGCATGGTACTACATTTTCGGGTAAATCTTCCCATTCTAAAAGGATATCTTCGGCTCAGAAATGGGTGGTTTTGGCAATAAGTGGTGTAAGTTTACAAACCTCTTGTCGACCCCTATTAACGAGCCTGGGTATTTTGACACTGGCCTTTCAATATATATATTCCTTACTGTTGTTTCTTGTTAACAGTATTAGCTTCTTCCCAAGAATAAGCAGCTTTCACTCAGTTAATACTCGGCAGAAATCAAACCTTCATGTGTATTGGTTCAAATGGTTCAACTGGCTCTGAGCACTATGGGACTTAACTTCTGAGGTCATCAGTCCCATAGAACTTAGAACTACTTAATCCTAACTAACCTAAGGACATCACACACATCCATGCCCGAGGCAGGATTAGAACCTGCGACCGTAGCGGTCGCGCCTTTCCAGACTGTAACACCTAGAACTGCTCGGCAATTTGGATTGGACTTCCTTAAGTCTTGTGCAGAGAGGTGTGCAGTATACTGCTGCATCCATTTTCAATGAGCTACCAATCGAATTAAAAAATCTTAGGAGTAATCCACGCGCTTTCAAATCTAAACTGAAGAGTTTCCGCATGGGCCACTTCTGTTCTATTGAGGAATTCCTTGAGAAAATAAGCTGATTCTTCTTGTATTGTTGATTGTGTTAACTTAAACTTATGGACTGACTTTTTCGGGTTCATAAACATTTATTTTTATCTGTTATTACTTTTTTGTTGTAATTTCGTGTACTGACACGGTCCATGATCTTGGAGTTTGCTCCTCAATTTGGCCCTACCGAACTTGACGTGTAAATAAATAAATGTCACTGGATAGAGGATGGGCCGGCCGCGGTGGTCTCACGGTTCTAGGCGCGCAGTCCGGAACCGTGCGACTGCTACGGTCGCAGGTTCGAATCCTGCCTCGGGCATGGATGTGTGTGATGTCCTTAGGTTAGTTAGGTTTAAGTAGTTCTAAGTTCTAGAGGACTGATGACCAAAACAGTTGAGTCCCATAGTGCTCAGAGCCATTTAAACCATTTTTTTTTATAGAGGAAGGTTCAAAGTTTTATGCCCCCAAAGACACTACACCATATATACAATATGAGACACATACGTTGCAGGAGAAGCATCGAAACGGTAGTCCATTTCATTCCACACACAAGTCAACAGGTCCGTGTATACTGAATCGACAGCTTCAGTAACTCTGTTGCTCAGATCTTGAAAAGTAGCTACCACAGGTGGGACAAAGACTGTCGTTTATGTACCCCCCGACCGCAGCTCGTGGTCGTGCAGTAGTGTTCTCGCTTCCCGCGCCCGGGTTGGGGGTTCGATTCCCAGCGGGGTCAGAGGTTTTCTGTGCCTCGTGATGACTGGGTGTTGTGTGATGTCCTTAGGTTAGATAGGCTTAAGTAGTTCTAAGTTCTAGTGGTATGTTAAGTCCCATAGTGCTCAGAGCCATTTGAACCATTTATGTACGCCCAGAGAAAAAAATCGCTAGGCGTGATTTCTGGTGACCTGGGAGGCCGAAAGCAGTGAACAAGATCTTGTTGTCCACCTCTTCGAGTCCTATGTTGTGGTTGTTGCTGTTGTTAATATAAGCCCGTCCCACAAGGTGAAAGTGAGGCGGAGCACCTTCATCCACAAAAAAGAAATAATTAGAATCTTCAAAATGGCTCTGACCGTAGCGGTCGCGCGGTTCCAGATTGAAGCACCTAGAACCGCTCGGCCACACCGACCGGCTTTAGAATCTTCAGTATGTTGAGGAAACAACGAATTTTCAAGCATGTCGAGGTATGACATTCCTGCCACAGTGTCCACTGCAAAACAGGAAGTTCCATAAACTTCGTGAACATAAACAACAAAGAACACATTCAGTTTCAGTGGGCCTCTTTCACGTTTTACGCCGACGCCGGGATTTCGTGACTCTCAAGTATTTACATAATGTCGCTTGACTTCACCCAACAGATGAAACGTCGATTCGTCCAAAAAGATGAGTCGTTCAGAAATAGAGGCCAGGTGAACTGAAATGCAAAATTAGCATCTTTTGTTATAGTCGCCGGGACGCTGTTGGTGCAGTAACCACAAATTGTAAGACTTCGTATGCAGGCGCCGTTTCAGAACAAGTCACATCGTTGTTCGGGGAAAGTGAAGCTCCTGGCCTACCCATCTTATATAGATTTCCGAGAGCTCCGTGTGAACTCACTCTGATACGCTCGACAGTTTCGTCAGAGGTGCTTGGCCGACCAGGGTTTTTAGCTCCGCATATGCAACCAGTTTCGAAGAATTTTGTATGCCAGTCATAAATATGCTTGTGCAGAGGCGGCTTCTTGCTGAATCTATGGTGGAATGCCTGTTGCACTTGAACAACGGAATGACTTCAGGAAGAGAAAGCCGCTGCTTTGTAACTACATTGCTGATGACAAACTGCTGGATAGAGTATCTACAGTGAAATGTCTAGGAGAACTATCCAGAGCGACCTTGATGCTTGGAGAGGAACATTGGTTTGCAGCACTTTCTAGGGATAATCAATCTGGACGCGAATAGGGATTCCCAGAAACAGAATCTCGAACGAATTTCGCTTTTTTCTATCATACATTGAGCCATTGTTGAATATAAAGATGTATCTAACAATTTAAAGTGAATGAAGTGGTGAAATTTGAAGACTTAAGTTTTTTATTCAAGCTCAGAAAGAAAATCATTAGTTTCAGGGTGCTAGGATGTTGACTTCGGTGATTTGGGTACTGGAATCGGATCTTCGACCGAGGGTCCACTGATTGTTGGAGGCTTGGAATACAGATTGGTGTGCCGTTGATTCTCTGAATAAATTTCGAGCCAAAATGGAGTGCACAATCACATGGTAGACTTCACTTGATGCTTTGCATTGGCCACACTTGGCTGACCCACAGCCACATGCTCCAATTTAAAGATCCACCACACTGTCAGTCTGTCTCATGGTGGAACACGTCCTACTGGGCTGCCCTAATTTGCCACCCTACAATGAAGCTTTACTCTTGCAGACATACTACTTCTGGTGCTATAGCACAACACCAAAGCAGCTGATTTAATTTTGCTTTGTTACCTTGAAGGTGGTTTTTACTCCCTGCTGTCCCAGAGGGCACATTAGGCTCGTCGGTCACTTGTGGATTTGGAGGTGTGTGCTGTAGCCTGATCCAGGCCCACGTGTCCACAGCTGCCCCTTCTCAGTGGTATGGCCCCACTCCTGACCTTTGCACCTTTAAAATTCTCCTTATTCGTGGACATCTGTCGGAGGTTGACAGATTCATCACCATTGTTCTCTTTCCTGATATTTCATCTTGTGTGCATTGCTAGTTTTCTTGTGGCAAACATTATTCTGTAGCACCACGTCTCAAAGCCTGCGATTTTCTTCTGCTCCGATTTTTCCACGGTCCCTGGCTCACTACTACACAATGCTGTGTTCCGTACATGCATTCTCAGAAATTTATTCCTCAAATTAAGGCCTCGTACAATATTGTAGCTACACAGAAATAACGAACTAAGTCGCATTCATAGTCGTGAAATAAACAGAGAAGTTAGAACTCGTGGTGCATCTGAAGGGTCACTTTCCGTGTTTGTCGTATCTTTGACTTTACGACCAAAATTGAGATTGTTCACTTTTCAGTTGGGTAATGCTGATCGGCCTTAGTAGTAATAGTTGCGTTCTCTTCATACAAATTATTCTGATCGACTTCGTGTTTGGACATTTCTGAGCCTTAGTAGTGTTCTACCGTTACTCCGACTTATCGCTTTGTTCAGGAAGATATGAATCACCAGAGTCAGCTTCAGAGTCCTCAGAAAACCTTTCATTAGTTATCTGCATAATTTTTCAGTTTCGGTTAGGCACATTTGCAGGTTTTTTTCCAGCCATTTCACTCTAAAGAGACTTGAACTAGGAACGAATATATGCTAGGACTTCCTTGTTGAAAGTAATTAATGAAAAGAGTAGAGTAGCAAACAACCAATAAAGAGTGGTAAAATGAATTAGCCATAATAAATAAAATCAAAACTGACACTGAGTAAAGTATATATCTATCTTCAGAAAATGTTCTGAATGATTAAAATTGTAGTTTATGAACAAAGAGAGCCACAGAACAGCAAACTGAAACCACTCTTTAAAAACAAGTAATTTGTTAGTTGTGATATTACGAACAATGTTATCCACTCCAAATTCCTCTACGCAGACTCACTAAAACATAATTGAAACTGTATCGTAGTCAATTAACTGGAAATGTCATGTGAGAGAACTTAGTAGAGGAACAAATTTGCGAGTTCACGAACATGTCTGTGAGGCGGGTGAATATTTGGTCCTACATGGAGAGCCCGCCTATGAGGCAATGTGAGTCTGGAATGGAAGCAATTTTTCTTGGGTGAATCGGCTAGACGAGGCACGTGACCATTACTGCACTACGTCTAAATACCAAATGAGACTCTTGTTGCCTGCTAGAACCGTATGGGATTTTCATCGTCTCTAGTAGAACAAACGTAAACCACATCCGCCACTTAGACGGACCTTCCTTCCGTGAATGAACGCACAAAACAAACAGAAAATAAAGCAAATGCCAGACTAAAATTCACAGGAAGAAGAAAGCGTCTTAAAATCATCTTGTCAGACTGATTCTTGAGTATTGTTCATCAATCTGGGCTCCTTACCAGGTAGAACTGATGGAAGAGATCGATGAGATCCAACGAAGAGCGGCGCGTTTCGTCACGGGATCGTGTAGTCGGTGCGAGAGGGTTACAGAGATGCTAACGAATTCCGGTGGCAGACGCTGTAAGAAAGGCGCTGTGCATCACAGAGGTGTTTACTACTGAAATTTCGAGAGAGCATTCTCCGCAAGTGTCGGACAACATATTACTTCCTCCCATATAAGTCTCGCGAAATAACGACGACGAAAGAATACGAGAACTTAGAGCTAATATAGAGGCTTACCGACAGTTATTCTTCTCGAGCGCCATTCGCGAGTGGAACAGGGACTGATGAACCGCTCAGTGGTACCAGAAGTGCTCTCTGCCACACAGCGTTAGACGGTTTGCAATGTATTATGTAGTTTAAAAAGAATACAATAACAAACGCCGTTACGATAACGAGTACAAAGTAAAATTTGAATTTCTTGTGGGTGATTTAAGGAAAAACAAAATTAATGCCCTTAAATCGCGGGTAAAGAAAAACAAATTGTTGTTAAGGGTCAAGTTCAAAGTAACCAGACGATTACATGTACGAGATTAAGAGTAGCCGAAATATTTGAGAAGTCTGGACTGCCGTTTACTGACAGCGTACTAGTAAAACAACGTGTCTTAAGTTATGACTGAATAGGATGTGCAGATCAAAAACTAAACAAAATTCCAGAAATAGCCAGTGAAATACAAACTCAAAATTCACATTTCAGGTTGATTCGACTCTGATGTATGACTAATTCTGTTTACTTTTGCTTTGTTTGTTTTTTACATTTTCTTTTTGTCATTGTCCGTAATTATTAATAATGTTGTTGTTGTTGTTGTGGTCTTCAGTCCCTCTACGATTTTTACACTCTACGCTGCCCTCCAGTACTGAATTGGTGATCCCTTGATGCCTCAGACCATGACCTACTAACCGATCCATCCTTCTAGTTAAGTTGTGCCACAGACTCCTCCCCAATCCTATTCAATACCTCCTCATTTGTTATGTGATCTACCCATCTAATCTTCAGCATTCTTCTGTAGCATCACATTTCGAAAGCTTCTATTCTCTTCTTGTCCAAACTATTTATTGCCCACGTTTCACTTCCATATATGGCTACGCTCCATACAAATACTTTGAGAAACTACTTCCTGACACTTAAATCTATACTCGATGTTAAGAAATTTATCTTCTTCAGAAACGCTTTCCTTGCCATTGCCAGTCTACATTTGATATCTTCTCTACTTCGGCCATCATCAGTTATTTTGCTCCCCAAATAGCAAAACTCCTTTACTACTTTAAGTGTCTCATTTCCTTATCTAATTTCCTCAGCATCACCCGACTTAATTCGACTACATTCCATTATCCTCGTTTTGCTTTTGTTGATGTTCATCTTATATCCTCCTTTCATGACACTGCCCATTCCGTTCAACTGCTCTTCTTACTTGAAAGCGCATGCGCAACGAATACGTGAAAGATTGTATATGGGTCGTGGCTAAATAGCCCTTATATTCCCAACAGTGGATCAACGGATATAAAAAACTAGAATGGATAGAAAAGTGACGAGCTAAATAGGAGATGAAGCTTAAAAATAACCGCACACGGTTGCTTATGCTAAGAAAGAAACATATATGAAGCTATCTATGAGATCCTCCTGTTTGTCATAGATAGCTTCATATATGTTTCTTTTTTAGCATAATCAACCGTGTGCGGTTATTTTTAAGCTTCATCTCCTATTTAGCTCGTCACTTTTCTATCCTTTCTATTTTTTGATATACGTTGATCCACCGTTGGGAATATAATGGCTATTTACCCACGACCCAAGTACAACCTTTCACGTATTCGTACGCACATGCGCTTTCAAGTAACTTCCCCTATCTTGCGCATGTGCATAGGTAGCGGGTCGAGCGTAAATGTGAGCGACCATTTGTAGCTGCAGTTTATGGCGGATCATGGCCCATCGAACATAGGCCGGTGTGAGGTGGAGCTTACACCACTAAGTTAAGTAACGGTTTAGACTTTGTACATATGTACTCTTTGTGTTTCCCTTTTTTCGTTTATAAATGTGTAGCCATGGTGTTCTTTTAATCATTGACAAAGGTCTTCTTAGGCACTTGTGGGTTTTATTGTTCTGAAGAAGGTGTAGTTATCTACGCCGAAACTTAGGTAAACACTAGGTGCTTTTTTTCGCAGTCGAGGCTGGTTTTTAGTCTTTTAATATATTAAGCAACGATTGCTGACGCGCTACAATGTTGAATGTTCTTAAACAAAGATTTACTTCAAAAGCCATTAAAAGCTTCTCTCATTGCTCCCCTTGCGTTCATTTTCACTTGGTTCAGCTGCTGTTTGTCAGCTAGGTTTTTACCTTTCTTGAATCTGGGGTGCTCTCTACGTTCACGCAGCGGTCTTCTAATACGGTCATTAAACCACGGTGGATCTTTCCAATCCTTACGACCTTGCTACCATAAGAGAAGTGAACGATGCTTTTCAATTTTTCCGATTTGTGCTCCACATCTTCGCCCTAAGCACTAAATACTTTAAACAGACTGCTCAGACACTCTGCGGGTTGTATCCTGTCACTCTTTCTAAGCAACAAAATTTTCCTACTTTTTTTAACATTCCCCAGTAAAACGTGTTGTTGTAGATGCTATCACAGGCGTATGATCACTGATACCTTATTCTGCATTAATTGAATCGATAAATTCACGTCTGCTGCTTGCTAGGAGGTTTAAATGGTTCAAATGGCTCTGAGTACTACGGGACTTAACATCGGAGGTCATCAGTCCCCTAGAACGTAGAACTACTTAAACCTAACCAACCTAAAGATATCACATACATCCATGCGCAAGGCAGGATTCGAACCTGCGACCGTAGCTGTCGCGCGGTTCCAGACTGAAGTGCGTAGAATCGCTCGGCCACACCAGCCGGCTACTAGGAGGTCTAAAGCAGTACGTTCACGACTTGGTTTTCTAGTTTAATGTTCGAATTAATTTTCGGCGAAGATATACAGAATGATGTCGAAAGAATCCCTGTCTCTGGCACCAATTGATAACATGACTGTCCAAATCTGTACCGGGCCAGATAAAGTCATCCCCTATTACAATGGAATGATCAGGAAGATTGTTAACGATATTCCGGAAGTTCTCTCTGTAGCGCTCAACCACTACAGCTTCTGATCTAGGCGGTCTGTAAAAGCATCCAATTACCATTTTTGACCAACCTTTGATGCTTACCTTTATCCAGATTAATTCAAATTCGGAATCCGTGATTTCATTATATATTATCGAATTCTTTACTGCGATCACTATGCCGTCACCACTGGCGACTAACCTATCCTTACGATAAATATCCCAATCTAAAATTAGGATTTCGTTGCTGTTCATTTCTGGTTTCCTTCTGTTCCTAATACTATCTGAGCATAGTAAATTTCAATAAGCATTAGTAACTCTGGGATCTTTCCTTCGATGACCTTACCTTCGATTTTCCTGCTGTTTGCTAATATCGTATTAACCTTTTCTATATCCGAACTGCGAGGGCGAGCATAGTCTGAGAAGATTGGGATTGGTGTAATGTCGATTTTGGCGTTCAATTCGCCTCTAAATTTTTTGTACTGTAATAGATTTTTGACATGTTCAACATGGGACTTCTACTTTACTATAAATAAAAAAGTATAAATCTGTCCTTGCATCGTTAAACACCCTATTTTCTACCAGTATCTTTTCCTTAAATCATAAGTGAAAGCTGCTGAGCCTACGACACGCAGTTAACACTGCAAGTATTGAAAAATTATTGTGCGATATACACACTAGTTAACTTTGTGAACTCATGTGTGTCAAATAACCCTTACCGAAGTTGAAACACAAAATAGTTTCGTACAGCGCAGTGGATGCACGACAACACATCTCGTTCGATCTGGCGGTACGCGTAGAGCAATTGTTGTTGTGGCCGGCGTTTCGTTCGGTCGTCATTGTAGTACAGATTTCGGTTTTAGCGCAAACTTAAAAGATCTCCGAATTCCTTTATTTGTAAAACACTCGCTAGTCTCAAGGCTTATCGAACTCTGCTCTGCGTTGGAAGTTTTATATTGGTTATATGCTTCCGTTATGATTTCTCTACTTCCACAAACAGTACTGTAGGTGTAAATTTCCAGTCACTGGCGGAGAATACAGGAGATATAACGGGAGGAAACTGCTACCCTCCGATATCTGTGTCAGTAAAGACTTTACAGGAAACAGGTCGTGACTGGTAGAGCGACTAAGTACGTGGGAGGATGCGCCAGTATTCACAGCGAAGAATTTACAGTCCTCTCAGGTCAGTGGGACGAAGTCTGTTAGATACTCAAAAACCGAAACGGGATGTTTATTGGTCTCATGTGCTCGGATGATGCAATCACCAGCATCGTTGCTGAATAGGGATGGAGGTTATCGCTGAAGCAAGCGATCTTCGGTTACGCCGGTTCTTTTCTTATGCATTTTACCCTGACTGACAAAACTATTCTAAATAACCGGTTTCTGAAATAACCAATTTTCTATTTTTTTATTGCCGTTACTGCCAGTTATAAACTTCAACTTCGATCAACTATTAAAAGATTCTAATGAAGGTGAAGGAGATCACGATCGAAATAAGGCTGAAGTTGCGGCGGAAGTCGGTCTCAGCGTCTTTTGCAAAGATTGCGAAGGTCAAGGTCATGGGCGCGGCGGCAGCTACAATGAGGGATTACAAGATGGCGACTTCCCTGCATCGTCACATTCGAATGGTCATGTTTCATCCTGAAGCAACCACAAAACTAAGAGTTCAATTATTACCACAAGTTTATAGCAGGTCAATAATATTATAGGTATGTCAATTAAATTTACCTTCTCTTCCAAGGAACGCTGCGGTTATTTTCTCATTATACGATATTACACGTATGTTGTGGCTCCTTCCATCCAGTAAATTTAGGAAATAGAACATTGTACTTCATTGTTACCACACTTCGTACCATTTGTTTAAATAAATACTTTATACTGTAACGCGTTTTTCAAATGAACTAAACGGTATAAAGTAATTACTCCTGCCCCATACCGATTCCACACCACCAGAAGATAGCACTGAAAATTTTTGCTTGTCAGTATTTAATAGCTATGACAATACTTGTAAAAGTAAAACTAAAAACGTGGGGTACATTCAATAGATCATTGACGCGTGAATGGTTCACCTAAGTCACTAACAATTTTATTGCACTGTAAACGATGTGAACTGTTTCTCAACTACAGCTGCTCTCTACACTTCTTGCTACAGGGTGTCCCGAAAAGGATGACCCGATTTTAACTTGTAATAGTATTGAGACAAATGTCACTAGGTAACTGACACAGCGCTAGATGTAATCGGCACCGTCTAGAGTTTCAGAAAGAATCCGGTAGATGTCGCTACGAGCGCTAACCTGGAGCGTGCAGCCAGTCTCGTGCAATGTGGCGTCCGCGCAACAGAAGACGCATTGTGTTATTAAATTAAGTCCTACTCAAACAGTGATCGCAGTTCAGAGAGTGTTTAATATTCGATTTCGTGCTAAACTAACATCACCAAAGACCATTCGACGATGGTATAAACAGTTTGAAGAAAGTGGGTGCCTCTCTAAAAGCAAAAATCATGGACGGTCACACGTTCCTGAACAAACAGTGGAACAAATCCGATAAGCATATGAGCAGAGCCCCCACAAGTCTACGCGTCGTGCTAGCCAAGAACTTGCGTTACGGCGCTTGACAATGGGGCGTGTGTTACGACATCGTTTAGCCTTCAAACCGTACCGATTACAACTGGTACAAGCTCTTACACATACTGACAATGTGGAGCGAATGGACTTTAACGATGCTATTCTAGAGGACATGGAAGATGACACTTTTATGTCACGGTTGATATTCAGCGATGAGCCAACTTTCCATATTAGCGGTAAGGTTCACCGTCATGATGTTCATATATGGGGCCAAAATCCTCATGAGACAATTGAACACGAACGTGATTCACCAAATATGAATGTTTTTTGGCCGGCCGCTGTGGCCTAGCGGCTCTAGGTGCGTCACTCCAGAACCACACTGCTGCTACCGTCGCAGGTTTGAATCCTACCTCAGGCATGGGTTTGAGTGATGTCCTTAGGTTAGTTAGGTTTAAGTAGTACTATGTCTAGGGGACTGATGACCTCAGATGTTAAGTCCCATTGTGCTCAGAGTCATTTGAACCATTTTGAATGTTTTTGAGCTGTTTTTCAAAGCAAGGATTATGGACCCTACTTTTTTGAGGAAGAAACCATAACAGGATATTCATATCTTGCAATGCTGTGGAACTACACTCCTGGAAATGGAAAAAAGAACACATTGACACCGGTGTGTCAGACCCACCATACTTGCTCCGAACACTGCGAGAGGGCTGTACAAGCAATGATCACACGCACGGCACAGCGGACACACCAGGAACCGCGGTGTTGGCCGTCGAATGGCGCTAGCTGCGCAGCATTTGTGCACCGCCGCCGTCAGTGTCAGCCAGTTTGCCGTGGCATACGGAGCTCCATCGCAGTCTTTAACACTGGTAGCATGCCGCGACAGCGTGGAGGTGAACCGTATGTGCAGTTGACGGACTTTGAGCGAGGGCGTATAGTGGGCATGCGGGAGGCCGGGTGGACGTACCGCCGAATTGCTCAACACGTGGGGCGTGAGGTCTCCACAGTACATCGATGTTGTCGCCAGTGGTCGGCGGAAGGTGCACGTGCCCGTCGACCTGGGACCGGACCGCAGCGACGCACGGATGCACGCCAAGACCGTAGGATCCTACGCAGTGCCGTAGGGGACCGCACCGCCACTTCCCAGCAAATTAGGGACACTGTTGCTCCTGGAGTATCGGCGAGGACCATTCGCAACCGTCTCCATGAAGCTGGGCTACGGTCCCGCACACCGTTAGGCCGTCTTCCGCTCACTCCCCAACATCGTGCAGCCCGCCTCCAGTGGTGTCGCGACAGGCGTGAATGGAGGGACGAATGGAGACGTGTCGTCTTCAGCGATGAGAGTCGCTTCTGCCTTGGTGCCAATGATGGTCGTATGCGTGTTTGGCTCCGTGCAGGTGAGCGCCACAATCAGGACTGCATACGACCGAGGCACAGAGGGCCAACACCCGACATCACGGTCTGGGGAGCGACCTCCTACACTGGTCGTAGACCTCTGGTGATCGTCGAGGGGACACTGAATAGTGCACGGTACATCCAAACCGTCATCGAACCCATCGTTCTACCATTCCTAGACCGGCAATGGAACTTTCTGTTCCAACAGGACAATGCACGTTCGCATGTATCCCGTGCCACCCTACGTGCTCTACCCTGGCCAGCAAGATCTCCGGATCTGTCCCCCATTGAGCATGTTTGGGACTGGCTGAAGCGTCGTCTCACGCAGTCTGTACGTCCAGCACGAACGCTGGTCCAACTGAGGCGCCACGTGGAAATGGCATGGCAAGCCGTTCCACAGGACTACATCCAGCATCTCTACGATCGTCTCCATGGGAGAATAGCAGCCTGCATTGCTGCGAAAGGTGGATATACACTGTACTAGTGCCGACATTGTGCATGCTCTGTTGCCTGTGTCTATGTGCCTGTGGTTGTGTCAGTGTGATCATGTGATGTATCTGACTCCAGGAATGTATCAATAAAGTTTCCTCTTCCTGGGACAATGAATTCACGGTGTTCTTATTCAGTGTTCAGGAGTGTAGTTATTTCCACAACTTGACTCTGACAATTTCATCTATCAGCAAGATGGAGCACCACCGCACTAGGACAACAATGTGCGCAGTTTCCTCAATGCCATCGTGCCTCAGCATTGGATAGGGCATACATGACCGTGAGACTAGGCTTTACACTCTTGGCCTCCTAGGTCCCCTGATTTAACACCATGTCATTTATTCCTGTGGGGATATGTTAAACAATGTATTTACGGTCCTCCCTTACCTTGTGACATTGATGAACTAAAAACCAGAATATCAGCTTCAGTGACAGAAGACGTCTCACGCTTAGTTTGGGATGAATTCGGCTATCGGCTAGATGTCGTCCGTGCAGCCAATGGAGGACATATTGAACATTTATGATGGATTTTTATAAACGTCGGTCTTTTCTGAGTGACTTAGTATATACATTTGTTGGTGTTAAGCTCTTCTTCCTAATAAATACTTCTATATAAAATTGGGTCATTCTTTTTAGGACACCCTGTATTGTCCGTTGCATGTACCGCAGGTTTTTCGTTTCAAATTTCTAGTACCGTTGTAACTATTAAAAATTCACAAGCGTTAATTTTCACTACTATATTTAGGGATCTGAAATCGGTATGAGATAAGAGAAAGTAGGTTCTATCGTTTAGTGGTTTCAAAACATGTTATATTAAGAAGTTTTCTATTTAAATAATTATTTTCTGCTTTTTAATGCTGTGTGTGTGGAAAATTCTTCATTCGATTTCTGTCGTTTCGATGACATGTATATCCAGAAAAGGCCGTGAATTAGTGAGATTAGAACTAACTTGGAGGCTTACGAGCAGTCGTACTTACCATGAAACATTCGCGAATGGAATACGAAAAGGGGGAAATAACATTGGTATGCAAGGCACCCTCCGCCAAACACCAAACAAGAAAGCAAGTTAATATTGCATCATGATCCAGTTCTGAGCTATATTGAAAGTTTGAAGTCTCGTGTTCATCGAGAAGCTGTTGTAGTTTAAAATCAGTTGCCAAATTTGTTCCGAACAGACAGAAATAGAAAGTGCCCTCCGCAGCAAACTAGACAAAAAAGCAAGTTAATACTGCATTGTCATACCTGTTCTGAGCTATGCAAGTTTCAAGTCTCTAGCTCATCCAGAAGTTAGATAATAATAAATTATAAAATTTGTACCCAATAGACGTAATAAAAATGTGTTGAAATGGTTCCAAACTGGGGATGATAGCATAATGCAATACAACTATTGTCTGAGGAATACATCGTGAAACTACCGCTTGGACCAGGTGTGGGCAAGTCTTGAACACTCAACGTACACATGTATTGCCTAGTAAGCCACGCCATACGGCAACATGTTCATTATTGTCTCTGTAATGCTGTACAGATTCTTATGTAATCCGTTTGTTGCTAGTTTCTGTTATCTAAATGACACTGGTCGCTTTTCCCGGTTTCTGTAACAAACAAACATTTCTATATAATAGAAGTGTCACGAATCAACATGACCTTTTTTTTTTTTTTTTTAAAAAAAAGAAAAGGTTTACTTAAAAACTGAAAATTTTAGCATTGCTGATGTGGCAAATTGATAAGCCGGTTTTTTGGCTCATTACTAGTAAAAAGGGCTCTAAGCACTATGGGACTTAATATCTGAGATCATCAGGCCCCTAGACTTAGAACTACTTAAAGCTAACTAACCTATGGACACCACAGACATCCATGTCCGAAGCAGATTCGAACCTGCGACCGTAGCAGCAGCGCAGTTCTGGACTGAAGCTCCTATTACCGCTCAGTCACAGCGGCCGGCTACTAGTTAAAAATGAAAAACCAATTACAACCGAGGTCGAAAAAAAAGAAGAAACCTGTTATTCAGGACTACAATACTGTGGTCGGGTTTAACCGGTCTACTTTTTCCGCCCGTATTGAAGAATGACGAAGGACGAATACACAGAACAGGTATTTTACTCTAATAGAAGAAGGGAGACCGAGCAAGGTGGCGCAGTGGTTGGCAAACTGGATTCGCCTTCAGGAGCACGCCGGTTCAAACCCCCGTCCGGCCATTCTGATTTAGGTTTTCTGTGATTTCCCTAAATCGCTTCAACAAATGTCCCGATGGTTCCTTGAAAGGGCGGGGTCCATCTCCACCCCCATCCTTCCCTAATCCTCGATTGTGCTCCGTCGCTGATGACATCGTTGTCGACGGGACGTTAAACATTAATCTCCTCCTTCTCTCTAGCAGAAGAAGCTGTGAAAAGCCTGTGCTATGTTGCGAGAGGCTTGTTCGAAAATGTTACGTGCTGAAACCTGCATTAAAGTTTTAAGCACTTGTTCGATCTCTCATTTACACAAATGTGCAAAAGTTAAATCATTTCGGAAGGGAACTGCTATCATATATGAAACTGTTTTTGAACTTTCTGAGTACACAAAAGAGCTCGTAATAAGTGTCACGATAATCATCTCAAAACATTTAAGAAGTAAAGCACTCGTATCTTCATTATATTGAATGTATGTGATAGATGTGTATTATCAGAATATCTGTCCGACCCGATAGCTGAGTGGTACAGGCCTGGGTTCGATTCCCGGCTGGGTCGGTGATTTTCTTCGCTCAGGGACTGGGTGTTGTGTTGTCTTCATCATCATTTCATCCCCATTCGGTGCGCAGGGGGCCTCCCGACAAATGACGCCAATCGCTCGTTTCATTTCCATCACAATACCTGTTAGGCCATTATTATTAGCAGAACTCACAAGCTTCATCTTATATTCTGTTAACGGTGCCACCGTCATCTACTACAACACTGTAACGGGAGAAGTAGGATACACACCACGTCTTGATATTAATATGAACCAGGGGCCTTGCCGTTGGTGGGGAGGCTAGCGTGCCTCAGCGATACAGATAGCCGCACCGTAGGTGCAACAACGGAGGGGTATCTGTTGAGAGGCCAAACAAACATGTGGTTCCTGAAGAGGGGCAGCAGCCTTTTCAGTAGTTGCAAGGGCAACAGTCTGGATGATTGACTGATCTGGCATTGTAACAATAACCAAAATGGCTTTGCTGTGCTGGTACTGCGAACGGCTGAAAGCAAGGGGAAACTACGGCCGTAATTTTTCACTAGGGCATGCAGCTTTACTGTATGATTAAATGATGATGGTGTCCTCTTGGGTAAAATATTCCGGAGCTAAAATAGTCCCCCATTCGGATCTCCGGGCGGTGACTACTCAAGAGGATGTCGTTATCAGGAGAAAGAAAACTGGCGTTCTACGGATCGAAGCGTGGAATGTCAGATCCCTTAATCGGGCAGGTAGGTTAGAAAATTTAAAAAGGGAAATGTATAGGTTAAAGTTAGATATAGTGGGAATTAGTGAAGTTCGGTGGCAGCAGGAACAAGACTTTTAGTCAGGTGACTCCAGGGTTATAAACACAAAATCAAATATGCTGGAGTAGGTTTAATAATGAATAGTAAAATTGGAATGCGGGTAAGCAACTACAAACAGCATAGTGAACGCATTATTGTGGCCAAGATAGATACGAAGCCCACACCTACTACAGTAGTACAAGTTTATATGCCAACTAGCTCTGCAGATGACGAAGAAATTGAAGAAATGTATGATGAAATAAAAGAAATTATTCACATAGCGAAGGGTGATGATAATTTAAAAGTCATGGGTGACTGGAATTCGGTAGTAGGAAAAAGGAGAGAAGGAAACGTAGTAGGTGAATATGGATTGAGGCTACTAAATGAAAGAGGAAGCCGCCTGGTACTATTTTGAACAGAGCATAACTTAATCATAGCTAACACTTGGTTTAAGAATCATGAAAGAAGGTTGTATACATGGAAGAACCCTGGAGATACTAAAAGGTATCAGATAGATTATATAATGGTAAGACAGAGATTTATTAACCAGGTTTTAAATTGTAAGACATTTCCAGGGGTAGATGTGGACTCTGACCACAATCTATTGGTTATGACCTGTAGATTAAAACTGAAGAAACAGCAAAAAGGTGGGAATTTAAGGACATGGGATCTGGATAACCTGAAAGAACTAGAGGTTGTACAGAGTTTCAAGGAGAGCATAATGGAACAATTGACAGGACTGGGAGAAAGAAATACAGTAGAAGAAGAATGGGTAGCTTTGAGGGATGAAGTAGTGAAGGCAGCAGAGGATCAAGTAGGTAAAAAGACGAGGGCTAGTAGAAATCCTTTGGTAACAGAAGAAATATTGAATTTAATTGATGAAAGGAGAAAATATAAAAATGCAGTAAATGAAGCAGGCAAAAAGGAATATAAACGTCTCAAAAATGAGATCGACAGGAAGTGCAAAATGGCTAAGCAGGGATGGCTAGAGGACAAATGTAAGGATGTAGAGGCTTATCTCACTAGGGGTAAGATAGACACTGCCTACAGGGTAATTAAAGAGACCTTTGGAGAAAAGAGAACCACTTGCATGAACATCAAGAGCTCAGATGGAAACCCAGTTCTAAGCAAAGAAGGGAAAGCAGAAAGGTGGAAGGAGTATATAGAGGGTCTATACAAGGGCGATGTACTTGAGGATAATATTATGGAAATGGAAGAGGATGTAGATGAAGATGAAATGGGAGGTATGATACTGCTTGAAGAGTTTGACAGAGCACTGAAAGACCTGAGCCGAAACAAAGCCCCCGGAGTAGACAACATTCCATTGGAACTACTGACGGCCTTGGGAGAGCCAGAATTCTTTAAAGACGAATGTAAAAACTAGTAGAAGCCGACCTCGGGGAATATCTGTTTGGATTCCGTAGAAATACTGGAACACAAGAGGCCACACTGACCTTACGACTTATCTTAGAAGAAAGATTAAGGAAAGGCAAACCTACGTTTCTAGCATTTGTAAATTTAGAGAACGCTTTTGACAATGTTGTGTGGAATACTCTCTTTCAAATTCTAATGGTGGCAGGGGTAAAATACAGGGAGCGAAAGGCTGTTTACAATTTGTACAGAAACCAGATGGCAGTAATGAGAGTCGAGGGGCATGAAAGGGAAACAGTGGTTGGGAAAGGAGTAGGACAGGGTTGTAGCCTCTCCCCGATGTTATTCAATCTCTATATTGAGCAAGCAGTAAAGGAAACAAAAGAAAAATTCGAAGTAGGAATTAAAATCCATGGAGAAGAAATAAAAACTTTGAGGTTCGCCGATGACATAGTAATTCTGTCAGAGACAGCAAAGAACTTGGACGAGCAGTTGAACGGAATTGACAGTGTCTTGAAAGGAGGATATAAGATGAACATCAACAAAAGCAAAACGAGGATAATGGAATGTAGTCGAATTAAGTCGGGTGATGCTGAGGGAATTAGATTAGGAAATGAGACACTTAAAGTAGTAAAGGAGTTTTGCTATTTGGGGAGCAAAATAACTGATGATGATCGATGTAGAGAGGATGTAAAATGTAGACTGACAATGGCAAGGAAAGCGTTTCTGAAGAAGAGAAATTTGTTAACATCCAGTATAGATATAAGTGTGAGGAAGTCATTTCTGAAAGTATTTGTATGGAGTGTAGCTATGTATGGAAGTGAAACATGGACGATAAATAGTTTGGACAAGAAGAGAATAGAAGCTTTCGAAATGTGGTGCTACAGAAGAATGCTGAAGATTAGATGGGTAGATCGCATAACTAATGAGGAAGTATTGAATAGATTGGGGAGAAAAGAAGTTTGTGGCAAAACTTGACCAGAAGAAGGGATCGGTTGGTAGGACATGTTCTGCGGCATCAAGGGATCGCCAATTTAGTATTGGAGGGCAGCGTGCAGGGTAAAAATCGTAGAGGGAGACCAAGAGATGAATATACTAAACAGATTCAGAAGGATGGAGGTTGCAGTAGGTACTGGGAGATGAAGAAGCTTGCACAGGATAGAGTAGCATGGAGAGCTGCATCAAACTAGTCTCAGGACTGAAGACCACAACAACAACAATGAACACAGAGACATGCTTACCTCTTGGATTTCGAAAAGTAAATAACTAAATGTGTGAGAAATATTTTACTTACTGTTAGTATAAATCGAAGCTAAACTGAAATTTCCGCCGGTGCTTGGCAGATCGTGATAATAATTTTACAAAGCAAAAAAATTTCCTAATGATCTGCAGAACACAATAAAGTATTTTCCTTTTCTGTATTATAAATGCAAGAGCTCACGGAAAGAAGTTACCTTTGTCAAATCAGGTACTGTAAATGAGATGCAGTTGTAATGTGTATATCGTGAGGCACTTCTGCACCGGAAGCAATCACAAGTGTGACAGATAAACGAAAGTTGTGATACCACTGCATGAACATCCTGGAGAAACCCACCTGGCTTGCCATAGCTTCGGTGACATAGTAGTCAAGGTACACCAATATGACTTCAATGCAGCTACTTCTTCTGAGGAAGTTTCTAATGTACGTGCAGGTATTTTACATAATGTGAAGGACAATCAAACAAATAAAAAATTCTAAATTAGTCTATATTAAACTGAGTGAAAGTCCAAATCTGCAATTACTGTTTATTTTGTTTTTCCTTGTATGACGACCGGTTCGTCTTTTGACTGAGTTGTGGAGACGTTTTACTGCTCGTGCACTGTTGGGATCGGATGCTCATCTGGCGGTTTTAACCAAGGAGTGACACGTTTTCATGTGCACTTCCACCATCGAGGTCATGGCACACGAAGTATAAATTTTATATGACCTGAAGATATACACTATGTGGTCACAAGTATCCGGACATCCCCAAAAACGTACGTTTTTCATATTAGGTGCATTGTGCTACCACCTGCTACCAGGTACTCCATACTTCAGTGATCATTAGACATCGTGAGAGGGCCGAATGGGGCGCACCGTGGAACTGACCGACTTCGAACGTGGTCAGGTGATTGGGTATCAATTCTGTCATACGTCTGTACGCGATATTTCCACATCTCCCTAGGTCCACTGTTTCCGATATGATAGTGAAGTTGAAACTTGAAGGGACACGTACAGCACAAAAGCGTACAGGCCGACCTCGTCTATTGACTGAGGGTCATAATGTATAACAGGTAGACATCTATCCATACCATCACACAGGAATTACATACTGCATCCGGATCCACTGCAAGTACTATGAGAGTTAGGTGAGAGATGAGAAAACTTGGATTTCATGGTCGAGTGGCTGCTCATAAGCCACACATAACGCCGGTAAATGTCAAACGACGAGCCGCTTGGTGTAAGGAGCGTAAACATTGGACGATTGAATAGTGGAAAAACGTTGTGTGGAGTGACGAATCATGGTACACAATGTGGCGATCCGATGGCAGGGTGTGAGTATGGCAAATGACCGGTGAACGTCATCTGCCAGCGTGTGTATTGCAAATAGCAAAATTTGGAGGCAATGGTGTTATGGTGTGGTAGTGTTCTTCATGGAGGGGCCTTGCACTCCTTGTTGTTTTGCTTGGCACTATCACAACAGAGGCCTACATAGATGTTTTAAGTAACTTCTTAATTCCCACTGTTGAGCTATTCGGAGATGGCGATTGCATCTTTTAGCACAATCGTGCTCCTGTTCATAATGCACGACCTGTGGCGGAGTGGTTACACGACAGTAACATCCATGTAATGGACTGGCCAGCACAGAGTTCTGACCTGAACCCTATAGAACACCTTTGAGATGTTTTGGAACGCCGACTTCGTGCTAGGCCTCACCGACCAACATCGACACCTCTCCTCAGTGCAGCACTCCGTGAAGAATGGGCTGCTATTCCCCAAGAAACCTTCAGCACCTGGTGGAACGTATGCTTGCGAGAGTGGAAGAAAGGTGGGCCAACACCATATTGAATTACAGCATTACCGATGCAGGGCGCCACGAACTTGTAAGTCATTCTCAGCCAGGTTTCCCGATACTTTTGATCAAACAGTGTACCTCCAGGGTATGAAACCAGTCGTCATACAGGGCAAAATACGATAAACAGATATTGCAGATTTGGACATTCACTCAGATTAATATAGACTGTTTTACCATCTTTGGCTTTAAATTGTCTGATTGTTCTTCACATTACGGGCGGTGGCACGTTTATAATGCGAATATGTAATTGAAAGCAAAATAAAACTTCATACACAGACCGTTACTGTGAGTACTCCTGCTTGCGTAAAATACAATATTTATCGTGTGAAAAGAATGAATATCATGTATCCGCGTCCGGTCATTCACACATAAGTTGTCAGTGATTTCCCTAAATCGCTCAAGGCAAATGACGGGATGTTTCCTCTTTAAGGACACGGCATATTATTTTCCCATTCTGTATATTTTCTGATCTCGTGCTTCGTCTCTAAAGACCTCGTTGTCGATGGAACGTTAAACCCTACCCTTTCTTCCTTCCTTCCGCAAATCCTCTTTTCCCATCATATTGTAACCCTACATCAGTGTGACTCTACTTTCTACAAACGTTCATAATGGATACTCTCATGAACAGTAAGTCTTTTGAGACAGCTATTTATTTCAGTAAATGGACTCGCTTTACTTTCCGCATAAAACTTGGAGGCTTTATTCCACTCATCAAGTACAGATGCCAGAGAAAAGCAATGGAAATGGAAATGAGCGTTTGGCGTCATTAGCCAGGAGGCCGCTTACGGTGCACGTCCGGCCGCCTTGGTGCAGGTCTTATTACATTCGACGCCACATTAGGCGACCTGCGCGCCGGATGGGGATGAAATGATGATGAAGACAACACAACACCCAGTCCCTGAGCGGGGGAAAGCTCCGACCCAGCTGGGAATCGACTCAGGCCCGTAGGACGGCAATCTGTCTCGACGACCACTCAGCTATCGGGGCGGACAGAGAAAAGTAATGGTAGCTGAACATGACGTATGAAAGCGTACGGCAGTTCTTAGGCACACAACAATTCCGAGTTACACTTCAGATTATTGCTAGTCAGTCATCAAATTTAAACGGAATATTTCATTGGAGAATCTGTAACATCATAGCTCTAATGCTCTACTGATTTATTTTGCCTTTAGTTTTATTTAATGTTAAATCGTTGAGCACCTGTAAATGTGTTTGATTGACTCGATAACATAAAATTGTTTACTCCTTTCTTCGTTAAAACTTTGATGTCATGGTTTGATTGTATGCAATGTAGTATATCTGTCATTTAAATTCTTTGTCCCAATTGGAGGGAGACAAAACTTAATGTATATATTTGGAATTTGTTTAAATAATTTTGTTTAGAGCTACCTATATGTGCAAATGATATGTTTTGTTTAAAATGATTGTTTGCTGTTATGAAAATTGCTGACCTTCACTTAGGTTTCTTAGTTATTTTGTGTGTAAGAGATAGTGTGGTTCCCCTCGGAAACGTAACTTAGTAGCGCGCGCAAATTGTGGTTGGCCTACGTAGAAAAGGTGGAACAAAAGTCAGTCGGGGACGAGCTACCAAACTGTGCACTGCCCATGTAAAAGTTGTATATTGTGTATATTCCGAAAGAGGCATTTCCTGCCGCTTTCCAGTGCCTCGGATGGATGAATAAAGAGCTGTAACTATTCTGGAATTGTTGTCTACCATCGCCACCAAGAAATGACAGAGTCCGGCAATTCTACCTGCTAATCCATCTACCAACTTGCAGTTGCCACCACATTACACAATCACTATAATGGAGCACCATAGTAATGTACAGTGAAGGATCAGCTCATTGGATGTTTTAGTGTGCACAAATATAAAGTAACTTATAACTGAATTTATGTACCTACCATGATTTTTTCCCTATCACAACACCTCTCAGCTTCCTCTCCATTTGAACTATGATTACCGAGTGTGCTAGTTTGTGGAAAAAATGAAAGCCTCAAAGCCAAATAGTTAATTAAATAATGTTGTTTGATCTTTGGTAAGAAGGGAGTATGTAAGGTGTCAGGCAAATCCAACACCTTCCATGAAAACCTTGACATGATAAGAAAATCCAGTAGTATGTCACATAGGTCCGAATAAATCGTGACATTAAATTAACCAAAGTAATACGAGTAACGAGTGAGAAAAATGGAACACCACAGACTAACACAAGAATGCCTAAATGCATGTCGTACCTTCCAACCGTGAGACCGACGCAGTTCCTAAGGTCCCAGGTTCGATCCCAGCTGGGTCGGAGATTTTCTCCGCTAAGGGACTGGGTGTTGTGTTTCCTAATCATCATCATTTCATCCCCATCGACTCGCAGGTCGCCGAAGTTGCGTCAACTCGAAAGACCTGCACCAGGCGAATGGTCTACCAGGCCCTAGCCACACGACATTTCATTTCATTTTACCGTGAGACCGACGACGTTCCGAGGGGAGAAACGAGAAGCCGAGAGCAGAACCGTGTTAAGCTAGAAGGCCCTACGATAAGGGACAGACTGGACACCAACGTCGCCAGCTAACCACTAGGGCCACACAATCCGCACGTTTTAGCGTGAGACTGTTTCGCATCTCTGTTACGTCAAAGACCACCCCCCAGCCCATGTTAAAAGATAGAGCCCTCCAGAAGAACAGTATAGATCTTACGATAACACAAAAACGGCCACTACCATCCGCAAGTTTTAGCGTGAGACTTTTTCGCGTCTCAGGTACGTCAAGGACCACCCCCCAGCCCATGTTAAAAGATGGAGCCCTCCAGAAGAACAGTATAGATCTTACGATAAAAGGACCACACCAGCTGCAGGTTTTACCGTGATACTTTTTAGCGTCTCTGTTACGTTGCAAACTTTAAAAACATCGCCCCACCACGAAAAGTATAACGTTTCTCATTGGATAGACAGAATTTTTGTAGGCGGAGCTTAAGGTTAACATTGAGACCCTGATTGGTCAGATGAAAACACAGCCAGATAGTTTTTTTAAACCAACTTCGGTAAATTGTAGTAAGGAGAAGTTAAGAAGGGTGAGTTCCGAGATGGCGAGGTGAGCGGAGCTGTGCTGCCCGCTGCTCTGACGCTGCCTAACACCGACAAGGTAATGAACACATGCGGTGCCACATTTTTGAGCGCATAAGGCTTCACTCAGAACTGCAGAAGTCTCATCTGTTACACCCCCTTTTTGCGTAATACTAGTGTCGATCGTCAATTAAAGCTCATGGTATTCACATTTGCCACTTGAAGTAAAAATCTGAAACGCGATGATTTTTATGTTATGTAGTTATTGAGAATCCACATCAGCCACTGTAATTTACGACAAGTTATATAACTAATTAAAGATAATTGAGGGTCACTGTAGACCATTTTGATAGTTTTCTCTTTTGTGAAACTTAAATTAAACCTAGATTATAGATGTGATATGACATAGGTCATCCTTTGATCCATTGTAGAACTTGGAAACCCATTCAGAGAGTATTCGTTCCCTTTTTTGTTGAACGCAGTTGGTTTTTATCATCTTGTATTAAAACATTTCCTTTTATCAATAGTGCAACTTATAAACGATGTTTTATGAGTAGAATAAAATTTCCAATGTTAAACTTAACTGCTTTTACGACGTTATTTTACCAGCTAACTAAAATTACGGAAGCCTTGAACCCCTTCCACTAAATTTAGTTATTATTAAGATTCTTTTACGGGGAGTGCAGTGGAGCTGACGCTGAAATCATTATGTATTTGGTTATATCATCGCTAGTCTCACTGAACTCTTCTGAATTCTACATGTCATGTGTGGTCAGGCGTCTCCTTACCAGCAACAGGTCCCAGGTTCAAACTAGTCAGTTCCCTAAAAAACACGCTCAGAGCGTTGTTGCGAGAAAGTGGTAGGGAGACACGATATAGAACAAACGGACACGACCATGAATGTTTAGAAGTATTCAGATTTACTGTGGATTTAGTGAAATTGTTTTGTGGAAGCCTCCCAGTGATGGAATCAGTCCAGTTTAAAGTTTTGTGGAATTTCAAAGTCACCTATTTAATCATTTATTTGAAAGTAGAAGATTGTTGTAATAAAGACAATTTGCTATTTCTTTTAAAGATTAAAAGCTCTTAAAACTGAGGCTTATAAAGTTTTGCTTAGTTAATGATCATAGTGCTGCCTGTAGTAAATTTTAAAAGATGAGTCAGTTTCTTGTAAATTTGTCAACATTGTGTCTCACTGTAGTGAAAGTGGAAAACTGCAATAGTGGCAAGTTATTTACTCATGCTTGCTAAGTACTTGTTTCTTTTGGGTAATGAAAGTGCATATTAATAGTATAATAGGATCCACAAGTTATCCTTTATGCTCAAGATAAATAACAATTAATAGAAAGACCATTATTTATGAAAACAATAACTTCTTTATTCAAAAGACAGTGAGAAGTATCCTGTTAGCGAATTCCATTTTACTTTCGTTCTAAAGAGAAAAGTATATAGCCGAGAGAGTTAACCTTTGGCCAGTTCATAATTTTGCAATGAAATACATTTACCATATTATGTCAGCTACGAAAATGTTTGAAAAGTATCACTAAACCTATGTCCAATTTATGATTCTACAGTGAATATTATTAGTAATGTTATAAAGACCATTCAGTTTGAATAAGCCCTGAAAGTAATAGTGTGTTTTGTTATCTGTTTTATTTTTGCAAATAGTTTGTGCTGCTCTAGCTGTTAGCTCCAATCTTACCGTGAACACATGTATGTGTCAGAGGTCATTGCACGCGCGTGTTTATAGGTTGTGTTTGCCCGTTAAAGTTACTCATACCTACTTTCTTAAACAAGAACGTTAATCTTTCTCTTGCCTAATTAGACTGGTGACCGTTTTCCTTATTCTTTAAACAGTGTAGCTAGGTAAAACTTCATTTGTTGCTGTTTGAATATTTACGTAATTCTGACTTTCTCTTCCAATAAGCCACCTCCGTTAGGTACAACGCGGTCAATATAACAAAATTCCTCTCAGAGGGTAACATTGCTCTGCTTCTTCATACTATAATTACTAGAAAAAGAATAATTTCTTTATACGAACTGCCTTAGGCTTTGAGGTTATGGTATAGTAGCAGCAGACGGAAGTGTTATAAACCGTAAGAGGCAATTAAGAGGTCGCCTGATACAGAAGTACTGTGGAGGAATATGCAGTCTTCTGTGAACTACGGCACTGTAAGTGAGGTATCATCTTTAATACAACTTTAATCTTTGTCGAAGCTTTCACGTATCTGTGAATTTTCATGGCTCTACGATCATAAACGAAACCGTTCTTTACAATCAGTTATTTACCCGGCGAAATGAAAACAGTCGAAAATTCGAAGTTTATTACAGTTTGCTGCCGCAAGTAAACCGGACTGTTTATACTGAGGTAGCAAGTGTGGCATTCGTAACTGTAGATATTTAAAGCTGTACTAGAACCACGGGATTTGAGCGGGAGGAATTTTAAGTATTATGCGCCATCGTGGGACTTGGTTCCCTGATTAGTTCTGCCTGACGCCTGATACCTGAGCCAATCTCACACACGTGCCCACTGCGAAGGTCGCAGATACTGGCTCTTCCGGTTTTTCTGAAAGGAAGGCAAGCGGGAAGTGGCGTTGTGTGTTGAGCACCATCGTGACCTTCTGCCACGGTTGTCGAAACCAAGTGGCCTTCCTACAACTTCGGCTGTGAAAAGTAAGCCACTGAAACAGGCGTGCCTTACTTCTTCACTTTATCATTCCTTCTAAGGGTACACCGCTCTCTTTCGACCACGAATCTCCATATCCTTACTCTTTCAGTGTTTTTTTATATTGTCTGGTTAGAGGTATCCTTTCTCTTTCGCTCTCTATATTTCACATACAACTAATATCTCCAGTAATCTATGTGAATCTTATAACCCTTGTTAACCCTATACGTTTCACCTCTGACGGTCTTTCTATTGAAGAGTTCAACATTTTCAGTAAATCCCATCGTTTTCATTATTACCAGCGTTTAAGTTTAAATTACCTTTACATCATCACATTTCAAATGTCTCCAGTCTCTCGTCCTGGATTTTCTCGTAGTCCTCGTGACACTTCGTAATAGGACGTCTCTTTCCCTTTTCAGTTCCTGTAGTTGCTATCATTTTCCAGGCAATCATCTCACGAAAAATATTTTGCCAGGAGTAATCTGTGTATTTGATAAACACTGCGGTCAGAACTCTCGCCTTAACATTAATCCCACCACTAATAAGGCCCGTAATTTTATGAATGCGTTCGGATTGAGTGCAGCTGGGAATGACTATTTGAGACAAAAAGACAGTAAAACATGCCGTAACTTCCCACGAGATGCTAGACATACATTTTATAAACGTAGTGGTGCAAAATGAAACACTCCAAAAACAAATACAAACCACAGAAGATTTTCTGAAAGACGCTCAATCAAGAATCACAGAAACTTTGGTACGAACAGCACTTCTGCCTTCCGAACAATCGTCGAACAATTTCTATTTTTAGTAAAAACTTGTCTGAATTTCAGTCTTTTGATGAAAGGCAATTAATTTACATCGTGTGATTCTTCAATTTCTCCAGGCGTATTTTATGACGAAATAAATCTCGGGTGAACAGCCTGGTATGCACAGTCATACCAGGCTGTTCACCCGAGACTTATTTCGTCAATTTATATTGTTCTTGTTACCTCATTTATACATAAAGTAACATTTCTTTTTACTGTATCGTTATTCTAACAACGTCTTTTGGCGTACAAATCTAGTTTGGTAGTTTGATATCCGACCTATAAATGCCGACAGTGCGTTCGACCAGAACACTCGGTTACACTGCTCGTCGTGAAATGTGGTCAGATGTTCATCTCACTGGTTAAGAGAAAACAAAAATAACAGCAACCCGTAGTACGGTAGGACGTTTTAACTCGTTACGCTGTTACTACCAAATTGCGATAATTACGCCTTGTCAAGTTGGTAAACAATGCAATGACGAGCAAGACAAGCACAGTAATGAAACTAGTGAATTGTTGAAAGCGTAACCTGTGAAACGTGTTTACAGCTGTAGCTTTCCGAATTGCCTCGATGTTAACGAAACAAGGAACATTTTTCGCGTTAAAAACATGTTTTTAAAATTGGTGCCTCTGCAGTTGTTAATGAATGCAGAAGACGCTTTAGATCAAAACCACCGTTTAGACAAACAGTGTACTACATACAAGATAGATCTGAAGAACATGGCTTTGTTATGGATACACCAAGACTTGTCACGGTCCTTGCGACTCCCCCCGTCGGAGGTTAGAGTCCTCCCTCGGGCATGGGTGTGTGTGTTGTCCATAGCGTAAGTTAGTTTAAGTTAGCTTAAGTAGTGTGTAGGCGTAGGGACCGATGACCTAAGTCGTATGGTCCCATAAGACCTCACTACAAATTTCCAGTGCACCAAGAGGCCGCCTACAACAGTCACAACTGAGGAAAATGAATTATGGGTATGTTTAGCTGTAACCCAAAATCCGCGAGAAGTAACTAGACGATCAGCATCTGAGCTGGATTTATCATCAAGATCGGTTTTAAGTTACGTGGACAAAATAACAGCCATAACTGCACTAACTGGTATACTGACAATTACAAAAAAAATGGTTCAAATGGCTCTGAGCACTACGCGACTTAACTTCTGGGGCAATCAGTCGCCTAAAACTTAGAACTAATTAAACCTACAGGGTGTTTCAAAAATGACCGGTATATTTGAAACGGCAATACAAACTAAACGAGCAGTGATAGAAATACACCGTTTGTTGCAATATGCTTGGGACAACAGTACATTTTGAGGCAGACAAACTTTCGAAATTACAGTAGTTACAATTGTCAACAACAGATGGCGCTGCGGTCTGGGAAACTCTATAGTACGATATTTTCCACATATCCACCATGCGTAGCAATAATAAGGCGTAGTCTCTGAATGAAATTACCCGAAACCTTTGACAACGTGTCTGGCTGAATGGCTTCACATGCAGATGAGATGTACTGCTTCAGCAGTTCAAGTGTGTCTGGATTCTGGCGGTACACCTGGCCTTTCAAGTGTCCCCACAGAAAGAAGTCACAGGGGTTCATGTCTGGCGAATAGGGAGGCCAATCCACGCCGCCTCCTGCCCAAAGCAATCACACGATCATCGAAATATTCATTCAGGAAATTAAAGACGTCGGCCGTGCGATGTGGCCGGGCACCATCTTGCATAAACCACGAGGTGTTCGCAGTATCGTCTAAGGCAGTTTGTACCGCCACAAATTCACGAAGAATGTCCAGATAGCGTGATGTAGTAATCGTTTCGGATCTGAAAAATGGCCCAATGATTCCTTTGGAAGAAATGGCGGCCCAGACCAGTACTTTTTGAGGATGCAGGGACGATGGGCTGCAACATGGGGCTTTTCGGTTCCCCATATGCGCCAGTTCTGTTTATTGACGAAGACGCCCAGGTAAAAATAAGCTTCGTCAGTAAACCAAATGCTGCCCACATGCATATCGCCGTCATCAATCCTGTGCACTATATCTTTAGCGAATGTCTCTCGTGCAGCAATGGTAGTGGCGCCGAGGGGTTGCCGCGTTTGAATTTTGTATGGATAGAAGTGTAAACTGGCGCATGAGACGATACGTGGACGTTGGCGTCATTTGGACCGCAGCTGCAACACGGCGAACGGAAATCCGAGGCCGCTGTTGGATCACCTGCTGCACTAGCTGCGCGTTGCCCTCTGTGGTTGCTGTACGTGGTCGCCCTACCTTTCCAGCACGTTCATCCATCACGTTCCCAGTCCGTTGAAATTCTTCAAACAGATCCTTTATTGTATCGCTTTTCGGTCCTTTGGTTACATTAAACCTCCGTTGAAAACTTCGTCTTGTTGCAACAACACTGTGTTCTAGGCGGTGGAAATCCAACACCAGAAAAATCCTCTGTTCTAAGGAAAAAACCATGTTGTCCACAGCACACTTGCACGTTGTGAACAGCACACGCTTACAGCAGAAAGACGTACAGAATGGTGCACCCACAGACTGCGTTGTCTTCTATATCTTTCACATCACTTGCATCGCCATCTGTTGTTGAATATTGTAACTACTGTAAGTTCGAAAGTTTGTCCGCCTGAAAATGAACTGTTGTCCCAAGCATATTGCAACAAACGGTGTATTTCTATCGCTGCTCGTTTAGTTTTTATTGCCGTTTCAAATCTACCGGTCATTTTTGAAACACCCTGTAACTAACCTAAAGACATCACACACATGTATGCCCAAGGCAGGTTTCGAACCTGCGAGCGTAGCGGTCGCTCGGCTCCACATTGTAGCGCCTAGAACCGCACGGCCACTCCGTCCGGTTGACAATTACAATCTTTTGTTAGAACAACCACTAAATCAACCTGGTGTGGATGTTTGGAGGGGGGGGGGAGGAATATTATCATTTGGCGTTCTTGGTTTTTTTATGGCATAGTGACAGGAGATAGATATTTGGATATGCGTCAGAACTGTCTGGTGCCAGGACTGTAAGAGGTCCATGATTAAGGAATTTGTTGCTAGCGCACTCGAGCAGATGTAATTTCGATGGATTGCTTACGCGCTGCGTGCAATATGTAAGCTATAAGAGAATCTCAGACCAAAGAGCAGTGTTGACGGCAGTAGGAACTGTGTGTTAGTTACAGTAGTAGTAGTAGCTAGCAGTCTGGTGTATCGTGTTGGCTGGGCCGGTCGTAGGGAGCGATGGCGGAGCCTCAGCGATATAATATAAGGTAAAAGCAGCCTCGCGTATATGTACTATTGTTATGTCAAGCCCCATGTAAAAGTTTTTGAAAAATCTCTTAATAATAATCTTTTTTTATAATAAATTAGCTTTAGATAATCATTCATCTCAATTTAAAGAACTTAATAATTTCTCGAATCCATGGTCATACCGATTACTGTAAAGAAAAATCAGTTGTTTCTTTTTATACATGACAAATCTATTGACCAGCATTGCACAGGGCTGTGCCATAAAAATTTCTTATATGAGCAGATATATAAGCGTTATCCAGCGACCTTATTCACGTAAGAATTTTCAATTTATTCAGAATGATCTTTCAGGGCTATGACGCAACGCTGCTGACGTCCAAAATTCATCAGTTTAGATTCACAGTCAATTATTGAAAGGTTATAAGTGAGCGACAATTCCATTGAGAGATTAGTCACATTTTTATTATTGGTAGGTTGCGGAATTTATCTGTTGGTAGGTCACTCTAAATGTGAATATATATACTTATATTTTTTAATGTTGGGAGGTTACAGTGCACTGAAAATTTTCAAGAAATTTACTTTCGACTCGGTGGTGTTCCATCTACATCTACATGACTACTCTGCAATTCACATTTAAGTGCTTGGCAGAGGGTTCATCGAACCACAATCATACTATCTGTCTACTATTCCACTCCCGAACAGCGAGCGGGAAAAACGAACACCTAAACCTTTCTGTTCGAGCTCTGATTTCTCTTATTTTATTTTGATGATCATTCCTACCTATGTAGGTTGGGCTCAACAAAATATTTTCGCATTCGGAAGAGAAAGTTGGTGACTGAAATTTCGTAAAAAGGTCTCGCCGCGACGAAAAACGTCTGTGCTGTAATGATTTCCATCCCAACTCGTGTATCATATCTGCCACACTCTCTCCCGTATAACGTGATAATACAAAACGATCTGCCCTTTTTTGCACCCTTTCGATGTCCTCCGTCAATCCCACCTGGTAAGGATCCCACAACGCGCAGCAACATTCTAACAGAGGACGAACGAGTGTAGTGTAAGCTGTCTCTTTAGTGGACTTGTTGCATCCTCTAAGTGTCCTGCCAGTGAATCGCAACCTTTGGCTCGCCTTCCCGACAATATTATCTATGTGGTCCTTCCAAGTGAAGTTGTTCGTAATTTTAACACCCAGGTACTTAGTTGAATTGACAGCCTTGAGAATTGTACTATTTATCGAGTAATCTAATTCCAACGGATTTCTTTTGGAACTCATGTGGATCATCTCGCACTTTTCGTTATTTAGCGTCAACTGCCACCTGACACACCATACAGCAATGTTTTCTAAATCGCTTTGCAACTGATACTGGTCTTCGGATGACCTTACTAGACGGTACAACATCATCTGCGGACAATCCAAGAGAACTGCTCAGATTGCCACCCAGTTCATTTATATAGATCAGGAACAGCAGAGGTGCCAGGACGCTTCCCTGGAGAACACCTGATATCACTTCAGTTTTACTCGATGATCTGCCGTCTATTACTACGAACTGCGACCTTCCTGACAGCAAATCACGAATCCAATCGCACAACTGAGACGATACCCCATAGCTCCGCAGCTTGATTAGAAGTCGATTGTGAGGAACGGTGTCAAGAGCTATCAGGAAATCTAGAAATACGGAATCAACTTGATATCCCCTGTCGATAGCGGCCATTACTTCGTGCGAATAAAGAGCTAGCTGCGTTGCACAAGAGCGATGTTTTCAGAAGCCATGCTGATTACGTGTCAATAGATCGTTCCCTTCGAGGTGATTCATAATGTTTGAATACAGTATATGCTCCAAAACCCTACTACAAACCGACGTCAATGATATAGGTCTGTAGTTAAATGGATTACTCCTACTACCCTTCTTGAACACTGGTGCGACCTGCGCAATTTTCCAATCTGTAGGTACAGATCTATCGGTGAGCGAGCGGTTGTATATGAGTGCTAAGTAGGGAGCTATAGTATCAGCGTAATCTGAAAGGAACCTAATCGGTATACAATCTGGACCTGAAGACTTGCCCGTATCAAGCGATTTGAGTTGCTTCGCAACCCCTAAGGTATCTACTTCTAAGAAACTCATGCTAGCAGATGTTCGTGTTTCAAATTCTGGAATATTCTATTCGTCTTCCCTGGTGAAGGAATTTCGGAAAACTGCGTTCAATAACTCCGCTTTAGCGGCACAGTCGTCGATAACAGTACCATCGGCACTGCGCAGCGAAGGTATTGACTGCGTCTTGCCGCTTGTGTACTTTACATACGACCAGAATTTCTTCGGATTTTCTACCAAATTTCGAGACAATGTTTCGTTGTGGAACCTATTAAAGGCATCTCGCATCGAAGTACGTGCCAAATTTCGCGCGTCTGTAAATTTTAGCCCATCTTCGGGATTTCGCGTTCTTCTGAACTTCGCATGCTTTTTCCGTTGCCTCTGCAACAGCGTTCGGACCTTTTTTGTGTACCACTGGGGATCCGTTCCATCTCTTATCAATTTATGAGGTATGAATATCTCAATTGCTGTTGCTACTATATCTTTGAAATTGAGCCACATCTCGTCTACATTCGCATAGTCAGTTCGGAAGGAATGGAAATTGTCTTTTAGGAAGGCTTCTAGTGACACTTTATCCGCGTTTTTAAATAAAATTATTTTGCGTTTGTTTCTGATGGATTTGGAAGAAATGGTATTGAGCCTAGCTACAACGACCTTGTGATCACTAATCCCTGTATCAGTCATGATGCTCGCTATCAGCTCTGGATTGTTTGTGGCTAAGAGGTCAAGTGTGTTTTCGCAACCATTTACAATTCGCGTGGGTTCGTGGACTAACTGCTCGAAATAATTTTCGGAGAAAGCATTTAGGACAATCTCGGAAGACGTTTTCTGCCTACCACCGGTTTTGAACAAGTATTTTTGCCAACATACCGAGGGTTGGTTGAAGTCCCCACCAACTATAACCGCATGAGTGGGGTATTTATTTGTTACGAGACTTAAACTTTCTCTGAACTGTTCCGCAACTGTAACATCGGAGTCTGGGGGTCGGTAGAAGGAGCCAATTATTAACTTAATTCGGCTGTTAAGTATAACCTCCACCAATACCAATTCGCACGGAGTATCTATTTCCATTACAAGATAAACCACTACTGACAGACACAAACACTCCACCACCAATTCTGCCTAATCTATCTTTCCTGAACACCTTCTGAGACTTCGTAAAAATTTCTGCAGAACTTATTTCAGGCTTTAGCCAGCTTTCTGTACCTATAACGATATCAGCTTCTGTGCTTTCTATTAGCGCTTGAAGCTCAGGGACTTTTCCAGCGCAACTACAACAATTTACAACTATAATTCCGACTGTTCCTTGATCCAAGCACGTCCTGTAATTGCCAAGCACCCTTTGACATTGCAGCCCATCCCGCACTTTCCCGAGGCCTTCTAACCTAAAAAACCGCCCAGTCCACGCCACACAGCCTCCGCTACCCGTGTAGCCGCCAGCTGAGTGTAGTGAACTCCTGACCTATTTAGCGGAACCCGAAACCCCACCACCCTCTGGCGCAAGTCAAGGAATCTGCAGCCAATACGGTGGCAAAACCGTCTGAGCCTCTGATTCAGACCCTCCACCCGGCTCTGCACCAAAGGTCCACAGTCATGGTGAGCTCTGCCTTCATCTCGTAAGCAAGACCGGCAGCCTTCACCAAATCAGATAGCCGCTGGAATCCAGAGAGAATTTCCTCAGATCCAAAGCGACACACGTCATTAGTGCCGACATGTGCCACCACCTGCAGCTGGCTGCACCCTGTGCTCCTCATGGCATCCGGAAGCACCCTTTCCACATCAGGAATGACTCCTCCCGGAATGCACACGGAGTTCACACTGGATTTCTTCCCCTCCTTAGCCGCCGTATCCCTAAGGGGCCCCATTACGCGCCTAACATTGGAGCTCCCAACTACCAGTAAGCCCACCCTCTGCGATTGCCCGGACCTTGAAGGCTGAGAATGATCCTCTGAAACAGGGCAGGCAGCTGCATTTGGCTCAGCCAGACACAGTGCCTGAAACCGGTTTGTCAGACGCATCGGGGAGGTTTTCTGATCAGCCTCCACTGCTGTTCGCTGTTATTCAAACGAAACTTTCCAAAAAAGTGATTGGTCGAAGGGCAGATATTGACATGCCTCCACGTTCACAAGATATCATGCCTGTGGATTTTTTTCCGATAGTGTGCCGTCAAGGATTCTGTTTATCCCCAAAAGGCTCAGACCATTGGTAAACTAGAAGACTACACACACGACACATTTCGTGATTTGGACAGTAATACCGCACTATGTCATATAGTATGTAACAATGTTCCAAAAATACTTCAAAGATGTGTTAGTGAAGACGGAAAACAGTTTGAGCATAAAAACATCGTAAGTTTTGTTTGTATATGTAATGAAACATAAATTAAATCTTTTGTTTAACTCAGTGCCCAGCGTCCAGTGATTTTTGCGCCACGCGGTATAGTGTGTTGTACAGACATCATGGTGCCACACCAAACTGACATCATGAATCTAAGCCACAGACATCAGCGAGACCTCGCTGCAATAAGCAACGACGTGTGGAAGGCGTTCCTGAAGACCACGCCTCTCTCACCACTGCAGCGCTCTCAGTCTGAGGTCATTATAGTGTCGAATTAGGAGCAGCTCTGCCCAGTTCGTGATATCATCGGAAGGTGTTAGCTTCATAGTATAGGACCAATAAGAGAGTTATAATTTCTGATGGACTTCTTCATTTACACGTGGGACACTGTAAAGCAAGAGAACTGTCATTTGATGGACGTACTCCAGTCTCTGTCTTCCACTACAGTTTTTATTCTCCACAGCTCCCTCGTTTTTTATCTCATTTTGTTCGTTTTCGTTCGTTGTATCTGCTCCAGGCGGACGTCGCAAGACGTCCGTTTTTAGTTCGTCGTTGATCCATTAACTCAGTTTTTTTGTTATTACAGAAGGTAGCTAACCCTTTGACCGAACACGCTGAGTTACCGTGCCGGCTCGAGGTTACTCTGTGATACCTTTGCACGTGTTCTACCAGCCTGTCGATATCTTCTGTTCTTCGTCGATTTCGCGAACAACCTTATCTTATCAACGCACAGGATTTTCAACATTCATCTGTAGCACCACATTTCAAACGATTCGATTCTGTTCCGTTCCATTTTTTCCACAGTCTTTGGTTCACTATCACACAATGCTGTGCTACAAACGTACGTTCTTAGAAATTTCATTCTGAAAATAACTCCTATACTTGATTGGCCAGGAAAGCCCTCTCTGCCTGTGTTAGTCTGCTTTTTATATCCTGCTTGCTCCCTCAGTCGTGGGTTATTTTGCTTCCAATGTAGCAGAATTGTTTAACTTCGTCTGCTTCGTGATCACGTATTTTCCTGATAAGTTTCTCAGCGTTCTCATATCTGCTACTTCTCAATACTATTTTCTAAATTCACTCAATCCATTCTGTACTCATTCGACTCTTCATTCCATTCAACATACCATGTCATTCTTTTTCACCTTCACTGATTCACTGAGGTTACCAGTGTCATCAGCGAATATTGTCATTGACGGCTATTCACTCTCAGTTTTAACCTAACACTTGAAACTTTCTACTTCTTCCATTGCCTCTTACATGTATAAAGTGAACAGTATGAGCGAATTCGTGCATCGCTAATGTTTTAATCCGCGCACTGGGTTCCTGGTCTTGCAATCTTATTTTTCTCTCTTGGTTATATTAAGCATAATACGACACGTAGCACTGACTTCGCTGTTTTATACACGGAGTTATCCGTCTCTCTCCCCCTTGTGACGATTTTGAATAAATATTTATTCTTTAATACCGTCTCCGTTCCATTATATTCGACCAAATACAAAAGTAGGATTGAACACGGTCTGCGGGAGCTGCTGGGTATTGTTGCAGACACAAGGGCTTCAAGATATCTGGAAATCAGAAGAATAAATAAGTGATCACATTAGAATAGCACAGACCAATTACCCCCTGGATAGTAAAAAGTGGTCGCTATGTAAGGCTTCAAAAAAACCATGTATTTCCTATATGTTATTTTCCTTTCCACTTAAAAAATATTTGGTATGATTCAAGACGTGTACGACGCAAACTTCTATGAATAACCATGTTTTCATGAAAATTCCCCATACCTGTCAGTGACATGTTTACCCCACCTTCCCCTACACCACGGATCTTAACCATAGAGCGTTAGGGGTAGCTTTGGCAGGGATTGGAGAACGCCATTTGTAGAAAATCAAATTAATGATGGAGTTATATTAGTTCACGAAGGGGAAACCTACTAATAGATGATCTAACTGTTTTTTCAGACTCAAGCAGCCAACAGACAGACAGAGTTGCTGAAAGAATTTGTTGAAAAGGCAGGCTTGTAGATCTCCTTTGAAATAACCAAATTTGAGGCATCTCTAAGATAATGAAGACTAAATACGCTAAAATTGAGTCAACTAACAAATTCTGGTATCGGGGAGAAGTAATTGATGAAGATATTTGGTAGAAAACAACCACTCAAACAAGAGCTGCTGACATGAAAGCAGCAAACCAGCTCACAAAGCAAGCATATTTTAAGATATCAATACCCCTCAATTGTAAACCTTGACACTATTCTACGTAATCCGTCCAGAAGCACTTGGTGCAGTAGAAAAAAACATGCTGTGAGGTAAGTAATGGTAATCATAGAAAGAAAACTACTAAGAAAAAATTTTAGACCACTAATAGACCAAACAGAATTCAGAAGACGTAATAATAGTGATCTTCACTCATACACACACATTGCAAAAATTACAGAGATGAACAGGAAAAGAAAAACAGATATCTATAGGCTGAATACCAACAGACTGACAAATAGACTCTTTGCTTATTTCAGTAGATTAAAAACGGATGACACACGTTACAAATCATTTGTAAGAGGCATGGCCAAACTACGAATTACTCCGCAAGATATTGGGAAACGACTGTGTCTCAGAAAGAAATCGGAAGGTGCCAAAGGTTCCATTAAAAAATTCAAGAAGAATACTGTAGTCAGACAGAAAAAAGAAGTGAGAAACTTCGAGAAATGAGAGAAATATGAAAGAAAAGAAACAGTAGAAATAACGGTAGTCCATAGTGGCTCATACGTAAAAGAAGAATAACTGATACCTGCGTAACACTGTTGAATTAATACTACTTTCTCAACCATACTCTTTAGATATAATACTTTGTTCCATATCAGTGTTTGACACCAGTTGATATCTTTTGTTGAGGAGAGTTTTCCACGCTTTTACTAATCTATTTCCGATTTTTCCCCTTGCTACAGACTTCCTGTGCAGCCTTTTCTCCTACTCGCGCCCTTTCTCTGCTAATAATGTACCTTTGCAAAATTTGTGTCGAACAAATTACTGTCGTGGATTATGGTGTTGCGCTATGCTTCGGAACTCAAAGGGTAATCCCTGGAGGGAATATGACGTTCTTTTCTAGGAGTAGTATCGATAAAATTCAAAGAAACGGCGTTTGAAGCTGACTGCATAACGATTCTACTGCCACAAACGTACATATAGGGTAAAGACCACAAAGATAAGAGACATTAGGGCTTGCACGAAGGTATCTAGGAGTCTTCTCTGCTCGCTGTATTTGCGAGTGTAACAGGAAGGGAAATGGCTAGTAGTGGTTCAAGTACTTAAGTCACGCACCATACGCTAGCGTGCGGAATATGTATGTCGGATATATGATCCTGAAGTATCTTTTTACACTGATGGCCATTAAAATTGCTACAGCACGAAGATGACGTGCTACAGACGCGAAATTTAACCGACAGGAAGACGATGCTGTGATGTGCAAATGATTAGCTTTTCAGAGCATTCACACAAGGTTGGCGCCGGTGGCGACACCTACAAAGTGCTGAATGAGGAAAGTTTCCAACCTATTTCTCATACACAAACAGCAGTTGACCGGCGTTGCCTGTTGAAACGTTGTTGTGATGCCTTGTGTAAGAAGAAGAAATGCGTACCATCACGTTTCCGACTTTGATAAAGGTCGGATTGTAGCCTATCGAGATTGCGGTTTATCGTATCGTTTGCAAGACAACAACCATCTGCACGAACAGTTCGACGACGTTCGCAGCAGCATCGACTATCAGCTCGGAGACCACGGCTGCGGTTACACTTGACGCTGTGTCACAGACAGGCGCGCCTGAGATTGTGTAGTCAACGACGAACATGGGTGCACGAATGGCAAAACGTCATTTTTTCGGATGAATCCAGGTTCTGTTTACAGCATCATGATGGTCGCATGATCTCGGTGAACGCACATTGGAAGCGTGTATTCGTCATCGTCATACTGGCGTATCACCCGGCGTGATGGTATGGGGTACCATTGGTTACACGTCTCGGTCACCTCTTGTTCGCATTGACTGCACTTTGAACAGTGGACGTTACATTTCAGACGTGTTACGACCCGTGGCTCTACCCTTCATTCGATCCCTGCGAAACCCTACGTATCAGCAAGATAATGCACAACAGCATGTTGCAGGTCCTATACGGGTCTTTCTGGATACAGAAAATGTTCGACTGCTGCCCTGGCGAGCTCATTCTCCAGATCTATCACCAACTGAAATCGTCTGGTCAATGGTGGCCGAGCAACTGGCTCGTCACAATACGCCAATCACTACTCTTGATGAACTGTGGTATCATGTTGAAGCTGCATGGGTAGCTGTACCTGTACACGCCATCCAAGCTCTGTTTGACTCAATACCCAGCCGTATCAAGGCCGGTATTATGGCCAGAGGTGGTTGTCCTGGTTACTGATTTTTCAGGATCTATGCACCCATATTGCGTGAAAAACGTAATCACATGTCAGTTCTAGTATAATATATTTGTCCAATGAATACCCGTTTATCATCTGCATTTCTTCTTGTTGTAGCAATTTTAATGGCCAGTAGTGTATATGTAAATGTATTCTTCGTCGAGGATTTTGCTCCGTCGGATCTTACCATGATCATTCTTACGGCGAGAAATGTTATTTGTTCCCCGAAGCGAACTCTTGACATCTATTTACCTTGAATTTTGTATTCCATTTCTGAACTTAATCTCCCTTCCTTCATTTCCTCATCGATACGTAAATTATACATAATGGTGACAAACTGCACCACGAAATTCTTTTCCTTCAACTTCATCTCATCAGTTACAGCAATGTGGCGTACTGAGACAATGAAGCCATGACGCTTCACTGACCTTTCAGTCTCAAGTGTCCAGATAAATGGTACTACTGGAAACAACTACAGCAGTGTACCACACTAAATCTTCCATTCCGCTTGAAGTGATTCTTCTAGAGAAACTTCCTGAAACGTTAAAACTGTGGGCGGGGCTCCATCTTGGGACAGGAGCTGACTCAAGACTTCTATCAGATTTCCTGTCCTGAAAATATCTCTTGTTACTCGTATGGTTCTTATCAGTTCGTCTTCCTGTACGCCAATTCTGGTAACACATTTGTTAAGTAGTTGTATCTTCTACTTCCCAGCCACCAATGTCATTTGTACTGTTTATTGGCAACATCAGCTTCCTCTTTAAAGGAGTCATTTTGCCGCGTTTTGGTCTTTTTCAGACTTTGTGTGTCTTTAATACAAAATCCATTCTTAGGTGATCTTGCTGATGTTGCTTGAATTTCTGCTCTTTCCAATCTCTCCCCGATCTTGAAATTCATGCTATCCACCTCGCATTTCGCATCGTCCTACACGTCTCTACACATATCTTTATCCTGTCACAAAGCCATGGAACGTTTTCAGAAATCTTACACATGGTAAATCACCTACATCTTGCACTGAAAATAATGCGTAAGTGGAAATTTCTATTGATTTGTGGTTTTCACAGAATAGATTACTAATCCGATGCTCTTATTGTTGGCTAATAAATAGATTGTAATAATACTTATAAAGCGTATTTTTTGTGGAAGCATACACTTTTTTCAGTGGAACAATGTCTGTTGAAATTAACAAACTTAGGCCGACCGGTGTGGCCCAGCGGTTCTAGGCGCTTCAGCTTGGAACCGCGCGACCGCTACGGTCGCACGTTCGAATCCTGCCTCGGGCATGGATGTGTGTGATGTCCTTAGGTTGCTTAGGTTTAAGTAGTTCTAAGTTCTAGGGGACTGATGACCTCAGGTGTTAAGTCCATAGTGCTCAGAGCCATTTGAACCGTTTTGAACCTCGGAGCAATACTCGCTCGCACACATACTTCAGTGAGCATGGCGAGAAAATGAAGCTCATAGTCTGCAGCCAAAAGAAAATTATACACAAGTTTACTATCAACACGTGGGGGGCTCAATCAAATGTTTCTCTACGGCGGAATATGCTGCACCACTCTGGCAGAACTACACGTAAACGAGACGGGCGGCGTTATGACTGGTTGCCTCGGACCAACTGCAATTGACAAAGTCTGCCACCTTTTAGACATAGTATTCCTGCATTTTAAGTGAAGAACAGCAACAGAGGTTGGGAAGAAAAATAGGAAAAGATTCCAGGTACCCCATGCTTGGTAGCAAAGTATCATGTCGTAGGGTGAAATCGAGAAAGAATTTTCTTTCAACAAAGGAAGCTATTATCTCTTCACCTTCCTTTCACCGAATAGAATTTGTGCGAAACAAGGCCGCGCGGAATTAGCCGAGCGCTCTAAGGAGCGGCAGTCGTGGACTCTGCAGCTGGTTCCGGCCGAGGTTCGAGTCCTCCCTCGGGCATGGGTGTGTGTGTTTGTCCTTAGGATAATTTAGGTTAAGTTGAGTGTAAGCTTAGGGACTGATGACCTTAGCAGTTAAGTCCCATAAGATTTCACACACAATTGTTTGCGGAACAAGGTAACTGGAAGTAATAACCCTAACTTAATGGATGAGCCCGTTGCTGATTGCCAACAAAGCTATCAGACTTGGAAGACTGAACAGACTACGAGCTGGAGGGACGCCGTGCAAACAAAACGTAAAGCGGTGGGGCTATATTACTGCAGATTCAACCTGAGAATGTGGAGAAGAGCTTCAGGATGTTGAACATCTCTTGATCTGCCCGAAGTTTTCTGAGGCCTGGACACTAGAGGACTTGGTTTCAGCAAGTGTTCCAGCAATGAAGACTGCCGGTTTTTGGGGCTCAAGAATTATTTGACACGTACAAAGTCTTTTACAAGTTAAATGACACACAACTTCAGAGACTTTACTGGTTCTCATACAGATACGATTTTATATATGCAGACTGAAGCAGTTTCAGTCTGTGTATATAAAATCATATCTGTATGAGAATCAGTAAAGTCTCTGAAGTTGTGTGTCATTTCATTTATGTAAGTACATTTACGTTCGATGCTGAGGTGGAATTCCAGAACATGGAGAGCCTCGGCAATTCTGTTATTGTGTAAGGGGAAATTTTAAGTAGTCTGGGGTGGCAGTGAGGATTTGAATCGAGGGAGAAGGCATATCAGGATAATCCGTGCAGTTGTGTGAGCCGATGTGCCAAGGTGGCTGAGCAGCGTTGGCACTGTAGCTCAGCATGTTGATCAGGGGGATGGCTGCTTTCTGTAATAATAATTAAAAAAAACTGAGTGAAAGGTCCTGTGATGGAAGGAGGTCATGCAGCGTCGGCGCCGACAAAATGCAACGACCAATAACGAACAAAATGAAGGGGAAAAATGTGGCTAACGCACCTGCCTAGTAAGCAGGAGACCTGGGTTCGATTCCCGGCCTTGGTACAAATTTTCACCCGCCGTTTCAGTCGATATACATAAAATGTAGAAATCCTTGCGTATATATTGTAGATGTGTTTTGAATTTGCAAATAAGTGTACTTTACTGCCTAGCCCCTCGTTACAAATCTGATCTTTTTGAAACAAAGTATTTTTTCGAACTGGCCATGAACAATTCCCATATTTCATACAAAATCGCGAATTCCCGTTTTAGAGAAAATTAAATAAAAGAATAATAAGAGCCAATGGAATAGAGTATTATATACAAGGTAGCAAGGGGCTTTATTAAAAGAGTTTCTAACGAAAGTCCCTTTTGTCTCATAACTACTATATAAACCCAATGCACATACAGTTAAAGTCATTAGCCCCTGCTTTGGGATTTTTTAGCATCTGGGAGTCTCTGTGTTCGAGATTTTAGTGTCCGAGCTTTTAGCATTTGAGTCTTGAGTGTTCGCGTCTCTTAAGTTCATGGACCACTGTGTGAAATATTTAGCTTCATTGGAAGCCGCCTAGTTGAAAGTAAATTTCTGTTCGTTTAATTTATTCTCAGAAGCACGAAAACTGACAGAACTGTAATAACATCCATCGAACATCTCAATCGATAAAAGGCGGCTACAATTAATTCCAATTTAAGAACTTCAGTTGCGGCGAAAGCTATTATTCAAACATGGTGTCGCAACATGGCTTTCGATTGTAGACCCTCTTTGGACATTTATTATCAGGCTAAAATGTGACCTTTCATAGTAGTGAATCATATGAAAGAAACTGTGTTAATAAAACAGAGTCAAGAAGAAACTATAGAAACTATAGCGCCCTACGGTTTCGAACAGAGTATCACGATGAGTGTATTGCATTATTATCAATAATAATAATAATAATAATAATAATAGTTTATTCCACGTTAATATTAAATGGAATAATTGTCAACGGACAAAACATCGTTCTGTGTTAAGTGAACCCTGCGACTTTTGAAGGAACTAATTCGGTGTGCATGTTCTACGCGAATCAAATAGACCAATTCATTTTGAAACGCGAATCAACCACGTAGTGACTGTTAATGAGCATCTTTAGCGGCAGTAGCTAAACAACGGAGCTGGCCGATAATAATAACTTCAATCTAAACTAATTAACGAAAGAGTATGACTTAGATTAGTGCCAAGATCGGAAATAATCGCCAAGTATTGACTGCAATAACAGATAGTGTTGCCGTGCTTTCACGAATCTCGACCAGATGAAGAATACTGGCTGGGCACAGAAAAAGGACGTCAAGCTTTCGCTGATCGTGGAAGAGCCAGTAGGCAGCAATAGCAGGCTTCACAACTTTCCTGGATACGAAAAAAATAACATATTAATCTCCTGCATTGGCACGTACAAGAAAAGATACTTAACACACTCGAAAGCGTACGAAGTTCAGTAACTAATTAATAACCGATTCGCATATGAGAAGACAAGAACTATTACTCTGATGTTTGTCGACACACATGTAGCGATCATTTTATCTGCAAACAGCCTTTAACTTGCTCTGATACTTAAAGTTTGCCCTGGGAGCGATTTTCAGCGCAATAATGAGCTAATACTTCACTTCTGACATTTTATGCGCTGGAGCATGTTAATTGATACCTTGATTGACTACTCGGGAAGATTGAGAAACTTGCTACCGTGGACGGTGAACGCCTAATGTTTTGCATAAAAGTGCACTTGTTTATCAATGCATGTACTCAAAATACCCACCTGCGAATGCCACAAACTCTCTACTGGACTCAAAGTGTTATCTAGCCACAAATTTCTTCATGTCGTTCTTTTCAGGAGGATATTAGCTGGTACATGACATGGTAACTAGCGAGGATCTTCCAACAATTGACATCTGGAAAACTCCAGTTTTACTATTTCCAAATCATCTACCTTTGTTCTGATGCAAGATTATTCTTTTCATTTTATAACACCCCAACAACACCCTTAAAGTCAATGAAGACAGAATATCATAATATGAAGAAGGGAAGAGTTATCTTGGCAAATACGACATCTTTGCCGATAAGCTAACACCAAGAGTTTTTGTTATGAAAAGAGGAGGAAGAAACCTCAGATTTAATGAATGGAAAAATATCCAAGTGATAATTGTAATTAATATCTTGAAAGTTAAGTCCAAGGTGATGTTAATCAGAGATAGCTTTTATGTGGGGGAGAGATGTAAGCGCAACGAAGAAATTCAATGCGCCTACAATACTATTTCACAGAAGAAATCGCTTGCTGGCTCTCGTCCTGCAAAGATGTGCGAGAACAATTCTTGACTTAGTTATTGAGAGTACGGAACGCGACGATATTGTTTCTTGCGTGACGTGATTCACTGATTTTCTATGCAGAGACAGGAACTGATAGACGCGTTCAACCGTGCATAACGGGTTAATTGAACTTTATTGACGAAACTAGTGAATATTGGACTTGACTTTCAACTAGTTGGAACTAAAAGGAGAGTGGATAGTATAGCAGAGGACTACACTCAATTAGTCTCGAGTAGGACACAATTACACGACTTCACGAAGATAATACAACTACGCTGAAGAGTCAAGTTGTCGTAATTCTCAAGAAACTTAATTTTAATAGAACTGACTTTACCAAACAACTGCGTGTGCGTGTGGTGCGAAAGTTATAAAGTATTTAGTGGCCAAGGAACAATCTGTTCGTTCCAAGTGAAATATGAAGCGTGGAATACATTATTAAGTGATTTAATCAATGATAGTTAACCAACGACTGTTCAGCACGGGCAATTTAATCTGAATATAAAACTTTTGAACATTTTTTTTTTAACATTACGGAGTAGGTTCACTTAGACGTGATCAAAGAGTATCTGTGGATCTCGCTTCATACAGTCTCAATAACTCCATGGCAACAAGCCAACAACGTACTAGAAGACTGATAATTACAATGTTTCCTCTCAATTGGTAGCGTGTTCGTTGAGGATGAAATAAGATTTAACAACTACTGCATATCCGACAAATGAATGATTCAATCTTAAATCAGAAGAAGCATCCATCGTACGAGTTCGCATTTCTGTCTCCCGTTCACCAACGTGGACCTACGTCATCGCGCATCGTGTCTCAACTCCACTGCGAGAGCTGTGGCAGTAGCAGCTCTACGGCGTCGACAATATCAGCACGCAGTTGGAGTGCGGAGACACCACACTTTGTAGTTCAAGGCCGTGTCTCGTAAATTTTTGCGTAACGTTGATCCTGAACAGTTACTATTTTACTTAGCATTACCATTCCGTGCATAGACTTATGATAACACCACAAATGGTTGCTTTTGTGGAGGTGGCATGACCGGGAAGCATGGACTGCCGAGTAATTACGTCACATTGTGTTCAGAGATGTATCACGCTTCTGCAGAACACCAGATTACCTTTGTCGGTGAGTATGGCGGCTATCTGGGCAGAGGTGCTCTCGCAGCAGCCCTGACAGCACGCTGATTCCTTACGCACATTCTGCGTACGTATGTCTTACCTGTCATGCGACAGTATCGTGGTGCAGCTTATCAGTAGGACAATGGTCGACCACACATTTCATGTGTGTCTATGGACTATCTGTGTGATGTTGAGGTAGTCCCGTGGCCGCCAAGGTCTCCAACTCAGCCGCCAGTAAAACATATGTGGGTCCAGCTTTGATGTCACAGTGCCAGTTTCCAGGTTGCCAAGGATCAGTTACAATATTTGGGCATCATCTTGCCACAGGTGAGAATGCAACGTTTTTGTGATGCCCGTTCCAGCTGAACCAGTACATGCGTCCAGGCCAGAGAGAGTGCGACTTCATATTGGTAACAGGGCTCATACCGCCACTTCTTTGTAACTTTGCCTCTATTTTGTAATCCATATCCCTTTAAACCGCCTCCCCCTACACAAGTTTCATTTCATTTCCTCCTCTCACCGTGGGTGGTTCATTTTTTTCCTCCAGGTGATACACAGGGTGTCCAGAAAAGGACTCCCTGATTTCAAAATTAAATATCTCGAAAACAAAGATCGATAGAGGAATGCAGTAAACGGTATGTTTATTCTGAAACCTGTAAGAAGTTTATACAGCAGTTTGAAATAATAGTTACAAAAGCTGCTAACAGATGCCGCTGTAATCGCCAAACGTAATGCCTGGTATAAATAGTGATCCGAAGTCCAGAGCGATCAGTTCCACTATTGAAACGTGAAAGGAGGTTAGCGTACCGAAGGAAGAGATTAAAACCACGTATTCCATTGAACAAAGCGTTTTTCTGGTGCTAGAGTACCACAGGTTAGAAGAGAGTCCTACGGCAACAAGGCGACGTTTTCGTGCACGATTTAATGTTCCAAAAGGACCCGATGGAAACCATTCGTAAGCTCTGCGAAAAGTTTCAACGAACAGGCAACGTAACTTATGATCTAGTGGGGCATGTTGTCTGCAAACAAACCGCAGTTACGCCTGAAAATATCGCCACAGTTTCTGGAATTATTCAGCGAAATCCAATGTCATCCGTCCGTAGAATTGCATCTGAGACTGGTTTGAAGCGTTCCAGCACGCAGAAAATACTGAGAAAGAGATTACACATGTTTACATTCAAAATTCAAACGCAACAGGCCATACCTGTACGAGCTGTGCAACAAAGGGTTGCCTTTGCTAATCAGATGCTCACAATGATTGATAGTGAAGAATTTGATGTTGGCTGCATCTGGTTTACAGATGAAGCATACTTCCACCTGAATGGATACGTGAATAAGCAGAAATGGCGATTTTGGGGTTCCGAAAAGCCATATTGGTGTGAAGTGAAACCCCTGTATTCTCCTAAAGTTACTGTGTGGGCTGCAGTATGCAGCAGAGGCATTATTGGCCCTTTTTTCATTCGAGAAACGGTCACTGGTGCACGTTACGTTGCAATTTTGGAACAATCTGTCGACACACAGCAAGCGTTAGAGGATCGACCAGGTACTGAAAGGTTTATGCAAGATGGAGCCCGACCACATCGGACCGAACAAGTGTTTCGTTTTCTTGAGGAATACTTCGGGAATCGAGCCATTGCTTTGGAATATCCCACATTTACTGGTGCAGGCATGGATTGGCCCCCATATTCGCCGGATTTGACTCCCTGTGACTTTTTTTGTGGGGCACAGTGAAAGACATGGTCTACCCGAAGCATCCCGCCACGCTGGACGAGCTTGAATATGCGATCTCTGTGGCATGTGAATCCATTTCGGTTGAGACACTAAGAAATGTGATGGCGAATTACACTCTTCGTTTGCGCCACCTCTGTAGTGCAAATGGTGAACATTGAGATGTGATTGTTTGCAAAGATTGTTTTCATACGATTATTTCACTTATGTATGCTGATATGAGCTGTACAGCGTACAGCGCCATCGGTTAGCAGCTTTTGTAACCATTATTTCATACTGCTGTATAAACTTCTTACAGCTTTCACAATAAACATACCGTTTACTACATTCCTCTATCGATCTTTGTTTTCGAGATATTTAATTTTGAAATCAAGGAGCCTTTTTCTGGACACCCTGTATATAAGATAGACCCGTAATCCCGAAACGCTGTCACGGTTCATAAATTTGCAAACGGCATCTACAAACGTATTATCTGTTCTAATCAAAGGAATTGGTGTCTGTCCTGACACAGGTGGGAGAGGGAGAAAAGTGTTGCTGGTTAGTCTGCGCTCCCGAGCGGTACAGAGCAGAAGGCAGGACAATTCACAGTGAAAGCATTTGATTAGTTTCTTCTATGTAAGCCAACACTGGTACAGGCATTTACTAGAAATGCAGGTGGTGAGACTCGGTAGGCAACTCGTTGTGGAGACTCTTGGACAAACAGGGTTTTGGAACAGTTGTTTATTCCAGACAGGACTAACTAATACACTGGCGGCTAGTTCTTGGGTTAGAAAAAGCATGAATAACACTGTTACAACAGAAGCCAGTGCAGAAGTCCCAGGAGTGGATGCTAATCACAGTAGCAAACACTAGCAGCATCTTACGTCAACAACGTAGTTGTAAAACAAAAAATAATGAATGGGACACTGTTCACTGAGGCACTCCGAGAGAGAGAGAGAGAGAGAGAGAGAGAGAGAGAGAGACTTACGCGGAGCTGCACCCAGGCTGGAGTCGACGGACGCGGATTCAGCGCCCTGATCGTCTGACTGAGAACTTTGCCAAAATGCGGGATCTAGGGGTTTTAAAGAGTCGCGTGGTGGCACTGTTTTTCCCACTTAAAAACACCCAGCCAATCCCGTAGGTCTCTTGAAGGTGCCTGTGAATCACGGTTTAGTTAGGTCCCCTCTACTGCTCCTAAGGCGGAGATGTTAATGCAGTTGCACTAACTAAGTCCGTATTTGGTATCAACATTGTTCAACTGAAAGCTAAACGTAGTTGCTCTGCCAAATAATGCTTGCAACATTATTGTTATACGTCATTTAGCCCCGCCCCTCGTGCTCCCCGGTGTAGGGACTGCTAGGTCAACAGTTTTTGGCATTTTCGCTCTCTTTCTAACCCTAGTGAGTCTACTGACGTCCTGACGTTCTGACGTTGCTGTTGTCAGGGCTGGTGTCAAGCTGGCTGTATACACTAGTACGTGCCTGTTGGTTTCAAACTTCTACGGTGACAACCTACTACAGCGTCTAGACGACAAGTAAAGTTACATGTTAATTCCTTGAAGAGTAACTAACGCCCTGGTACCGCGTCTGGGGGCGTCTGCATTTTCGCAAGGCTCTCCACTTACGGTTTACTTCATGTAACAATATTTCTCCTAGTTTCGTCTGCTCTCAGCATCGTCTCTGCTTCCGAGCCTTGGAACGCCTGTCCTCCTTTCTCATAGCTTGAAGATAACACTACAGTTGCAAGGAATAATCAATATATTATATTGGGGAAGGTGAAGTTTGTGACACATGTATGAAAATAATGACATTTTAAGGGCATTCATACGTAAATTATGTATTACTTTGCAGAGTGTTTCTATTAAAGAACTTGAAAATGCTGTTTCCTAGAAATTCAACAGTCTTATAAATTTTGCACTTTATTGTGTACTGTATTACAATTTATCACAATTGAACGTATCCTGGCGCCCATTTATATGTTTCGACAACACTATAGTTTTTTTACTTTTATTTATTTATTTTTCGCAGCGCATGTTTCCACTCCAGTGCTGATATCTTGGAATTATCTTGGGCCACGCTGACTGTCACAAGGCAGTGATTATCTTCCTCACCAAAGATTACCAACCATGTCCCGCGGGGTAAAGTAGGCTAGCGATTACGTATAAAAACAGTTTACTAACATAAAAGTGCAGAAAGTCGATCCAGGTCCACCCGTTAACTGGTCGTATGCCAACAGTGTTACTATAACCTGCGTAGAGGTATTCTTTGTGTTTCAAAGACCTAGAGCACATGGACTGGAGGCAGAAGTGTTTTTTCTGCTGCCCGTACCTACAGAAGAAGATTTCTGGTTGTTAACAATCATTTAATTTTAATACTCACACTGACTTCAATACGCCTATCAAGACGGTAATAATATTAAGTAAGAAATTTTTCTAAAGACAATTTTCGGTTAAGGTTACTGATGATCTTTGGTACAGACAAATAGGCAGAATTTTTCGGATGACACATTTTGTTTGACTTCGATACCAGGACTGCTCAGATGTGACGTACTCGATACCAAAGTTTCTTGCACCCAACGACTCGTTTGGACATCCGTTCCTCAAAAATATTGCACTGATATCCCATTTCATTTCTGTCTCGACTATCTTTCTAGATCTCTGTCTTCGGAAGTACTTATGCCATAATGTGCAAATATATTAATTGTTGGAACCTCTTGTAATTTCATTTAATATCACCAGTTCTATAACACCTCCTTAAGTTCAAATTATGTGCTCCGTAGCTGGTTGCAACAGATTGAACATACACATTAGGGCTGTAGTCGAAAATGTACAAGATCTGATAACAGCTGGCGTATCCTGAACGTGATGACGTTCGCTTCACAGCAAAGGCTACACTTGACTTCGTTTATGAATTGGTGAATAACGGTTATGATTATAGGAAAATGAGGAGGTACTTCTCAGTAAAGAACACTTCAACAGAATTTAAGGGTTGCCTTGTTTTATTCTGTGTTTTAAGCGCTGCCACACGTCATTATCAACAAATGATTACACTATTTGTCGCTCGTATAAACTGCTGACACAGAAACCCTGTGATGCTTGATAAAACTTTGACATGAATATTCCTAGCAGTAAACCAAGTTATGCACACTTCCACTCATACAAAACATTACATTTGCGACGGTAATTGGCTTCAGCCTTCACATACGCATTGGTTTTCGACAACAGCCCGCACACAACTCTAATAATGTGCCCTTATGTTGCAATTAACACTCTGAATGATAATTAACTAACATACGCCATTGCAATTGACTACGTCCGTTACATACATGCTCATTCACTCTGGCTGTCGCCACCCACCTCTGACAGTGCAATACTTTGTCATAGTGACGTTATATGTGCGACTGCACTCGGCAGATGCCACCACTCAACTCCCATTATAATGCAGTTGAATCGCACAATTGCCTATGGCCATCATACGTACGACGGCCTCCACATTGTATCCAGCACTGTCAACGGAGCTGCTGTCTCGAAACTTTTGGTCAAGCATGATCCACCTTATATTGGTTGACTTCCTTCAGCCAACAGGAAACGACCATACTGTCTTCAGGTGGGTTATGATACCGCAACGTGCCACAATGAAGCCTCCACCTAGTAGTAAGCTCCTCAACAGCAGGGCTTGCTACATACTACATAATATTTCAGCTTTATGGATAGCGTTCGGAATAAATGATGCACATTCCTTCCCCGTCCCTCTCCCCAACTTTTGTTCTGGAATGAGACATTCTCACAGAAAACAACAATTTTGGAAAATAATGAGCCAGACACTACTTTGCCGACTTCCACTATTTTTCTGACTTCTCAGTTTTGGAACATGATGTGATTCCTTATTTGGTAATTAATTTAAGTGAGACTGATAAACTTCAATACTGTTCGGATCTTTAACTTTCATAAATAGTTATCCCACTAATGTCAGCACAGTGCTGTCCATTCTGTACCTATTATAGCATCAATTTTCATTTCTCAATGCTTAGTCGACATATTTATATTAACACAAAGCAAAACTAAGTTTCCATCTTTTGGCACTTTCCGTCTTTTCGAGTTACCGGAAGACCTACAATACAGTGTATAAGCTGGTTCCAGTGGAGGGTTAGCACTGGGAAATCTCAGCGATGATATTCTCTCAATCTCTCTCGTCCAGTACCACCACATGAACCAGTATTATGCCATGCAAAAGAAGCGATTAACTAGTTACAAGTCTTTTTCATTAAACTTGGAAAATATTAACGACCTTCAGTAGATATATATATATTTTAGTACTATCCTAGTATTTAAGTAGACTTACTGCAACTGAGGTCTGTACTCAGTTACTGCGCATGCTACTGTAATGATTTTATACATCGTTGAAAGTCTCTGACATGGCAGACAAGCAGCCCGCTGTAATCTTCGATATTCTCGCTTTTTCGTTTCTTTGCAAGCTTCGCCTCCAGTCGTCCTTCTAGGGCTTCGGATGCCCTGATGTGAGCAAGCTATCAAGTTGCTAAATTCTTCACCACCTTTTTCGTTAGTCAGTCTCCAGTACTATAAACGCTATTTTGGTTTTACATATTACAAAGTTATTACGTTTAGAATGTACATCCTACTGTATGTTTTGGTGCAATTCTCATTTAACGCAAAAAGCGCTGGCGTCACTTGTTTTTCGGTAGGAGTGCGTTATTCTATATTTGCAGGGAATTGTGAAAATAATATTCCAACAACCGTTATTTTTACAGTTTTCTATTTTGGCTACCGGTTTCAGCTCCTTGGTAGAGTCATCTTTAGGCCTTATACAGTAAAAATTACAAGACATCAGACAAATACTTAATACGATGACATACATAGTATTATATAAACAGAGGATACATGGTATTATATATAAGTAAAAGGAAACCAGTAATACAATCAGGGCACAGTCAAGGAAATACTACGAATATATGACATAGTTTGCAAACATAGTGCAAGACAAAAGTCACCTATCATAAATAATTCATGAAAACAGGCAGCGTTACTGCATACAAACATTAATCCTATATGTTCATTTTCCAGAAATTTGTAAAAATAAATGCGACCAGGTTTTTTATTTTTATGCAGACACAATGATCATGGCATCGTGCCCGAAACCGGTCAAGAAATTAAATTTCTTTTCTCCAACTGGTTGATTATTATTTCGTTACATTAATTATGTAATTCTACAGATTAGAAAACTCACGAGGTCGATGTGATGCACTAGCCCAAAAGTAACAGTTACAACATGGAAAAGCGTCAACAAGATATTCGTATTCACTAGTTGTCGGACGAGCGTCCGTGAAACAAGAAGGTTAATCAACCACGACGAACATATGAAATACCAACATACAGGAACATTCCAGAAACGGCCTATATTTGGAAAAGTATATCACGTAACTGGATCGGCAAGGACGGCAAAAAGCTGTAATGCTCTAAGTCACCAGGTCGTCTATGAAATAAAGACAACGTAAACGTAGAATCACATGTAAAGCAGGACCATCGTATGGTAAAATGCGAGGAGTGTATCTATAGATGGTATCTTCGCTAAGGAGGAACCGATCTAATATCGATTATGACAAATATCGCCAACTGTATTCACTAGACACACAAAGAATGACGATAAAGAGAAAATACCATAAAGAGCACTAAAACAAGAAGGTATAAACATGTGAAACAATTCTGCATAAAAGAATTAGCACTAGACCTGTAAATATCTTGTGAAAATTAGGTAACTCTATAGATTTAAAAAAAGTGAGGAGAAATGTAGAAGTAAGCTAAAAACAACACTTGTAGCCTGCTAAAGAGCTTTCTTAAAACATCAACCAAGACGAAAATATGAAATACGAAGAAGCAGAAAACATGCAGTAATGGACGGTATATGGGAAAAGTGAAACGTTCACGTGAATGACTATAGAAGTTTAGAAAACTATTAGGTTGACTAGTAAAAAGGAAGAAGATAAAACACCGAAACTGTATATTAAAACGGCAACACTATATGTTAAAAAATGAGGAATCAACATCGGAAACTGACAATGTACGGAATAAATCAGGAGACAGTTAAGTGCGTCAGGAAAGCAGTATCACCAAGATCGTGCCAAACATCAAATTACAAAAGCTAAATACGTCGTATGCACTGCAATACCAAAATTAAGTTAAATATACTACATTTCCGCGATAAGACGCATGATGAGGTCACATGGTCAGCCAATTACGAAGCTATCACCGTTAATATACAACTTAGAAGCGAGTATCATAGTATGAACGTAAACTAAAGAACAATAGGGACCAGTGGTCACAATGACCAATGAACGTATGTAGTAATCAATTATGGGAATAAGGACTGATGAAAACTACTAAATTCCAGTGTGTAAGGCAGATGAATACTGGATTAAAGAGTAAAATTTGTTATATACCTAGGTTCGCACAACAGTAACCAACGTGAGATTCACCAAAAGACCATAAAAGCTATGTCAGCTTAGTAGAATACGTGAACAAGGAATAATGGGAGCGAAAGAAACTATAAATGTCTGCACTCGTAAATAAGATCATTAAAAAACAAAACAAAAAACAGAGGTGGGGTATGTTACGTCTGAATAAGGTGGTAAAAATGTCGCAAGCCCGTGGCAGCAGCCCTACAGCAGAGCTTGTGCTATAAACTTTGTCTAACATCACCTTACAGATAGTGGGAGACCAAGATCGATTTCCTAGGATGTCCCGGCTAATAGAACACTAGAAAGCATCGTATGTAGAAAAACATAACGTACAGTAGACTCACTATAGAGGGCTATGACAGATATACGCATGTACTCAAATTAACTATGTCAGTGGAACGTATCCCAGAATAGCCATTAAGATCTAATATGTGTAAACCACTAATAAAATCACAAACCAAAAATCAGAAACGAATCGATATTGTACGTCCCACAGAGTGCGACGCAAATGCTGTAACAATGAAGAAGCAACGTAAGTTTTTACATCGAAATGAACCTGTATGCACGAATGTCTTATAAAATAGCCGTGGTAAACGAGACAGAATGGATGAATGCAACCTCCAAAAACCCTTAAACGTGGTAGCTTTAGTCCGCAGCTCGTGGTCGTGCGGCAGCGTTCTCGCTTCCCACGCCCGGGTTCGATTCCCGGCAGGGTCAGGGATTTTCTCTGCCTCGTGATGACTGGGTGTTATGTGATGTCCTTAGGTTAGTTAGGTTTAAGTAGTTCTAAGTACTAGGGGACTAATGACCATAGATGTTAAGTCCCATAGTGATCAGAGCCATTTTTTGTTAGCTTTAATAAGGAACTGTATAAATATAACAGGTCAAGCATGAGCAACCAGGCTATAGTGAAATTAGGAAGGACTAAAGTAACTATGAGAAATAAGACAAATGGGAAATAATGCAGGACCCATCTTTTATATGAGTTGTGTAAGGTAAAATATTTCGGTCCAGAATAGCTAGAAAACAAATATGACTGTACGGTAGCATATTCATTATACTACAGCTAATCAAACAATCGTAAATCAACTAGGAAGAATACATTCACCCGTAGCATGAACGATAAAAATCATCCAGTAGTACATGTACATGACAGAGACTCAATATCTGCTTCTAAATTCCGTAGAAGATTAAACGAACGAGAGAAGTCAAAATGAGTAATGGAACAACACAAAATATAGCAAAGAACAGGCGTGACAGACAGGTATCTTCACGAGCAAGACATGCTCTTCACACACGTAAAAACGAATGTTAAACACCCAGGAAGATCAGTCAAATATGACAATACAAGACGTTTTTAGAACTCTCGCGAGGTGAGGCGATATATCGCAGCGCAGTCAAAACTAAAAGGACGATGAAACTAGGCATAGTAACACGATGACAAATGAAAATGAAAAGGAAAACAAACAAAGAACAATATAACGATTAAAACAGATGATTAAATAAAACATGATCACCGGGAACGAAATCACTGAATCGAAAAAATTTCGAAAAGTTATGTGACAATACTCCCTTACAATTAACGCTACTGTACGACAGGGGCAGTCAGGAGTAAAATATAAATCACATTAAAGTAAGTCCTACGATCGCTAGAATTATAAGACGTCTCGGAACATTCAAAGAAATGTTTGTTTTTAGAATCCACCAGTTCATTTGAAAGACCCTCAGGCTTTTTTTCCACATGGGTAAAACTCGCTATGTTTTCCAGCGGATCCATCGTTTCCCTCTTATCTAACTAGTGCAAAATATTTAAATTCTAATCGATATATGTTACAGAATGCTTAGTGGTCTTCAGCTGTTCTTTAAATGTTGAATATTTTATTGTGTCTAGGGACGCGCGTTTATGGAACGTTCCCTAAATGATCTACAGCTCTGGCCAATGTAATCTGTATTACAATCACTACGTTTAGTTTTAAAAATGGTAGCCTTCAGTAAGGCGTCGGTGCGTTCAGCAGAATGTGTTAGTATTTTAAAGTATTTTTGCTGCTGAAACCTACTCTGACTTTAACGCTCTTAAAGGCACTGGCGATCTAGTTAACTCACCGAACCCGTATACCCCGTACCTGAATAAATTTTACTAACAGATCTGTGACTACAAAGAGTATCCGTACTTAACAGATTCGAATTCTTCCTTATTGTGTGTGTGTGAAATCCTATGGGACTTACCTGCTAAGGTCATCAGTCTCTAAGCTTACACACTACTTAACCTAAATTATCCTAAGGACAAACACACACACACACCCATGCCCGAGGGAGGACTCGAACCTCCGCCGGGACCAGCCGCACAGTCCATGACTGCAGCGCCCCAGACCGCTCGGCTAATTCCGCGCGGCTTCTTCCTTAGGTTAGAGAATTCCCTCCCTAGGCCCGACAAGACGCCTCCTGAGACGCAGCAAGGCAGGAGTAGGCAAAATGCAGCAAGGAATAACAATATTAATGTGCTAATAGTAAACTGCAGGAGCGTCTATAGAAAGGTCCCAGAACTGCTCTCATTAATAAACGGTCACAACGCCCATATAGTACTAGGAACAGAAAGTTGGCTGAAACCAGACGTAAACAGTAATGAAATCCTAAACTCTGATTGGAATGTATACCGCAGAGATAGGCTGGACAGTGAAGGGGGAGGCGTGTTTATAGCGATAAGAAGTGCAATAGTATCGAAGGAAATTGACGGAGATTCGAATTGTGAAATGATTTGGGTGAAGGTCACGGTTAAAGCAGGCTCAGACATGGTAATTGGATGTCTCTATAGGCCCCCGGGCTCAGCAGCTGTTGTGGCTCAGCACCTGAAGAATAATTTGGAAAATATTTCGAGTAGATTTCCCCACCATGTTATAGTTCTGGGTGGAGATTTTAATTTGCCGGATATAGACTGGGAGACTCAAACGTTCATAACGGGTGGCAGGGACAAAGAATCCAGTGAAATATTTTTAAGTGCTTTATCTGAAAACTACCTTGAGCAGTTAAACAGAAAACCGACTCGTGGCGATAATATATTAGACCTTCTGGTGACAAACAGACCCGAACTATTTGAATCAGTTAATGCAGAACAGGGAATTAGCGACCATAAAGCGGTTACTGCATCGATGATTTCAGCAGTAAATAGAAATATTAAAAAAGGTAGGAAGATTTTTCTGTTTAGCAAAAGTGACAAAAAGCAGATTACAGAGTACCTGACGGCTCAACACAAAAGTTTTGTCTCAAGTGCAGATAGTGTTGAGGATCAGTGGACAAAGTTCAAAACCATGGTACAATATGCGTTAGATGAGTATGTGCCAAGCAAGATCGTAAGAGATGGAAAAGAGCCACCGTGGTACAACAACCGAGTTAGAAAACTGCTGCGGAAGCAAAGGGAACTTCACAGCAAACATAAACATAGCCAAAGCCTTGCAGACAAACAAAAATTACGCGAAGCGAAATGTAGTGTGAGGAGGGCTATGCGAGAGGCTTTCAATGAATTCGAAAGTAAAGTTCTATGTACTGACTTGGCAGAAAATCCTAAGAAATTTTGGTCCTATGTTAAAGCGGTAGATGGATCAAAACAAAATGTCCAGACACTCTGTGACCAAAATGGTACTGAAACAGAGGATGACAGATTAAAGGCCGAATTACTAAATGTCTTCTTCCAAAGCTGTTTCACAGAGGAAGACTGCACTGTGCTTCCTTCTCTAGATTGTCGCACAGTTGACAAAATGGTAGATATCGAAGTAGACGACAGAGGGATAGAGAAACAATTAAAATCGCTCAAAAGAGGAAAGGCCGCTGGTCCTGATGGGATACCAGTTCGATTTTACACAGAGTACGCGAAGGAACTTGCCCCCCTTCTTGCAGCGGTGTACCGTAGGTCTCTAGAAGAGCGAAGCGTTCCAAAGGATTGGAAAAGGGCACAGGTCATCCCCGTTCTCAAGAAGGGACGTCGAACAGATGTGCAGAACTATAGACCTATATCTCTAACGTCGATCAGTTGTAGAATTTTGGAACACGTATTATGTTCGAGTATAATGTCTTTTCTGGAGACTAGAAATCTACTCTGTAGGAATCAGCATGGGTTTCGAAAAAGACGATCGTGTGAAACCCAGCTCGCGCTATTCGTCCACGAGACTCAGAGGGCCTTAGACACGGGTTCACAGGTAGATGCCGTGTTTCTTGACTTCCGCAAGGCGTTTGACACAGTTCCCCACAGTCGTTTAATGAACAAAGTAAGAGCATACGGACTATCAGATCAATTGTGTGATTGGATTGAGGAGTTCCTAGATAACAGAACGCAGCACGTCATTCTCAATGGAGAGAAGTCTTCCGAAGTAAGAGTGATTTCAGGTGTGCCGCAGGGGAGTGTCATAGGACCGTTGCTATTCACAATATACATAAATGACCTGGTGGATGACATCGGAAGTTCACTGAGGCTTTTTGCAGATGATGCTGTGGTGTATCGAAAGGTTGCAACAATGGAAAATTGTACTGAAATGCAGGAGGATCTGCAGCGAATTGACGCATGGTGCACGGAATGGCAATTGAATCTCAATGTAGCGAAGTGTAATGTGATGCGAATACATAGAAAGATAGGTCCCTTATCATTTAGCTACAAAATAGCAGGTCAGCAACTGGAAGCAGTTAATTCCATAAATTATCTGGGAGTACGCATTAGGAGTGATTTAAAATGGAATGATCATATGAAGTTGATCGTCGGTAAAGCAGATGCCAGACTGAGATTCATTGGAAGAATCCTAAGGAAATGCAATCCGACAACAAAGGAAGTAGGTTACAGTACGCTTGTTCGCCCAATGCTTGAATACTGCTCAGCAGTGTGGGATCCGCACCAGGTAGGGTTGATAGAAGAGATAGAGAAGATCCAACGGAGAGCAGCGCGCTTCGTTACAGGATCATTTAGTAATTGCGAAAGCGTTACGGAGATGATAGATAAACTCCAGTGGAAGACTCTGCAGGAGAGACGCTCAGTAGCTCGGTACGGGCTTTTGTTAAAGTTTCGAGAACATACCTTCACCGAAGAGTCAAGCAGTATATTGCTCCCTCCTACGTATATCTCGCGAAGAGACCATGAGGATAAAATCAGAGAGATTAGAGCCCACACAGAAGCATACCGACAATCCTTCTTTCCACGTACAATACGAGACTGGAATAGAAGGGAGAACCGATAGAGGTACTCAGGGTACCCTCCGCCACACACCGTCAGGTGGCTTGCGGAGTACGGATGTAGATGTAGATGTAGATGTAGATGTTATTAATTTAGTGTGAATGTGATCCACGATACCAGGTGAGAAGCCATTATTCACTGCAATGACCTCGAGTATATTTTTTTCTCTTTCTAATTTCTCCTTTGTCAAGCGGAATTTCAATTTGTTTAACGAGGAAGTGGAAAAACGACGTTTTGTACCGATTAAAATGCGATGAGGTAAACTGAATAACAACATCTGACTTGGATGGTTTCCTGAACACTGAAAACTTATTCGTACCATTGTTATTTATGAAAGAGACATCTAAAAATTAAATTTTTTTATCCCTTTGATTTGACGTGGAAAAGATCTCTAGTATCATGTCCAACCCTACATTGTCGTTACTGTGTAATAAAATTCTGTCATCTACATACCAGTAGTAAGAGTGCAATATCCTTCAGTTGAGGGTTCTCTTCAAACATGGTGTACTCAAGGTGTTTTAGAAACACATCGCCCGGGATTCCGGATAAACTGCACACCATAGGCAAACCATCTCGTTGCCTACCATGTAGTGTGACCGAAACTGAAGTAGTATGTGAAAGGACAGGCTCGAGATACTGTGTGAATTCTTGTGCTTCACCTATAGAGAGCCTTTTATGCTTGATGAAATTATTCTTTACAATATCAATAGCTTCTTTGGCCGGTACAGGTGTATACGTTCGTTACATATAGGACGTACATTTGTACCCAGCCCGCATCTCGTGGTCGTGCGGTATCGTTCTCGCTTCCCACGCCTGGGTTCCCGGGTTCGTTTCCCGGTGGGGTCAGGGATTTTCTCTGCCTCGTGATGGCTGGGTGTTGTGTGGTGTTCTTAGGTTAGTTAGGTTTAAGTAGTTCTAAGTTCTAGGGGACTGATGACCATAGATGTTAAGTCCCATAGTGCTCAGAGCCATTTTCTGAACTCTTACAGCCTAGCGACATATTATCGATTATACTGCGAAACTCTCACAGGCAAAATGAAGTTCACTTGCAGGAACATCGCTAACTTCTGAAAGAGTCACATGATGCTCTTTTGCTTCACCTACTTACCTCCTTACTACCAGATACTTTTTCTGAAACAGCATCTTCAGGGCAAAATGAGGTTTCCAAAGGAATTCCTTCTTCACAATTATTGACCTTCTTTCCATGAGAAGCTCTAATCCCTTTTCTATTTTTTGAAATGATACTGGTGTAATTATGGCTAAAATATACTCACTACTGCCATTTATAAGCGTGCATTCTGCTCTTTGCCGAGCTGTGGCGCTTGCCAGATGTGCTCCTAGGCTTTTAAGGTACAGAGGTCAGACAGTCCTAACACAAAATGTCCTCCGGACTTAATCGGACTGCCGCTTCTACCTCGATGTCAATGTCCGACCAGTACACATGACAATGGGTAAGGTCTTCGTTCTCCCTGACATCGTTTAGTGCCAGTGGAGGACTCCATGGGTGAAGTGATGTCGGTTTGGCGTCATTGCAATCCAAATTTATGATGTCTGGCTCTCAGTTGTCGATGACTGCTCTTCTCTCAAGAACACTTTCCAGCTTAGACTTCCTGATGATCAGTGAACTGAATCTAGCTTTGTTCCATTAATGACAAAATCAAAAATGAATTAGAATTCTCACTTTTTGCCTAAGCAGCAATGCTTCAAAGAGAAAATGGCGTGAAGAGCTCCATTTGAAGTAAAAACTAGCAGAGATTTGTGCAAAAAAATTTAATAATAGTGCAAAATATACTGGGCAAGCCTTACTGAGAAAGACAACCAGATAATGAAGCTTTTCAGTGGAATAGAAAAAACTGGATAGACGAGCAGTAGCTATACAACGTTTTTTATAAAATCATAAAGTTGACAGATGCTTCATTTGAAAACTGCAGTTGATAAAATAAATCGGAAACTTGATGACCAAATATCAGACATTGTCTTACTTAGTTAATTACTGAATTATATATCCCCTAATACACTTCCCTCTATCTTAACTACTTCTAGTGGTCAAGTTACTTGTCGTGCTCTAAATAATGTGTGCATAAAATCTCACTATAATGTACTGCACTGTTTATCACTTACGTTCTTTAAACTCTTCTACCTCTTAATATTGTGTTTTCTCATTTTGGTTGCCTATCTGACTGACTGACCTAACTTTTTTATATTCTGAGATCTTGTACTTTATTTTATTAACCATTTCACTACGTTAATTAATGGTGTCTGATAGATATGTGTGTCCATTCTTCTCTAGTTACGTCGTCATTCTTATTGTAATGTTAACCATAGTTAGTTCATACATTGTTTACAGTAGGTTAAGATACTTGTTTGTGGTCTGTTACGTCCACTGTTCACTCTATAAGCTATTCTTTGCACCTATTCTGCTTACTTTAGTGCCTTTGCTCTGCAGCTGTCAGGTTTGACAATTGTATTTCTCTTTCCGTATTCACACTTTTCTCTTTATTGCTCAGGTACTCTTAGTCTTTTTCGAGACAGGCATAAAGAAATATGAGCTCTACACTTCCAAAGACTTATGAATTGGTATAACATTGCCTGGAGGTACATAAAACGAAATAGGTGGAATTTCACCAGTAAATCAGGACCTTGCAGACGTCTGGTATATAGTTTGTAAAGTACAATTTTATCGTTCACACTACGTAACCCACAAGCCTCCTATTACGTCCTTTCTTCTCATTTAAACGTAACAAATGCTGACGTCGCGTCGTGTTCGGTATCAGAGCGTTATTCCCTGATTGAATAGCCCCCGTCTTTCACCACACCATCTATCGCTACTTCAATATAGCTGGCGGAAATAGCATCTTTAGGGCAAACTTAGGTTTCTAGACGGATACTTTTCGTCCCAATTCGTGACTCTGTTTCCTCATGAGAAGCTATAATGTCGGATATATGATCCTGAAGTATCTTTTTACACTGATGGCCATTAAAATTGATACACCATGAAGATAACGTGCTACAGACGCAAAATTTAACCGACAGGAAGAAGATACTGTGGTATGCAAATAATGAACTTTTCAGAGCATTCACATAAGGTTGGCGCCGGTGGCGACACCTACTACGTGCTAACATGATGAAAGTTACCAACCGATTTCTCATACACAAACATCAGTTGACCGCCGTTGCCTGGTGAAACGTTGTTGTGGTGCCTCGTGTAACGAGGAGAAATGCGTACTATCACATTTCCGACTTTGATAAAGAACGGATTGTAGCCTATCGCGATTGCGGTTTATCGTATCGCGACATTGCTGCTCGCGTTGGTCGAGATCCAATGACTGTTAGCAGAATATGGAATCGGTGGGTTCAGGAGGGTAATACGGAACGCCTTGAAGGATCCCAAAGGCCTCGTATCACTAGCAGTCGAGATGTCAGGCATCTTATCCGCATGGCTGTAACGGATCGTGCAGCCACGTCTCGATCCCTGAGCCAACAGATGCGGAATTTTGCAAGACACCAACCATCTGCACGAACAGTTCGACGACGTTTGCAACAGCATAGACTATCAGCTCGGAGACCATGGCTGCGGTTACTTTTGACGCTGCATCACAGACAGGAGCGCCTGCGATGGTGTACTCAACGACGAATGGCAAAACGACATTTTTCGGAAGAATCCCGGTTCTGTTTACAGCATCATGATGGTCGCATCCGTGTTTGGCGACATCGCGGTTAACGCACATTGGACGCGTGTATTCGTCATCGCCATAATGGCGTATCACCCGGCGTGATGGTATGCGGTGCCATTGGTTACACGTCTCGGTCACCTCTTGTTCGCATTGACTGCACATTGAATAGTGGGCGTTACACTTCAGATGTGTTACGACCCGTGGCTGTACCCTTCATTAGATCCCTGGAAACCCTAAATTTCAGCAGGATAATGCACGACCGCATGTTGCAGGTCCTGTACAGGCCTTTCTGGATACAGAAAATGTTCGACAGCTGCCCTGGGCAGCCCATTCTCCAGATCTCTCACCAATTGAAAACGTCTGGTCAATAGTGGCCGAGCAACTGGCTCGTCACCATACGCCAGACACTACTATTGATGAACTGTGGTATCTTGTTGAAGCTGCATGGGCAGCTGTACCTGTACACGCCATCCAAGCTCTGTTTGACTCAATGCCCAGGCGTATCAAGGTCGTTATTATGGAAAGAGGTGGTTGTTCTGGATACTGATTTCTCAGGATCTGCGCACCCAAATTGCGTGAAAAAGTAATCACATGTCAGTTCTAGTATAAAATATTTGTCCAATGAATACTCGTTTATCATCTCCATTTATTCTTGGTGTAGCAATTTTAATAGCCAGTAGTGTATTTTGTTAATTGTATCTGCGGAGTTTTCAAAGAAAGAATCAATTCTTAACTTTACGTTTTCGTAAAAACCTTGTATAGCTGCTGCTCGTCTATCGAATTCTTTTTCTAATTTCCATCGAAGCCTCCTTACCTGCTTATCATTTCCAGTAGGTTTGCCGTATTACTTTATTATTTCTATAAAATGTTGCTGATACTAACTACAAATAAAGTATAGTATTCATGCTACCATTTCTAAGATTGGGTACCGTTGTGTACTGGCCAGTTATGCTCCTGACCTATTAAGAAAGAGAGGTCGTGAAATCCTACTATAAAATTTAAGATGCCTCTTTATCAGTTGTCGAGTGTTGACGACTTCTCTCCCCCGCCATTCGAGACATTGCGTCTGCGGCGGCTCGCCTCTGTCTGCGACGAAGTGATGGCTGCTCCAGAGTTTCCGGCTACCTGCTGCTACACACCGTGACGTCACCCCAGCTGCCGTGTTGCCATCCGATACATGGCGCCGTAAACACTCTCTAAGAGCACTTGCCCGCGAAAAGCAAAGGTCCCGAGTTCCAGTCTCGGTCGGGCACATAGTTCTGCCAGGAAGTTTTATATCAGTGCACACTCCGCTGCAGAGTGAAAATCTCATTCTAGTCTCCAAGTCTTCTTTTCTTGAAGTCACATTTTTGTGCAGCATTTCGCCTCAAAAGCTATTGCACGCATTGTGCTGATCTGTGCAACACCCATTGTTGAATCAACTGTCACTGAAATGTCGCGTAGTTTTAGACCACACACTTTCACCTTCGTCCTTCGCAGGTTCCTGACTACATAATGCCCTACTGTACTCAAAATGTGTGCTCTTTATAACAATTACTGAAAGTCACTCTCCAGCCTATCAAAGTCACTATTCAACTGATAAAGCCACTGTAACTGCTACTTGACTGTTCATTTTTAATAGAACCCTTCTACATATCAGTCACTTACGAGCTGCATTCAAGTTCTAAGGCCTCCGATTTTTTTTCTCAGGACTGGAAAGAGATAAAAACATGCGCATTTTTTTTAAAATGAGGCCGTAGTCATTGTCAATACGTCCCAGAGATGGCAGCACCGTACGGCAGATGGAATTTTACTGCCAGCGGCGTGAATGAGAACTGTTTTAAATACTTAAAATGGCGACGTTTTCCTTACTTGAACAGCATGGAATCATTCGTTTTCTGAATTTGCATGGTGTGAAACGAATTGAAATTCATCGACAGTTGAAGGAGACATGTGGTGATGGAGTTGTGGATGTGTCGAAAGTGTGTTAGTGGGTGCGACAGTTTAATGAAGACAGAACATTGTGCGACAACAAACCGAAACAACCTCGGACTCGCACAAGCCCATCTGACGACATGATCGAGAAAGTGGAGAGAATTGCTTCGGGGGGATCGCCGAATGACTGTTAAACAGACCACCAGAGTTGGCATTTCTGTGGGTTTTGTGCACACAACCATGCGTGACGACCTGAAAATGCAAAAAGTGTCATCCAGGTGGGTGCCACAAATGCTGATTCGTGATTCGTAAGTCATGTAGCGAACTGGGAATTGCTCCTGGAAGAGCACAAATTTTTGAAGAAGTCATCGTTGCCCCAGCTGAGAATGCTGGACGCAGTGTGCAATCTCCAACCACGCCCGGGTTCGATTCCCGGCAGGGTCAGGGATTTTCTCTGCCTCGTGATGACTGGGTGTTATGTGATGTCCTTAGGTTAGTTAGGTTTAAGTAGTTCTAAGTACTAGGGGACTAATGACCATAGATGTTAAGTCCCATAGTGATCAGAGCCATTTTTTGTTAGCTTTAATAAGGAACTGTATAAATATAACAGGTCAAGCATGAGCAACCAGGCTATAGTGAAATTAGGAAGGACTAAAGTAACTATGAGAAATAAGACAAATGGGAAATAATGCAGGACCCATCTTTTATATGAGTTGTGTAAGGTAAAATATTTCGGTCCAGAATAGCTAGAAAACAAATATGACTGTACGGTAGCATATTCATTATACTACAGCTAATCAAATAATCGTAAATCAACTAGGAAGAATACATTCACCCGTAGCATGAACGATAAAAATCATCCAGTAGTACATGTACATGACAGAGACTCAATATCTGCTTCTAAATTCCGTAGAAGATTAAACGAACGAGAGAAGTCAAAATGAGTAATGGAACAACACAAAATATACCAAAGAACAGGCGTGACAGACAGGTATCTTCACGAGCAATACATGCTCTTCACACACGTAAGTCATGTAGCGAACTGGGAATTGCTCCTGGAAGAGCACAAATTTTTGAAGAAGTCATCGTTGCCCCGGCTGAGAATGCTGGACGCAGTGTGCAATCTCCAACCAGTGCATGAGCTGTGTCACGACAACTGAACATTCCATGGTCCACCGTACAAACTTCACAGTATTCACCGTCATTTGTCACGGGACGCAGCCATTAGAGTACACTTTCTCGTACGTTTCTTGTATTACTACACTCTCATGTAAAACTGAAATGTATATCTTTCAGTGGTTTGTTCCTTATTTCTCTTCCGCATATCCTTGCACATGATTCCACGAGCTTAGGCCTGTCTGAATCGAATAATTTACAGCCTTTCCTTTAGTAGCTAGGTGCAGTGTGTTGACGACATCTTCAGTTTCATGCCACTGTGAATACTGTATCTTAAGTAACTTTACGCTCAGATCAAATATGTATAAAGATACTATTATTTTATTACAAAGGAACTGTTCAGTCGCATGTCATCTTTTTTCGAATTCGATGGATACCTACTTTAATCCTGTTATGTTTTCGTCTTTTGGTTCTGCTTAACGATTCTGTGTAGTGACTGTTTTCTTTGGTTTCTGAAAATTAAGGTGACAGATCAGAACACAGGAACCGTAAACAAATTTTCAGTTTTTGTGAAGCCACACGGGGCGTATCATTCCTGAAGGTCTGATACACATATTAAAACTTCTCAAAGAATTCAATTCCAAATATATTGCTTCGGCTTGTGAAGGGCAGGAAATGATGCTTCGACTTACATAATGGTAAGAAAATAGAAATAGAACGAAGTACAGTCTCATTTTGCGGGCGTAATTCAACTCCATGACGGCAAAAAAAAAATTTTCAGCAGATGTATGACTTTCGCCATCCCCCTTTCTTGATGGACCTCATGGAGCACTGAAAACAGTCCTTGGGATGGTTAATTGAGAAGAGAGTTTGGAGCTAATTTTGGAAAAGCTGTTGTGAAAGAACCTAATGATTTAACTAAAACGTCATTCAGCGCTAGTTTCATGGACATCCTTTTTCTGCTCTTTTCTATAGTAAGTTAAGTACGAAATATGCTTAATATTATCACCATTGAACTAGTAACGAACTTTAATTTTCTTTTACTTTCAAATACATTTGTGTGTTAAATTTATACGTTATTACGTATTTAATCAATTCTTGAATTTTGAATTCGATTCATTTCAGTCGTCTCATGCCTGTCTGACCTCGGTCATATGTTGTCTCTCTTAAATAACAGGTGATCCATTCTGTGAATGAACCTTGGTGCTCCTTTCAGCTAGTGACTGATCAAAAGTTGGTTAGTTTTTTCGACTATAAAGATTTTCCAAACAATGCTGCGTGCTTTGTGGCGAAGTTATTGATTTAAAAATAAATAAATCTTGTTTGCTTTCATTTAGTAAGTTTTACGACCTCCGAACATATTTATGTGTTGTTTCCAGTTTCTGATACAAAACTTTTAATTTTGGTGCGCAGTTTCTCTGATCTTGAGTCGGAAGTAGCAATTTTGCCTAAAAATCTTCACTTCTCCCACAGTAAACACTTCGATATGTAGTTAATGCACACTCCCACACACTGTATAAAGAAACTATTAATGTTGAATTGACAGATGAGAATTAACTGTCAGTTACTTCATGCCTGTAAAGCAGACGTGCATAGAAATTATGTACAGAAAATAACGAACAGAAAACACCATACTTGCTACGATAACGAGCTTGTCTCAAAAGTAAATAATGGCTGTGGTGGTTTGCGCTGGGGCGTGGACAGGTTCCGTAATCTTGCTTCCGTTCAACCCGCTACGGCCTGTCTTTACTCGCTTGCGGTCACCGTCCGTCGCTTGCGGTACACACTAGGCCAACGAAGACGAACGAAAGACGGAGACTCAATTCGGCCGAACTTTGGTTGCAGGCTTGAGGCCAACTGATTCGGGCATGTGGAATGATAGTTGGCTCTGGTAACTTGCTGACATTGGTCTCCAGTTTTGTTATTGTTACAAACTAGCGTTCACATTGCAATTTCACGGGCCAGTATTATGAAGGAATAAGAGGATTTAGCAGTCGTCACTAATGCAGCGTTTATTTCACTGAAGCTCATCACCAGTAAAAGAAGAAACGACGCTAGTGGACGATCTCTCTTCTAAAAAGTAGTGATCAGTGTGGTGGGACAAAATTAATGTCTACCTTAAAGCTGAATTGGATTATGGGATGTTTCATAATGTGGCGTTCGCTGTATTATTCAGTGGTTTGGTATGTAACTAATTTGTAAATGAAAATTATAAAGTTATTTCATTAAGTGAGTAATTATAAAATAATTTTTTCTCCCGGCTAAAGATTTGGTCAAGCTGCTAAAGAAATCAAAGTTAACGTTGTGTTAAAGTGTTGTCTGTAAGTTGCATATCACTAAATCACAGTTCATACAACAGGTTCTATACAACTATTGATTACGATGGAGACAGTTATCTTCATCAAAATGATCATTAAAACCACCGAATATCAGCCGCGCACAACACTGCCGTATGTTACCTGAAACAATATTCTTCGCAACTCATGCGTAATTAATTTCGGCTCCATACATCAGCAAGAAAAATTTGTTATATGGATCGTGCCATGAGAACTGTTTTTAAAGGACCAATCTGATTCGAATGATTTTCATTAAAATGAGTTCGGGACCACCGGTGCACATTTATTTTTACACATTTTTATTACCTTCGGCATTTATGTCTGCAGAGTTGTGTAATTTGAATTTGCCGCTGAGATAAGTATTGAGATGACGGCAATTGACAGAGACTTTCTATTGTTAGAACAAATTTCCTTTTAACAGGGTAAGTATCTGAAGTAATACCAATCAAACATTACTTTTATATTGTGCACTATTTAGACGAATTTTCATCAAGCAAACCTTTGATACTTTCGTAAGAAACACAGATAAAAATGCGATTAAATCGCCATCATCAATAGCTGCGCTCCTTGCAGCGGAAAGAGATAATTAACACATATATTGCTTATTGAGAGAGGAATTAAAGTTACAAATAATCATTCACTCATACTTATAATAATAATAAACTCTATTATCAAGTAATAATAACAAATAATCACAATTTCTTAACAGACCACAGTATGGTATGCGATTTGCGTCCGCAACATACAAAAGCCAACCATAAAAAGGTAAAAACAAAGGAAGATAAACGCAGATCATAAAAGGAATTTACAATTATCATTGTCTTTGTATGATACACATCTATATGTTCAATTACATCATAAAATATTATATAAATAATTATTATTTATCATCGTTTTGTGTATTTCACTGTTTTTCTATATAACGGATAGATAATGTTTATAACTGTTAGAGGCATAATTTCCTCTCGTCGCATTGTATCTAAAATTTATCTCGTGGACGTTACATTGCCCCTTGGGCTGAGAAAATATATACCAGTCCACGTAATCCACGTAGATTTGCAAATGCAAATGTTCAGTTTCAATGTTATTTTACACATGATAAAATCATAGTTGAATCGAGTACTGAAAATGACTTCAGTGACTGTAATATCTCGGAAGCTGCTGCGGATACTTCCCGGATTAACGTATGACCCCCCCCCCAATTTGGGTTCACTGGACTCGGAAAACCGTCCACGGGATTTCAAAAAAATACAGCCACCTACTTTTAACAGTTAGGCTTGACATGAATGTAATAAAATGTGCTGCAAAATGCAGATTTATGACTCTGTTGTAAGCATCTGAGATACTGAAAGTTTTTTCATGGTGATATATTATAAAAGCCAGTACCTGTGGTGTAGGGGTAGCGTCTTTGATTCATAATCAAAACGTCTTTGGTCCCGGGATCGATCCCCGCCTCTGCCCAAATTTTGATAAATTATTAGCATTGGCGGCCGAAGACTTCCGGCATAAGAAGTCAGCCTCATTCTGCCAACGGCATTGTCAAAGAGGACGGAGGAGCGGATAGAGGTTCAGGGCACTCTCTTGTCCTAGGGGTGAGAAATTGCCCCGAAAGGCGGAAAAATCAGCAATGATCAACGACATGAGGATGCAGAAGGCAATGGAAACCACTGCATGAAAAAAACACGTAACGTGTATCCACAGGACATGTGGCCTGTAATTGAAGAAGTGTCATAATGATCTGTCCATTGGCAAAAGATTCCAGAATAGTCCCCCATTCGGATCTCCGGGAGGGGACTGCCAAGGGGGAGGTTACCATGAGAAAAAGATTGAATAATCTACGAGTCGGGGCATGGAATGTCAGAAGTTTGGACGTGGTAGGGAAACTAGAAAATCTGAAAAGGGAAATGCAAAGGCTCAATCTAGATATAGTAGGGGTCAGTGAAGTGAAGTGGAAGGTAGACAAGGATTTCTGGTCAGATGAGATATAAACAGGAAGGTAGGGCAGAGGGTGTGTTACTGTGAACAGTTCAGTGACCGGGTTATTCTAATCAGAATCGACAGCAGACCAACACCGACAACGATAGTTCAGGTATACACGCCGACGTCGCAAGCTGAAGATGAACAGATAGAGAAAGTGTATGAGGATATTGAAAGGGTAATGCAGTATGTAAAGGGGAAAGAAAATCTGATAGTCATGGGCGACTGGAATGCAGTTGTAGGGGAAGGAGTAGAAGAAAAGGTTACAGGAGAATATGGGCTTGGGACGAGGAATGAAAGAGGAGAAAGACTAATTGAGTTCTGTAACAGGTTTCAGCTAGTAATAGCGAATACCCTGTTCAAGAATCACAAGAGGAGGAGGTATACTTGGAAAAGGCCGGGAAATACGGGAAGATTTCAATTAGGTTACATCATGGTCAGACAGAGATTCCGAAATCAGATACTGGATTGTAAGGTGTACCCAGGAGCAGATATAGACTCAGATCACAATATAGTAGTGATGAAGAATAGGCTGAAGTTCAAGACATTAGTCAGGAAGAATCAATATGCAAAGAAGTGGGATACGGAAGATCTAAGGAATGACGAGATAAGTTTGAAGTTCTCTAACGCTATAGATACAGCAATGAGGAATAGCGCAGTAGGCAGTACAGTTGAAGAGGAATGGACATCTCTAAAAAGGGCCATCACAGAAGTTTGGAAGGAAAACATAGGTACAAAGAAGGTAGCTGCAAAGAAACCGTAGGTAACAGAAGAAATACTTCAGTTGATTGATGAAAGGATGAAGTAGAAACATGTTCTGGGAAAATCAGGAATACAGAAATACAAGTCGTTGAGGAATGAAATAAATAGGAAGTGCAGGGAAGCTAAGACGAAGTGGCTGCAGGAAAAATGTGAAGACATCTAAAAAGATATGATTGTCCGAAGGACAAACTCAGCATACAGGAAAGTCAAAACAACCTTTGGTGGCATTAAAAACAACTGTGGTAACATTAAGAGTGCAACGGGAATTCCACTGTTAAATGCAGAGGAGAGAGCAGATAGGTGGAAAGAATACATTGAAAGCCTCTATGAGGGTGAAGAATTGTCTGATGTGATAGAAGAAGAAACAGGAGTCGATTTAGAAGAGATAGGGGATCCAGTATTAGAATCGGAATTTAAAAGATCTTTGGAGACTTACGGTCAAATAAGGCAGAAGGGTTAGATAACATTCCATCAGAATTTCTAAAATCATTAGGGGAAGTGGCAAGAAAACGACTATTCACGTTGGTGTGTAGAATATATGAGTCTGGCGACATACCATCTGACTTTCGGAAAAGCATCATCCACACAATTCCGAAGACGGCAAGAACTGACAAGTGCGAGAATTATCGCACAATCAGCTTAACAGCTCATGCATCAAAGCTGCTTACAAGAATAATATACAGAAGAATGGAAAAGAAAATTGAGAATGCGCTAGGTGACGATCAGTTTGGCTTTAGGAAAAGTAAAGGCACGAGAGAGGCAATTCTGACGTTACGGCTAATAATGGAAGCAAGGCTAAAGAAAAATCAAGACAAGTTCATAGGATTTGTAAACCTGGAATGAGCGTTCGACAATATAAAATGGTGCAAACTGTTCGAGATTCTGAAAAAAGTAGGGGTAAGCTATAGGGAGAGACAATATGTACAACAACCAAGAGGGAATAATAAGAGTGGACGACCAAGAACGAAGTGCTCGTATTAAGAATGGAGTAAGACAAGGCTGTAGCCTTTCGCCCATACTCTTCAACCTGTACATCGAGGAAGCACTGATGGAAATAAAAGAAAGGTTCAGGAGTGGAATTAAAATACAAGGTGAAAGGATATCAATGATACGATTCGCTGATGACATTGCTATCCTGAGTGAAAGTGAAAAAGAATTAAATGATCTGCTGAACGGAATGAACAGTCTAATGAGTACACAGTATGGTTTGAGAGTAAATCGGAGAAAGACGAAGGTAATGAGAAGTAGTAGAAATGAGAACAGCGAGAAACGTAATATCAGGATTTATGGTCACGAAGTCAATGAAGTTAAGGAATTCTGCTACCTATGCAGTAAAATAACCAATGACGGACGGAGCAAGGAGGACATCAAAAGCAGACTCGCTATGGCAAAAAAGGCATTTCTGGCCAAGAGAAGTCTACAAATATCAAATACCGGCCTTAATTTGAGGAAGAAGTTTCTGAGGATGTACGTCTGGAGTATAGCATTCTATGGTAGTGAAACATGGACTGTGGGAAAACCGGAACAGAAGAGAATCGAAGCATTTGAGATGTAGTGCTATAGACGAATGTTGAAAATTAGGTGGACTGATAAGGTAAGGAATGAGGAGGTTCTACGCAGAATCGGGGAGGTAAGGAATATGTCGAAAACATTGATAAGGAGAAGGGACAGGATAATAGGACATCTGCTAAGACATGAGTGAATGACTTCCATGGTACTAGAGGGAGCTGTAGAGTGCAAAAACTGTAGAGGAAGACAGAGATTGGAATACGTCAAGCAAATAATTGAGGACGTGGGTTGCAAGTGCTACTCTGAGATGAAGAGGTTAGCACAGGAAAGAAATAAAACTTCCAAAGTTAATGTCACTCATTTATCGAATGTCATAACAATTTGCCACTGACGTCGTAAGACCGCCCGCGTGTGAGCCGTTGGACCGCAGACAGGTAGTGGCTGCTGCTGGACGGCCACGGCCGAGTCGGTGGGGCGTCGGCTGCCGTCGGCTGCAGCGTGGTTTGGATCTGCTGCTGGCTAGGAGTGGCGCTGCAGCAGCTCTTGTTTCTCCTTTCCCACGTCCCTCAGTTTAAGACGGGTACATGAAATGTCAAAATATAAGCATCAGTGACAGGATAATTACTATTCTCATCCTGTGGAAAAGTTTATTAGCGTCCATTTCACTCGCATTCACACGGATGGAATTAGACTGTTTTTGGAGTATCTTCTGTTTTCTGACACTGTTCAACATAATGTAGTGATTCACATGTAAGTTTATCTCAATATGCACATTTTGAACACTACACCGTTAATCATACAAGTGGCCGTAGTGTGCTTCGTTTACTTTAGCGTAGCCAACGTTGAATTATTGTTTTGCCTCGCGGCTGGCTGTGCAATCTGTGACATTAAATTTGGCACGCGAAGACGCTTCGTATCAAGCTACTAAAGGTTATCAGTTCAAGTTAATTATTAATACAGTCAACAGTACCCAACGTTCATAGCATTGCTGCTAACTTTGACACTCCAAGAGCGTTCATAAGGTTACATGATCACAGTTTTTATCACTGTTCATCATTATTCACAATGTAAATCACAGTTCTTCACGCGTCCACTAGTTCCTTCGAAACACGTTTCACTGTTCTGATTGCTGTCAGTAGTTTTCCACAGTACTTAACAGACAATCTATATACAAATGACATTTTTCAAGTAATGAGGCCTGGTACACTTGCACATAAGTTCATATTACCATGACTGAATAACAAAACTTAAAATTTTACACTGTCACATGAACATGAGACTATATAAAATTTTCAGAGTCTGCTACATCATCTTGAGCATGAGATCATTACTGAACTGTCCACATAAAAGTACATTTCCATTTTTATTACAGATACATATATTTATATATTTATTTTTTATTTTATTTTTTATTGGGATTGTTATTTACCATGTTTTTGGGACAGATGTCCATGTTCGGTTTGCGTAACCAGAATGTTGCTCATAAGACCATTTTACATGACTTCGTAATGAAACCGTGTACATAAATCAGTACACATTCGGATTTCGCTTCACTAGTGGTGAAAGCAGTTTTTTTATTTTTTATTTTTATTTACACTGTTCACACACCACCAACACTCACTACGTGTGTGGGCCTACATGACTCAGTCTTATGAAAATATTTTTGTTACATCCATTCTTACACATCAACAAATATATTATTTAAGCATTTTAATCATTTCTATCCTACATATAGAAAGGTAAAATTCCTCACATTTAATGCAATAACACTCAAGTGAACTGTTATAAAGTTATTGATCTCTTTCAGAGTAAAAATATGTTTATTATGGAGAGTGTCTACTCCTTGTTCAAATAATTCAGGAATATTACGGTGTAATACTTGACATAAAATCTTATGAACTAATACATACATAATGTTATCACATTATTACTGCTAATTATTTTGCCATAAACATTATATTTATAATTATGGGATAGTGCACTTGCACTTCTGACTGGTCCTTTGTATATTCCAACATTTAAATTGGTTTTCCTACTGCAAATATTTTTTTATGTCTTTATGACAATACAGTCCTTTCCTCTTTCCTGTATTAACATCCACTAGTATATAGCACCCCTCATGTGGGGTTTAGCTATTTTATATGGTCCTTCATACAGTAATTGACATTTTTTATTTTTTCTCTTGATTATCGATGCCTTGGGATCCGTCCTCAACAATACCAACCCATCGATACAACATTGTTGTGTTTTAGTAATTTTTTTGTCAAACTTTGCCTTGTGGAGCTCTGCTTGGCGATTTATATTCTGTAGAGCTGTATCTAGTTTCTTCTGACAAAGTAATTGTTCCTCTTCGATCTTCGGTATTGGATTAACCCATTCGTTCAATTCATTCTTCTGTTCATTCATTAGTTCACTGGGCGTGAAACCAGTTATCATATGTGGTAAATTATTATACGTTTCCATGAAACTATTTAGGTTTTCCTCCTACTCAGTGTGCCTATTGTGGGAGTACGTTCGGATGAACCGATTTAGTTCCCTGAAAGTTTTTTCAACCGGGCTACTGCTTGGTGAAAATCTTGAAATTAAAACATGTGTGATGTTATATTCATCCATAAGGTTCTTCACCCTTCTTCAGTAAAATACGTGACATTATCTGTTATGAGAATCGATGGGCACCCGACAAATTTGAGGTAATCGTTTGTCAATCTTTTTGCAATACTACTGGCAGTCGATGTCCTAAGTGGTGGTACATTTTCACGTATTTTGAAAATAAATCATACACTGCTAACACGTATTTCACTCCTCCTCTGGCAGCTGGTAGGGGTCCTGCAATGTTGATGGCTGCAACCTGCCGCGGACATTTTGCAATAATATGGTGTAGTTCAATATCTCTGCAAATATATCTCGGTTTGACCTTTTGACATATTTTACAAGTTCTGATAAGTTCTTGTACTCTTCTTTTTAAATTTGGGTAATAACAATACTGACTTATCTTCATAGTACACTTAACAATGCCGAAGTGCCCCCATGCCCGATACGTTAACCAAATTAAATAATCAAGCGGGTCTGATGGAATGCACACTCGCCATTCACTATTAGGATTGTCAGATTTCTAAAATATCATGTCAGTCTTCAACTGGTAAAATCGGTGGAAAGCTGTATCATCTTGCTGACACAATGCGTCCCTGATGTTCTTCCATATCGGATCCTTTTCTTGACATTGTTTCAGCCATTTCCACAACGCAAAATATTTTTTTCTACTAATAGGAGTGCGTGTAAGCTATTACAAACAGCATAGTTCTAAACATTCATGGTGGTGTCTGTTTGTACTATATCGTGTCTACCTACCACTTTCGCGCAACGACACTCTGAGCGTGTTTTTTAGGGAATTAACTAGTTTGAACCTGGGACCTGTTGCTGGTAAGGAGACGCCAGACCACACATGACATGTAGAATTCAGAAGAGTTCAGTGAGACTTGCGATGATATAACCAAATACTAAATGATCTCAGCGTCAGCTCCACTGCACTCCCTGTGAAAGAATCTTAATACTAACTAAATTTAGTGGAAAGGGTTCAAGTCTTTCCTATTTTTAGTTATCTGGTAAAATAACGTTGAAAAAGCAGTTAAGTTTACCATTGATAATTTTATTCTACTCACAAAACGTCGTTTATAAATTGCAATATTGATAAAAGGAAATATTTCAATACAGGATGGTAAAAACCACCTGCGTTCAACAAAAATGTGAACGAATATTCCCTGAGTGGTTTTCCAAGTCCTACAATAGGTCGAAGGATGACCTATGCCATATCACATTAATAATTTATGTTTAAATTAAGTTTCACAAAAGAGAAAACTATCAAAATGGTCTACAGTGACCCTCAATTATCTTTAATTACTTATTTAACTTGTCGTAAATTACAGTGGCTGATGTGGCTTCTCAATAACTATATAAAAGAAAAATCATCGCGTTTCAAATCTTTTCTTCAAGTGGCAAATGTGAACACCATGAGTTTTAATTAACGATCGACACTAGTATTACCCAAAAAAGGGGTGTAACAGATGAGTCTTCTGCAGTTCTGAGTGAAGCCTTATGCGCTCAAAAATGAGGCATCGCGTGCGTTCGTTACCTTGTCGGTGTTTAAGCAGCGTCAGGGCAACAGCGGCCGGCGCACCAGCCATCCAGTTCGCCGTCTCGGAACTAACTCCTTGCTAACTTCTCCTTACTACAATTTACCGAAGTTTGTTTAAAAAAGCTATCTGGCTCTGTTTTCATCTGACCAATCAGGGTCTCAATGTTAACCTTAAGCTCCGCCTCCAAAAATTCTGTCTATCCAATGAGAAACGTTATACTTTTCGTGGTGGGGCAATGTTTTTAAATTTTGCAACGTAACAGAGACGCTAAAAAGTCTCACGCTAAAACCTGCAGCTGGTGTGGTCCTTTTAGCGTTATCGTTAGATCTATACTGTTCTTCTGGAGGTCTCTAGCTTTTAACATGGGCTGGGGGGTGGTCCTTGACGTACCTGAGACGCGAAAAAGTCTCACGCTAAAACTTGTGGGTGGTAGTGGCCCTTTTTGTGTTATCGTAAGATCTATACTGTTTTTCTGGAGGGCTCTAGTATTTAACATTGGCTGGGGGGTGGTCCTTGACGTACATGTGACGCGAAAAAGCCTCACGCTAAAACGTGCGGGTGGTGAGCCCTAGTGGTTAGCTGGAGACGTGGGTGGCCGTCCCTTATCGTAGGGTCTTCTAGCTTAACACGGTTCTGCTCTCGGCTTCTGTCCTCGTTTCTCCCCTCGGAACTGCGTCTGCCTCGCGGTGGGAAGGTACGACATGCATTCAGGCATTCTTGTGTTAGTCTGCGGTATTCCATTTGCTCACTCGTTACTCGTATTACTTTGGTTAATTTAATGTCACGATTTATTCGGAGCTATGTGACATACTAGTAGATTTGCTTATTATGTCAGGATTTTCATGGAAGGTGTTGGATTTGCCTGACACCTTACATAGTGAACGCATTATTGTGGCCAAGATAGAAACAAAGCCCATGCCTACTACAGTACTACAAGTTTATATGCCAACTACCTCTGCAGATGATGAAGAAATTGATGAAATGTATGATGAGACAAAAGAAATTATTCAGGTAGTGAAGGGAGACGAAAATTTAATAGTCATGGGTGACTGGAATTCGTCAGTAGGAAAAGAGAAGGAAACATGATGGGTGAATATACACTCCTGGAAATGGAAAAAAGAACACATTGACACCGGTGTGTCCGACCCACCATACTTGCTCCGGACACTGCGAGAGGGCTGTACAGGCAATGATCACACGCACGGCACAGTGGACACACCAGGAACCGCGGTGTTGGCCGTCGAATGGCGCTAGCTGCGTAGCATTTGTGTACCGCCGCCGTCAGTGTCAGCCAGTTTGCCGTGGCATACGGAGCTCCATCGCAGTCTTTAACACTGGTAGCATGCCGCGACAGCGTGGACGTGAACCGTATATGCAGTTGACGGACTTTGAGCGAGGGCGTATAGTGGGAATGCGGGACGCCGGGTGGACGTACCGAATTGCTCAACACGTGGGGCGTGAGGTCTCCACAGTACATCGATGTTGTCGCCAGTGGTCGGCAGAAGGTGCACGTGCCCGTCGACTTGGGACCGGACCGCAACGACGCACGGATGCACGCCAAGACTGTAGGATCCTAGGCAGTGCCGTAGGAGACCGCACCGCCACTTCCCAGCAAATTAGGGACACTGTTGCTCCTGGGGTATCGGCGAGGACCATTCGCAACCGTCTCCATGAAGCTGGGCTACGGTCCCGCACACCGTTAGGCCGTCTTCCGCTCACGCCCCAACATCATGCAGCCCGCCTCCAGTGGTGTCGCGACAGGCGTGAATGGAGGGACGAATGGAGACGTGTCGTCTTCAGCGATGAGAGTCGCTTCTGCCTTGGTGCCAATGATGGTCGTATGCGTGTTTGGCGCCGTGCAGGTGAGCGCCACAATCAGGACTGCATACGACCGAGGCACACAGGGCCAACACTCGGCATCATGGTGTGGGGAGCGATCTCCTACACTGGCCATACACCTCTGGTGATCGTCGAGGGACACTGAATAGTGCACGGTACATCCAAACCGTCATCGAAACCATCATTCTACCATTCCTAGACCGGCAAGGGAACTTGCTGTTCCAACAGGACAATGCACGTCCGCATGTGTCCCGTGCCACCCACCGTGCTCTAGAAGGTGTAAGTCAACTACCCTGGCCAGAAAGATCTTCGGATCTGTCCCCCATTGAGCATGTTTGGGACTGGATGAAGCGTCGTCTCACGTGGTCTTCATGTCCAGCACGAACGCTGGTCCAACTGAGGCGCCAGGTGGAAATGGCATGGCAAGCCGTTCCACAGGACTACATCCAGCATCTCTACGATCGTCTCCATGCGAGAATAGCAGCCTGCATTGCTGCCAAAGTTGGATATACACTGTACTAGTGCCGACATTGTGCATGCTCTGTTGCCTGTGTGTATGTGCCTGTGGTTCTGTCAGTGTGATCATGTGATGTATCTGACCCCAGGAATGTGTCAATAAAGTTTCCTCTTCCTGGGACAATGAATTCACGGTGTTCTTATTTCAATTTCCAGGAGTGTAGTTTGGGGCTAAGAAGTGAAAGAGGTAGAATTTTGCACAGAGTATAACTTACTCATAGCTAACACTTGGTTCAAGAATCATAAAAGAAAGTTGTATATATGGAAGAACCCTGGAGATACTAAAGGGTATCAGACAGATTATATAATGGTGAGACAGAGATTTAGAAATCAGGTTTTAAATTGTAGGACATTTCCAGGGGCAGATGTGTACTCTGACCACAATCTGTTGGTTATGACCTGTAGATTAAAACTGAAGAAATTGCAAAAAGGTGGGAATTTAAGGACATGGGATATGGATAATCTGAAAGAACTAGAGGTTGTACAGAGTTTCAAGGAGAGCATAAGGGAACAATTGACGGTAATGGGGAAAGAAACAAACTAGAAGAAGAATGGGATGAAGTATTGAAGGCAGCAGAGGGATAAAGTAGGTAAAAAGACGAGGGCTGCTAGAAATCCTTGGGTAACAGAAGAAATATTGAATTTAATTGATGAAAGGAGAAAATATAAAAATGCAGTAAATGAAGCAGGCAAAAAGGAATACAGACGTCTCAAAAATGAGATCGACGGGAAGTGCAAAATGGCTAAACAGGGATGGCTAGAGGACAAATGTAAGGATGTAGCAGCTTATCTCACTAGGGGTAAGATAGATGCTGCCTACAGGAAAATTAAAGAGACCTTTGGAGAGAAGAGAACCACGTGTATGAATATCAAAAGCTCAGATGGCAACCCGGTTCTAAGCAAAGAAGGGAAGGCAGAAAGGTGGAAGGAGTATATAGAAGGCTTATACAAGGGTGATGTACTTGAGGACAATATTATGGAAATGGAAGAGGATGTAGATGAAGACGAAATGGGAGATACGATACTGCGTGAAGAGTTTGACAGAGCACTGAAAGACCTGAGTAGACCGGAGTAGACAACATTCCATTAGAACTACTGACAGCCTTGGGAGAGCCAGTCATGACAAAACTCTACCAGCTGGTGAGCAAGATGTATGAGACAGGCGAAATACCCTCAGACTTCAAGAAGAATATAATAATTCCAATCCCAAAGAAAGCAGGTGCTGACAGATGTGAAAATTACCGAACTATCAGTTTAATAAGTCACAGCTGCAAAATACTAACGCGAATTCTTTACAGACGAATGGAAAAACTGGTAGATGCGGACCTCGGGGAGCATCAGTTTGGATTCCGTCGAAATGTTGGAACACGTGAGGCAATATTGACCTTACAGCTTATCTTAGAAGAAAGATTAAGAAAAGGTAAACCTACGTTTCTAGCATTTGTAGACTTAGAGAAAGCTTTTGACAATGTTGACTGGAATAATCTCTTTCATATTCTGAAGGTGGCAGGGGTAAAATACAGGGAGCGAAAGGCTATTTACAATTTGTACAGAAACCAGATGGCAGTTATAAGAGTCGAGGGGCATGAAAGGGAAGCAGCGGTTGGGAAGGGAGTGAGACAGGGTTGTAGCCTCTCCCCGATGGTATTCAATCTGTATATTGAGCACTCAGTAAAGGAAACAAAAGAAAAATTCGGAGTAGGTATTAAAATTCATGGAGAAGAAGTAAAAACTTTGAGGTTCGCCGATGACATTGTAATTCTGTCAGAGACACAAAGGACCTGGAAGAGCAGTTGAACGGAATGGACAGTGTCTTGAAAGGAGGATATAAGATGAACATCAACAAAAGCAAAACGAGGATAATGGAATGTAGTCAAATTAAATCGGGTGATGCTAAGGGAATTAGATTAGGAAATGAGACACTTAAAGTAGTAAAGGAGTTTTGCTATTTAGGAAGTAAAATAACTGATGATGTTCGAAGTAGAGAGGATATAAAATGTAGACTGGCAATGGCAAGGAAAGCGTTTGTGAAGAAGAGAAATTTCTTAACATCGAGTATAGACTTATGTATCAGGAAGTCGTTTCTGAAAGTATTTGTATGGAGTGTAGCCATGTATGGAAGTGAAACATGGACGATAACTAGTTTGGACAAGAAGAGAATAGAAGCTTTCGAAACGTGGTGCTACAGAAGAATGCTGAAGATGAGGTGTATAGATCACGTAACTAATGAGGAGGTATTGAATAGGATTCAGGAGAAGAGAAGTTTGTGGCACACCTTGACTAGAAGAAGGGATCGGTTGGCAGGACATGTTCTGAGGCATCAAGGGATCACAAATTTAGCATTGGAGGGCTGCGTGGAGGGTAAAAATCGTAGAAGGAGACCAAGAGATGAATACACTAAGCAGATTCAGAAGGATGTAGGTTGCAGTAGGTACTGGGAGATGAAGAAGCTTGCACAGGACAGAGTAGCATGGAGAGCTGCATCAAACCAGTCTCAGGACTGAAGACTACAACAACAACAACTAGCTTTGTCCTTTATAAGTAGAATTTTATATTCTGTGGAGCTCTCTATTGGATCTGCAAACGCTAGTAATTCTCGTGGTAGCCTAGATAGTGCGTCGGCAATTACATTATCTGGTCCATGGACATGTCTATTTCCAAAGTCATACTCTTGCAAGGCGTGAGTCCATCGAGCTAAGCGCCCGTGCAGTAATTTGCATTTTAATATGAAATAATACCTTTTTTTAGGAGAACTGTACCAGCAGCAGAAAGTTAATAGTCACTTCCAATTCGGTTTTTTTTTCTTTGTTGTTCACGGAAAAATGATATCAATAAAGACACCATTTTCTTTTTACACATCATGCATATTACTTTTTACCAGATGAGTTTTTCATGCATATTACTTTTTACCAACTGAGTTTTTTCCTCTACAAGCGTCTAGTCTTTTCAGTTTCTTTTTATAATCGTAGTTCGCATTGTCCCTATGCATTCCCGTTTACGATAAAACTCTTATCAGCTTTAAGGCGTTCTCCATATTCCACTCTATACTCCCGTATTTCTGAATTTTGTACCGTTTTTGATGGGGCGTTACAGTAGTGATCAGAAATGTATCATGAGTCACGGTGGGACAGGTGGTGTCATATTGTTCCCGTGTATGTAGTGTCTATGCGATATGATAGAGGTCACTAGCTGAAGGACACAATGAGTTGCAGTCAAAATATGTCATTCCTATTTGCAGTCCTGTTTGTTTAATTTTCTGATTGTTTATTAATCTCTACTATAATTGTGCTTAGTTATGAGAGTGAATGATGGTATGAATGTGAAATAATGTTTTATGTAAACTTTTTATACTGTACATTGAAATAAGTGATCACGTGTGGAATATCTGAGAATGATGTGTGTGTTAGTCATTCGCAGCGAGCAATTTGTTTTAACATCTTTCGTTGGTTTATGGAACTAGGGAAATGAACTTCTGACTTCGGAAAAGAAATTTTGTTAAGAGGGAATTAATTTTATACTTGTGGGTTTTGTAAGTTTATTTAGGGTATTAAACTTCGCCCTCTCCGCTGCAGAGTGAAAATCTCATTCTCTATTTAGGGTAATTTAATGTTATAATTCGGTGACAAATTTTGATTGGTTCTGTATATACGAGCGGTACTGAGCGGATTGTGTACTGCTTTCCGGCTGGCTGTGATGTTTCTCCACCAATCATAAATTAGCATATTCGGGACTATTTTAGGAACTAGAAATTTCTTTTTTGTACAGCGAGTAGAGTTTGAGCTTGGATCTCATGGTGATCAGACTTACTGATATGGGCTCAAATGAAAATTATTAACGTTGTGATATTTCGTTACCAAAATGTTTGAGGAGTGCCGTAAAGTGTGGAGGAGATTTCGAGTTAATTCACAGGGTGAAATTCTGAACTTTTGATGACATTTAAAGTAACCAAATTCGGCGTGTCGTGTTGCTTACTCGCGAAAGTGATCATTGTGTTACATGAGGCTATTCATAGCAACATTTCAGCGAGTTATTCTAAAGGAAACAATCTGTAAATTTTCGATGAAGGAGAATTAAGAATTACCATAAACTGGCTACAGTTATGAATGATGTCTGCGTGCAGACTTTTCACACTTTGTGTAGTTTAGAGTAAGGCAGCCGGCCGGTGTGGCCGTGCGGTTCTAGACGCTTCAGTCTGGAACCGCGTGACTGCTACGGTCGCAGGTTCGAATCCTGCCTCGAGCATGGATGTGTGTGATGTCCTTAGGTTTGTGTTGTGTACTTAGTTCCGCGTAGTCAGTGCATACACAACTTTCCCACTAGAGCGCGCCTCGCTAAGCACAACAGCACAGGCGCAGCGCTCGTCCATCTCTGCACAACGAGGTGGCGCTGTCTTAGAGACGGACCATAATCTGCTTCTACCGATCCGCGTATTAATATGTAGCGCAGCCAATGAGATTGCTCCTGACGTAGAACCTTTTCTCCTCATGGATCACACTCGCGCAGTGATACCTGAACGCTCGAGGTATTATAATGAGTGTACAGACCTCCGATTTGTCAGTCTGCATTTGTCTGTACCAGTCTGCATTAGTCTGCATTAGTCTGTAGTCAAGTTTCAGTCTGCGCCTAATAAGATTATCATATTCCTGTACATAGCCATGAAGATAAATGTATAGACACTTTGTCAAGTATCAGAGATATGTAAGAATAAGATTAACGTACCAAAACCAAAGGAACTTCAGATCGTCAATTGAAAATAGCGTCCAGAATCAAGTTAAGTAAGGTTTGTGATGGTTATTATTTTAATAAATGTGTGTGAAAATTAATCAAGTTCTGTTTAAAGTTGGTCACCATCAATCTGCTACTCTAAGCGTGCAAGTGGCATTTCTATCGTCTAACCTAACGGCAGAAGATAAACACGCCACAATAAGACCACAAGGCATATTGCTGACACTCGCCTACTTCGTTAGAGCGACAAGCCAAATAATCTGATGGTGTGTGTACCGAAGGTCTTACAGTACGCTCACCACAGTTAGTTAGGTTGAAGTAGTTCTAAGTTCTAGGGGACTGATGACCACAGATGTTAAGTCCCATAGTGCTCAGAGCCATTTGAACCAAGAGTAAGGCATGATAGTAACTGGTGTATGCATGCTAACCGTAACAGAGTGAAATTTTACTCACATAAATATTTTCATTTAACTATTCCTTCCACGGACAAAACAATTTTAATGCGATTTTTGGTTACGAAGTGTATTGCCGTTTTTCTACAGCATTCTCCGGCTGATAACTGCATTTCAGTGACTTCAAGAAGGCGTGCGTCCGGGAAGAGATTCACGAGAAGGAAAATGGAACTTTGTAATGCAGCCGCGCCGCGGCAACGAGTAGAGTGTGCAGGCGTTGCCTGCAGGTGAAGCAGCGACTTTTGAAATAAGGTTTTTCAGCACAGCCATAAATCACATTCAGTATATTTTATTCACTGCTGTCGCCCTTTCGTTTAACAAACAACTACTGTACTTTAAACTGAAAATTCCACAGATTCTGACGACGTTATTGTTAAATTAAAGAACGAAACCGGTCAATGAAACATTCACTGCGTCTTGTGGCTGTCATGAAAAACTTAAATACACACCCGTTCTAGAGACACATCAAATGGCTACTGAACCAAGAAATGTTCGACCCGCCGTCCACACTAGGAGAGGGGTCTCAAAGCCAAGCAACCGCCAACGCTTTGATGTTACCGCCAGCAGACCGAACCGCAACTAATCCCAACCGCTTTGCTGGCTCCGATCTGTCGCCCGTAAACACTAAGCAAATTTCTGCCAACCAAGCTGTTGGCTGTAGTTCGTCGGCCCTCGTTGGCGTGTACGCTCCTTAAGGACGGATACAGCCAAGGAAACCGACGTAAGAAACCTCTCTACATATTGTAATCAATTAATTTATCATACGGAAATAAAAGTTATGCGTAGTTGATACTTTTTCTGGAAATACATCAAAGATCCATGTATCGTGCACAATTAGATAAAAAAGAAAAACTTGTTCCCAAACAAGGCGTTCGCCCTGAAAAGAGTCTACTGGGGTACACTTGTATGTGGCACTTGTACAAAATAATAATATTAACGTGAACTAAAATGAAACTATGATATTATAAACGATGTTTGTCTCCGATAGACTTTATAAAACGGATCGCTGACTGTGCACGACAGCGGAGCCAAAGATACTGCTTATGGTCTGAGATTGTAGTGTTGGAGTAAGACAGCGCTTGACGCATATTAGTCTGTAGCTGTCTGTGAACGAAAGATGATGGAACAGAGAGTTTTTGTGGTGTGCTCTGTGAAGCCACCAAATGTTAGATTAATGTCGGAATTACGAGAATATGGAAGCAGAAGCCTTCTCGCCAGCAAGGTAAAGATGTTAAATGTTTATGACTCTCGTTTTGCCAGCTCGTTAGTGTAGATGAGTTGGCTGCTAATTCGTAATTGTCGAGAAACCCCAGAATGTACGTAAACTGATTTGATGAAAAGGATAGTTAGATCTTTCCATTTTGTAATGTTCATAAGATTTGTTTACACATGTATATGTAATCTGATGATTTGTTTTTCTGCCTTTTTAGTGAGGTTAGATAATACTTTCTGTATAAATCTCATTGTTTGTGGATCAATTAGTAAATATTATGTACTTTTCTGAGTAATGTAGTTTCAATTGTCAGCAGTTTTGAAAAGACAAAGTTAACTTGGAATATAATTTCACAAAAAAATCTGTTAGTAATTCACCACAATCAGGACCGCGTCCCTGCCCAGGTCTAATGTTTTTCAAAGATGTTGGATTTTCTTAAATGGTTTCATTTATCATCCAAAAGAATTTCATGTACTATCCAAAGGATTAAGGTCGGCATTGCACACCGCTGACCTTGTAGCTAGCTTGTTCCTTACGAGAGACCAGAATATATCACCTTCCACCGTTGCTGCTTTAGAGGTAAGCCAATTCAATTTATTTGTTGTTTGCACAGGGACCAAAGTTATCAGTTATGAACAGGGCCAGAGGATTCAGTGCCTAAGGGGCTGAACGTATTTTACTGTGATTGTATTTCTTTATTTGTATTGGGAGTTGCATTGCCCAATCAGTTCGTATACAGTTTTGCTAACAATAACACAGCGTAAGTACACCACTTACAGTTAGAACACGCTACAAGGTAACTCAAGTTCTGTATCCAGTCTTCAGTCACACATTCATTCAACGTAAGCAAAAGAAATACAATTAAAAGAAAGTTACAGCCCATCATCTTATCTGTAATGCTGTACGTGTGTCGCTATTCGACAACGGCCGACACCGGCCTATAAAAATGCAGTACATGGTAACGGTGAGTTACACACGCCACTGCGCAATTTCCGCCATCCGACTCTAAGTATAATTCAATTACTTCGCACAAATGGTTACGGGCTACATACAAGCGAGTGCCCACACTGGCCATCGCCACCACATTCTAACCAGCACGGAGAATGGTGTTTCTCTCTGAAAAACCATTCGACCAATCGGGAACCAGGAATATCCTTGCTATGTTATGAGGATTGATTTCCCTCAGCGAATGTGAAGCAACCATGTAGTCTCCAGGTTGATTTGACGTCGTACTCACCACCACGATGTCTATCCCCAGTGGCAGTGATGACTTCATACTGCGAAATTTTTCAGTCTGATACAAAGTCGTGCTGAAATATAATGCCTCCGAATATTTTTTATGAAAATTTTTAAGCGTTGTGAATAAAACAAAATTTAACATTTTGCATGTTTATTCACATTCATGTGTCATAAATGTTACAGTTCCTCATTATTTTTCCAGAAGCTTCATTTGGCACACGACTTCTGTCACTGCCCTCATCTTTGAATAACTAGATGGGTTATGGAATTTCCTGGCAGAACTAAACAGTGTCCCGTATTTTTACTCTACTTCCTGCTCTTGTCTTTCGTGGTCAGTGTGCTTACCTGCTGAGCTAGCCGTCGACATCTCACGACGTGCCTCGGACCTCGAATTCCAACCGGCACATAGTGCAATTTGCAGGAAAATTTTAGAACAGTGCACATTCCCATGCAATGTTAAAAATTAACCGTTGTAAACAGTCCTCTAGGCTAAGGTTAAGATATTTCTCTGTACTTTTTTCAAAGAAGTCCAACACCAGCACTTAGGAGGTAAACAGCTATGAGGTTTGTAACGCACTGTGAAAACTGTGAGAGTGCAACCTGTCTGAACAGCTCAATGGATAGGACACTGTTCTCTCCACTGGCGTCAAGTCCCGAATCGCTACACAGCTTCATCTGACAAAAAGTTTCTAAACAGCACACTTTCGTTGCACAGAGAAGAATTCGTTATGGAAAGAAGAGATTTGGTTCGTTTCCGAAAATAAGATGTAGTATTCCTGTTCATGGTTTGATACTGATAAGCTGATATGATTTATTTATAACGTTTACATAATGTTCTCGACAAAATGAACTCTCTGTGATTAGTGTTCTTTGTGCTCCATTCAGTCTACTACAATTACGACTTACAAGAGAAGACAGTTCATGTGACTTCCTCAGCATGCTGAAGAACCTCTAATGTTAAGCAGCTAAAGGTGATCAGTTCAGTATTGCAGAGTTAGAGAGCTTTCTGTCAGTATCCAAGTAGACACACATTGGGACGACAAAAGTCGTGGGATAGGGATTTGCATATATACAGATGGCGGTAGTGTCGTGTACTCAAGGTATAAAAGGAAAGTGCAATGGGGAAGCTCATTTGGATTCAGGTGACTCATGTGAAAAGACGTCATTATGGACGTACGACGGGAATTTACAGACTTGGGAGTGGTGATGGCAGCTAGATGCATGGGACATTCCCTTTCGAAAATCGTTAGGAAATTCACTATCCGAGATCCACAGTGTAAAGAGTGTGCCGAGAATAACAAATTACTCGCATGACCTCTCACCACGGACAACGGAGCGACCGACGAACTTCACTTAACAACCGAGAGCAGCGGCATTCGCGTAGAATTGGCAATGGTAACAGACAAGCAACACTGCGTGAAATAACCGCAGAAAGCAATGTGGAATATACGACGAATGTATCCATTAGGACAGTGCGCAAAAATTTGGCGTTAGTGGGCTATGTCAACAGATGAGCAAGGCGAGTGCCTTTGCTATCAGCACAACATCGCCTGCAGCATCTCTCCTGGTCGCGTGACCATACCAGTTAGACCCTAGACGACTGGGAAGCCGTGTCCTGCTCAGATGAGCTCCAATTTCAGTTGCTAAAAGCTGATGTTATAGTTCGCATGTAGCGAAGACCCCACAAAGCCATGGACCCAGCTTGTCAATAAGGCACTGTGCAAGTTGGCGGTAAGTGGTGTAGGCTGTGTTTACATGGAGTGGACTGGGCTCTCTGGTTCAACTGAAGCGATCATGATCTGAAAATAGTTGTGGTCGGCTACTTGGAGACCATTTACAGCCATTCATGGACTGACCAGCTGCACAGTCCATGACTGCAGCGCCACTATTGTTCGCAATTGGTTTGAAGAACATGCTGGACATTTCGAGTGAGTGATTTGGCCACTCAGGTCGCCCGACAATAATTCCACCGAACATTTATGGGTAAGCAGGAGGTCAGTTCGTGCACATCCTGTACCAGAGAAGGTTTCTTAGCTACGGACGGCTGTAGAGGTCTCATGGCTTCTAACGACTTGTTGAGTTCATCACTCGTCGAGCTGCTGTAGTACTCCGGACAAAAGGAGGTGCGACACGATTTTCGGAGGTATCCCATGACTTTTTCACATCGGTGGAGGGGATATAGTATGTAGTAGTAGTAGTTGAACTAGCAGTAGTAGTAGGGCGGTGGTATTAGTAGCAGTTGAAGTATTTATAGTACTATACTGTTTTATTTTTGATCGCAGAAATCATTACTTAACCCGAAGTGAACGTGGAAAGACAACTCTAGACAGGAAATGTGCCCCTGTGTAGAATAACAGGTAAAGGATTGTAATGTAGAGGAAATAAATATATCTTCTTCTTCTTGACAATTTCCACATTTTGAGCCAATACTGTAAAATATCCTTCAAATCTTGGGTTGGGAAGTCCCCGTTAATGATATGTTCAGCTCTGAATCTCTCACTTGCTATAAAATATGCTTCTTCAGGTAATGGGCCAATCAGATCTACTATTTCGTGGAAGTGCAAGAAGTTAACAACGTGAAAAACTTTACAGCCTCACTCACTTCTAAATGAAATATCTTCACATTGTTTAACCTTCAAGAATGGCTGAGTTGTTCTATGGCGTAACTCAGGTATGCACTAACAGATCTGTTGAGAAACATAAGGATTAGTATATTCCAAAGCGAAGATGACACAGGCAAATATAAGATATTATCCAACTCCTCATTTGACACAAACAGTACTCACATCTCAAAGATTCTAACATCACCCCTTCCATGTTGTTGTTGTTGTGGTCTTCAGTCCTGAGACTGGTTTGATGCAGCTCTCCATGCTACTCTATCCTGTGCAAGCTTCTTCATCTCCCAGTACCTACTGCAACCTACATCCTTCTGAATCTGCTTGGTGTATTAATCTCTTGGTCTCCCTCTACGATTTTTACCCTCCACGCTGCCCTCCAATACTAAATTGGTGATCCCTTGATGCCTCAGAACATGTCCTACCAACCGATCCCTTCTTCTGGTCAACTTGTGCCACAAACTTCTCTTCTCCCCATTCCTATTAAATACTTCCTCATTAGTTATGCGATCTACCCATCTAATCTTCAACATTCTTCTGTAGCACCACATTTCGAAAGCTTCTATTCTCTTCTTGTGCAAACTATTTATCGTCCATGTTTCACATCCATACATGGCTACACTCCATACAAATACTTTCAGAAAAGACTTCCTGACACTTAAATCTATACTCGATGTTAACAAATTTCTCTTCTTGAGAAACGCCTTCCTTGCCATTGTCAGTCTACATTTTATATCCTCTCTACTTCGACCATCATCAGTTATTTTGCTCCCCAAATAGCAAAACTCCTTTACTACGTTACGAGTCTCATTTCCTAATCTAATTCCCTCAGCATCACCCGACTTAATTCGACTACATTCCATTATTCTCGTTTTGCTTTTGTTGATGTTCATCTTATATCCTCCTTTCAAGACACTGTCCATTCCCTTCAGCTGCTCTTCCAAGTTCTTTGCTGTCTCTGACAGAATTACGATGTCATCGGCGAACCTTAAAGTTTTTATTTCTTCTCCATGGATTTTAATACCTGCTCCGAATTTTTCTTTTGTTTCCTTTACTGCTTGCTCAATATACAGATTGAATAACATCAGGGAGAGACTACAACCCTGTCTCACTCCCTTCCCAACCGCTGCTTCCGTTTCATACCCTCGACTCTTATAACTGCCATCTGGTTTCTGTACAAATTGTAAATAGCCTTTTGCTCCTGTAGTTTACCCCTACCCCTACCACCTTCACAAATTGAAAGACAGTATTCCAATCAACATTGTCAGAAGCTTTCTCTAAGTCTACAAATGCTAGAAACGTCATCAAATCCCTTCCATCCAGTTTGGTTTAATCAGAGGATGCGGTAAAACTGACGCCATCTCCTCTGCGCTGTTAAGAAACTGCTCATACTTTTTGTCTCATCGAAGTAATTGACTCTCACCCCGGCGACGGTTCTCGAAGTACGCGCGGTTCGCCCTTGACACGCCGCCACATGAAAAGAATCCAGTCTGTGTCCTTGGAGGTGACGGGTTCCACCGGTCGGGAACCAGCTATTCGTCCGCGATCAGATCGGTAGATACCACGCGTCATCCAAATGCTGCCGTCATCGTCACTGAGACCATTGTTAAAAGGACTGACGACATCACTGTCTCATTAAAAGGACCGACGACGTCACTGTCATTTTTAAACCAAATTATTCCATTCGCCATCGCGACAGGCTAGGGTTCTTTCTTCGTGCACTACTAACATGATGAACTCCGATTCTAATGTGTGCATGTATCAAGGCGTTGCAGTTTAAAACATTTTACCACTGCTAATATGAACATGAGAAATTCCGAGTTCATCTGTTCTCATATACCCAATGTAAAAAGGTAAAATGAAACATAAATTGCACGGAATCTGCAAGTTTTAAGTATGCAGTTCGGTTACTGTATATGCAGTATCAAATGCATACACAGCGTAGTTTATAACTGTGCTTTTCTGTGATGTAACAGCCGCTCTGTACACCCATCAACATCTGACTTGTGCCAATGCCCATACCTAAGATAAAATCGCACCACTTTGCATCTTTCCTTGACACAAACTGTTAACTAAATTATCACTTACTTTGAAGATAGCGTGTAACGCAGCAAATAGCATAATAGAAATAAAAAGTGTGGCTTGTTCACAACAGATGTTCTGTACTGTTTGTGTGTGTGTGTGTGTGTGTGTGTGTGTGTGTAGATGCGCTCGCGCACGCTTGCGTAGTATTACAGATGCGATACCTGTTATCATACAGACAGCTCATGTCAATGCAACGGTCAGGCGATGTGCAGATCCAATACCAGCTAAGTTAACTAAATTATGTTATAATCAAATCCACTTTCATTAACAGTTTTTCACCATCAAAGTCTAATAATACATGGGCATGGGTGCACGGAGGTGATCATTAGTTGATTAAAGAAGAATATTTTGAGAAATTGCTTTGCAAATTTGTTTCAGCATCACAGGGCGAAAGCGTCCCATCTAAAATACTAGGCTACTTCTGAAAGGTAGAGCGAAAAGGAAATCAGAAGAAAGAGAGAGAGAGAGAGAGTGAGAGAGAGAAGGACAGGAAGAAAGTCAAAGTTTTTCGTAACGGGGAATATTAACAATCCTTCACCTGGCTAGCGCCTTCCAGATTTGATAATCTGTACTACATAAAGCGTTGTTATTTTAGAAATAGTCTTTCCTTAAAAAACACGTGGTTATTTCAGACTTAGTTCTCTCTCTGCGTGCGTGAATAAGTGCCGAAGTACAAATCCTAGCATTTTTCTCTTACATTTCGATTATGTCCACTCTGCCAATCATTTGTTAACGTGAAAAATCTCAAGCTGCACTGTAGTTCGGAATTTTCGTTCAGCAGTGGAACCCCAATGACCGAGTGGGTCAGTCAGTTCAAATGTAGCAAGAAGGAAATGGCATACCGCCCCCAATAGGAGGATGCCTAATAATGCTCGGTGCTGTTACATCGAGTCACATGATTAATGACATCTTTGTCTTTATTAAAATACAAAAACCTAACTGGGTGGAGCTTGTATAGAAGCAATATTCCCACAAAGTTCTCAGTTTCATTTTTCGAGATAGCCCAGAACAGTCGAAATGCAGATAATAAATTGTAATGTTACGCCTACGTATTGTTTCTACAGCGCAGACATGCTATCACGCCGATTAACCATTTGCCAGGGAGAAACCTTCCCGTCGTAAACTTGAGTCTGCAAGAACCGGTATATCCGCTTTCGTGTACCTTGAGCAAAAAAATGCATTTTAAATGCAGTTTGACTAATATCAAGAGAAAAAAATTCATATTTTAAATGTTATGCATGGATTTGCAACAGATTTGTACCAGCGAGTTTGAAGCCTACCTTCAAGGCGAACGCCTCAGGAACACGTGAGTCCCGCCCTCGTGTTCTACCAGACGTGATTACACGTCTCAAGGGCGTATCTAAAGAGCCAGGTGACCACTGCAACTGGTTCCTGGAGGTCGATATCAACACGCTTCGTATTTTTATTGACATTGGGAAGTGCTATAATTAATAATTGAGCTCCAGTATCTGTGTCGAATAATAGCGACTTACCTTTTCAGTTCTAAACGATTTTATGTTTCACATTATAATTTCAAAAGACAATATGCCGGTGGTGTGTAAGTAACAAAAAGTTCAAAATGGCTTTAGTGGGGAATTTTCTTTCTTGTATTCGTTGAAATGAAACAGCCATTGACACAGCAGATTTTTTCTACCTAGAATGAAACTGGCCAGCCAGTATGTATAGCTTGTCATGTTTAAATATGATTTTTGTTTGCGTCATATTCAAAAGTACCCGGTTATACTACACTATTTCCACATCAAACAAACCTGAAATGGCTCCATGTCCAAAAGTATTCGCTTATTTATCAAAATTCAAATAATATAGGTCTAGATGAAATTAATGTATTTCACTTATCACGCAATAAATTAATTACATATCACATTTAATATTTTCACGCTATCACACGTAAACGAAACTGACACGTACCTTTTTCTTGCAGTGCAAATCACATTTTAACGTACATACTTACGTAAAGAAATCAAGAAGTTGTTTTAATGTCAGAATTCAACACGTATTGCGTGGTGGTATGTGCAGTGCAGTATTCTCGCTTGATAGATATTCCTAGTGGACATACTACATCTATATGATTTCGTTATTTCATTTCTGGGCTAAACACTCTACCTCGGCTGATAGTAAATCATCACAGCTGGGACCCCAGTCGCTTGCACCCTTCACAATGCATCTCATTCAAACAGAGAAGTAAGAAAAGGATCACAACTGAACCCTCAGTGGTAGATACACTCCAAAATGCATTTAGTTTGCACGCAGCGTTAAACCACTGAACTAAATGTATCAGAATGGAAGGACCAGTGTGGAGTAGAACAAATCAAGTTGGAATGGATGAGAACAGAATGGATCGGAACGCAAGGAACAGTGTAGAACAGAATAGGTCTGCATGGATGCGAACACAACGGTTCGGAAAGGAATAGATCGGAACAGAATGAAATAATTCAGAATGGAACAGCTCGTAACTGAAGAGGTCGGATCAGTATGTAACGGACTGGATGGAAATGGTAAGGGGTAGAAGAGAACGGAATGAAATGAGTCAGATTGGAATGGACTGAAATGGAGCGGAGTAATGGGTTGGAAGAGGACAGTTCGAAAGTGGCTGGAACAGAATGGTAGCCCTCCATCGTCCCACCTTTCCATCGTTTTTTTTCTTTTTTTTCAACGGTTGTGTGTTCTGATCCTTTGTCATTTGTAAATGGGCTATGTATTCTGACGCAGCCTGTGTTTTTAAGCGGTGTGTGTTCTGCCCTGTTCCTTTGTTTACAAAAGGTAGGTGTGAATGAAATTCAGACCGGATACGTCTTTTAAATGGTCTGTATCAATGACTTCACTTGAATTCTGATAGCTGTATTTGTATTTGTCACCATCGTCTACATATGAACAGTTCCATACTGTCCCATAAATTGAAACTTTGTAATCGGTTGAGATGTTGATTGAACATCGCAGTTTTCAACATGCCCCCGAATTCCACTGGACAAAATACTAGTCTTAAAAGTCGGGTATAGAAACCTTGATTAAACATTTGTAAGAAACTGCCGTTGCTGCAAAAAAGACAAGCTGAAGCTGACACTATGCAGCAAATTGTATCCAGACTCGTTTCTGAGTTGCTACAGAGTTTGGAACAAATGTTATAAAACAAATTTCAACGTGAGAGACTTAACTTTACTGTAGAAAATTTATCTCTTGTGCATATCCGGCTATGTCTAGAATTTTCATTCTTCTATTGTTCTAAAATGCGAAACGATGTACCAACGTACAAGTGACTGTTGTTTCTGTTTCTCTTAGATCTTCCACACTAGAAACTTCAGCATTTTGTCATCATAATTACCAATGAAATAATAAGGATATAGGCTACTTAAAATATATTATATTTTATTTAAAGTACTGTAATCAGCACCATGCTCCACTAATCCAAATCTTTTATGCATTTTCGCCCGTTAATTACTTGTAATTGCTCGGTTAGCAGACGCAAAGATTGTAAGCCATAAGCACTTCATAGTTTCCAAATATCAACGTACATCATTCGAGCAGTTTACTATGATAACGAAGTCCGATAGTTATTACCATTATCATGAAAATCATTCTTTGCATTGAAACATAACTTAAAACTCCATTTTGTATCATCCGACTTTTCCATTCCCCATTAATGACTTCTGTGGCTAATGATACAGTTTCATAAATGCGACAAGTACTTGCTCAATTCAAGAAATTAGATGAAGCGGGAGGATTCTACTTCATCTCAATGACTCTGAAGCCTACATTTTCACGATTTTATTATTCTCTTGCTGTCGTCAGTGTTCAGCAACATTGTTTTGCGAACATTTTAGTTATGATTCTAAAACATTTAAGAAATGCATACTGGTCCGAACCATGCAGCCAAAAAAAGAAAGCAATTTATTAATGAAACCAGGAGACCGAGGTTTTGAAGGAGGAAGAACAGAAGAATACGATGTGTAAGATGAAGATGATGCTGCCGCTGCTGACAATGATGATGGGGGTGAAGTAGAGTCCTGAAAGAAGCTTACAGGGGAGACAGGGAGTAAACTGGCAGCGTCGTTTGCTGTTGCCCCAACAGGGAAAACGCGTGATACTGTATAGAGCATCAGATATCAAAAATGTGGATGATCAGTGATTCATCCGTACATGATGATGGAGACGACACTCAAAGATACACAATGGTATTCGTAATTTTATGTTTAAAATTAATCCTTCCAAAAAGTTACACAACAAAAGAGCTTCAAACTTATAGTAAAATGCTCAGAGTACGAGACCTCAATTAAAGATATACAAGCTCCAGAATGAGATTTTCACTCTGCAGCGGAGTGTGCGCTGACATGAAACTTCCTGGCAGATTAAAACTGTGTGCCGGACTGAGACTCGAACTCGCGATCTTTGCCTTTCGCGGACAAGTGTTCTACCAGCTGAGCTACCCAAGCAAGACGCACGACCCGTCATCATCTCTTCAATTCTGCCAGTACCTCGTCTCCTACCTTCCACGCTTCACAGAAACTCTTCTGCGAACCTTGCAGAACTAGCACTCCTGGAAGAAAAGATATTGCGGGGACATGGCTTACCCACAGCCTGGGAGAAGTTTCCAGAATGAGATTTTCACTCTGCAGCGGAGTGTGCGCTGATTTGAAACTTCCTGGCAGATTAAAACTGTGTGACAGACCGACACTCGAACTCGGGAGCTTTGCCTTTCGCGGGTAAGTGCTTTTTAAAGATGTAACTCGTATACACAATTCCGACATAGGCCATACATATATGCGTTTTGGGAAGTGATGCCATAGCGGTGCAGCTCGCAGTGATACATCGATATCACCGTGTGGATCGACTGCGCAGCCACAGATCTATTTCCATGCATATGCCATACGTCTTTGCCGCCGATTAACGTTTCTGGCACCTTGTGTATCTGTTGACGCATGCGCAGTGGCGCTTTAAAAAGACGATGCATGTGCTGCAGCGTCAGTCACCTCGGCTCACCCTGAAGATGGCTGGGCGGTATTCAGCCAAAGTATTAGAAGAAGAAGTCAAATTTATGCGGATGCATGCCCGAAATTTTGTGGATCAGTGTTTGCGCCGCAAAAATATGAAGATGCACAACGCAACTTCTATCCCAACCGCATTGTGTCGGGTGACCTGTGCCATCTCATTTCAGCCATCGCGGTGAGGCGTTTACATGATCATTACAGATGTGGATCTCGCAAGAAGGTTCACGGAAAAAACGTCGGGTGGCTATCTGCAGAATCCGATCGATGCTCTCTCCTAAACAGGGATAACTTACCGGGGTGATGGTCCCTCTCGACTCGGCTAAAGAAGTTGTAAATACTCTGCTTCAAGCCTCTAGAACAATGCGCTGTGGCCTGCTAAGAGCACTTCTCTGCATGTGGCTGGGGATCATCTACTGTTCTGGCCACGTTGGCCAATTTTCCACCCTCTACGTAAAAACAGCGTGCGAGTCTCCCAGGACTGCCCGGTATACTTGCACCTTCGCCTTTTTCGTTGTTCACTGGACTGGTATTAATAAAGAAGCCTTTTCACTACCTCCATCTGACGGGATCCTCTTCTCCCAACTGCATCTATACTGTTCAACAAATCATTCTACCACACACAAACCCAGTCCCTTGATCTCAAAGCACTCCATGCCATTAGATACCAAAGAAGATCTCCAACCACTGTCAGCCTCCTTTCATAAGAGTCATACTGGTCGCAGTGTCTTCCTAACTAGTTGTAAGTGTCCTAATTGTACATATGTTCGTGATCTGAATAACTAAAGTGTAAAGAAGGCAAGCCCAGAGAACTTGCCATCTTTCACTACCATTATGTGAGCAGACAACATGTAGTGGGATAATCTAGGCAGGACACATGGAAATACACCATTGAACAGTGGGTCTTTAATCCATTGTGTTCTGTGTTCCTGAGAGTCACTTGCCAGTAATTGCATAATGCATCGACCCCTGCACGGCTTCCTTCAGTTAGCTACGATTTCCTGGTTTGATGAGTAATTATAAATTCGGCTGAACATATAGTATCAAACGATATAGTACGTCAAAGACAAACACTCAGTCTTCTTTTTTATTTAACGTGGTACCGGGAAGTTAGACTGGAAAATCGCCTGTAGGGGCACTACGACCATAGCTGCTGAAAATGGCAGAGAACCAGACAGAGAAAGCATTATATGGGCTGAAACTTCCCCGTTGTCAATCGGTAGACAGTGTGAGGAGAACATTCCTTCGCAATTTTCTAAAGGCACCACCTGTTTGCGACAGCATAGTAAATTGATACAAGAAATTCGAGTAGGGTGATATCGGGGCCAAATGGGTGTATCAGAAAAGAAAGTGGACAGTGTTAGAGCGGGACGCAGAATTGAACACCCCTCAGCCACCGTGTGAAAAACTCTTTTTAAGCCGTTAAAAGTGACGCCGTAGAAACTGGAAGTTCTGCGAGCCATAAGCCCTTACGACAGACAGTGTCGTCTGCAGTTTCGTATTGACATGCAGAACCATTCTCAGAATGACGAATTCACCAAGTCATGACTGACGAACCCACATGTCATCTTTGAGAAATTTCAACCCACTCAAGACATGCTTATGAGGGACAGATAATCCACTTGTAATAGTCGAGCAAATCCGAGATTTCAAGAAAGTTAGTGTCCTGTGCTGTATCAAACAACACATTCAGTGGACCCTTCTACCTCGCTGAGAGAACTGACAATGCGTGGCGAATTTCGACATGCTGCAGTAGTGGCAAATGCCACAACTTGGAGCTGATATCAGGGATTTCATGTTTTCGGAGCCTTGTATGGGATTCCCTGAGTGAAACATTGCCCCGTAACCTGTCCTGGCGCTAGTCGAGTGTGCGCTACGGTCGCCGGACTTGACACTTCGCGATTGTTTCTTGATGGGCTCTCTCAGGGAAAGCGTTAATGTTCCATCTCTGCCACAGAAGCGGGAAGACTTGCGATGCTGCATTACATCAGTTCTTCTTGTCGTCACTCCTGATATTCTGGGTCTGTTATGGGCAGAATTGGACAACCGAATATGCGTCTGCACTGTGACAAAGGATTGACACGTAAAGCATTTACAAACATTTTAATGAAAACTTTGAGTTTTTGTCATTCACACACTGTATATCATTTGGTTCGTTGTTCTTTGTAATTTGTCAGTAACGAATTTTGAAAGGTTTCAAGAACTTAATAATTAACCTATACAGTAGCATCAAGTTCGAACCAGTTTATGAAGCTATTGCCATTTTCACCCAGATAATTTTTAAACATGGTTTTGTACACTAACGTTGCTTTAATACTTCCTTGGATTACGTCCAAACCGACCATGACGGTTTCTTCCCGTTGAGAAGGATGATCTGTTTTATAGGAAATCAATCTGGCCATGAAGTCGATTGTATTAACATTTCACCATACACCTTGGTCTAGAATTGGACAGTTACAAATGTTGATGAAATCTTAATAACATTGAGAGCTGCCAGAGTTACTTACGCTTTCTTTTAATGTTATTTAGACTGTTATCGGTTTCTTTTCCTTTGTATGACTTAGTGACATCCTTCAGCTCTAAATTTTTATTTTAATTGCACACTGTTATAGTTTTGTTGTTGGGGTCAAAGACAATAAGCAATGTACAGTTTGTGCAAGAATTTTCAAAATATAATAGAACAGTATCAACAACGATTAACAGCCTACGATTCCGAGAAATCACGTCAGGAGAATCGCCAGGAACACCAACAGACAGAAAAGAAGCTTGAACGAATCGTTAAAATTTGTTTATTTACTCCATTATTAATATCAATCAGCTCCGTTTGCAGCAGTAATCCACTCTTTATGTTTCTCTAATTTCCTCTTTAGATCTTCGTAGCTGGCACATCCTGCAACCTAAGCTATATACCAATGTTGAGATCTTTCTCTTGCTCTGTTTACTCATAATTTCCTGCAGTCCCTCATGCTTCAATAAATACTAAATACATTGCGAGAGTCTGATTACGATATATTTCCGTAGACCCCTCATTCCATCAGTTCTTCGAAGAGCTGCCTCGTTAATTTGTCAGCCTACTTGATGTTCTTTACTTTCTTCTAGCGAAAAATATCCCGTCAAGCTCTATTATATCCTACCAAACTTGAAATTTGTATGTGTTAATATTTGTAGGAATTTTTCTTGTTTTGGATATCTGAAATCACGTTCGTAATGTCTGAATTGCTTAGGCAAGCGGACATAACCACGTCAGAGATGCTAAGATCCACGGAGATGAAACAGAGCTGATCTTTGCTCTGCGAAGATGTACGCCAGATTTATCTGTTGATCGCGAGGAGAGAAGAAGAGACTTTCAGTTGAGCTTTGGTGTTAGATGTGAACACTCAAGTTTTGGCTTAGTAGCGGCAAGGACAAACAATGAAGATTTTGGGAATTATCATGTGAGTCCGTACACTGGTAAATGGTCAACTTTTACACTGCTGTATTTGTAAAGAATGGATTACACATAATGATTAAGTTAATTTATTTGGGGCAGTGGTTTGATAAGGCAGCGTTCTTGGTTTGTCACACATCCAGATCAGGAATCTTCTTGCTTTTCATTTTTTTGTTAAGATTTATCGATCATTGAGAGAGAAATTGTTTAAAAATTAGAATCTGGAATTTTGTTTAAGGAGAGATTATACAAATGAACTTCGACTTCTGTAAGATCAGTTTTTATACTTCTTGCATTATCGTGATGTGATTTGAGAGAAATCTTAAAGATTTTTGATGTTTAATAAAAGTTCAATTACACAATTTATCTAAATCGGTCACTTTTTGTTGTCTCCCGCGACGCGTTTCAAGACTTTATACAGCACATGATATCTTCATATGCCACTAAGTTTATACATCTGAAATGGTGATGGAGTTAACTTACGATGTCTTACTGTGCACAGAATCCTTCAGCTCACCATAAATTTTTGCCTTTATTTTTCACATCGAAATATGAAAAATTTTCTCTGCCTCATAGATCATTCATATCTTGTTTAGATTATGAATCATACACTGTAAAATATCTGACAGTAACATAAAATACAAAAATATGTAACTCCATCACCATTTCAAATATACAATCTTAGTTCCATATGACGCTAACAAGTACCTTTAACGAAATGAAAACAAAACAAACAACTACTTCCATCCAGGTGGTACGCATGTAACAAAATATCGCTGTTTTCCACATGAAGAAGAGATTATAACCTCTCGAAACGTGTCGTGAAAGAAAATAAAAAGTGGCTGACAAGGATAAATTATTTTATTTGAATTTTTACTGCCAAAACAGACTCATTTTCCTTAAAAAAAACTGTCCAACACGAACGACATAAGGTTTTTGATGTTTCATTAAATGCTGTCAAGTCTAGGAACATAAAATTGTAATTGAGTTCCTTTAAGCTACAGTCATTGTGCACATCCGAAGAGAATATTAATTTACAATTATTTAAAAACCTCCATAAAAAATTATGAACCAAGAATAATAGAAATGTTTTTAGAGTACGCATTGCACCTATGCATATCTTTGTAGTTAAATTTCGCTGGTCTGTCACTGAGAACCGCTACAGCGCTGCGAGAGTAATTTGCACCTGGGTAAGAAAAACTGTGTAGAAAACAGTTTCTTTCTTTAATTACTTTTCACAGCAACAATCTTTAATTTCAAAGCTATCAGTTTTCTTTTCCTAATTCATACTCATATTCTGTGATTACAATAAATTTCACACAGGGTACGATTTTATTAAGATTTGTGCAGTTGACTATTGTCACCAACAGCTTCGCGTTAAGCTACCTACGGATTCAAACTCACTAAAATAAACCGAAGCACAAAACTTAACACTTGACGATATTACTTTGGTGTTCGGGCGTCGGGTAATTTTCTGAGATTATTATTCAAGTTGTCACATAAAGTTCACTGCTCCCAGTCGCTTTTTGTTTGTATTTTTCTTTCGCTGCTGCACCATTTACTAGTCATTTGTGTTTCCTTACAGCGCAATGGGATAATTTTTGAGAATTTTTTTTCATATATTTTTCTTTGCTAACATAATTACCATGCCGTGAAACACAATGAATAGCAAGTTGTGTCGCAAACGTTCTCAGATAGTCAATATGCAAAACTGAAGTGACAACACCACCTTAACTTCTAATGAGTCACTCATTAATGCTACAAGACCAAATTGGACACAACAGTGCATGAAGTAAATGCTTCCCTCCCATATAGTCAGGTTACGAGGAATTCAGGCATTACACAGATTTAAGATGGCAACATTTATGCGAAATAAATAATTGCTTTTGATGATGGGACCCGAGACTCGAGATTAAGTCTTAGATTTAGAGCAGTAAGACGACATGACCACACAGACGACTCAATATTTTTTTCTGAATACTTCATCATACAACTGGTACCACGAATTGTTTGAAGAAAAACCAACTTGCTCTTAGGCTTCAGCATTTATTACAAGAAAGTAACAAAATACTAAAAAATCAGTTATCAAGTCACCTTGAAATAAAAATACAAGAACACAACAAAATACTTGAAACAAAACAAAAGGAAACTAACGATTCAATCGTAAAGATGTGATATGAGGTATGAAAACAGAATCATACCAAATCGATACAAGAATAGAAGAAATCGCAGAAACGAAGACATAATTACGTCAGTTTCAGAGAGTGGCTGATGTTGAACCGAAGTTTAAAGACATTACAGATATGAAACTTCCTGGCAGATTAAAACTGTGTGCCTGACCGAGACTCGAACTCGGGACCTTTGCCTTTCGCGGGTAAGAGCTCTACCAACTGAGCTACCCAAGCACGACTCACGCCCCGTCCTCACAGCTTTACTTCTCCCAGTACCTCGTCTCCTACCTTCCAAACTTTACAGAAGCTCTCCTGCGAACCTTGCAGAACTATCACTCCTGAAAGAAAGAATACTGCAGAGACATGGCTCAGCCACAGCCTGGGGGATGTTTCCAGAATGAGATTTTTCACTCTGCAGCGGAGTGTGCGCTGATACGAAACTTCCTGGCAGATTAAAACTGTCTGCCTGACCGAGACTCGAACTCGGTCCCGAGTTCGAGTCTCGGCACACAGTTTTAATCTGCCAGGAAGTTTCATATCAGCGCACACTCCGCTGCAGAGTGAAAAATCTCATTCTGGAAACATTACAGATACATATGAAAAGAGAAAGTTCCAATTACTGAAAAAAATTAAGAAAATAGTTCGTAGTGCCGCGCTCGCAAAATTGCAGCGCAATCGCGAAAACATTCGCAACAAATACGGAATTTGGAAACAGAAACAAATAAAATTGACACCACTGCGAAAGAATAATATGAAACACTGCAAGGACAGGTCGACGAACTTCCAGACAAAATTGAGCAAATCGAAGTAAATACAGACAATTACTCATCACACACACAACGAATACAGGTTAAAAAACCGGATAATTTCAATAATTTCAGCATTTTGAGGAAGGCCAAATGCCGGTAAGCAAACAGCACAAACAAAAAATCGGTAGATTACGAACTCATCTAGCTGACACTGAAAAGCATTTGACACAAGAACAAGAGACTCGTGATTGTGGTGAATGCTGTCACGGACAAAAAAGATTTCGTGCAATAACGAAATTTTGGCCGACTTAAACGTAAAAGAAAAATGTGTGTGAAATCTTATGGGACTTGACTGCTAAGGTCACCAGTCCCTAAGCTTACACACTACTGAACCTAAATTATGCTAAGGACAAACACACACACCCATGCCCGAGGGAGGACTCGAACCTCCTCCAGGACCAGGCGCACAGTCCATGACTGCAGCGCCTCAGACCGCTCGTCTAATCCCGCGCGGCTAAACGTAAAATAGACTTGGAAAATGAACGTGAACATTCGTATATATTTTTCAACCGACAGAACTTCAGTGAGTTAACAAGACTACAAATATTTTTTATCAGTTAGGGAGTTTGAAGTTTTCGCAGAGGCATCAATGATTTACATCCTTTACGTTGGATTCAACAGTTTTAGTTTTTCTTTACCTCCAGCCTGGCCACTGACACACAAGTTAGAACTTAACTACAGTCATTTGGAAGATGAACCAGTTGTACGGACAGTAACAGCATAGCTAGCAAGACAATTCTTTTGTTTAGAGAAATTTCAAAATGCATATTTTGCAGCAAACTGGTCAGAGACTGTATAAGTTAAGGACAAACTCACCAATGTGCCAAATTTTGAAAATTCATTATTTGCAACCTTTAACTTATTTCTTCAATCTCGTGGTACAAGAGAACCAACATTTAATAGAACCGTACAGCCAATCTGCTTCAATCCAGCTTTGTATTTCTTAACTACCATGATCTTTACCTGTTTCTTTGGTGACTGGACATCAGAAAGAAAACATCAATGCATTCCGTATCGTTCTGCAATTGCTTAAATTTCAGGAGTCCGACCATATGAGTAAAAATATAAACTTTTATCAGAACAACAGCAATTACAATGACGATACGCATAGTGGACATTTCAGATAATTCAGTGACAACAGCGGAAGTAGATACGGGAATAACCAACAGCAGCGGAAACAATATCAGGGACAAAACAATTTTAATAGGCCCACCACAGTACGATCGGTAACTAAATCCGAATTTTTATCACAACCAGCACTTCCATAGTTCAAAGGGCAACAAAAACAATCCCCCATAGCAACATAGCAATTTTGCAAAAAATTACGTAGAAAGAAATACAATATGCATATGCATAGGAAGCAACAATACAATCGCAAGTAACATGATGACATTTTTTCGTAAATCGTGGTTTTATTGTCTGACACATATAGGAATAAATGAAATGAAAATTACAGACAAAAGCAAAAATTTTGTTTTGAATGAATCGGATAGTCGTTTTCACCAACGACAACCTAATTCCAATAATGCACAACCAAGACGATTTGTACAAATAGTTGAAGTTTTGGAGCCTACTTCATAAAAAAATGGCTCTGCACACTACGGGACTGAACATCTGTGGTCATCAGTCCCCTAGAGCTTAGAACTACTTAAACCTAACTAACCTAAGGACATCACACACATCCATGCCCAAAGCAGGATTCGAACCTGCGACCGTAACAGTCGCGCGGTTCCGGACTGAGCGCCTGAACCGCGAGACCACCGCGGCCGGCACTATTTCACAGCTACGTGACAGTGGCGGAGAACAATGACTAGAGGAAAAGACCACAGAAGATTTACACGCAGAAACAACACTATATATTGCCGATGCCACAAACATTACTGAAAATACCAGTTTTTTCGAAGACCTCAGGTACATGTTATTACAAGAAAAAGGGGAACCTCAAAAACATATTTACCATCCAGTCACCAACATACAAATAGGCAAACATACTTTAAATGCAGCTTTAGATTCAGGCTCTCCAGTTTCAGTAGTTAGTGATGCAGTATTCTATAAAATTAATTCATATTAAACTTGCCCTACTTTACCATTACACAGATCAAAAGTTAGAGGAGATGAGTCAGGGAAAGATATCGACCTAAAAACAGAAACACATTTACAACTTACAGAAAACGCTCATACTTCCTTATCAAACTTCTAGATCGTTCAACCGCTAACAAAAGAGGTTATAGTTGTTGTGGATTTCTTAAAGAGACAAAAAGCAGCACTGGATCTTCAGAATTCGTGTAATTCGCTACAAAACAATGACACGCAGGTTATATTGCATTTTGAGAGGAGTTTTTCAATAGCAGAACAGCAATTAACGGGCTGCAGTTTTTCATGTCAAACAAAAACATAAATTGGAACGCATAATTATTGACTGCTGCAGATTTCCTATTATTAATGGAAATAAAGTATCAAATTTAGACGTGTCTCAAACAATAGAAGCAAAACTAGACACGTGTGAATCTGCAACAGACAGGGATAGGAAACAATTATAAGTATTCCAAAGAGACTCATTCTCAAATCTTTTACGACGTTTCCGGAACTACGCGCGGATTTGTTTACGAATTTAAAGTGAAACACCGCAATACTTTTGGTGGTGGTGGTGGTGGTGGTTGTTAGAGTTTAACGTCCCGTCGACAACGAGGTCATTAGAGACGGAGAGCACGCTCGGGTTAGGGAAGGATTGGGAAGGAAATCGGCCGTGCCCTTTCAAAGGAACCATCCCGGCATTTGCCTGAAACGATTTAGGGAAATCACGGAAAACCTAAATCAGGATGGCTGGAGACGGGATTGAACCGTCGTCCTCCCGAATGCGAGTCCAGTGTGCTAACCACTGCGCCACCTCGCTCGGTCGCAATGCTTTTGTTTCTATAACAGTCCGTTATGCGTTGGTCCAAGAAAGGATGGTTCTCTCACACTTATTTCAAATTAGAGACAAATTAATAATATCACATTAACAGAAAAAGACAGACCGTTGCTCTGAAAATTTCATAGGCTCACTGTATTTTCGACACTCGATTTAAAATGAGGATTCTGACAGATCGAATTACCCCACAACTATCGCAAGTATGCACACTTTTTATGCTTAGATATTTGTTATCAATTTTGCTAACTAAGTTGCGGTCTTCATATTTCATCTGCAGCTTTGATCAGAGGCTTGAACTCCGTTGTTCAGATATATTTAAAGGACGGATCATTACTTATGTCGGTGACATACTTGCTGCTGAAGAAACCTGGTACCAACATAACAGCGTCTTGAACTCACTACTGGAAACATTTTCGGATCATGGAACTACGGACAATTTAGACAATTCCGAGTTTAGAAAAACCTTCTATTAATTTTTTAAGTAATATCATTCCAGCTTCTGCTACTGAACCCGTTCCAGACAAACTGCTGCTACTGATACTTCAGTTCCAGTTACTAAACGCCAAGTCAGAAGTTTTCTAGGACTTGACAATTTTTTTCTCCGTTTCGTTGACTGCAAAGCTGTGGACATCCCACTGTTATATCAGTTAAGTGACAAAAATTCAGTTTGGTTTTGCGACAAATAAGCACAAAAGGAATTTGTTAAACTGAAAGAAGCTTTACTAAATGCACCTTTACTTTCTCACCTGGACCTTTAGCTTAGTTTTTGCTTCGCGACTGACAGTTCCAAGACAGCCCTTGGCGTCCACGTGTTTCATGAGCTAGAGTAAAATGGTTTTATTGTTACTACCAGCATCGCATTTGCCAGCCGTGATCTCTCTGCTTCTGAACGAAATTTTTCAGTTCCAGAATTTGAGGCACTAGCTGTCGTTTGGGTCCTTACTGATTTTCGATATTTTTTAATTTGGTGAACATACTAAATATACCGAGATCACTGTGCGTCACAGTTTATAATGACAGCCAAACTTTCTCATTATTGCTTGGGGATATGGGCATTCTCTTCACAGGATTTTCATTTCACTGTTATACGCACTGCTCGCTTCTCGTGGTCGTGCGGTAGCGTTCTCGCTTCCCACACCCGCATTCCCGGGTTCGATTCCCGGCGGGGTCAGGGATTTTCTCTGCCTCGTGATGGCTGGGTGTTGTGTGATGCCCTTAGGTTAGTTCGGTTTAAGTAGTTCTAAGTTGTAGGGGACTGATGACCATAGATGTTAAGTCCCATAGTGCTCAGAGCCATTTGAACCATTTTGTTGTACGCACTCCTGGAAAAGAGAAAATTGTTACTGACAGCTTGGTGACTCATAATTTGGTTCATCCACAGGGTTCTGTCAGTCTAATTTCAATTTTCTATATATCAAAAAGTTGCTTTAAAGAATATTGCGAAAGGACAAGATTAAGGTCCCATCTGGAATAATATCAAGCGATTGTGTCGAGACACAAAGCACTCTAGAGTTTGACACTACTATTTGGAAAGAAACAACATTCTCTTCAAACGCATGAAATACGAAAGTGATAAGTGGTTTGTTCGCATTCCTTATGATTTGGTCAACAAGTTAGTTTGGTATATTCATCTCAGTTATGCACACTATGGAGCGAAAAAATGTTTTTACATGCTTCGTCAGACCTCTTATTTTCTCAACACGGAAGAACGCATCCGACGTGTTATGTTCAAATGTAAACCCAGTGAAAAAGCTAAAACATCCACCATTTCACATTTTCTCACCTGTTTCCCATCATTCCATATTAACTACATGATTTAGCAGACATGGACCTGTATGGGCACCTTCCAATGACCATACAACGTTTTTCCTATATTTTTGTGGTCGTACAACTCACATCAGAATTTGTCTCTTTTACAGCACTTCGCGAAGAGACTGCGAGAATTGTTCCTGCAGCATTTACCAATTGTTAAGAGAAGGTGGACATGACGATAGAGTTATCTCTGATAGTGGACCTCATTTTAGTTCGGCTCTTGGGATACATACATTGAAACCAGAAAAATTACTTCAGTTTTCATTTCCCGGTACCATGCTTCTTCCAAGCCCTGTGAAAGAAACATGAAAGAAACAGGACAATTATGCAGATTATACTGTCACAAAAAGCAGACAGAATGGGATAGGTGTATTTAAATCTTTCAGGACATCATAAATTCTACCTAATGATTCACCTTCATTTCCTCCACATTTGGTGCTCAAAAATAAACTCCCAGCTAAAAAGGTCTCGATGCTTGAGACATCATGAAACCATTGCAGCAGCTCTTGGAAATATGAAACAGGTAGCGGAGAGGAGAAAACAGCTTCAGAAGACGAGATGCAGCAATAAAGTCTTCATAATAGGTCGAAAGGTTTTACTTTGTTCCCACTAGACGTCATGGAAATCAAAGAACAAGTTTAAAAAATTCTTCTTAATCTACAGTGGACTGTTCTGTATTCACCGAACAGCTCACCCGAAAGCAACTGAAGTCGAAACATCGTGCACAAAAAAATCACGTGGTCTACACCATATTTCCAATGTAAAACATTTTTTAACTAATTTGCTAGTAAGTACACATTTCTTAACATAGTAATTTTGTGCTAAATATGACTTTCTCATTGATGGGGTTGTTGAAAACATGTAAAGTCATAAGCCAGTTCATCTTACGTATGTGTAGGTCGTAATTTTTTTCGCTTATATGAGGTAGAAGAGGTTGACCATTCTTTTGTATTTCATTCACTTTATGTATTTCTGTTGATATAATGTACATTACTGTGACAGATATCAGTTAGAGTGCCATTTATAATGAAACTTTCTAGCAGTATGCGGCACGCAAACATTCGGCCTAAAATGCATTCCAAATAAAGAAGCAGCAACTTTTAGTCGAGTAGAAATGTGTAATAAAACAAAACCGTGAGTACCGGATGGTAACATGAGCTAAGGCGTAAGGAGGACTATACGTGAAACGTTCAGTTAATTCGAAAGTAAAATTCTATGTACCGACTTGACAGAAAATCCTAGGAAGTTCTGGTCTTACGTTAAATCAGTAAATGGCTCGAAACAGCATATCCAGACACTCCGGGATGATGATGGCATTGAAACAGAGGATGACACGCGTAAAACTGAAATACTAAACAACTTTTTCCAAAGCTGTTTCACAGAGGAAGACTGCACTGCAGTTCCTTCTCTAAATACTCGCACAAACGAAAAAATGGCTGACATCGAAATAAGTGTCCAAGGAATAGAAAAGCAACTGGAGTCACAACAGAGGAAAGTCCGCTGGACCTGACGGGCAGATGCGCAAAACTATAGACCTATCTCTGACGTCGATCTGTTGTAGAATTTTAGAACATGTTTTTTGCTCGAGTATCATGTCGTTTTTGGAAACCCGGAATCTACTCCGTAGGTATCAGCTTGGATTCCGGAAACAGCGATCGAGTGAGACTCAACTCGCTTTATTTGTTCATAAGACCCAGAAAATGTTAGATACAGGCTCCCAGGTAGATGCTATTTTCCTTGACTTCCGGAAGGCGTTCGATACAGTTCCGCACTGTCCCCTGATAAACAAAGTAAGAGCCTACAGAGTATCAGACCAGCTGTGTGGCTGGATTGAAGAGTTTTTAGCAAACAGAACACAGCATGTTGCTATCAATGGAGAGACGCCTACAGACGTTAAAGTAACCTCTGGCGTGTCACAGGGGAGTGTTATGGGACCATTGCTTTTCACAATATATATAAATGACCTAGTTGATAGTGACGGAAGTTCCATGCGGCTTTTCACGGATGATGCTGTAGTATACAGAGAAGTTGCAGCATTAGAAAATTGTAGCGAAATGCAGGAATATCTGCAGCGGGTAGGCACTTGGTGTAGGGAGTGGAAACTGACCCTTAACATAGACAAATGTAATGTATTGCGAATACATAGAAGGAAGGATCTTTTATTGTATGATTATATGATAGCGGAAAAAACACTGGTAGCATTTACTTCTGTTAAATATCTGGGAGTATGCGTGCGGAACGATTTGAAATGGAATGATCATATAAAATTAATTGTTGGTAAGGCGGGTACCAGGTTGAGATTCATTGGGAGAGTCCTTAGAAAATGTAGTCCATCAACAAAGGAGGTGGCTTACAAAACACTCGTTCGACCTATACTTGAGTATTGCTCATCAGTGTGGGATCCGTACCAGATCGGGTTGACGGAGGAGATAGAGAAGATCCAAAGAAGAGCTCCGCGTTTCGTCACAGGGTTATTTGGTAAGCGTGATAGCGTTACGGAGATGTTTAGCAAACTCATGTGGCAGACTCTGCAAGAGAGGCGCTCTGAATCGCGGTGTAGCTTGCTCGCCAGGTTTCGAGAGGGTGCGTTTCTTGATGAGGTATCGAATATATTGCTTCCCCCTACTTATAACTCCCGAGGAGATCACGAATGTAAAATTAGAGAGATTAGAGCGCGCACGGAGGCTTTCAGACAGTCGTTCTTCCCGCGAACCATACGCAACTGGAACAGGAAAGGGAGGTAATGATAGTGGCACGTCAAGTGCCCACCTCCACACGCCGTTGGGTGGCTTGCGGAGTATAAATGTAGATGTAGATGTAGCAATGGAATTTTTCCTACAGGCTAACACACCAAATTATGCCACTATTTCGCAAATGTTGTACAATACGCAATTGTGGAACGTTATGTCTTCTACACATACAGTGCTTTCTTTCTTTTTTTTCTTATCTAGAATACTGTGTACATTTCATGTAAATGTTTATATGCAACCTTTACGCTGATTTGTCAACTTCAGCTGTGTGTTGTGGACTGGTCTTGAATGCCACTAACAAAGTCTTTCCCATCTTAGGGTTGACACTCTTTCGTCTATGTTTGCTTTAACAATACATATGTTTTTGGAAGGGTACGCCTTTAGCAAAGAACGATTTTTCCTAAACAAGTCACCGTAGTTACAGCATCATCAGTGTGTTTTATGTTTTATGGCTGTTAAACATAAGGAATGTATTTTACTGCTTATATTCATGTAAATATTAGTTTTTAATCGTAATTACAGATTTCTGAAGAGACCATAAAATTATGCATTCAAACCTTCTTAATGTATAGTGTGGTTTTCCTACTGTATTACGATTTTACAGTGTCTATTTTTCTTTACAATCTGTCATTTGCAATTATGTTTCACTTACATTTTGTTTTTCCTCATCTTCTTCACCCTCAAGTTCTGTGTATTGAGTTGTCAGTGTCACTGTTTAACACCTGTGAAAACAAGATGGTGGACAGTGGAACAGTTGAAGATGTCATTGGCAGTTGTTTCGAATCTCTCAGAGGTGTGTGTCTGTGAGTGTGGAAAGAGAGAGAGAGAGAGAGAGAGAGAGAGAGGGTACATTATACACACACACACACACACACACACACACACACACACACGCACACATGGACACAAATCTTTGAGAGATTCAAGACAACCAACAATGACATCTTCAACTGTTCCACTGTTCCGCCATCTTGTTTTCACACCTTCAGCTGTTCCTCTGTCCGCCATCTTGTTTTTAAAACTGGTAAACACTGACAGTGACAACTCAATACACAGAACTTGACAGTGAAGAAGATGAGAAAAAAAATGTAAGTGAAACATAATGTAAATAGATATAACCTACTACGCAGTCATAGTAGAAGGAGAGGTGATACTCCTACGTGGCGCTTCCCAGTTGGCGAAGAGGGAAGTCCTCACTGGTTTTCTGGCGGACTTGAGTGAAATAAAACAGCTCTCTCGGACCAAACACACCCTCTGCGGTTAAAAACCGTAGTTGTAAATCGGAGCTTGCTCCAACTAAGGTTGACAACCTTCTAAAGTCAAAAATGGAAAGGTGTTTCAGGAAAAAAATTCCATCATCCTGCTCAAAAAGGCAGGAAAAGGCTACATCGGATTCAGTGGGTAGTCAATTAGAAGACAGCAACGAATCGGAGCGTTTGCAACCATCCAAATGCACACTAAAACACAAAAAGAGGATTACACATGAGCAAACAAATTATATAGCAACACACAACATAAACGCACTACTTCAGACTGGAAAACTCAAGGAGCTCATAGATGAATTAAATAAATAAATAAATTTAATAACAGGGATCCAAGGGATCCACAGAGGACTGATTCAAATCACAAGGATACAGAATTTATAATGGGGAACCAGGACCGAGGGCAATGAAACAATGTCACCAGTTTGGAACAGGGTTTTTAGTAAACATAAAAATAATAGATTAAGAAACGGATTTCCAAGCAGTATCGCCAAGAATTGCGACTCTAATCTTTAAAACAATGAATAAAACCTATACAATAATAAATGCTCATGCCCCAACAAACAAACAAAATTGTCTAACAAAAACAAAGGAAGAGGTAGATAAATTTTGGAACCTTCTAGAACAAACTGTAAGCAAAGTAAATAAAACGAATGGAAAAACCTTATTGGGAGATTTCAATGCGCAGTTGGGAAAGGAAAGGAAATATAAAGATAGAATTGGAAAATGAAGTCCACATAAATTTAAGAACAAAAACGGTCAAAGACTTATAGAACTCTGCAGAGAACACAACCTTATATATAAATCAACACACTTTAAGAGGAAGCCAAGTAAACTTAAAACATGGAAACATCCAGACTGGAGGAAGGGCGAGTGGCAGCTAGACCATGTCTGTATGGATAAAAATATTCATATGGAGATCCACAATGTTAAAGTACTGAGAGGAATAGCCACAGGCTCAGACCATTATATGGTTAAAATTAAAATCAAATTCACTCTGTTAAAGAAGAGGACCGGAAAAACTAATAAAATAAAAAGAGGTTTGACCCACATCAGCTAATTGAAAATAATAAGTACCAACAAATAACACAAACCATCAAATTTACAAATGATCTAGAACAACTAGTGCCTCATCTTAAAAAAGAAGCAGAGCATCTAGGTCCCTTGAACCCACGAAGGAAATGTGCACGTTGCAGAATGTAACAAATTCCATGAATATAGAGACAAAGCATGGTTAAAGTTTCAAACACATAAAACTGAAGAAAATGCCATCAACCTAAAAAATGAAAGAAAAAAATTCACTCAAAATATTAGAAGAATCAAGAGAGGTTTTATAAAGACATTATAAACTCAATAGAAGGTAATTATCATAAAAACAACTACAGGAACTACTATAAAATCTTTTGGAAACAACTACAACAATATGAGGCCCCTACACTAATACTGAAAGATGAAGATGGAAGAATGACACACAGTAACAAGGAAAAGGAAGAATTCATGGCAAAAGCATTTAACAAACTTCTGAATTGCGAGGAACCCAAAGAAACCTTACAAATCAACATAAATACTCCAATAAAAACCAAACCTAACAAATTAGACCCTCGAACTTTCCAAGAAGTAGAAAAAATTCGTAAAGAACCAAAAAAATTATAAGGCATGTGGACAAGATCAGATTTTTTTTTTGAAATGTGGACATATGCAAGTGACACAGTCAAGACCTCCTTACATGTGGCTCTAACAAAAATTTCCTCCTACAGAGGAATCTCTCTCCTAGATTGCACATACAAAATTCTATCCAAGACCCTATGTGAAAGAATCAGGGAGCGATTAGAAGTTATGGGAATATCAGGGAGGTTTTAGACCATGGAGAATTTGTGCAAAGCACTACAAGAAACGGAACAAACCTCTGGCAATAACATTTGTAGATTTTAAGAAGGCATATGACTGTCTCCATAGACCTTCAATATGAAAATTTTTCAGAAATCTAGGACTCCATCCAAAACTAATAAAAAGAATACAATTCACTCTAACCAACACCAAATCAAAAGTGAAGTTTAGAGGAGAAATTTCGGAACCATTCCTCATAAAAACAGGCTTAAGACAAGGTGACTGCCTATCACCATTACTGGTCATCTGTGCACTGGATTACATAATGAGAGAATGGGACAAGGACAATCCAAAGAGGATAAGAATTGGAAATGCAAAAGATCATATTAGCTTAAACTGCTTGGGATTTGCTGATGATCTTGCTCTCCTAGCCAGCACCGTTCAAGGAGCCAGGCAACAACTGAAATCACGACAAGAAATAGCAGAGAAAGTAGGCCTTAGAATATAATTTGAAAAAACGGAGATTATGCTAACTGATCCACCACTTGCAAACAGAACTACAATAGGAGAATAGGGAAGCAAAATTGTTGATAAATTTAAATATTTAGGCGAAATAATAACATAAATCTAAGTGAGAATCCATCATGGCAGATTAGAATAAAAAAACTTAACTATGCAAATTACATTACCAAAACTACATACAACAAAAAACCTATCTATAGATGCAGAATTAAAACACTATAAAACAGTTACACAACCAGAAATAACGTATGCAGCTGAAACCATCTTCAAAAGAACTAATGCATCAGAAATTGACAGAATACTAAAAATAGAAAGAAGAATAATTATGACATGTATAAATAAACAGTATAAAATAAATGGACATTGGAGAATAGCATCAAATGAAACAGTATATAATAAAATAGAACCAGTCATGAGCACAATCAGGAAGAAATGCATCTCATTCTTTGGACATCTGATAAGAACTCCAGAAAACAGAATTAGTAAAAAAATAATACAAAAACTGTGGAATGGCAAGAGCGACATTAAATGGATCACTGAAATTAAGGAAGATATAAAAGAACTTCAAATTACAGTAGATGACCTAAAAAACAAGACAGAGAAAACCAGAATACTACAAGAACTGCAAACCAGACTACAAATGAAAATCAATAAGAGCAGTACAGGAAGAGTTGTCTCAGATTAAGAAAGAAAGAAAATATCTGAAAGAATGAAGAAATATTGGGCAGACAGAAGAGCAAAACACCTTTTATATACGAATAGACTTTATTAATTGTATTACCTAAATATCGTATTAAGTTATTGTTGAAGAAAATTGTATCCCTGTGTAACAACTTGTTTAGAAATTTATATTTTTTACTAGAGTCGTCCAATGAAGGACATAAAATAAATAATAAAAAATAATATTAATAAGAGTAAAAGATACACATACACACACACACACACACACACACACACACACACACTCACACACACACACACACACACACATACACACATGCACACACAAACACAACCTTTGACATAAAATTAATTAATTTCAGGCATAGCCATAACAGTTTAGAAATCGTAATTTTTGCGTAAATATTTTGTATACATTAAGTTGTCTATGACGGCAGATGACAATCTGTCAAGAAGAACAGACACTGTAAAATCGTAATACAGCAGGAAAATCACACCATGTGGTAAGAAGGTTTGCGTATATAATTTTATGTGCTCTTCAGAAATATGTAATTACGATATAACAACTAATATTTACTTGTATATAAACAGTAAAGTACATTCCTTATGTTTAAGAGCATAAAATAAAAAAACACTGATGATGTTGCAACTGCAGTGAAACATGTTTGGGACAAAGAATTTTTTTTTTGCTAAAGGTGTCCCATCCAAAAATATATGTAAACTCTTTCTCTTTTGGAAACTTTCTTTAGATACTTGTTTGTATTATCATATGGTAAAACACATTTCAGTTTTTATTCTAGGTTATGTATTTACTCATTTGTAATAGAATCAGAACACTCATGGGCAAATGTAGGCGTATTCTTCCGCACAATGAATCACTTATACAGTGTTTGGACGTTATTATTACAACAACGATATGTTAGTTAACGTCAACTCGATTTATGCAATTATTTCACAGAAATATGGTGAAAAGTGCTACGGTTCTGCGTTACGATGGCGTTACACAGTGCTGTTGTGAGAGACTTTGGCTCTGAGTTGTCAGTGGAATACTTACAGAGTCTGCTCCTGGTTTCCTCACAAATAAACCAACACAGTGATGTAAATGTTTTTGCACTGAGTAGTCGACAAAACATGTTTACCTCAGAACACACTTTAGTGGTCTATTGGCTACAATCAATTTAACGCCAATTTTCAATGTATAAATAAATTCAACGATGGCAACGTAGATGGCAGCGGTGTAAGAATAACTACGACTTTATTATATTTGCTTTCTTAGTGATGCTTTGAATTCGCTAATGTTTACGGGGCGTTGGTGCGCCTGCGCACGACATGAACCAGTTTTCCATGGACTGTTTATGCACCCGTGCACGATTATTTGAACCTATTTGTCATGGACTGTTTATGGGCCTGTACACAATGATTTAAACCAGTTTGTTATGGACTGTCCGTGTGCCTGTACTAAATGATTTAAATCAAGTTGTCAAGGACTAATAGTGCACCTGTGCACGACAACTGAGAACGATTAGTAAATTACGAATCCTTTTTAATTTTTATACTATTTTCGGTTACCAATTCTTTATTTCTATTTATGAACATCGTGTTTTAACTTCATTTGGGAATTTTGCTGTCTAATCTTTGTTAAATATAAATGTCTCCCTTCAGGATTCTGATCGGAGAAGTCAAGGGTGAAAGCCCTATGTGTTAATTTTTGCAGGAATTTATCTTGTTTTCGATGTCTGAAATCGCGCTCCTAAGGTTTGAATTGCTTACACATGCGCGCGCTGTCTCGACACAGATGCTATGCCGTACAGGGGTGAGTCAGAGGTGGTCTTCGCCCTGCGAAGATGCGCGCCAGATTTATCTGTTGATCGCTAGGAAAGGAGAGGAAACTGTTAGTTGAGCTTTGATGTTGGATGTGAACACTCAATTTTTGGTTTGGTAGCAGCAAGGGACAAACATTTTGAATGTAATTATGAATCAGTAGAAGACTTATTCTGAAGAGAAAAAGAATTGATTTTTACATTGGTACGATGATATTAGTGAAGAATGGACTACAGGTAACGATTAAGTTCGTTTTATTTGCGGCGGCGGTTTGATAATTCGTATTCTTGGTTCGCCACACACCCAGATCAGGAATCTTTTCTCTTTTCATTTTTTGTTTGGATTTATTAATCATTAGGAGAGAAATGAATTTAAGAATTAGAGTTTCGAATTTTGTTAAAGGAGAGATTATATGTTCTAACATTCTGCATGGTGTCTGTTTGTTCTATATCGTGTCTCCCTACCACTTTCGCGCAACGACGCTCTGAGCGTGTTTTTTAGGGAATTGACTAGTTTGAACCTGGGAAATGTTGCTGCTAAAGAGACGTCAGACCACACATGACTTGTAGAGTTCAGAAGAATTCAGTGAGACTAGCGATGATATAACCAAATAATTAATGCTTTCAGCCTCAGCTCCACTGCACTACCTGTAAAAGAATTTTAATACTAACTAAATTTAGTGGAAGGGATTCAAGGCTTTCCTATTTTTAGTTAGCAGTTAAATTTTCCATTGGAAATTTTATTCTACTCACAAAACATTGTTTATAAATTGTACTATTGATAAAAAAGAGTGTTTTAATACAGGATGGTAAAAACCAACTGCATTCAACAAAAATGTGAACGAATATTCCCTGAATGGGTTTCCATGTTCTGCAATGTATCAAAGGATGACCTATGCCATATCACATCTATAATCTAGGTTTAAATTAAGTTTCCCAAAAAAGAAAACTGTCAAAATCGTCTACAGTGATCCTCAATTATCTTTAATTACATATCTAACTTGTCGTAAATTACAGTGGCTGATGTGGCTTCTCAATAACTACACTCCTGGAAATTGAAATAAGAACACCGTGAATTCATTGTCCCAGGAAGGGGAAACTTTATTGACACATTCCTGGGGTCAGATACATCACATGATCACACTGACAGAACCACAGGCACATAGACACAGGCAACAGAGCATGCACAATGTCGACACTAGTACAGTGTATATCCACCTTTCGCAGCAATGCAGGCTGCTATTCTCCCATGGAGACGATCGTAGAGATGCTGGATGTAGTCCTGTGGAACGGCTTGCCATGCCATTTCCACCTGGCGCCTCAGTTAGACCAGCGTTCGTGCTGGACGTGCAGACCGCGTGAGACGACGCTTCATCCAGTCCCAAACATGCTCAATGGGGGACAGATCCGGAGATCTTGCTGGCCAGGGTAGTTGACTTACACCTTCTAGAGCACGTTGGGTGGCACGGGATACGTGCGGACGTGCATTGTCCTGTTGGAACAGCAAGTTCCCTTGCCGGTCTAGGAATGGTAGAACGATGCGTTCGATGACGGTTTGGAGGTACCGTGCACTATTCAGTGTCCCCTCGACGATCACCAGAGGTGTACGGCCAGTGTAGGAGATCGCTCCCCACACCATGATGCCGGGTGTTGGCCCTGTGTACCTCGTTCGTATGCAGTCCTGATTGTGGCGCTCACCTGCACGGCGCCAAACACGCATACGACCATCATTGGCACCAAGGCAGAAGCGACTCTCATCGCTGAAGACGACACGTCTCCATTCGTCCCTTCATTCACGCCTGTCGCGACACCACTGGAGGCGGGCTGCACGATGTTGGGGCGTGAGTGGAAGACGGCCTAACGGTGTGTGGGACCGTAGCCCAGCTTCATGGAGACGGTTGCGAATGGTCCTCGCCGATACCTCAGGAGCAACAGTGTCCCTAATTTGCTGGGAAGTGGCAGTGCGGTCCCCTACAGCACTGCGTAGGATCCTACGGTCTTGGCGTGAATCCGTGCGTCGCTGCGGTCCGGTCCCAGGTCGACGGGCACGTGCACCTTCCGCCGACCACTGGCGACAACATCGATATACTGTGGAGACCTCACGCCCCACGTGTTGAGCATTTCGGCGGTACGTCCACCCGGCCTCCCGCATGCCCACTATACGCCCTCGCTCAAAGTCCGTCAACTGCACATGCGGTTCACGTCCACGCTGTCGCAGCATGCTACCAGTGTTAAAGACTGCGATGGAGCTCCGTATGCCACGGCAAACTGGCTGACGCTGACGGCGGCGGTGCACAAAAGCTGCGCAGCTAGCGCCATTCGACGGCCAACACCGCGGTTCCTGGTGTGTCCGCTGTGCCGTGCGTGTGATCATTGCTTGTACAGTGTCCGGAGCAAGTATGGTGGGTCTGACACACCGGTGTCAATGTGTTCTTTTTTCCATTTCCAGGAGTGTATATAACAGAAAAATCATCGCGTTTCAGATTTTTACTTCAAGTGGCAAATGTGAACACCATGAGCTTTAATTGACGATCGAAATTAGTATTACGCAAAAAGAGGGGTTTAACAGATGAGACTTCTGCAGGTCTGAGTGAAGTTTTATGCGCTGTTATGCGGCATCGCGTGCTTTCATTCCCTTGTCGGTGTTCGTCAGGGGGCGGCGGGCAGCACAGCTCCGCTCACCTCGCCGTCTCGGAAGCAACTCTCTCCTAACTTCTCCTTACTACAATTTACCGAAGTTGGTTTAAAAAACTATCTGGCTGTGTATTTATCTGACCAATCAGGGTCTCAAAGTTAACCTTAAGCTCCGCCTACAAAAATTCTGTCTATCCATTGAGAAATGTTATACTTTTCGTGGTGGGTCAATGTTTTTAAAGTTTGGAATGTAACAGAGACGCGAAAAAGTCTCACGCTAAAACTTGCAGCTGACGTGGTCCTTTTAGTTTTATCATAAGATCTATAATGTTCTTCAGGAGGGCTCTAGCTTTTAACATGGGTAAGGGGTGGTCCTAGCGGTTAGCTGGCTTTCCGCCCCTTATCGTAGGGCCTTCCAGCTTAACACAGTTCTGCTCTCAGCTTCTGTTCTCGTTTCTCCCCTCGGAACTGCGTCTGTCTCACGGTGGGAAGGTATGACATGCATTTAGGCATTCTTGTGTTAGTCTGTGGTATTCCATTTGCTCACTCATTACTCGTATTACTTTGGTTAACTTAATGTCACGATTTTTTCGGAGCTATGTGACATACTACTGGATTTGCTTATCATGTCAGGGTTTTCATGGAAGGTGTTGGATATGCCTGACACCTTACAACGTATGACATTCAGTTTCTTTAAGTTGAAGTTTTGTGTTTCGTGATTTCTGTGAAAGTTAAAGCATTCTTGAAGTTTCATTGAATGCCATTAAGTCTAAGGAAACGACTCTGTGATTTAGTTCATTTAAACGACACTCATTCTCCACATTCCAAGAATCTTTCCGTTTTCAATTATTTAAAAACTATTATGAAATAATTATGAACCATGAATGATAACGATGCTTTTACAGTATGCATTGCACGTCTCAGTATCTCTGTAATTAGATTCTGCAGCGCTGTTCGAGATGCTTTGAGAGTAGTTTGCGCCCAGTTAAGATAAATTGTGTGCAGAACAGATTTTTTCTTTAGTTAAATTTCAAAGGCACCAACTTTACTTTCAAAATAATCAGCTTTTCTTTATCAAAGTTCATAGTCAGATATTGTGATTACAGGGCATGATTTTTTCAAGATTCTCGCAGTTAGATTGATTTATACATTCCTGCAGTTGAATTTTGTCATCAAAAGTTGGCGTTAAGTTACCTACAGATTCAGAGTGTTTCGCTTACTGGTCTCACCGAAACGTTAATACGTGCATAGTGTATTTGTGTTTTGTTAAAACGCAAGAGGAGTCTTGAATGATAAGTGGCATAGAATAGGTATGTATATCAAACTTCATAAAACTGGAAGTGAATGTAATAAAACTCAATTATTACGAAAGACAGATGTGACGTTCTATGAAATACCATCCATTGAAACGAAAATATAAAGTATTAGCGTTTCGCAATAATATTTACTTCATATTTCAATGTGAATCAGTGTTCGGCTTTCTAGGCCTTCATCAGACTACTTAACACTATAAATACAGTCCACACATCATCAGAGAAAGATTCTGTCTGTACTAAGATCGTGATTTTCAATGGTATGTGACCACATTACAGCTATTCACCTACATGAAAATCACACATTGCATTGTTTTACTTTGACACAGGCACAAAACAAGAAATATTCTGTTGTGATATACTGAATGTTTTGTACCAATATCAAATTAAGGCATGGCAATACGTGTTTTTCGTGTAGATATATTCGTAATATTGTGACATGCATTTGAAAATAACCATATTTGTACAAATCGAAGCTCTTCCTGACGTCATGTGGACTATCTCTTTAGTCATAAGTTATCTAATGGTGGACTAGAAACCCAAAATCTGGTTCACAACGGAAATTCAAGTAAATGTTTTGTGGAACTGTTTATTTCACTTTGATACGTCTATATCCCTAAAAGTGCCAACGGAATATCCCGTAAGATATCTTCTAACTTAAAAGGTAAGAAAATCCGCCATTATTTCTGGGCAGTGAGCGTGTATGGTCTTCATGTGGAGGTACACGGTTTGTTTACATTCCTCGGTTCATCTAACTTAGTTTGCTTATATTCGTGACGACGACTGATGACGTAAAGGAGAAGTGGCTTACTCGGATTTGGGAAGGCTGGGAAACTCACTTACTAATCATCAGCCCTTCTGTGCCGATGCTCTTTGCGAAGTGTGACAGAACCTGCGGACGTCTGGACCCGATTCTGTTGGTGATAAAGAACATACTACCAAGAATAGCATAAGCAGGACAGTTTGTAAGAGAGATACACTGTCAGCCTATCATACAGTAAATTCACGCTAACAGTGGTTCTGCTGGCTTGTTCAACATGCAAGTATTACGGAAAAGCTGCGTGAATTCTAATGGGAATCCCTCGAGGGAAGACGACGTTCTGTTTGAGAAACGCTAATGAGAACCAGAATTTGCAACAGACTGTGGAGCTGCTGTATTGCGACCAACCTAAATCTCTCTTAAGGACCGTGAAGACAAAATAAGAGAAATCGGGGATCGTACGAAATGATACATGCATTCGTCTTTCCCTCGCTCCATTTGCGAGTAGAACAGTAAAGGGGATGACTAGCAGTGGCACAAATAACCACCGTCCGCCGTGCACCGTATATTGGCCTATGGAGCATATATGTAGATGCAGATTTAATGGCGCTAATAAATTACAATTACGTAAGGTCTGCTATTCAGAGTGTACTATAGCCTACGAAACTTGTTTTGTTGCCAACTATAAGACGAACAAGTGTTTAATAATCACTCAACGATAATTTCAACTGAAAGTATCCGCAAATTGTCTGAAAATTAGGAGTATAGGAGATGGATGGACATGTGAAAAGGCCATGTCATGGTACTCTTCCAGATGTTAAAAGTCTTACTGGTAACAAAAATCGTTTCGATCTCTCCAAAAAGAAATTAACAGGCACAAGTATGTGTGCTCAAGCATACACACACACACACACACACACACACACACACACACACACACACACACACAAAATCTCTCTCTCTCCCTCTCTCGCTATAACTCTCCCTCTGTCATGAGCACTGCTATTACAACTACTTCCTGCTGTGTTTCACAACCATAAATTTCAATTTTCATTTACTGTAGACCTTGTTATAAAAAAACAATCTGTGATTACTTGCTCTCTACCTGTAAGTGTTCTTGACTAACATTAGGTACAACTGCTAGAGCAAACGAGCATATTTGTCATCCGATATACCACGTTTGAACAAAGCCCTGATATATTTAATTGTTCTTTGAAGTGCAGTATTTGAAAATTTGTATGTGTTTGAGCCACAGTGATGGTGCATATCAACGTTGTGCTTCCACCATTGTCGGCATCTCATGTCACTATCGATTACTGCCTCATACTAGATACAGTGCTAAAAAAATATTTAATTTCCAATGGGATTTATCACAAATTATTATCGTTTTGTAAAATGTGTGAATAAGCAAGCCACCACAATAAATTCAGATAAATTCTCCTCACGTCAGGTTAGCAGACCGTAGTTCCTTTGAGGGGTTTCGGCTAGTAAACATCCAATGAAAAACTGAAGTAATTTATCTAACTTAGCATAATTTAGTTTGATCATTTACGGATGATTTAATTGCAGCGTTGTTTCAAATGACTGACGTCGTTCCAAGAATACACTACAGTAGTGATTTTAGACATAATAACACGGAGCTTTGCACTCATAAAACTTCTGAGGTTTTATAACCATTGATCAATGTTTCCCTTCCTGGTAATCTTTGAAACCATCCCGTCTCCCCTATATCTCTTTTGTTACGCAACCTTCCCTTCTACAATAACCTATGAAACCTTCCCACAGGATTTCTATCTCTTGCTTAATAATAACAAATAAAATCTTCCCTTCGAAATTTATTCTCTTTCTCACCCTTCGCATACAAATTTAATTGCTGCTTATCAAAAGTGATTTTCTGATTATTTCGACGAAGCATAGAATGTGTAGTCGTGGCCCTCAGTCGTTACCTGCAACAACCCAAACCTGTTCCTTACCTTTTTTACTGTTAGTGGATCGCCATCTGACTGCTACATCGAACAGCGACATGAATATTCTTACTTTGGTTTACTATACTCTAGTGGGTTGTGATAATAAGTGGCTGTATTTATTACCAAAGCTGACGTTATTCTTTAATAGCAAAGCTGACGTTATTCTTTAATTAATTTGACTGGCGTTACTTAATTCAGAGTTACACTTTTTCTTGACAACAATAAAAAAATTTCAAAGTTTTACATTGATGGTTTTTGGGATGGATTATAATCAGTAATGCAACATTGCTGGCAAAAATTAATTATATTCTGAAAACGCTTCAAATATTTACTGTTGGTAACGAAATGATTTTACAAACGTTCAAATGGGACTTACTTTTTACAATAATCTTACAACTAGCATTGCGCAAACATACTTTCAGTAGTCTTATGTTTCGCAAAGAAAATAATTCAAAAATATTAGTTCCTCTTATGATAATAGTTAGTTGATGTCTATGTACATCCGTTTATAATCACTTGTAAATCATAGCTGGTGGTTGGCAGGCACACTACTCCTCTCAACCTCTCGCTTCAGACCTGCTACCAACTCGCTTCACATCTCGCTTACTATTGACCTCCTATGAACGCCAAAGTGCGGTCTCTCCTGCCAACAATGCTTTCTGGTGCAGACAATCCCTGCTACCATTACAAAATGTATCAATGCGCGGTCTTTCCGCTCTTTTCTTAAAATGTATCCATACGCGCTCTCTTCCGCCCTTTTTAAAATTACATCAATTTGCGGTCTCTCTAGCCAACAATACTTTGGTGCAGACATTCCCTGCTACCACAATTATTTCCAACATGATAAATATTAATTATTCCTACTCAATCCTACTAATAAAATATAAACATCTTTCATAAACTGTGATTTAACAATAGACAATAGAAATATACAAGTCTTTCACATTATAGTTGTCAAGTGTGCTCAGCTGCCGCAGTTTGAGTTGATGCTGGTGACGTGTCAACTCTTCGCCCTGGCAAAGACAGAAAACATTCGATACTGGTATTTTAGTTCTAAATAACCGGCATTCTTAGTTTTGTTTGGTCTCGATTATAAATGGTTTCTTTGATTTTTCACTATTAACTGGGTTAAAAACCGGCATATCAGTTTGCATAGTCGCAGTGCTAATTTCTTTATTTTGTTTTCGAATAAAACTTTTTCGAAGGCGAGTAATGTTTATTCGTAAAATTTCTATTGCTTCAAAGTATCGGGTTATTATCGAATACTGGAAAAATGATGAATGCTTGTAAGGGGTTCATTATCTAAGAGGTTTACTGTTCACTACCCTACTGGAGCAAATGTAATTTCCATGTATTGCTCACGCGCTGCCTGCGACATAAAGCATCTCTGCTGCAATAGAATCGCAGGTCAGAGTACTGTCGGCATCAGTAATAATCGCTTGCTCCTACAGAGCAGTCGGAATAGTTCGTTGTTACGGCGAAGTCGTCGTAACTCACCGCTACAGCACAGCTGCTAGTCATGTAAGAGCAATAGCAGTCGCCACTGGTGCAGCGCAGTTCATTGCCATGTAGTGTAGGGTAAACTTCATTATTCTTCCTCGCCATGCGCGTACTTACATTTGTTGTCTGAGATGTTAATATGAATTTGTTTCAATCTCTTTGTGATTTCTCAGCACTAATTATGTCAGACATGTAATGTTCACTTTTTTATGTAATGGTTTGCAGAAATGTTTTCAATAATAAGGTTTCTCAGAACATAATTTTTGTACCAGTTATTTACTTGAATTTAAATATTTTACAAATTTTCCCAGGTCATAGTCATGTGTTGTTTAATAATCGGAGGACCAGCTATTCAGCTGTGTTAACAAGCAAAGTCAGTTTTTTTTTCTAATATTACAAATCTCAGACAAATGTTGTTCAGTAGTTGTAGATAGGCCAGCATTACACTAAGCTGTGCCATTTAAGAGCAGATATATAGGCAGCGTTATCCGGCGACACCATTATGAGGTAAGAAATTTGCAGTTTATTCAGGTTCATTTCACAGGGCCATGTGGTGACATGTTATTTTAAGAACAATGCCGACAGTTAGAAATGCGCAGCAAACACATGGCAAAAGAGTTGGTACAGCTCTGCTGAGACGATAACGTTCCTGTTGCCGTTTGACGTGTTCTATTACACGGTAAGTGTATACGTGCAGTTTACTCCATTTGTTTTAAGATTAAAAGATTGGCACAAGAAACTTGCGACGTCATACAAGGAGAAAACATCCACAGTTTTCCTTGTAAGAGAAGGTAAATTTAGTTGATGTACCTATAACTTTATCGGTGTGCAATAAACTTGGCATAATAATTAGACCCTTAATTTTATGTTTGCTTCAGGGTGACTGCTGATAACACTCAAAAGTGACTCTACAGGGAAGACATCAACTTGTAAGCGTTCGTTAGCAATGTCGCCGCGTCCTTCTCCTTCCCTTTCGGAATGTTTGGTGCAGGCAAGGAGACTGATTTCTGCTGTAGCTTGAACCACATATTTATGTTGAACTTTTACATCTGCATTTTCATTAGAATTTTTCAGTATTTGTTCGGAATCTACATAAACTACTGGATGTAATAGCAACAAGAAACCGAGAATCGGTTATTTCAGAAACCGGTTGCTTGTAGCCAGTTTTAAATGTCAAGTAAGACTATAGGCTAAAAGAACCGGTGTCACTGAAAACCGGTTGTTTCAGCGATAATCGCATTTGTAGGAGGACAGCCAGAGCGTCTGCTTTATTTTCGTAGCTGTCGGTGGAGCATTTGGGACAGGAATCCGTGTCAACGTCCGTGGAGGATCCTTGCAGGCTAGTGACTGTTGACAGGTATGGCCGCTTAAGTTACTGCTTCTTCAGTAATAACTGTCACTATTGTTTTCAGTATCTGTGCGTCGATGGGCTTCATCAGTTGCTCGGCATCAACATAGGTTGGGTGAAATGGAACGATTGTGTGTTGGATTCTACTTCTGTAAGAGAGGTGGTGAAGAGCTGCGGAAATAAAGTTATATCCGATACCAGATATGTTCTAGATTTGTTGACGAACGGAGCATCATCTATGGCAAATGTCGCAGATAGTCCTTCAACTATGATTTTTTTCTGTGGTGGGACGTGATGTGTCTGACACCTGCGAGTTTGAAAAACGCTTCCGTCACTTGAATCCTGGGATTCTACAGTGTAATCGAAGTCGTCTTGGGGGTGCTCTATCGTCGACCGTAACGCTGCGAGAGTTCAGTTTAGGACAGCATTAGAGACATAGTAGGACTGCCACCTCTGTCACTACAATGACGTCCACCCTGTACAGGTAATATGGGGCAATTATATTTCTCCTTGACATCGTTGAGTACCTTTCGAAGAATAGTGCGTAATGCTTGTCGGTTTGGGAATTCCGCAATCCAAATTAACGGCGGAAACCTAATAACATCAGGTCGCTCGTACAATAAACGTGTAGAGTTCCGTACACTTTCCAAGGGCTAAACCATCCTCACTGAACGTTTCTGGAGAGCTGAATATTTAAAAGCAGCGCCATTTACCTCATATCAGATAATGACAGAGAAAATTCTTTTTTCAGATCTTCGTTTACTATCAGAACTGAGACCCGTACACAAGACCATTTCAGGACGTCATAAAGCGTCTGCATCTGCGTGCTATGCGATGCGACGACGTCTCTTACTGGAGTCGTTGTGCCATTTTCTCTGGAGGCTGTGCGCTTAGTTCTAAAAACAGAGGGCAACAATTTACGTCCCACTACCAGCATAAGTTTGGTACTATATAAAATCATGGGAAATATGCTGACGCCATATGTCTCACTAATGGCTGTATCTGTGTGTAATTCGTCTGGGCTGGGTTTTATAAGCTTATGTTACAAGGTGTAAGGTACCATGTGAAATGAGAAGGAGCAAAGAACCCTACTACCGCGTTCCTACGCATTTGTTGCCTGAACCACATCTGCTGTGTGAAAATGAAGTGACATGTGGGGCAGACTTCAAACGTGTCTTCAGCTTTATTAACTTTTTTTGACAGGCAGGAATTCACTGAAAAGTAGACCCCTTTCAACATGTTAAAAGGGTGTGGTTTTTTTGCATGCATTTGACATAAACGTCCCTAACGATTTTCTTATACCAAGCTGTAGCTCCTAGAGGTTCACTGAAAAAGTCTGCTGCCTCAACACCTTTCTTCCTCAGTAGTGTTTATAGTCACGGGTGTTACTCTTGAGACCATTGTTTTGTAGAGTGGAAAACAGCAGTCTTAGGAGTTTCAGTGGTGTTCACTCGTGGATTAAGTGAAATGAACACTACATAATGGCCTGAAGTTATTGTACCAAATAATGTTGGAAGATTGCAGAATGCAAGCCACCCTGTGAGCAGTTGTAGCGAATCAGACGACGTATATCCATCGCTCATGGCCCAATCTAGATTATCCCATGCCCACTGTAATCGCAACTGTCATTTCGTCGTGTCAACATGGGAACGCGCAAGAGTCATCTGCCACGGAACCTCATGTTCAGCGATGTGCACTGAATGGTCTACTACGGAACATTTTTGTACCGGAATTGTACACTGCTGTCAGATTAGCCACAGATCTTCGCCGATGGTGCTTTCACAGCAGGCAAGCCCCCGAAGTCCACTTTATGTTATGAGAATGGACGTACAACATCTTGTCAACTAGTCATGGTTTCACCGTCGTTCAAGCACTTGAGTTTGATTGAATGTCTTGTGTTTTGGCGCGAACAGCTTCCATCCTTGTATTCGTTCGCGCTACCACTTCCCACAGATTGAAAGGCGTCATAATTGGCGTAAACGACATTTTGGTTAGAAGTGTAAAAGCAAAAAGTTGACGAATCGGAAGTAATTGCTACAAAGGTTTTATTGTCTTAATGGCTTCATTTATGGTCCAATATGACTATCCTAAGTTACCGCCTTCGGCGGAGTTCTGCATAAGTTGTGAGTGGTGAAGATGTACCGCCGAAAGCGGTATTTTTGCTGTTTTACGGTTATATATCGTGAAGGACTCACAATGTAGAAAGTTATAGGGCATTAAATTCTGCATTTAGTGAGATCTGACACTTATTTTTTTAGCTACCCGTTCCCATATTTGTGCTCATCAAAGTTGCACAGATTTTACGTATTTATGAAACATTTTCCGTTTTAACTTCTGATATTTCGTAATATCATCTAAACAAACCAATTTACCAATAAAGTAGTTCATACAAAAGTTATAGAGAAATACATTCTGCCTTAGATGAGATAAAAGTGAGTTTTGGACCACCCATTTCCATATAGCTCCGCCTTAAAGCTGGACCATTTGTCAATGAAGACATTTTAAACTACAATTCTTCAGTAAATGTCATTTATACTATATTAAACGCAGGTAATATAGCACTATATTATACCGGTCCCTTACTTAGTAAATTTAGTAATATAATGAAGTATTCAAATGGTAGAATATATAAAAAGGTAATATTAAAATATAGTTTCATATAGAATATAATGAAATCTATTCAACTAGTAAGAAGATGGGTGCATGTGTAGTGGGACGTGAAATTGAAGCGTCATCCATCCACCAGTGTCAGCCCAGTTTGCAGGTGAATATAAGTTTAATTAAGTGTTTTGTTTATGTATTTTGTAATATTTGTAATTGTTGTGAATTATCTGAAGTTTTGTATTTATTTTTATGTTTCATGTACAGAGAGGGCGACGCAACGAACGGAGACAGTATCTTCACTGCCGGGACCAGAGAGAAAATTGCTGGCCACTATACGTCGCGGGTCGGCAGCGAAAGAGCAACAGAAGATCCTGAAACCGAGTTGTTGCGTCGTGCTTCTAAAAACTGAAAAAATAAGAATTTGTAATGTTTCTACAACAATGACGTCATAGAAAGTTTAATCATGTTGTAAATGTTCAGTCCTATCTTGTCAAGGCTCAGGTTCACGTCTATATGTAGTATATAGGAAGATAATAAACTAGTGTATACTACAAAAGTTTAAATACGTGTTCCGAGAATTTATTTACGAAGAATTATGTTAAGGAAGAAGTATTACTAATTTATTTGACAAGATTATTAATTTTTGACAACGTTCATTACGAGTTTGAGTCTTGAAAGTTTATTCAATGTGGTTTTAATATTTATTAAAGCAGATAACTTGCATTAATATAATTTCTGAGAAGAAACAAACGACATTTAAATTGTAAAAAGTTTGCGCAAACCATTTGGACTGAGTGACATAATTCTGCGCATACGACTCAAATGATGATGTTTTAATTACAGTTTCGTTCAAGAACCATTCAGCGACAACTTTAAAAAGAGTTTAAATAATTTTGAAGTTGGTGACGAAGTCTGCACATGGTCATATGTCAAAAGAAACTCATTTATACAAAACTTACGTCGTTACACTACACATGATAAGAAACAGGGCTCTTGAAATCATTTAGCGTGAAACGTCCCCTTTGAAAAATTAATGAATTACTGTGCTGATAAACCTCTTACATTATTTGATTTTCAAACAGCTGAGCAAAACTGAACGTTCTCAGACATTAGTCTCTTTACTTACTCTGATCAACACTAAACTGACACACAATATTTTTTAGCGCAACGCAATCTGACTTTCAATAATCCCTACCAAAGAATGGCCCTGACTAACATTAACCTATACATTTTACAAATCACTTACCTCACAAAAATCTTCGTTACTCGAACTACTGCAATACAGTGAGTGCCACTACTGCCAGCTAAATAATAGATTCAAACTGCTGAAGGCACTTACTACTGATAGGCATAGTTAGCAAATGAAAGATTTTCATAGAGAACAATGTATTTACCTTAATATTGGTCAAAAGTCATAATATATACATAAGTTCATTAAATGAAATATCGTGTGACGAGGGCCTCCCGTCGGGTAGACCGTTCGCCTGGTGCAAGTCTTTCGATTTGACGCCACTTAAGCGACTTGCGCGTCGATGGGGATGAAATGATGATGATTACGACAACACAACACCCAGTCCCGGAGCGGAGAAAATCTAATACCCAGCCGGGAATCGAACCCAGGCCCTTTGGATTGACAGACTGTCGCGTTGACCACTCAGCTAGCGGGGGCAGACTTTTAAGTTCATGATATGCAGTCTTACAGATGTACTGTCTCTGATGGACACACGTCCATATCATCCGCTCTCAAATTTCCATCTCTCTCCCCACATCCACCACTGCTGGCGGCTCACCTCCAACTGCGCAACGCTACGCGCTGTCAACAGCCAACAGCCCAACACTACAATAGCGAATATTACAAAAATGCCACCCAGCCACAGACTGCACACAGTACATCCTGTGATTTTCATACAGAGCCCTAGGTGGCGGTGGCGTTACCAATATAAAAACCTAAACAACCTACTGACAAGTGATAATTGTATTTCATAATTACAAAAATTGTAGTGAATTGTATGAACATGAAAAGGGGAAAAAAGTAGGTATACAAATTTGACAGACGTCGATGTCTGAGAGTCGTTGGGCCACTTTGCTCCTCAAATTCTGCAATTTCCAGTTCTGAGTCCATCGCCCCATTACTCGGCTCCTCAAAGTCTATAATTTTTTGTCGACCCTTATGTTCAGTACAGTTCTTCGTCAATTTCATTTGGTTGGAGAGAGCTAGTGAAAGTTTCGCCTCGCAGTTGGCACAACTCAATGAGCACATAATCCCAGTCTTCCGACACTCATAACCACCTGTAAACACCTTGTTGCATTTGCAGAAAATTGTGGAGAAAAGAGACTGTGGAGCTGGTTCCTTGGAGGTAGGAATGGGGATCAGAACCAAACTCTGAAGCCTGCCATCCTAATAGCATCGGATCTACCTTGTGTGATGTTAAGTCCCATAGTGCTCAGAGCCATTTGAGCCCACCTGGTGTCCTAACCATATCTGTACTTGTAGCTAAGTTCTCAAGAAATGTTGGCGGTCTGCTTCGGATGTTGCTGGTAGGGATGCCTGACTGAATTTGAATTTCTCGAGGGCTCTGGAAAACAGCTCGAAGATTTTTTAGCCGGTACTGCGAAAGAAGAGTGCTGTCTCTGAGTGCTGACAAACTGATATGGCAATGTCAATCCCATACTGGTTCAAATGGCCCTAAGCACTATGGGACTTAACATCTGAGGTCATCAGTACCCTAGACACAGAACTACTTGAACCTAACTAACCTAAGGACATCACACACATCCATGCTCAAGGCGGGATGCGACCGTAGCAGCAGCGCGGTTCCGAACTGAAGCGTCTAGAACCGCTCGCCCACAGCGGCAGGCAATCCCATACTGGTCTTGCAGCCTTTTCTTCAGAGATTTCTCTCTTACTTTTGGGCCAGGGAAATAAGTCAGGTCCTCTTTTAAAGAAGACTGGCACTTACCTTCCATGCTCTCAATGTAGTTGCAAACATATTGTAAATAGGTAGTGATGTCTTCATCCTAGGGTCTATCTTTGATGTTTGCTAAACGTGCAGGTAAGAAAATATTTCTCAAGCAGTTCTAATGGTATCTCCTCTCGTCAGCAATCGAATCATTTTCCGATCGGGATGTCACTTCTTCCGCCCACTGTTCTCCCCAGCCAGCAGCAGTTTCAAAATTCTCTAGTGGTTACGGTACTGACACCGAACAGCCGACAAATATTCAGTCTCAGGCGTTTGGAAGTTAACTCATCATTGACATCCGTGATTTTTTTATGTTGTTTCAAAACTGAAAACTAGCTGAGCTGATTGCACTCGACGTGCAGACCCACTTCCACTGGCTTTCTCTGCGGCAACCGCATTATTCTCCTTGGTGTAAGATTTATGACACAAGACCTGATGTTTTGCGATATCACGTGTTTCAAAAAGAGCATCATTTCCATTATGTCTTTTCTTATTGCACTACAACAAAATTCTGATTCCGCTTGCATTCACACCCATTGCGTCATTCTTCTCTATTGTGTTTTCACACACAGGACGCAAATCCGTCAAATTTTCATCTGCTTGTTTCCAACAAACAACAAAATTAATTTTAAATTCCAAATTTTAGTTACGTAATACAAGGTGATTTAAAAAGAATACCACAACTTTAAAAATTTGTATTTAATGAAAGAAACATAATATAGCCGTCTGTTATACATCATTACAAAAAGTATTTAAAAAGGTTTTTTTCACTCAAAAACAAGTTCAGAGATGTTCAATATGGCCCCCTCCAGACACTCGAGCAATATCAACCCGATACTCCAACTTGTTCCACACTCTCTGTAGCATATCAGGTGTAACAGTTTGGATAGCTGCTGTTATTTCTAGTTTCAAATCATCAATGGTGGCTGGGAGAGGTGGCCGAAACACCATATCCTTAACATACCCCCATAAGAAAAAATCGCAGGAGGTAAGATCAGGGCTTCTTGGAGGCCAGTGATGAAGTGCTCTGTCACGGGCTGCCTGGCGGCCGATCCATCGCCTCGGGTAGTTGACGTTCAGGTAGTTACGGACAGATAAGTGCCAATGTGGTGGCGCTCCATCCTGCTGAAATATGAATTGTTGTGCTTCTTGTTTGAGCTGAGGGAATAACCAATTCTCTAACATCTCCAGATACTGTAGTCCAGTTACAGTAGCACCTTCGAAGAAAAAGGGGCCAAAAACTTTATTGGCTGAAATGGCACAGAAAACGTTCACCTTAGGCGAGTCACGTTCATACTGAGTTGTTTCCCGCGGATTCTCGTTACCCCGTATACAGACATTGTGACGGTTGACTTTCCCGTTAGTGTGGAAAGTTGCTTCATCACTAAACACAATCTTTGAAACGAAAGATTCATCTGTTTCCATTTGAGCAAGGATAAAATCATAGAAATCGATTCTTTTAATCTTATCAGCTGCAGACAGTGCTTGAACCAATTTCAGACGATAAGGTTTCATAACTAACCTTTTTCGTAGGACTCTCCATACAGTTGATTGTGGAATTTGCAGCTCTCTGCTAGCTCTGCGAGTCGATTTTCCTGGGCTGCGAACAAATGCTTGCTGGATGCGTGCTACATTTTCATCACTCGTTCTCGGCCGTCCAGAACTTTTCCCTTTGCACAAACACGCATTCTCTGTAAACTGTTTATACCAACGTTTAATACACCACCTATCAGGAGGTTTAACGCCATACTTCGTTCGAAATGCACGCTGAACAACTGTCGTCGATTCACTTCTGCCGTACTCAATAACACAAAAAGCTTTCTGTTGAGCGGTCGCCATCTTAGCATCAACTGACGCTGACGCCTAGTCAACAGCGCCTCAAGCGAACAAATGTACAACTAAATGAAACTTTATAGCTCCCTTAATTCGCCGACAGATAGTGCTTAGCTCTGCCTTTTGTCGTTGAAGAGTTTTAAATTCCTAAAGTTGTGGTATTCTTCTTGAATCACCCTGTATATTACTATATTTACAAGTACAAGACTAATACTGGAGTGCTGTAGCACTATGTTTTATCCTTTAACTAAATTCAATTCGAAATAGGTTGCAACCAAACTATTCCTTACTCTTCCCCACAATCAATCTGAGTTGGTCCAAATTTAAGGTGGAGCTGTACGGAAACGACTGATCAAATAAATTCACTTTTAGCCTCATCGAATGTAGAGTTTATTCCTCTATAACTTTTGGATGGACCACTTTATTGATAGATGAGTTAATTTAGATGACAATACCAACAAGTAGAAGTTAAAACCAATTTTTTTTTCATAAAGACGTGATATTTGTCCAACCTTGATGAGCACTAGTATGGGAAAAGGTGGCCCAAAAATTATGTATCTGGTCTCAATCAATGCAGAATTCAATGCCCTACAACATTTTGTAGGACCGTGTCATCGATGTTTTGAGACCTTTATGAGATATAACTGCAAAATCGCAAATTTACCTATTTTGGAGGTCCATTTTTACCCTCTACCACTTAATCACAACTCCGGCGAGGGGGAACACATAGGACAGTCGTTTTGGGACACAAATGAAACCATCAAAACAATAAGACCTCTTGTAGCAATTATTTCTGATTTGTATTTTAAACTTACTGTGGCCTTTTTCATCATTGTATTGGTGGGCGCTACGACAGTCACTTGTCAGCCTTATACATCTGCAGTGACCTGTCTGTCTGCTACCGTGGTGCATCTCCGGGCAGGAAGTGCAAGGCATACAACTTAGGGACGAGCGAGCTTGCCAGGCTACAGCCAATTACAATGTTAGAGATTGAGTATATTTCGGTTTGCAAGCCGCGTGGTCACAGCACAAAGGGACGGTCTGCTGTTGACCCTGCTGCTGTGAGGACAGGCCGTGGCGTTTCGCCAAGTAGCAAAGACGCTTTGTCTTGTGATAATGAAATGAGCACATTCGACCGATTTCTTTCGGGCTTATGGTGAGATCGTTGCTGCCTTTGGTTATTTGCTCTGCGTTTACATTCTTGTAAACGCGTGGCCTTTTCGATCATGGAGAATCAGACTTCTTTTCCCGACACATTTTGCTATCGTATTTGGCGTGAGGAATGGTACGCCTTTGTTCATACGCTACTGGCCATTAAAATTGCTAAACCAAGAAGAACTGCAGGTGATAAACGGGTATTCATTGGACAAATATATTAAACTAGAACTGACATGTGATTACATTTTCACGCAATTTGGGTGCATAGATCCTGAGTAATCAGTACCCAGAACAACCATCTCTGGCAGTAATAACGGCCTTATACGCCTGGGCATTGAGTCAAGTAGAGCTTGGATGGCGTGTACAGGTACAGCTGCCCACGCAGCTTCAACACGATACCACAGTTCATCGAGAGTAGTGACTGGCGTGTTGTGACGAGCCAGTTGCTCGGTCACCGTTGACCAGACGTTTCCAATTGGTGAGAGATCTGCAGAATGTGCTGGCCAGGGTAGCAGTCGAACATTTTCTGTTTCCAGAAGGGCCAGTACAGGACCTGCAACATGTGGTCGTGCATTATCCTGCTGAAATGTCGGGTTTCGCAGGGATCGAATGAAGGGTAGAGCCACTGGTTGTAACACATCTGAAATGTAACGTCCACTGTTCAAAGTGCCGTCAATGCGAACAAGAGGTGACCGAGACGTGTAACCAATGGCACCCCATACCAACACGCCAGGTGATAGGCCAGTATGGCGATGACGAATACACGCTTCCAATGTGTGTTCACCACGATGTCGCCAAACACGGATGCGACCATCATGATGCTGTAAACAGAACCTGGATTCATCCGAAAAAATGACGTTTTGCCGTTTGTGCACTGAGGTTCGTCGTTGAGTACACCAACACAGGCGCTAATGTCTGTGATGCAGCGTCAAGGGTATCCGCAGCCATGGTCTCCGAGCTGATAGTCGATGCTGCTGCAAACGTCGTCGAACTGTTCGTGCAGATGGTGGTTGTGTTGCAAACGTCTCCATCTGTTGACTCAGGGATCGAGACGTGGCTGCACGATCCGTTACAGCCATGCGGATAAGATGCCTGTCATCTCGACTGCTAGTGGTACGAGACCATTGGGATCCAGCAGGGCGTTCCGTATTACCCTCCTGAACCCACCGATTCCATATTCTGCTAACAGTCATTGGATCTCGATCAACGCGAGCAGCAATGTTGCGATACGATAAACCGCAATCGCGATGGGCTACAATCCGACCTTTATCAAAGTCGGAAACGTTATGGTACGCATTTCTCCTCCTTACACGAGGCATCACAACAACGTTTCACCAGGCCACGCCAGTCATCTGCTGTTTGTGTATGAGAAATCGGTTGGAAACTTTCCTGATGTCAGCACGTTGTAGATTTCGCCACCGGCGCCAACCTTGTGTGAATGCTCTGATAAGCTAATCATATGCATATCACAGCATCTTCTTCCTGTAGGTTAAATTTCGCATCTGTAGCACTTCATCTTCGTGGTGTAGCAATTTTAATGGCCAGTGGTGTACTTAGAACTTCTTTTGAAAACTTCGTGATCGATATACACTTCTAAGTTAACAATCCAATCTCTTATATGATCTATCGCAATGCTCTTCCACTCGTAAGACGATGTATCAGGAAATAAAAACAATAAAAATGTTTTTAATATCCTCTACCCTATCTACAGAGTCGAGAGGTACAAGCGCCAAGTCTGTTGAATTGTGTTTATCTGTGAAGGATATTATCCTACATACGAATGTTGATCGTTGTAGTGGGATCTTACAAATTTATCGTCCTCTTCCAAGGTCTTCGTTTAATGAATCTTCCTACGTTTTCAGAATGAGATTTTCATTCTGCACCGGAGTGTGCGCTGATATGAAACTTCCTGGCAGATTAAAACTGTGTGCCCGATCGAGACTCGAACTCGGGATCTTTGCCTTTCGCGGGCAAGTGCTCTACCATCTGAGCCACCGAAGCACGACTCACGGCCGGTACTCACAGCTTTACTTCTGCCAGTATCCGTCTCCTACCTTCCAAACTTTACAGAAGCTCTCCTGCGACCCTTGCAGAACTAGCACTCCTGAAAGAAAGGATACTGCGGAGACATGGCTTAGCCATAGCCTGGGGGATGTTTCCAGAATGATATTTTCATTCTGCAGCGGAGTGTGCGCTGATATGCTATGCTGAGATGAAGAGGTTGGCACAGGGTTATATACATGTGCAGTAAAAACGTTACTATCTGAAATCCCTGATACTGCCTCCCACTGCTGAATGCTGTTTGTATCTCCGTTTTAACGGCTGTTTTATTTTTAATGCAGATAACAGCATGCGATGGACGCCGTGTAAATCAATAATTTAAATCAGTTTAGGGTGTTTCATCTTCCGTACATTATATTCAGATTAATCGCTATGCTGTGAAAAGTGTCATGTGAACGAAGTTTATACATTTTTCATAAGAAAACATATCTATTCTTCTGAATGCTCTGTATCTGCACAATTTGTCATTGAGTGCGAAGATCTATTCAAGAGTTCTTTTATCGAACAGTTATATCTTTGAGAGATAAATACTTACACTTTATATATGAAGCTACTACTGGTATCTGTCAGAAATTTTGCTTCTATAGGTAGATGGTCAGAGATTTTATGAATTTGTAATTGAATTCTTTCCGTCGGTAAGATAGACTGACAAGAACGCTGTGTACGTCTTCTTTCTTTTAATATTGCTTTTGCAAGTAATCTATTATCAGATAAATTGCGCGTGATTTTTGACAATATAAAATATTTTCTCTTTCTTTTTATATGAATGTCTTTATTACGTGGTGGGCTTTTCTCGAAAGTAATTACTAATTTGGTTATTAGTTTCATTTTGATTTTTTTCTTTGATTTGAATTGAATTACTTTTCGTGAGACTGTTTGTTCAATGAAGTTACTCCTTAGCAGAATCATTAATAACGTTAATAACTGTAAGACACACTGATCTTGTAACACGTTACAAATAAGTTGAAAAATGAAATAAAATTTTTTAAGTTCTTGCCTCGGCTAAAGGTTTCTGCTCAAACACGAGATCTCAGATTATTATTTGCATTTGCCCACACACGCGCGAGAGAATAATTTCTTAGCATTTTCTTTTGTAATGCACTGTAGGCTCTGGATCTCGGCTGTTAAATTGAAAATAAAAATCTTAAAGCTATGTCTTCAGTTCAGCGGCTGGCTGCTGTGAAAAAAAATGCGTTTTATAATTGAAGTGGGCAAATGATTCGCCTCCGTTAATTTCATAAATTAAAATTTCCACGTAATTCGGGCTGTGACTGCAACGACGCCTGCAATTGTTGCGCTGAAAGTAACTTGAATTACTGATATTCAAAGGAAGCGGGCATGATATAGGGCTCACCTCTTACAATTAAAAGTGAATAATAGCATGAAACTATTATATTATCTGATTGCAAGTACAATAACGCTTACATTCAACAGCAATCGCCAAGATGTCCGACTGCTCGTTCAAAATTGGTTCAAATGGTTCTGAGCACTACGCGGCTTAACTTCTGAGGTCATCAGTCGCCTACAACTTAGAACTACTTAAACCTAACTAACCTAAGGACATCACACACATCCATGACCGAGGCAGGATTCGAACCTGCAACCGTAGCGATTGCTAGGTTCCAGACTGTAGCGCCTAGAACCGCACGGCCGCACCAGCCGGCACGACTACTCGCATCGGAGACAAGATAGAGAGTGATAACGGATAAAAGATGACAGAAGATTTTTGCTTTTCCATCTAAGTGGTTCATTATTGTCTGAGCGTATCTTTTTTATTATTTGCCCTCGAAAATTACGCATACAATTTTATATGATAATAATAATAGTAATAATAATACACATGAGAGAAAATTACATGTCGCCGGAGCGCTTAATGTTCACGTATAATCCAATATTAATTTTTTTTCAAATACCACTTTAAAGTTTTTTGTAATATTTCTACTGGGTACGGTGCAATGTCCCCCGAAATGTTTGAGACAAAATGTACGTATTAGTTCTTTTTCTCATTAACATTTCCTACTTTACTTTCACAGTTCCACACATACAGTTTTTGTAGGTTTCATTTCACATAGGTCACATTTTATCAGAATAGTCTCAATATTTTTTCACATTAGATTGATCCAATAAACAACAGAAATGGAGTTATTTACACAAAAGGACATCGTATACAACTGTTCACAAAAGTAATCAGATATTATATATAAATCAAGTTGACGTTCATCATATAATATTTTAAACATTTTGTAAATTGGGCTTTCATGCCAAGGTCGTACGTTCGTTGTGGCTGCTTATTTTGGCTGTTGCAGCTTATTCAGTGCTCGTTGGCACACAACTACGAGTTAGTCTGATATTTATACAGTCCCAGGGGTATTAACAGATCGCTCCCATTCGGCGCGGCCTGAGGAAAACCCTCGTGAAAACCTAGGCGGAGCGACAGACTAACCCGCTTTGGCTGTTGTCAGTTAATTATTTATACGATGTCAGTTCAGAATTTTGAGTGTGCACATGCTAATGAGCACCTGTTAGTGACAGTATGCAAAAGAAATAACATCATGACGACTATTGATACATCTTTAAGAAATTTTGAAAATATGAGACAGTATCACAGTTTCTGTAGCCATGGGATCAGGTTGTCAATTGATGCGGTGTTGTTGGAGTTCTACGTTGCGGCGTTTAGCTCATGACGGCGCAGGTAGGTGTGGTCTGCTCTCTGCGTCCGCTGCGCCGACGGAGAGGTCAACACCCGCACGACATAGGCGCAGCTCCCGACGACGTGGAACGTCATAATCAGCTGATCGGTCGCGCAGCTGGCGATGCGCGTCTGTCTGCGGCCGGGCGTGACGCCCCAGCACCGCCCCCCCTCCCCCCCTCCCACGCTCGTCGACAGGATTCAACTCACAATCAGCTACACATGTCCAGCGCTGTACATAAAGCGCACACGCATACAATGTAATATTTCCATCCCGCTGCAGATGTTGGGGCTAGCGGGAGAGGAATGTTTATTAGTTCGGCAGTTGTGAGTCTTTCACCAGTTTCTGAGCGTCTTGCAGAACACAATGACATGGATCTTATTTTCCAGAATACTGTTTAGATACGACACAGTTTTAGTTATGTCAGTTTTGGTTTTATTGAGATCATTTAATGTTTCCGCTGCACTCGCAGGCACTTTTAAGCGTCCACATACGAGTTTAGCACACAATATTCGTTGCTTCTGCAGATGCTGTTTCTGAAACAGTCCACGCATCACATTCCAAACTCACATTGCTGTTGTTGTTGTTGTGGTCTTCAGTCCTGAGACTGGTTTGATGCAGCTCTCCATGCTAATCTATCCTGTGCAAGCCCCATCATCTCCCAGTACCTACTGCAACCTACATCCTTCTGAATCTGCTTAGTGTATTCATCTCTTGGTCTCCCTCTACGATTTTTACCCCCCCCCCCCCCCCCACACACTGCCCTCCAATGCTAAATTTGTGATCCCTTGATGCCTCAGGACATGTCATACCAACCGATCCCTTCTTCTAGTCAAGTAGTGCCAAAAACCTCTCTGCTCCCCAATCCTATTCAATACCTCCTCATTAGTTACGTGATCTACCCACCTAATCTTCAATATTCTTCTGTAACACCACATTTCGAAAGCTTCTATTCTCTTCTTGTCCTAACTATTTATTGTCCATGTTTCACTTCCATATATGGCTACACTCCATACAAATACTTTCAGAAACGACTTCCTGACACTTAAATCTGTACTCGATGTTAACAAATTTCTCTTCTTCAGAAACGCTTTCCTTGCCATTGCCAGTCTACATTTTATATCCTCTCTACTTCGACCATCATTAGTTATTTTGCTCTCCAAATAGAAAAACTCCTTTACTACTTTAAGTGTCTCGTTTCCTAACCTAATTCCCTCAGCATCAATAAATTGTATTCAATGCAAATACGGTCTGTCCCAAAAATATTGGTCGTGGGTTCATTTGACGTTACCAGTTTACATTTATAAGAACACTCAGAGTTCTTCGTGCATAATATTGTCGTTTGTCCTGCTCATCGCTGTTGAAAGTTCAATATTTGCACTTCACTGTCTGTAGTCACAGTTTCACTTTCATAATTTTTCACACTGTTTAAAGTAACTGATCGGTTAGTACACAAGCACTAACGTATTCAATTCAGACTAAACTGGATTTTGGTTTGTTCTGGATTTCACCAGTCTCTTTCACCAAATACATAGATCCGATTTTTATTTATTGATATGTACCTTCTTTCCGATTTTTGACAATGGTTCAAATGGCTCTGAGCACTATGGGACTTAACATCTGAGGTCATCGGTCCCCTAGAACTAAGAACTACTCAAACCTAACTAACCTAAGGACATCACACACATCAATGCCCAAGGAAGGATTCGAACCTGCGACCGTAGCGGTCGCGCGGTTCCGTACTGAAGCGCCTAGAACCGCTCGGTCACCGAGGCCGGCTTTTGACAATGCAATGGTATTTTCGTCTGATCTGAGGTGAGTCCCATGTCATGTCTGCCCAGACATTGCGCACTTGGCCTCCAGAGCCATGCTTGACTTTACAAAAACTTTGCCTCCAGCATTATTTAGTCACTTTACAATCTAGGCCTAGCGTGCAAGTTCCCAGACTGATGTTAAATTATGACTTTCAATTCACGATAAATTCGAGAAAATCTCTGCCACAGCAGATGGCATTACGTCTTCACTGGGCCTAGCGCTACTCGTGATTATTGATTAACTGGGTCTTGCCCAGAACACATGAGGGACCTTAGGTGTTTTACACCTTACACTCAGGTTTGATAGTAAATGAGGTTAGTAATGCTTCAGGATTGGAATACACGCAAATACATGTAACTACATACATATATTATAATATAATATGGGCTTTCACAACCTTCATTACTACTAAAATTAAAAAATATTCACTACACACTAATGAAAAATTCTTTCATCCTTACATGCTGCTGCATGTTTTGAATAAGATGTTAAAGCAGCTTTAAATGAAATTTGCAAAGTATTCTTAAATCTACTATTATTTATTCTCTTCCAAATGGCAATTGTCTTTATATTTCTGTTATTGTTAATATCTACACGAATGAATAGCACAGACTCTTCGTGCATCATTGTCTTTACGTGCTACACTGTAATAGGAACATTTGCATGTATGAAAAAAAACACTATAAACTTAACCTATTATTTGCTCTGGATCTCGGCTGTTAAACTGAAAATAAAAATCGTTAAGCTATGTCTTCCGTTGCAGCGGCTGGTGGCTGTGCAAAAAATGTGTATTATAACTGAAGCCGGCGAATAATTTGCTTCCGTTAATTTCATAAATTAAAATTGCCACGTAATGGCGGCTGTGGCTGCAACGGCCGGTGCAATTGTTGAGCTGAAAATAACTTGAATTACATGAGATAGGGTTCACCTCTTACAATTGAAAGTGGATAATAGCATGAAACTAATATATTATCTGATTACAAGTACAATAATGCTTACATTCAACAGCAGTCACCAAGATGTCCGACTACTCGCATCAAAGACAAGAGAGAGGGTGATGACGGATAAAAGATGACTTAAGACGGTTCCTTTTCCATCTACGTGTTCCATTATTGTCAAAGCGAATTTTTTTTATGCTTTGCACTTGAAAATGACACACAGAATTTTATATGATTATAGTAATAAAACACACATATAAGTAATACCACACCTGAGCGATTAATATTCACGTATACATTAAATGTTTCTTTTCAAATACCACTTTCAAGTCTTTGTAATATTTCTACTGGGGACGGTACATGTACATTAAAACTTTCAGTGTATCATACCTCCATTTTACACTGCTACGTAAAGAGCGCATTATTTTACCCACGACTGCAGAGCCATTCCATATCCTGATATCAAGAAGCTCTTCTTATTCAATCCAGTACCAACACAAACGATTACTTAACTAAGAGGGGAATCAACTGTTGTACTGAAAATGCTTCCAAAATCGTGGGGGATATATTAGCTAAACATTATAGTCTAATGGTTGCCTTTAACAAATGGTGATGTCAGTTCCGTCGTAAACAGACAGCAAATTAGCTAATTAGAATTTTTATGTTCACTGCCAGATTATATTTACATCCAATCTGCGTTGAAAACAATGGTATGAAAATGGTGTTCGGTTGAAATCGTGGATTCCATAGATCCGATTTTTAGGATCATTGATTCAAAATGATGGTTTACGTACAAGTGTTGGCCCCCGGTAGGTAAGTATGCCTTGCAAATTCCACATGAATTTCGCTCAAGACAGTTTCGAAACCATCACTTCACATGTGCGAAAGTGTTGCAAGTGTTCACCGCACTTCATTAGTGCCGTTTTTCCAACTCTTATATCTCGCTCGTTGTTCTTACTAGTTGGGCTTGCGGACCGGTTGAGTCTGTAATTAGCAGTTCCACAAACATCTTGCACGTACTACTGTAATAACATCTATCTATGCTCTTCGTTTTCCCTAGGGCATACAGAACGTCCTACGGATGTCACTCTCTCCAGTTATCTTTTTCTTCAGCCAGTTACCAAATCAAGCTGACATATGTACTGCATTCGAAATACTTCCTTGCATCCTGCAAAATATTTTAATCCTTCATTCACCACTTTTCGTAAATGTCCGTCAATAATTACTTTCATATGAAAGAAAAATGTTTATTTCACTCGTTTTTTGAAAATAACTTTTTTGGTAACTTAGCATATCTGCAAAATTGCATATACGTGGCCACATTTACCAATATTCGTTAAGAGCTTTACCATTTCAAATAAACAAAGCAGTCCGCACTGTTAAACTGTGACTGACAGCGGAGAAGAACCAGTTGAAACTCTGATCTGCACAGGTGCAAAGAAGTGGAACGAATGGTTAAGCAAGTTCCCCACTTACTTCTCAGTACACTTTCAGATAACTTTACGCCTTAACGAGCAAATGTTTTTTGGATAAGACGATATTAAATATAAATTGATAAAATATATATCTGCAAGGCTATTGTGTACATACATGTGGCTTTATTAATGGTAAAACAACTACTGAAACTTGAGAAATACCTTCCAAAATGTTCTGCACATTATCCTTTGTTATCATGGACCTGTGACATCAAAATCAGTCACATATCGATAGTGGAATAAGCATTGTTACTGGGTTCTCGCTATGGAATTTGAAATTCACTGACGGTGTTGATAAGTAATAATTATTTCCATGTGAAATAAAAATGTTTAAATAAATATTTCACTCCTTTTTTTAAAAAAAATAGCTTTTTAGTAACTAAAAACATCCGCAAAATTGCGTGTCTGTGGCCACATTTACCAATATCTGATAGAGCTACGCCAATTCAAATAAGCAAAGAAAATCCAGTTCAGACTCATCTTTGCGGAAGTGCAAAGCAGTGCAATGAACGGCTAAGCAAGTCTTCCACTTACTTCGTCAGAACACTTTCAGGTAAATGTACACATTCACGAGCAAATATATATTTGGATAAGATGATATTAAACAAAAAATAAATAAAATACATCTGCTCAGGGCTATGGTGTGTTTGAGATTTCATTAGTGGTAAAACAGTTGCCTAAACTTGAGAAATACTTTCCAGAGTATTCAGCGCACACTCGTTTGTCTCTCATCCGGCCCAGTGATAAGGACCAGAGGGTTCCCCAAGTCCATTGGGTTAGAGAATCATAAATGAAGCGTCTAGCAAAAACATAAAAAAAGACCTCGCTACGCTTGATCGTTTACGAGTTTACCATGTCATTTACCTCCACTTCACCTCAAAAGTGGAGCCACATACAGATACTGGGTTATGTATTGTTATTGGGTATTCACCATGGCAAGGATTAAACCATGTACACGTCGGTCGAAAGCCACCAAACTGATACTCCAGCAACTCCATGCCTGTGCATTTGCCAGGTTTCCAAAATGCAATCCAATGTCTTGCAGGCGTAAGGAGTGAGAAAGGACGGCGGCCATCCTGCACAAGTTAAGTAACTTGTGTGATGTCCTTACTTCTCGCTCCCCCCCCCCCCCCCCCCCCTCCTACTCACTCTCCAGTGGGATTTATGCAGCCAACACTCATAATTAATAGCAGCTGTTTAAGAGATGTGGCTAATCGTAGCTGCCTATTCGGTGACTGTTATTTGTTTTTTAATGTACTATATTTTGCTGTCTACTGAACGATAGTGGGTTCATGATTAATAGTAACTGTTTAAAAATCATTTACTTAAAATCTGCTCAGTGAATTTTGGTTAGCTATAGCTGCCTATTCAGTGACTATTAAATGTTTTTATAACTCTGTACTGTGTGTGTGTACTGAATGACAGTGGATTCATAATTAATGGCAGTTGTTTATAAGTCATTGCTTAATAAGTCATTGTTAAGTGAATTTTGGCTAACTGTAACTGCTTATTCATTGGCTGTTATCTTTTTTTTAGATTCTACATTTTGCTGTTTACTGAATGACCGTGGATTCATTATTAACAGTAGGTGCTTAAAGGTCATTTCCTTAAAATCTTATCAGTGAATTTTGGCTAACTGTAGCTGTTTATTCAGTAATTGTTAATTTCATTAATTTCTTTTGTACTGTCTACTGATTGACAGTGGGTTCGTAATTAATAACAGCTGTTTAAAAATCATTTGCTTAAAATCTGAATATGGAACTTTGGTTACTTGTACCTAACTATTTGATTGTTTTTAAAATACTGTATCTTTGCTGTCTACTGTGTGACAGTGGCTTCATAAGTAATGGTAGCTGTTTAAAGGTCAATTACTTAAAAAAACTGCTCACTGAATTTTTCTAACAATAGTTCATTGTTTTTAAAGTTCTGTACTTTTCATGTATAGTCAATGGCTGGTGGCTCATGATTAGTGGCAGCTGTTTAAAAGCCATTTTTCTAAATTCCGCTCAGTCAGTTTCACTGTTGGTTATTTTTAACATTCGTTTGACTCTAATGAAGACAAGCTATGTATTAAAGATGATGAACGGTGAAGCAGTTAGTGGTGTTCCCAATCCTTCAGTGAGGGTGACGCGATCTCAGATCTTCCCACTTGAATTCCTAGTTATATCACAACTTATGATTAGTAGAGAGAATTGTAATCTTGTCTCATGCGTCAAAGCTGGCGACCTGGATTTTTACTGATTTTATATGTGTAGCAGTGCAGTCAATTTATCTGGGTCTGTCAATAAACGCTTCCGATTAAATCCGCTTGGCAGTGCATCGCGTAGTTTATCTTTCAGGATTCGACAAAAATCGAATCACTGGTAGGACGAAGTTGGGAGTGTAACACAGACACACTGGACAGCCTGTTTTGCTGTAGTACAATGGCTTCAGTAAGGTGGTGAAGAGATGGGGTCCAGACTACACTGTGGTGACAAAAGTATGCGCGAACTTTTGCAGGAGGACTACGTCACGAGACGGTTATAGGATTTTTCGACTGGCTCTGACGAACAGACGAATGGCAGACGTCATAGGCAGACTGCCACCAGGACACGTCGGGAACAGATCACTGGCAATTGGGTTGAGATCTGGAGTTCATATGTATATTGTTCATTAGGGACATCATAGCATACATAACGGAGACACGAGCGGTGCCGGCGGGGTGGCCAAGCGGTTCTAGGCGCTACAGTCTGGAACCGGACGACCGCTACGGTCGCAGGTTCGAATCCTGCCTCGGGAATGGATGTGTTTGCTGTCCTTAAGTTAGTTTAAGTAGTTCTAAGTTCTAGGGGACTGATGACCTCAGAAGTTAAGTCTCATAGTGCTCAGACCCATTTGAACATGATCGGTGTACAGCAAGACTCAACTGGGACAGTGAGTAGCATCCCTTGGTTTTCAGCTATTGGTCCCGCATCTGATTACGGTGGACAGATCGACACCAATGTGTTCGTAGACGACTTGCTGAAAAGTTATGGGAAGCATCTGATCTCCAACTCCTGCTGTTATGTTGTGATACCCTATTGGATATGACAAAAGGACTGATTTGGTAACTGTTAGAGGGAAATTGAATCCTCGACGAAATCTACGAAGAATGTTAAGCCCTGCTGCCATACCTTTCATGATCAGTGTACCAAATGTTACCATCTAGCAGGATAATGCAAGACGCCGCTCTAAAGTTAACGCCACAAATGTGTAGAGGAATCTGCATACCCGTCACTGCCTTCTCGAGTCCCGTGATTTATTACCCACAGTTAATGCGTGGGTTACAATTTGAAGACATATATTTTCATATCGTCCTGTCGACAAGGAACACTTAAACCTGTATCACTTGATGGGCGTGTGTAACCTATCCTCCGTAATCGTCTCGTAAAAAGTTATTGCAAGTGAAATCTGTAATAAATGCCAATCCCAGTAATGCCAAAGCACTCTGGAGGTGACCGGGAAAACCAAACGAGAAGTGTGATCATGTGGCTGCTGTTTATTTTTCCAGATAGCTTCGAAGACGTGTTCCCTTTCCAGTATTTCTTGTTTTTTTTCCCCTCGGTTTTCTTTTATTCCCCCTTGTAAATGCTGCCCTTGTAAAGTGGATTCGCAGCAATTCGGCCTGTGAAGATAATGATAGGACAAGCTGAATACTGCGATATAGCCGCCAACTCGTAACCGTACCTCACGAATGCTTGACTGTAGAAAGCAGGCAGGCCAGATCGTAGCCTTCTTTTGAGGGTCTCCATACATAAGTCCAGCAGTTTGCACCATACTAAAATATTCCAGTCATGAAATGTCCTGGTTTTATCATAGTGGCATCCACTCTCTCGCTGCTTTGAGTTGGCTTTCTTTATTAAAGGCTTTAAAGTTGCAATCCTTCCATGGATGTTAGCCTTGTGGGGCTCCCACCGTGTTTTCTTTTTTCCCTTCTTTTCCACTCAGTTTTACTCAAATGAATGCTGATTTTCGTACTCATTTTTACCACGGTAGTTTATTTTGTGTGACCACAATCCTTTTCAATACTTGTCGGTCTCTGTCAGTTAACTTCTAGTTTCGGCAACAATTCCAATTCGCCGATAATGTTTAACCACGTTTTGTGTATACTGTCGTACAGTGAATACCGTCACTAGTGAAACGTTAAGCAGTTCAACCGTTTTCGTCACAGTTGCTCCCGCTAACCGCGCATTGACGAGCGTCACTTTTTTGAAGGCTGAGAGATGATACATTTCACCGACCGCTTGTATTAGCCGTCGCAGAACAAATCGTATAATAAACTGAAACATTACCTCCAACACTTGGCACATCAGCTGTGCAATTCAGCTGTATCGTAGTATTTCCAGGTACCCACTTGTGCCAACTTGCAACAAGACGTACTATGTTCATATAATTTTGTCCACTCCTTGTACATGCAGTGTCATTTCATGGAGATTGCTGGCTGAAGTATGGTATAATCTCAACTCAGCCGTGCTGTAGTGATGAGAAATTGTGGAACCATACCAATCAAGGATTCGCAGTTTCCTCAAGGCTTTATGGTGCGAACTCCAGTGTGGGGTTGCGCATTAGTTGTTAGATTATACTACACACCTGGAAATGGAAAAAAGAACACATTGACACCGGTGTGTCAGACCCACCACACTTGCTCCGGACACTGCGAGAGGGCTGTACAAGCAATGATCACACGCACGGCACAGCGGACACACCAGGAACCGCGGTGTTGGCCGTCGAATGGCGCTAGCTGCGCAGCATTTGTGCACCGCCGCCGTCAGTATCAGCCAGTTTGCCGTGCCATACGGAGCTCCATCGCAGTCTTTAACACTGGTAGCATGCCGCGACTGCGTGGACGTGAACCGTATGTGCAGTTGACGGACTTTGAGCGAGGGCGTATAGTGGGCATGCGGGAGGCCGGGTGGACGTACCGCCGAATTGCTCAACACGTGGGGCGTGAGATCTCCACTGTACATCGATGTTGTCGCCAGTGGTCCTCGGAAGGTGCACGTGCCCGTCGACCTGGGACCGGACCGCAGCGACGCACGGATGCACGCCAAGACCGTAGGATCCTACGCAGTGCCGTAGGGGACCGCACCGCCACTTCCCAGCAAATTAGGGACACTGTTGCTCCTGGGGTATCGGCGAGGACCATTCGCAACCGTCTCCATGAAGCTGGGCTACGGTCCCGCACACCGTTAGGCCGTCTTCCTCTCACGCCCCAACATCGTGCAGCCCGCCTCCAGTGGTGTCGCGACAGGCGTGAATGGAGGGACGAATGGAGACGTGTCGTCTTCAGTGATGAGAGTCGCTTCTGCCTTGGTGCCAATGATGGTCGTATGCGTGTTTGGCGCCGTGCAGGTGAGCGCCACAATCAGGACTGCATACGACCGAGGCACACAGGGCCAACACCCGGCATCATGGTGTGGGGAGCGATCTCCTACACTGGCCGTACACCTCTGGTGATCGTCGAGGGGACACTGAACAGTGCACGGTACATCCAAACCGTCATCGAACCCATCGTTCTACCATTACTAGACCGGCAAGGGAACTTGCTGTTTCAACAGGACAATGCACGTCCGCATGTATCCCGTGCCACCCAACGTGCTCTAGAAGGTGTAAGTCGACTACCCTGGCCAGCAAGATCTCCGGATCTGTCCCCCATTGAGCATGTTTGGGACTGGATGAAGCGTCGTCTCACGCGGTCTGCACGTCCAGCACGAACGCTGGTCCAACTGAGGCGCCAGGTGGAAATGGCATGGCAAGCCGTTCCACAGGACTACATCCAGCATCTCTACGATCGTCTCCATGGGAGAATAGCAGCCTGCATTGCTGCGAAAGTTGGATATACACTGTACTAGTGCCGACATTGTGCATGCTCTGTTGCCTGTGTCTATGTGCCTGTGGTTCTGTCAGTGTGATCATGTGATGTATCTGACCCTAGGAATGTGTCAATAAAGTTTCCCCTTCCTGGGACAATGAATTCACAGTGTTCTTATTTCAATTTCCAGGAGTGTATATAGTAATCTGATATGAAAGGTATGGCAACAGCAATTACCATCCTTGCCATTTACTGCATTCCATTAAGCCTCCCTTTAACCATTTACAAATTCCCCGAAGCTATGTCCAATAGATCCCCACATCAAGATTCCAGAGTTGGGATGGTATGTGTCTCGAGAAGCTCTGCTCCCCGTGGCATTTTACCAGGTTTTCTACAGACACTCTGGCGTCCATGACGCTCCCACAGACAGAAGCGAGACATAGGTGAACACCACGAACGTCATTCACTGTCTCAGCTGACTCTGGATCTACACCATACAAATCTGTGTTTTCTATTCTATGATGTCAGCGATAAAAGATTCATGGGGTCTCGAGATCTGAAATCAGCTTCCAATTATCTGTTCCCAGTGGTTCGTGGAAAAAAATCTGCCGTTAAGACCTTCTGGATTTCAGTCTTATCATCCGTCTATTCTCCAGAGCCAGTCGATCTTCTAGTGTTGTGGTCCATCTGAAATGACATGTGCCTACTCCTCATGGAGCACTGCTGTCTTCGCCATTCTCTATGCAGTCGTGGCACTAGGAGCAACCTGGCTGTGACATTCCGAAAGATCGTGGTAAGTTGCACATGTGCTCTTCTGCTGTGTCGTGATCTCCTCGTGAAATCCTCCAGTAACCTAAGACACACCAATAGCGGCCAAGTACTCTCACCATTCTGTCTCCATCTGTACTAATCGCCTTCCTCTGCACTAAAAACTGGCTGTTACCGCAAATTGAGATGAAATTTTAATCAACATGTCTTTCATTATGGAAATAATGGTTTATCAGTTTAGTAGCGATCAGTCAGCCGACATATGATACGACAGTTTCGATTTCAGTTATCGTATCTAGGACTAGCGTAGGGTATCATAATTAATTTTATTTGATTCGCCTAACAGTTTGTTCTTTAGAGTAGAGTTTAACGAACGCAAAGATCAGTTACTCAAAGAGGCCGTTAGATATTTTTGAATTCGTTAGGCGAAAAAAGCGCACTTACACCATCGGTAGCTTGAAACTAAACTCCCCTCTCCGCCTCACACTAGCCCTATTAAAATGCTACGGTTGTTTAGATTTTTTTAAATGGTAACACCACGTAGCGCTCTGTGTGAAAATTACTGGCTGTGCTGTGTGCAGTCTGTGGCTAGTTTGCATTTTTGTCTGCCATTGTAGTGTTGGGCAGTTGGCTGTTGACAGCGCGTAGCGTTGCGCAGTTGGAGGTGAGCCGCCAGCAGTGGTGGATGTGGTGAGTGAGACGGCGGAGTTTTGATAGCGGATGGTCTGGACAGAAACAGTAAATTTGTAAGACTGGATATCATAAACTGATATAAATATTATGACTTTTGAACACTATTAAGATTTGAAACGCAAATTATCGACCTATGAATTTTTTTTAGTTGAGACTGTCACTGCTGTCGTAAATATTTCGGTAAGAAAGTGACCTTGACGTAATGCGTCGTGGACGCCAAGCTGTACCACCTGCCTGGAGAAAAAGCCATTATGCGGAGAAAAAAAGAGAGACCATTACCCTCACTATTGACATTCCTTTGTAGAAAGCATCGCAAATACGACACGCTCATTACTTGGAAACATATCGTACTTTGTGATACTTACTGAAATGCTTATGACTTGATGGGAAATATTCTTACATCTGCACATCTGAATACGATAAGTGTCTTTCTAGGAGATTTGGGAGAATTACCACTAACTTATGAAATGCTTCATGACTACTGAATGATATTTTTATGCTTTGCTTTGTACATAGTTACTTATTTTATTTGATATCTGTTTTCCAGGTCTGTTGCATCATTGGTTTTCTAAAATAAAATTAAATGCATTTGCTAATGTGAACACTTTCTGTCAACAGATCTATTAAATAATAATTTTATGATCCACGTTCTTCGAAAAAGGAGCACTTGGAAAGGAAAGGACAATAAGAAGGGATTAATAACAGTTACTACATACATAATTTTCATTTCAACTACTTGGTAATTTTTTGGTAGAATAACTTCTTGTGGTGCACCACTTTAATTACATAGACATTAAGATGTGAATATACATTTCCCTTATCTGCATTGTTGTCTTTAGTGTACTATTTTTTCTGCTTGTGGGTTTGTCATGTTTAGATATAAGTTATTACATTTACTGCTGCTTGCTTTGCAATTTGCATTTTTTTGTCATTTCTGTTTGTATTAATTGTTTTGTGCTGCTGCATTGCCTCGTCTCTTAGTTTATGCATCTGAGCTCAGTAGATTTAAGCTAGTTTAAGAGGGGGTAGGTTATATAACAGAATAAGTTGCGATGAATTGGAAGAAATGCATTGAGAAGTTATACGAAAAAAGTACAGAAAAAAGGGAATAATAATGAATGAAGGGAGATCTGCAGGAAGTAAAGATAGTTTTGTTTGCAAAATACTGCAGTAAAACGAACCCTGTCTTTTCTTTTGTATTATCCCACTATGTGTTTATGTACCCTTGTGTATTTGTCTTTTTCCACTCTTTATGTGTTTAGCTAATAAGATTTATGTTGTAGAATTTTTCAAATACTATGTTATTTACTTTGTAAAGATGTTTAGACATTATTTATCTGTTCTGTTTTGTTGCTCATGTGTGAAGTTGATGTTTCAAAAGTTATTCTGATCTTTTATGTATGTACTTATGTCATAATTCCTGTAACACTGATGTATATGTTATTTCGATTCTTTTCTAAAGCTTGTACTACTACAAATGTTATCAGTATTGTTATGTTGTTTAATGATTTATTTTGTACCTTTGTAATTGTAGTCTTATGTTATAAATTTATAATTGTATAGACACCAGTTCTTCAAATTAAGTGTCATTTTTCACTGCACACGTTTATGTTGGTCATAATATATGCACAGGATGTGCAGGGACTGTTAGTGTTTGGACGTGTGTTAATAATTCAGCAAGGGACTGGTTAACAGCATTGCTCGTTCTAAGGACAATTCCAAAAACTTTGGGAGTGCACAGGTGGTGGTTTATGGACTTGCTATATTCTCCGCAAGACTCTTTGATGCTGATTGTGCACCTGCACAGTCGCAACAGATGGCTGCTGGCTACCAGGACTACAGTGGGTCTGCTCTGTGATGCCCTACCCACCAATATTCTTCAACACTTCGACTGACTCTGCAGTGGGTTTGCTCTGTTGCAGCCCATTACCTGTTTGCATGCCAAGAGTAAGCACTGTCTTTCCGTTGGAAGGTCAACAATACTGCTTCAAGACTGCATGGAAATCCACTACTTCCATGTACATTCTCTTTTACTGCTCAGACTTTGAGAAAAACACTGCAATTTTACTGTGATGAACGATCAGGACTGTCTTTATGGACTGTGAGAAAATTGTAGCTTTTGACCAACATTGTATCGATAAGTGTGTGCATTTGATTTCTTTGTTAATGTAATTATGAATTTTTTTTCAAATCTGTATTGGACACCGCCCAAAACAATTTGTAAAATTTTTTGTGGGGTGTATGGGGGCTATGTAAGTAGGCAGTTTAGGTTTGTTTAATGGTAACACCACGTAGCACTCTGTATGAAAATCACTGGCTGTGATAATATTCTTCTCGGGTATGCAGCCGGATCATAACGTGTTTATGACACAATATTTCCGCGGTTCAACTGGCCGCCATCTTCAGGTGAGAGTACTGGTGCACGATCTCACCGGAACTGACTTCCGAGCGCAATTTTTTTTTCCTTTATTGTTATTTTAATACCTATACATACAGGTAGGCTGTCAGCGGCATGCTACGCCGCTCTTCAGCCATAGTGTTGACAATGACAGAACACAGGTTGGAGAAACGGAATGAACATAGTGACGGGCTAAAAAATAGTGGTCACAGATACACACAAAAAAAAAAACACAGAGCCGTTCACACTCGACGATAACGACACCAAAAACACGTTGACACAGCACACAGAACACTGACGAATCCGATGGCACAAGTGAACGTAGAAGCGTGACGGCGGACACTAAAAATACAAAACGATGTCACACACACACGAGACACAGATGGCGATGATCTCCGGCGCGCGAAAGTCCACGTAGCGTCTGCGAGTCCGGGGACCTGCCAAGAGGGGAAGAAAGGTGAGGGGGGGGGAGAGGGTGGGGAGGGGAGAACAAAGATGCCAATGGCTGAGGAGATGGGAGGAGGGGGATAGGGACAGGGGAGGGGAAGCCCGGGGGAGGGGTGGGGAGAATGGGAGGAGGGAGGGAGGGTGCCCAAAGGAACAGGCAGAGGAAGAGGGAGGGAGGATCAAAGTTAGGAGGGGTAGATGGAGGGTAGGAGGCCATCATCAGAGAGGGGGAGCTGCCGGAAGCCACCTAGGTGAGGGTAAGGAGGGTGGAGAGATGGAGACCGGGTGGGACGTGGGAATACAGGTGCGGCAGCGGGCGGGTTTGGGAGAGGATGGGCGAGACAAGCGAGTGAGGAGGGTTGAGTTTGCGGGAGGTGTACAGGATCTGTATCCTTTCAAGGAAAAGGAGGAGGTGGGGGAAAGGAATGAGATCGTACAGGATCCGCGTGGGTGAGGGGAGACGGATGCGATAGGCGAGGCGGAGAGCATGGCGTTGAAGGATTTGAAGGGATTTATAAAAGGAAGGGGGGGAGGAGATGCAGGCCGGATGGGCATAGCAGAGGATAGGGCGGATGAGGGATTTATAGGTGTGGAGGAGGGTGGAGGGGTCCAGACCCCATGTACGGCCCGAAAGGTGCTTGAGGAGGCGGAGTCGGGAGTGTGCCTTGGCTTGGATTGTCCTGAGATGGGGGCTCCAGGAGAGGCGACGGTCGAGGGTGACGCCAAGGTACTTGAGGGTGGGAGTGAGGGCGATAGGACGGCCATAGATGGTGTGATAGAAATCAAGGAGGCGGGAGGAAGGGGTGGTTTTGCCTACAATGATCGCCTGGGTTTTGGAGGGATTGACCTTGAGCAACCGCTGGTTGCACCAAGCGGTGAAATGGTCAAGATGGGATTGGAGAAGGTGTTGGGAGCGCTGCAGGGTGGGGGGCAAGGGCAAGGAAGGAGGTGTCATCGGCAAACTGGAGAAGGTGGACGGGGGGGGGGGGGGGGTGACGGCGGCGGCATGTCCACCGTATACAAAAGGTACAGAAGGGGGGAGAGAATGGAGCCTTGGTGCACACCGGCGGAGGGGAAAAAAAGGTGTAGGCATATGTGTTATGGATGGTGACGTAGGAAGGACGGCGGGAGAGAAAGAAGCCGATCATACGGACGTTTCCCAGCGCAAGCGGCGGCCCCTATATAGACCGCAGAAGACCCACAACGCGTGCGCGAGAAGGTGCCGTAACTGCCCTCTAGCGCAGTAGACGTACACCGCCGCCAGTGATGGAAACAGACGAAATCGAGATATCGCTGTCAAAAATAAAAAATATAAATAATTTTTATTTATTTTTATTTAAAAATAAAAATAAAAATAAAAGTAATTTTTATTTATTTTTATTTTTATTTTTTAATTTTTGACATCGATATCCCGATTTCGCCTGTTTCCATCACTGGCGGCGGGCTATGTCTACAGCGCTAGAGTGCAGTTACGGCACCTTCAAGCGCACGCGTTGTGCGTCTTCTGCGGCCTATATAGGGGCCGCCGCTTGCGCTGGGAAGTCAGTTCCGGCGAGATCGTGCATCAGCACTCTCACCTGAAGATGGCGGCCAGTTGGACCGCGGAAATATTGTGTCATGATGACGCTATGATCCGACTGCATACCCGAGAAGAATATTATCAATTTTTACGCCGGGAAAGCCTTCGTAGTCAATCATTGGCTGTGCTGTGTGCAGTCTGTGGCTAGTTTGCAATGTTGTCTGCCATTGTAGTGTTGGGCAGTTTGCTGTTCACAGCACGTAGCGTTGCGTAGTTGGAGGCGAGCCGCCAGCAGTGGTGGATGTGGGGAAGTGAGGTGGCGAATTTTTGAGAATGGATAATCTGGAGGTGTGTCCATCAGAAGCAGTACATTTGTCAGAATAGATGTCATGAACTGCTATATATATTATGAGTATTAAGGTAAATGAATTGTTTGTTTTCTATTAAAATCTTTCATTTGCTAACTATGCCTATCAGTAGTTAGTGCCTTCTGTAGTTTGAATTTTTTATTTAGCTGGCAGTAGTGGCGCTCGCTGTATTGCAGTAGTTAGAGTAACGAAGATTTTTGGTGAGGTGATTTGTGAAAGGTATAGGTTAATGTTAGTCAGGGCCAGTCTTTGGTAGTGATTTTGGAAAGTCTGATTGCGTTGCGCTAAAAATATTATGTGTCAGTTTAACACAGTCATGTATAATTGTTCTAAGGGGACGTTTCACGGTCACGAATGACCTGTGCGCCTGCATAACAGCGGTGATGTATTGTAGCAAGTATAAATTACTTCAGGAGGAAGATGAGCAGATACGATGACAAGTATTTGATATTTTCGATGACACATCTAACACGTAGCACTTCGTTCGCTTCAGAATGACAGTTTCACGTCAGAGTGCAACTGTCTATAACTTGATAGAAAATTTTAAGTAACTGTCGTATTATCATGAAGCAAGACCCGTGCTAAAAAAAGTACTCTGACAGGTGGTCACTGATTACATAGAGACTGGCTGAACGGCACTGCGCTCTTTCATAAGTAACTTTCTGACTGCGGCAGCGTAAGGAACCACATAGGGGTGTCCGTGCCGACGTCTTCGATTCGTTGACGTGCCTCGGCAGTGACTGTCTTTACCTGTGGTGCCGTCGTGAGTTACCAACTTTTGCGTGAGACCTCGTTCTGAGAACAAGAACATAGTAGCTGCTGCCAATGTAATGCTTTCAGTGATACGCTGACGGAAAGAAAATAACAACACCAAGAAGAAGTTGTGCGACGTAAACTAAAGTTGGTACGCGTGTTTCTATATCTGAAAGATGATGTCTATTCAAGTTTTTCGCAGGTCGCATAAGAGCGATGTTAAGACCGTCACTATGAGGATTAAAATCAGGTTTGGCTTAAATAGAAGCTGTAACGGTCGTGAGCCGCACTTACGTTTGAAACTGGACCAGGTGAATTGGTGTTAGTCAAGAATGCCTTTAAGCTAACAAAGACACCAACATCAACACCTCACTGACTTTGAACGAGGTAGTGTAAAATAGGGCTACGAGAAGTTGGCTGTTCCTTCTACCATATTGAAAAAAGACTTGGCAGAAAGTGTACAGCGTACATGATTGCTGGCTATAGTACTCAAAGAATGTACGGTCGCAAGAAGACCGAGTTCCAGACGGCCACATGGCACTACCTAGAGGGAAGGCAATTGTGTCTGGCGTATGACACTGGTGCATCGTACTGCTTCTGCAGCAGCAATTCGTGCAGCAGTTAGCACCATAGTGACACAGCGAACTGTTACAAATCGGTTAGTCAAGGGCAGCTCCGAGGCAGAGGCCCTGCAGCGGGCATTCCACGGACCCAAATCGTTCAAACGGCTCTGAGCACTATGGGACTTAATATCTGAGGTCATCAATCCCCTAGACTTAGAACTACTTAAACCTAACTAACCTAAGGACATCACACATATCCATGTCTGAGGCAGGATTCGAACCTGCGACTTTAGCAGCAGCGCGGTTCCGGACTGAAGCGCCTAGATCCACTCGGTCACAGCTGCCGGCTCCATGGAGACAAACCACGGTCATCTGTAACTTCAGTGGAATTAAGCGAGAGCTCACTGGCGAACAGGATGTAGGTCTTATTTGTTTTATGATGAAAGCGGGTTCTGCTTCGGTGCCAGTGATGGACGTGTGTTGGTTAGAAAGAGGTTAATTGACGGGCCACAGACAACATTTCTGCGTACTAGAGACACTGGTCCTAACCTGGAGTTATGCTCTGAGGCGTGATTTCATTTGACAGCAGGAGCATCCTGACTGCAAATCTGTACGTCAATCTGGTGACTCGACCTGTTATGCTGCCATTCATGAACAGCATTGCAGTGGGAGTTTTCCAACACGTTAATACTGACCCTCATACCGCTGTTGTAACCCAAAATGCTCTAGAGAGTGTCGACATACTGCCTTCGCCTTCTCGATGGCGAGATTTATCTCCACTCAAGTACGTATGCGACATCATCGGACGACAGCTTCAGCATTATCCACAGACAGTATTCTACGATCAACTGCTACTGGCATGGAATTCCATCCCACAAACTGATATCGGGCACCTGTACAACAGATTACATGCTTGTTTGCATGCTTGCGATCACAATTCTGTCAGTTACACCGGTTATTAATGAACCAGCATTTCGAATTTGCAATGGCTTATCTCGCGCTTTCGTTAACCTGTGATTTTGTAAATTTAATCACTTAAGTTTCATTACGTTAAGTATTCTTTTTTGTGTAATGATTTTTTTCCTAGGATATGTTAACGCGAAGTCAGATCGCAGTTGAAGAGATAACAGTCTCATTTCTGTCAAATGCTTATTTAAACTGGTCAACTCTCATTTAATTTGCATTTGAAATGAAAATAAGACAAATACAGTTGGGGAAATGTGTTGGCTGCTCCGCAGGACGTTCGCGTCCTCACTTGGCCGATGCCGTGAGCTGGGAACTGTTTGTAAGAAAAGTGTCTGATGCATGTTATTGCGTGTTTAGTTGGGAGTCTGTATGTAAGGTTAATGTTTCTTTTAAACGAATATATTGGTGCAAGGTTTTAAAACTGTATGTAAGTGAACATACGATAGCCCTTTGGGCGTGCAGTATTTTCTATTTTCTGTAAAAAAAAAAAAAAAAAAAAAAGTCATTGACTTGCTCATTTGAAAAGTTGCTATACATTCATTAGTAAGTAAAGCCAACTGATAGGCTTCATGTATAAATGTTCTCTCGCTGGGTGTTTATTGTTATAAATGTTATTTCTTCACTATCGTGTTAATACAAAACATGGTTCATGTGCAAGGTTACCCTTTTTTTTTAAAAAAAAAAGAATATATTTGGATAAGGTTTCAAAACTGTCTGCAAGTGAACTTACGGTAACCCTTTAGGCGTTCAGTGTATTCTATTTTTTTATGAGAAGGTATTATCTTTCTCATTTGAAAAGCTGTTATACTTTCTTCGGTATTTGAAGCCAACTGATTGGCTTCATGTACAAATGTTCTCTCGCTTGAAGTTTATGATAATTGTTATTCCTGGTGATGACTTCAACAAATAAAAAAAATGGTTCAAATGGCTCTGAGCACTATGTGACTTAACATCTGAGGTCATCAGTCCCCTAGACCTTAGAACTACTTAAACCTAACTAACCTAAGGACATCACACACAGCCATGCCCGAGGCAGGATTCGAACCTGCGACCCCAGCGATCGCGTGTTTCAGACTGAAGCGCCTAGAACCGCTCGGCCATACTGGCCAGCTTCAATAAATATTGTGAACAATAAAAAGTGGATTTTCCCCTGCGCTAAGGTCCAGTCCTTCCACTTAGTCCTTTGGGCGTTTTAGGTTACGCCGAGGTAATACCGGTATCAACAAGGCGAAATTAAGAAAGGGCTTTGGTCCCTGTCTTAAACGAAGCAAAATTTATTCATTCACTCCTGGAAAAAGTAGTACACTCTTTTAAAGGTTTCCAGTTCACTCAAGATTTATTGTTGCAACGATGTATATGGAGTACATGAAATGATTACCTTTATAGAACAGTAGCACAAGCGGCCTGAGGTATCAGGAATCGACCCTTGGTGCTACGTGGTGTAGCCTCGACTGGCGGCTATACAGGCGCTCTGGCATCCACTCGACCGTACATATGGCGAATACAGTCGTGGGATAAGTTATGCCATCCCTACTCCATATGTTCACGTAGTTCTGTAAAAGTTGTTTGTTGAATAGTCACACGAGTCACGTATCATGTCCGTCACATCACACACGTGCAGAATTAGAGACTAGTCCGGAGATCGTGCTGGCCAGGGAAGCAGAGCACGTTCAGTTTCAGAGGCAGTGTGTGGGCGAGCATTATCTTGTTGGAACATCATAACATAATCCTGTTGCAAGAATGGGAAATGAATGGGTCTAACAACATTCTGCACGTATGGAGTGCTTGTTAGTGTCCCCTCCAGACACAAGATTTGCACCTTATCACTTCCCACACTATAAGGCGTTGGGTGGGGCCGGAGTGTCTTTGACGAATGCACTCGACGAGACAGTGTTCACCAGGTCTGCGATGTATGCGCAAACGAGAATCACTTGCATGCAGGCCGAATCAGCTTTCATCGCTGACGAGCACGGCGCTACGTTCCGCCTTCCAAATGATGCCCTGACGTCACCAGCCGAGCAATGCACGTCGATGCTGTGGTGGTGAGTGGGAGGCTGGCTAAGGGTGTGCGTGCCCGCACTCCTACTACTAATAACCGGTTCGCAACAGTTCTTTTTGACACGTCTGGGCTCACAAGTCCTCTTATCTGTGTTGTGGCGATCTGCCACTGCTCCACTTAACTGTACGACAGAACTGGCGGGCTTCTGTGTTGCGTGAACGTCCAGAACCTCTTCTAGGGTGTGAGAATGTTCACGTGACCAATGTTACCAACATCGTTACACAGCTAACGCAGTACCTCCAACTTGGGTGGCAAGTCTCCCAAAAGACCATACCACAATTTGACCCCCTTTCATCTACGCTCACTGGACAGTAGGAAGCACGAGTGTGTCTCCGTTGCACAGTTGACTGCATGCATCATATGTTTACACCGCGCTGGGTCTCGGATCAAAATCTAAGTCGTCCTTCCGGGTATATTAATTTTTTCCGGTAGTATCTAAAAGATATTTTTTCTCATGAATATAAATTTGGAAAAACTATGACTTGCAGGTTACACTTTACTAACCACGTTAACAGAGCGATTTCGAAGAATATTCGTAAGTTTCAAGATAATTATTTTTGTAAAAAGTGGACATAGAAATAAAAAACTGTCTACCGTTTTCTATGAGTCTTTGTGATACACAAAATAAGAAAACCCCTATATTAAAATGTGCGTAATACTCTAATAAGTATACACTGTAATTTTGAACAAATTTTGGCAAGTAGGAACTCGGAAAATTATCACATTATTAATATTCAGACCGCCAGTAAAGTTATCACTTCATCCTAGCTTCATTTGATGCGTTGACTGGATCCTCTTCCATCTGATCTTCCAATTTCCTGTCTCCTGTTCGTCTGCGTTGTCTCGCTCTGGTTTCAGAGTCTGAAACAGCTTTCTGCCTGAAGCCCTAATTCTTGCTTTATCTAAATTTAATATTGGTTTCACTGTGAAACGACCAGCAGTTTGTAACATTCTTTTCAGGGCTTCACCTCTTGCAACATTTCCTCCACTGAATGTCAGCACTGCATCGAAGACTCCAAAATGCAGTGTAATTATTGACACAAACACTGTCTTGGAAATTGTGACAAAGATACAATGCTGATGGGCTCGTTAGGGTTCTAAGTGCGTCCATGGGGACATATCTTCAAGAGTCTTATACCTTAACATCTGGCAAATCTTCGAAAGTTTCTTTCAAAACACCCATTATGGCAAAAGACATACCTGGTTTGTGTAAATTTCTCACCATTTTGTTGTGCTCTGTTGTATCTGCACTATGAATCACTTACTGGAGGACATAGACCATGAATGTGTGTATCGTCTGTTGAAAAGAGGTGAAACAATTCTCCCCATGCAGCCTTTCTCATGTCTTCCAAGCTTCTAACATCTTGCCTCATGAACGCGCCATACATTCGAATTTTATCTGTGCCAGTTACTGTGAGTCTTCTTACCACCTAATCCTCTGCCATCTATCAAATTTTTTCCTCTGTATGCAGTTTTGGGTCGTCGCACCTCGTACCCATTCGTCTTTGCAGATCACCTGCGCATTCCAGTTTAGTGATAGTTAACATTTTCTTCACGTGGCCTTTCGTCCTTAACTGCTTTGAGTGCTTTCGAATCCCTGTCTCCTAAATAACTGACTTCGGAGGCGGGTGATACAAAATATCAAATTTCAGTCTGAGAACTGTCAAATTTACATGCCACATCCATACAGTGTTGTGTTTAAATGGATGAATAAACTAGAAACAAGGTAATAATATACACGTATCAAAAAAAGGTTTGCATACCTCGGTTCGGAGAGTTCCCGAACCTGTACAGAAAGCTGGAATAGAGATCGACATAAACATCATTTCCGCCCTTTTTTATTGCTCGTGAGAACCACACATTGCATGTTGTAGCAACATACACCGCGATTTTCAAAGATGGTGGTCCAGATTGCTGTATACACCGGTACCTCTAATACCCAGTAGCATGTCCTCTATCACTGATGCATGCCTGCATTTCTCGTGGCATACTATCCACAAGTTCCTCAAGGCGCTATTGCTCCAGACTGCCCCACTCCTCAACTGCGATTCGGCGTAGATCCCTCAGAGTGGTTGGTGGGACACGTCGTCCATGAACAGCCCTTTTCATTCTATCCCAGGCATGTTAGATAGGGTATATGTCTGGAGAACATGCTGGCCACTCTAGTCGAGCTATGTTGTTATCCTGAAGGAAGTCATCCACAAGACGTGCACGATGGGGGCTAGAATTGTCGTCCACGGAGACGAATGCCTCGCCAATATGCTGCCGATATGGTTTCACTATCGGTCGGAGGATGGCATTCACGTATCGTACAGCCATTACGGCGCCTCCCATGACCACCAGCGGCTTACGTCGGCCACACATAATGCCACCCGAAACCATCAGGGAACCTCCACCTAACTGCACTCGCTGGACAGTGTGTCTAAGGCGTTCAGCCTGAGAGGGTTGCCTCCAAACCCGTCTCCGACGATTCTCTGGTTAAAGGCATATGCGACACTCATCGGTGAAGATAACGTGATGCCAATCCTGAACGGTCTATTCAGCATGTTGTTGGGCTCATCTGTACCGCGCTGCATGGTGTCGCGGTTGCAAAGATGGATCTCGCCATGGACATCGGGAGTGAAGTTGCGCATAATGCAGCCTATTGCGCACAATTTAAGTCCGAACACGACGTCCTGTGGCTGGACGAAAAGCATTATTCAACATGGTGGTGTTGCTGTAGCGGTTCCTCCGAGCCATAATCCATAGGTAGCGGCCATTGGGCTGCCTGAGCGAGGCTAGTCATCAACAGTTCCTGTGTCTCTGTATCTCCATGTCAGTACAACATCTCTTTAGCTCACTCCGAGGCGCCTGGACACTCCCCTTGTCGAGAGCCCTTCCTGGTACAAAGTAACAATGTGGACGCGGTCGAACCGCTGTATTGACCGTCTAGTCATAGTTGAACTACAGACAACATGAACTGCGTCCCTACTTCCTGGTGGAACGATTGGAACTGATAGGCTGTCGGGCCCCATCCTTGTAATAGGTGCTGCTCGAGCATGGTTGCTTACATCTTTGGGCGGATTTAGTGATATCTGTGAACAGTCAAAGGGAGTGTGTCTATGATACAGTATCCACAGTCAATGTCTGTCTTCAGGAGTTCTGGGAACCGTTGTGATGCAAAACTTTTTTTGATGTGTGGATATATATTACGTATCATTGTAAAGGGGACACTCCATAAGTTAAGCTACATGAAAGAAACAAAAATTGATAATTTCAAGATTTCAACCTACTCGGAGCCCTTTAACTAAATTTTTGTAACTTCCTAGCTTCATTTGGTTTCAGTGACATTCACATGAAATTTGCTTGTCTTCCAGAAAATTGAAATCGGTTGTAAATCTTGTAAATCTTTCTCATCGTGATTAAGAAGTGTTTTTATACGTGAAGGAGACTATGCTTGGACTGGAAGTTACAGCCTGTACAATGATTCACGAACGCCAGTGGTTCTGTCACTCAGTCTGATCAGAACCTTTTTGTTTGTTCAGAGTTCTAAAGTTGGGATTTGCCTTTTGTGTAATATGTTTCCATAAGTTTTTTATTACGAAGAGGAATGGACATCTCTAAAAAGGGTCATCACAGAAGTTGGGAAGGAAAACATAGGTACAAAGAAGGTAGCTGCGAAGAAACCATGGGTAACAGAAGAAATACTTCAGTTGATTGATGAAAGCAGGAAGTAGAAACATGTTCTGGGAAAATCAGGAATACAGAAATACAAGTCGCTGAGAAATGAAATAAATAGGAAGTGCAGGGAAGCTAAGACGAAATGGCTGCAGGAAAAATGTGAAGACATCGAAAAAGACATGACTGTCGGATGGACAGACTCAGCATACAGGAAAGTCAAAACAATCTTTGGTGACATTAAAAGCAACGGTGGTAACATTAAGAGTGCAACGGGAATTCCACTGTTAAATGCAGAGGAGAGAGCAGATAGGTGGAAAGAATACATTGAAAGCCTCTATGAGGGTGAAGAATTGTCTGATGTGATAGAAGAAGAAACAGGAGTCGATTTAGAAGAGATACGGGGTCCAGTATTAGCATCGGAATTTAAAAGAGCTTTGGAGGACTTACGATCAAATAAGGCAGAAGGGATAGATAACATTCCATCAGAATTTCTAAAATCATTAGGGGAAGTGGCAAGAAAACGACTATTCACGTTGGTGTGTAGAATATATGAGTCTGGCGACATACCATCTGACTTTAGGAAAAGCATCATCCACACAATTCCGAAGACGGCAAGAGCTGACAAGATCGAGAATTATCGCACAATCAGCTTCACAGCTCATGCATCGAAGCTGCTTACAAGAAAAATATACAGAAGAATGGAAAAGAAAATTGAGAATGCGCTAGGTGACGATCAGTTTGGCTTTAGGAAAAGTAAAGGCACGAAAGAGGCAATTCTGACGTTACGGCTAATAATGGAAGCAAGGCTAGAGAAAAATTAAGACTCGTTCATAGGATTTGTCGACCTGGAAAAAGCGTTCGACAATATAAAATGGTGCAAGCTGTTCGAGATTCTGAAAAAAGTACGGGTAAGCTATAGGGAGAGACGGGTCATATACAATATGTACAACAACCAAGAGGGAATAATAAGAGTGGACTATCAAGAACGAAGTGCTCATATTAAGAAGGGTGTAAGACAAGGCTGTAGCCTTTCGCCCCTACTCTTCAATCTGTACATCGAGGAAGCACTGGTGGAAATAAAAGAAAGGTTCAGGAGTGGAATTAAAATACAAGGTGAAAGGATATCAGTGATACGATTCGCTGATGACATTGCTATCCTGAGTGAAAATGAAGAAGATTTAAATGATCTGCTGAACGGAATGAACAGTCTAATGAGTACACAGTATGGTTTGAGAGTAAATCGGAGAAAGACGAAGGTAATGAGAAGTAGTAGAAATGAGAACAGCGAGAAACTTAACATCAGGATTGATGGTCACGAAGTCAATGAAGTTAAGGGATTCTGCTACCTACGCAGTAAAATAACCAATGACGGACGGAGCAAGGAAGACATCAAAAGCAGACTCACTATGGCAAAAAAGGCATTTCTGGCCAAGAGAAGTCTACTAATATCAAATACCGGCCTTAATTTGAGGAAGAAATTTCTGAAGATGTACGTCTGGAGTATAGCATTGTATGGTAGTGAAACATGGACTGTGGGAAAACCGAAACAGAAGAGAATGGAAGCATTTGAGATGTGGTGCTATAGACGAATGTTGACAATTAGGTGGACTGATAAGGTAAGTAATGAGGAGGTTGTACGCAGGATCGGAGAGGAAAGGAATATGTGGAAAACACTGATAAGGAGAAGGGATAGGATGATAGGACATCTGCTAAGACATGAGGGAATGACTTCCATGGTACTAAAGGGAGCTGTAGAGGGCAAAAACTGTAGAGGAAGACAGAGATTGGAATACGTCAAGCAAATAATTGAGGAGGTAGGTTGCAAGTGCTACTCTGAGATGAAGAGGTTGGCACAGGAAAGGAATTCGTGGCGGGTCGCATCAAACCGGTCAGTAGACTGATGACCAAAAAAAAATCTTTCATTCATTTCCGAGTTTAAGGAGAACTGCCTCATCAATCTTCTAGTTATCATGTTTACTGCTTGAAATTGTCGAGTCTGTCAGGCGGGGTGCGCATTCAGTCTGAATGCGCTTTAGAGAGTCTGTAAGTGCCGGTGCAGTACGTGATTAATTCCGTGTCTTAATTTTTAACCCTTACTGCTTTAAGTATGTTCAGAATTTATTGTTTTGGCACAGTGCTCACCCTAGAAAATAGAATTTTTTTTTTTTGCATAAATATTTTCTTCATCTGGAAGTTCCAGTCCCAGCTCTTCGTCCTCAACCTTCCACGACATAGCCATAGCGTCTGAGACATCTGAAGAGAATGCGGCATTCATCGACCTCATATTAGTTACTCTTCCCCGTTCCCCCCTCCTCAATGGCGTCCTCCCTCCCACACCGTCTATTCTTTAAAGAATCGAACTCCCTTGCACAAAACAGACCTCATCAGGATGTCTAAGTATAGTATGGATAACTTGAGCTCAGTTTTAAGAACAGCTCGTTTTTCATGCATTTTAATTTTTTAGGACGTCGTATCACCTGAATTATGTGTCGTACAACTATACATGACAGTCAGGGACAGTCTGAAAAGCTTTAAGGGTGTTGCAGAGTAACTTGTGCTGAGAAATAATCTTTAATTTAAAAAGTCGATACTTTGCGCCGTTTCCGAATAAATTAGCATTGCAAGTACCCAATCACGCCGTTGCGCACGCAAATTCCAAAGGCCTGTCGGATGCAAGTAATGATAGCCGTCCTCATAGCTTAGATGCTACCGCAAGAAATCTCTCAGCCTTTGGATCGGGTTCGACTCGTACTACGGCCCTATGTCGAATTGTTGTCTCGCTCTATGGTTTGGTTTTGGGGAATCAAATGAAGCGCAGAAGATTTGATTCATCCTGACAGATAAGCTCCTGCTTCGTAATATCTTAAGAAAAATACAGTTAATGAATTTTATTTCTTTGACGAATACTAAATATTTTTTAGTTGATGTGGAATGAAGCTCTCAGTTTTGATTAGTATTGTGGAGTTACATCTAAGCTTGCACTATTTACTGATATAAAAAGCATTGGTCCTTTGAGAATCAGCCGGTTGGATGGGGGGGGTGGGGGGTGGGAGGGGACTCATTCGTTGACCGTGTATTATAATATAAAAGTGAAGCTTACTGTTATTAAGGATAAAAGACTGATATAAGCCGGCCGGTGTTGTCGAGCAGTTCTAGGCGCTACAGTCTAGAACCGCGTGACCGCTACGGTCGCAGGTTCGAATCCTGCCTCGGGCATGGATGTGTGCGATGTTATTAGGTTACTTAGGTTTAAGTAGTTCTAAGTTCTAGGGGACTGATGGCCTCAGAAGTCAAATCCCATAGTGCTCAGAGCCATTTTGAACTGATGAGAAACAAGACAAGACAATTAATATTTCAGGAAAGATAGAATGACCTACATGACTGTTTAACTGGTGATACTGATGAAAAGGTACACTTGGGTAACGGGAAGCAGTTGTCTTTCCCCACACACCGTAATCCCATTGCTCGGATTCTACTGGTTTGTCCGAACAGTATTCTGTTGAGTTCAGGTCATTGTAATGGGTCGTGTATTTTGTGGTTTCGTGTTTGTGCTGCGTTATGATGAGAGAAGTAAGAGCTGCAGTGCTGGCACACAGTCATCTGGTCTCAAAAAGATCCATTCGACGGACCATAGCCAAATGTGTTATGTCGACTCACTCCATTAGATACTGCGGAGAAGTTTGGAATTTAATCGAGAATATTGGGGCAAAGACTGTTGATCAGGAACTCTATGCTACCATCTCTCCTCGCCTTGTGGACAAATGCTTGAGGTGAAAATTTCATCCACCTCCAGGAATCAAATTGGGTACTTCCGAGTCGAGCGTCGTTGCACAGCGACCTCTGAGCGTCAGTGAACAAAATCTAAGCAACAACTAACAATGAAGTAGGACGCGTAACTGAACACGTAATTTCCTCCGTGCAAGTATGAGTTGTAATTACTGGTCGCGGGTTACAGTTGCTTGGCCATCACTAGAATGCACGTTGTAATCCCTGCAGCCGAGTACGGGTCGCTTACGCTCAAAATAAGTCAATGCAGAACAGTAAATTAAATAATCTCTTTCTTTTCTTAATCTTTTTACCTCCTCTAAAGGCCTCCGCTGCTCGAGGTCTCTCAAAAAAAGTAAGAAGAGACTCTCAGCCAATTTACCTTCCTCCATAAGTATTAGGTTCACCTTGGCAGTGGCAGCTTATGATGTGTAAACTGAAACTTGGCTGAAACGTCTAACGTTCGACATTTGGGGCCTCTCACATTTGTAAAAACAGCTCATCAAGCTATTTATCGACTTACCTGTCCTTCAGCAGCATGCAAAGCGTCTTGCAGGTCCGTTTGAGAAGGCGAGCTTCCTTACTTATTGCGACGTTGCTGCTCGGCAGCCGCCATACATTATCTCACTTAAAGCAAGGTCTTTTCTGTCACTCCCTCAACGTTTCTGAACAGTGGAAGACAAACTTTTCATACATCTGGCGAGAGCGGTCACAGTTGAAATATGAAGTGCGAGGTTAAAAACATTTACTGATGTTGCAGATGAGTATCTCACATTCCAAGTTATCTCTACATCTATACTGCGAAAGACAGCTGACGATATGTGAGAAAGGACATGTCGAATTTCATAGTCTACTCCTCCCATTCGTGGTTCGTTCACGAATGGTATGCTTAATAACAATTATAAGGTCTTAAAAATATTCCAAAAATGCAAAAGATTAATGTTTAGGGTGTGATCTGGCGAACATACTGGACATCCTCGACTAATCGATGGCCCATGGAATGTCTGTTTGGGTGTTCTAGTACAGTTGGGGAAAATGTGAAGTGTTTCTCCTATTTAATGGCTGAAATGGTTTAAATAAATGTTTTCACTGTTCATCACGGCAGGAACAGAACTTTCTTACAACCACAATACTCTGACAAGGAACATAAACCCCCAATGACAATGAACCATATGCAATTTTTTTTAGGTAGAAGCAAATCGTAAATGCTGTGGAAATTCTTCATAATATGCGTCAGTGTGTAATTTCCTTTCATCGTTTATATTATCTCGTGGGGGTGGAGATATCAAGCCAATGAAGCGACTCACGATGTTATTGTTCAGTGCTAATTGACCACTCAAACTAACGAAATTCTTACTCAAAAATGTACATGAAAACTGAAAGAAATGATTCTTAAATCGATCTCAGCGTGGTTCTGCTTACCGATGATGAACAAATAACGAATGAACTCGTAACGTGTCTGATCGTCATACTATCAAACAATTCATCCTCAAACTATTCTTTACGTCCTTTTAAAAATTAAAAATTTTACAAAATTACTTTATATATATATATATATATATATATATATATATATATATATATATATAGATAGATAGATAGATAGATAGATAGATAGATAGGCAAATGTGTTCAGCAAAAATATCCTATAGTTCTGTACCGATTCACTCGAAATTTTTGCGCATTACAGTCAGATGGACATAGACTCTATTTTAAACAACAATGCACAGGTTTTCTGTTGAAATGAAGTTTAGATTACTTTCTTGCTGACAGTTTTAATTATGGTATCACGGCAGTTGAAGCATTAGACAAATTCCTCCGGTTTTGAAACAAAATTTGTATAGTACACACTGTTTCGTTTCATTTATAACACAAAAAAAGGAAAGTTGTATTTAAGACTTATCAGCCTATGATTAGAACACTACCATGAATCCAAATCGTCAGAAAATTTGAAATCCTATCCATTTACAGACTAAAACCATACAACATATTGTCATTGAAGCTACTATCCTTACAAATCCAGCACTTGGTGATGTCTGTCTCATACCGTGTATACCAATGATCCCAACAAAATTTTCATGTTCACTTTAAGTGACTTCAGTTCCAAATCAAGATTTCCTTTGCCACACCAATAAACAAGAGGGGGAACTAAGAGGTGGAAAGAGAGAAGTCAGAAATGAACACAGAGAGGTGGAAAGAGGAGACGGACTACGAAAGAGGGGAGGAAGAGCTGGACAGAGAAGAGGGAGGAAATTGATTTTTAGAAGGTGGGAGGAGGGTATGAGCAGAGATATGAGGGAGGAGGAAGTGGTTAGAGAGAGTGTGGGGAAAGAGATGTACGAGCAGCTGGGGAACGGTGATGGATAGAGGTAGGGGAGGAGGAGAGATGGCCACAGAGAGAGGAAGGAGGAGAGATATAGAGAAAAGGGGGGGAGGAAGGAGATTAGAATGTATGTCCAATTACCATACATATTTTGCAATTGCGAAACATTGGCGGGTTCGGGGAGTTCAATAAGTAATGCAACAATTTTTTTTCCTCTGCGAATTTCCGTTGAAACAATAGCGATTTTGTTGTGAGACATCCTGGGACATTTCTCATCCAGTCCCTATATTCCCATGAAGTTCCTTTTGGTGACGGCGCTACACATAGCTGGAGTCTGTAACACAGGTGCGTTCCAAGTAGAGAGCTGTCATTGAGTTTCTTTTGGTAGAAAACAAGAGCATCGTAAATGTTCATAGGAGGTTTCAGAATGTCTGTGGAGATCTAGCAAGAAACAAAAGGACGGCGAGTCGTTGGGCGAGGCGTCTGCCGTCATAACAACAAGGTCACTCAAACCTTCAGATTGCCTATGTGCCGGCTGGCTGGATACAGTTATGACTCCTCAAATGATGGATCGTGTGGACACTCTCATTCCAGATGGTCGACGAATCACAAACAAATCCCTTGCTGCTCCACTGGAAGACTCAGTTGGCAGTGCTGACAAACATACCCACCAATTCGGATACTCAAAGGTGTATGCCCGCTGGGTTGCTGGCCACTTAACAGAAGCCAATAAAGAGCAACGAAGGACCGTCTGTACAGAATTGCTTGCACGCTGAAAGGGAGGCACTGATGCAGCAAGATGTTGGCTCCGACGTAGACCAGTCGAGTGGTAACATGCAGGCAAACAGGCCTTCCCTGTGAGGTGCCGTAAGGCCATGTTTTGTCGCCAAAAGAGTGGGGAATGATGTGGTGTATTGAAATTCAGAAAAAATCTGTTTTCGGGAAAGAAGTATGTTGCTTTACGAAGTGTGCGCGTCATCTAGTCAATCGGCGTGCACACGTTGTATTAAGTTTCGGTGTTCCGGTTTGGAGGGAAGAAATGTGACAGTGGAAACAAATTAGAGACACAATTGTATACAGGGTGGTCCATTGATCGTGAACGGGCCAAATATCTCACGAAATAAGCGTCAAACTAAAAAACTACAAAGAACGAAACTTGTCTAGCTTGATGGCGCTGCCATAGGTCAATCGGATATCAACTGCGTCTTTTTTTTAAAATAGCAACACCAATTTTTATTACATATTCGTGTAGTACGCAAAGAAATATGAATCTTTTAGTTCGACCACTTTTTTCGCTTTGTGGTAGATGGCGCTGTAAGAGTTACAAACATATGGCTCACCATTTTAGACAAACAGTTGGTAACGGTAGGTTTTTTAAATTAAAATACAGAAAGTAGGTACGTTTGAACATTTTATTTCGGTTGTTCCAATGTGATACATGTACCGTTGTGAACTTATTTCTGAGAACGCATGCTCTTACAGCGTGGTTACCTGTAAACACCACATTAATGCAGTAAATGCCAAAATGATGTCCGTCAACCTCAATGCATTTGGCAATACGTGTAACGACATTCCTCTCAACAGCGAGTAGTTTGCCTTCCGTAATGTTCGCACATGCATTGACAATGCGCTGGCGCATGTTATCAGGCGTTGTCGGTGGGTCACGATAGCAAATATCCTTCTATCTACCCCACAGAAAGAAATCCGGGGACCTCAGATCCGGTGAACGTGCGGGCCACGGTATAGTGCTTCGACGACAAATCCATCCGTCATGAAATGTGCTATTCAATACCGCTTTAACCGCACGCGAGCTATGTGCCGGACATCCATCATGTTGGAAGTACATCGCCATTCTGTCATGCAGTAAAACATCTTGTAGTAACATCGATAGAAAATTACGTAGGAAATCAGCATACATTGGACCATTCAGATTGCCATCGATAAAATGGGGGCTAATTATCCTTCCTCCCATAATGCTGCACCATACATTAACCCGCCAAGGTCGCTGATGTTCCACTTGCCGCAGCCATCGTGGATTTTCCGTTGCTCAATAGTGCATATTATGCCGGTTTACGTTACCGCTGTTGCAGAATCACGTTTCGTCCCTAAATAGAACGCATGCAAAAAATCTGTAATCGTACCGTAATTTCCCTTGTGTCCAGAGGCAGAACTGTACACGACGTTCAAAGTCGTCGCCATGTAGTTCTTGGTGCATAGAAATAGAGTACGGGTGCAATCGATGTTGATGTAGCATTCTCAACAGCGACGTTTTTGAGATTCCCGATTCTCGCGCAATTTGTCTGCTACTGATGTGCGGATTAGCCGCGACAGCAGCTAAAACACCTACTTGGGCATCATCATTTGTTGCAGGTCGTGGTTGACGTTTCATATGTGGCTGAACACTTCCTGTTTCCTTAAACAATAACTATTGTAATATTAGTAATTTTCGCCTCATAAACATTAATATACGCTCAATAGCAAACGCCTGATGGCCTAAGTTATCGAACAATTGTAAAGTAAAAGAAATGAACCATCGCATAGTAGCGACCGAGTCTATTATTCTTTATCTTTGCCGTTCTTGAGCGGTGCGTGTAAATCGCTATGTACATGTATCGATTAATGATATAAAAAAGAATTCTGTTGTTTCAAGACAAATGACGAATTTGGGGCCCCACCTTTTACTTTTTGTATTCTATGAAAGACGGACGCTCACTTGCTGCGTACCGCAACTGTATTTTATATTTTATGTGAAAATATTGAGTGAATATGCTAATTGTTATTTTTTACAATCAGAAAACATGTAGTTTCTTGTAACTGATTACGAACAGACAGCATCAAGAGGACATTTTGACTGTTATGTATAAAGTATTTAACCACAATGGTCATCTACTGTAATTGAATATGAAAAGGTGCGTAGCATTAAAAAACCGTGTGTTGAAGATAAGTGTGCTTATTTTAATAAATTAACCTTTCTGATTTCCATCCCCTTATTTACCTTAAGGATAATTATTTTGTGTTACTTCATCACCAGAAATTACGATCACGCTGATGGGCCGAACGCAGCATGAAGCAGAAGGAACAGTATCGTTTTCCTATTATTTGTGAACCAAACTTTTTTAATTGTGTAGTGTTGCATTTCTTTTAATGTCTATAAATCTTCTGGTCCGTTAGTGTTGATCCGGATATGACTACCTCGCGACTATAAAAATGCACAGAAATGATAATGTTTCTTCCGAATGATCTCAAATATATATATGAATATGCTGCTCTTATTCAGGTATTTAATGCTCAACGTATGTTATTATAATAGTGTAATCAACCCCTGGTTCTGTTTGTTGTCAAGTGGCTCACCAAAATATTCACTTTTTCGACATTAAAAAAAATAACAATTCTTTTTCTTTTCGTCCCCCAAGAGCAGCGTTAGACTATCCGGCGAACGGTCCGGACACTTGGATGATTCGTCCAGGATAGCGAGCAGCATACATAGCACACGCCAATTGGGCATTTTGATCACAACATCCATACAACAACACGATATCGACCTTTTCCGCAATTGGTAAACGGTCCATTTTAACACGGATACTGTATCACGAAGCAAATACCGTCCACACTGGCGGAATGTTAAGTAATTACCACGTACTTATACGTTTGTGACTATTACAGTACAATCTATCACAAAGCGAAAAAAGTGGTCCAACTAAAACATTTGTATTTATTTACGTACTACAAGAATATGTAATAAAAATGGGGGGGTCCTATTTTTAAAAAAAAACGCAATTGATATCCGTTTGACCTATGGCAGCGCTATCTAGCGGCCAACCATAGCGCCATCTGGTTTCCCTCTTCAAGGTAGACGAGTTTCGTTCTTTGTAGTTTTTTCGTTTGAGATATTTGGCCCGGTCACTATCAATGGACCATCCTGTACACTTAACTGCTCTTAGATAAATAACTACAGTTATACAGCAATTTGTTGGATGTGCATGCGGACGTATACAACTAAGCAGTGGCCTGTCAAGGAGTGCATGACTAATAACAACTTGAACAACACTATGTTCATCCTGGACGCCAAACTGTCAATTACAGTATTAAAAACCTTGTCCCTGTGCAAAGGCTATAGGTGACTCTACTTGTAGACTAAGTCTCGCAAGCTGAACTCCACTACAAACTGTAGCTACGAACTGCGACTCCATACTACAACCATCGTACACCAACGCCGAACATGATCTGCCCATTGCTACCTGTGGTCGCTACAAACCACAAAACAAAAGTCCATCTCATTCGCAGTGGCGTGCAATTGCTGACAGGAGCACGTTTGTGGTTGCTGGCGAACTTCAAAATCCCCGGCAGTGCCACTAGTCGGAAACTGTCTCAGCTGGCCAGCTGCGGCTACGTTCATTGGGGAGGACACAGCACATTACTTATTGAACGCTCCTCATAAAAATGTAGGGTAATTCAAGAGGAGTGTGACATAATTTGAGAGTCTATATGTGAAAATAAACCGAAAAGTTCCTAAAGCAAGCGTCCGATTTTCGCTCGTTGCAGAACTGGAGCAGGTTGAAGACTTCACACGTCCAGGAATGATGAATAAGACAAATGTGAATATCAATTACCGAAATGTTGTGTTGGTGATAGGGTGGACAGAATAATGGTGGGACAAATGATTGATCCACTCTACAAGAGGTGTTCAAAAAGTCCCCCACACACCTCAGTGCATTCGTTAATGCGTTGAAGAGTGTGTTGTGTTGCATATCGAACATCGTCTCCACGGACGTCAATGCGGGCAACATCGTTGGTGATGTTAGCGACAAGTTCTTTACGTGGATCCACTTTCGTAGCGTGCACATCCCCCTTTATCCACGCCCATAAAGAGAAGTCTAATTGGGTTAGGTCGGATGATCTGGCAGTCCAGTTAATGTGTTCGCCATGGTCAATCCACCATTGAGGAAACTGGATATTGAGATACTGGAATAATTGTCTGGTACAGTGAATCAGTCGTCCATCATGTTGCAGGTACATTTGCTGTCGTTGTTCCAATGTCACCTCTTCCAAAGTGTATATAGGTCTTCTGTCGGGAAATATCCATATGCTGCGGTTGTCAACCAATTTGGCAAGAACTCAGGTCATCAATCATAACCACCCCAGACCTTCACTGAGAACGTAACTTGGAACTTGTTCCCTAGTGTAATGTGGGTTCTCCATCGTCCAAGTATGGCAATTGCGGTTGTTCATAATACAATAGCGTGTAAGTGTAGCCTCATCTGTATGTTAAGTGTATTGTACGGTGTTCCTGTGTACAGCCAACCATTCACATACTGTTGTCTGCTTACTGAGTTACATGTTTGTCGATACTGTACGGGCTGCACATGGAATAGGTATAAGGCCTCAGACTGTAACAAACGACACACTCGCATTTGTAGAATATAGAGCTGACGGGTGTTGTGTGACCTCACATTCTGATGTTACCTGTACACTGGGTAGTGTTCCGGATTCACGTAATATTTGAAAACCCCTGGAAAATACCCTAACACAGGGGGCTCGTTGATCAGGGAAACGTCGCTGGTATTCTTTATCAGCAGCACAGGTACTACCATTACAATACCCGTATGCTAACAACATGTCTGCGTATTCTCCATAGGTGAAAACATGCAGCATGTTGGTATTCACGAACGCAGTGGGCTTGCTCAATTAAACAACACTCAAACACGACATGCACACGAACTCACGATTGTTCACTGATCCAATTCACGATTGCACACTGGGTATGCATGCGGCGACGTCACGGTGACGCCATCTGTTGAAGAACCCCAACATCTCTTGTAGAATGCATCAGTCATCTGTCTCACCTTTAGGGTCCACCACAGCGCCAACATAGCATTTCGGTAAGTATCATCCACACCTGTTTTCGTATCCCTTCATGGATGTATGTAGTCTTCAAACTTATCCAGTTCCAATGATCGAAAATCGGACACAAGTTCATAGGACTTTTTTGGTTTATTTTCACGTTTAGAATCACCTCACAAAATATGTGACATTCCACCTGAATCATCTTGTTCGTGCAACAAGCAGAATGGTGTTGATATAGCGTTTTTTTTTTCCCTGCATATCTTCGTAATTTCATGTAGAGTGTGTACGTATTTTTAGTGGGTAACGTTGGGAACCTTATGAAAGGGTTTGTGCTCCATCATGCATGAACCATATTGCCTGTCATTGTGGGAGTCGTATCTCGTCTAACACGATAGTAATGGAATAATGTGTTCTCATTTATTTATGCGTTCGTTACTGTATTCCCTATGTGTTTCAGTGTAACGAAGATGAACAAGTGCTCTTAACTCTTAAGATATGAGTTTTAGAGCTCATGTTAATTTGGCACTTTCGTCTTGCTTTGGTCCATACTATCACTTCTAAGCATAGAAGGGTTTTTTAACACATTTTATGTCGGAGAAAGTAACATGATACGTCAGTCTCCTTGTAGCAAGAGTTCACGGAAATTTAACTGTGTAAACACAACGTTTCTCTTAATATCTGCCACTGAGTTTGATTAGATCTCTTGCCATTGTTGTACGAACCCAAGACGAAACGCATATATCTTTGTTAGATCTTCTAAATCTACGCTGTTAATCATCTCGGGTAATGGTTTCCGATTCACGAGCAATACTCAAGAATCGGCCGAACGAGTGTTTCGTATGCAACCTGTTACTTGGATGAATTAAATTTTGTTACGATTCTTCCAATGAATCTTGGTCTTACATTCAGCATTGTTTTAACTGGCTTCATGTGGTCGCGCCGGACCATTACTCCTACATATTTTTCAGTGGTGACTAATTCAAACAGTAAATTTCCAAATCGATGTTCTACACTCCACAAAGCCATCTTATGAGTGAGGCACAGAGTACTTTGTGCAACGCTATCAGTGCCCTCTTTTCCGTTCCAGTGGCGATCGGTGAGAGAAAGAAGAGCAACTGCTGTTGATAATGTTGCGTGTTTAACAGTAAACCACACCTCTCTTGCGTCGCCTGCAATTGGCACCGGATGAGCATCTCCTTACCTCGTGCTTACTAAGCAAATTGGTGGTGAAACGCGCTGTTCTTCTTAGTATCATTTGTATTTCCTCTATCAGTGCCAACTGGTGCAGGTGAAAATCTGACGTACAACATTCAAGTGTTGGTTGAATGATGTTGTAGGTGAGGTACCTCTTTCCTGAGTGGACTAAATTAACCGTAGATTATCCCAACTAAGCATACTCATTTTCTGCGATTAGTTTTATCTGCACCTTTCACTTTAAATCACTTAATATGTATGCTCCGTGAACGGATTTGGTAGCTTCCAGTTGTGGCTGAGGATTTTGGTGTTAGTGGGGTTTGGCTTATGGTTTTGCAAGTATGGGCTTCAATCAGTCTTTAGTAATTGAACAACTACTTACGGTGACAGAGCACATAGGAACACAGAAAACCTCTATGCACAGTCTCTTGCTATAACTAAATTCACATAACAACCGAATAACAAAAAAGCAAGACGATTATTTGCAGCACATTAATAAAATATAAACTGATCCCCAAAGTGGGCAAGAACACTAACACAAAGTAAAAATTTCTCTCAAAGTCTAGGCACACGTTTCTGAAGTAAGTGCCTCCTTGGAATAAAAAAGCAATTTTACTATGGATGAAATCTTCTACAGTAGTCTACACTTCTACATAATTACCACCAATATTCGGTTTATTTATATGTCATTCTGCGTAGTACACAGCTGCGTGATGTTAACCGTCTAAGATCAATGTACTCGATAACAGCCTCACGTAATGTCATCCCACGCAGTACACAGCAAAACACCTTAATGGTTCAAAATGGTTCAAACGGCTCTGGGGACTATGGGACTTAACATCTGAGGTCATCAGTCCCCTAGAACTTAGAAGTACTTAAACCTAACTAACTTCAGGACATCACACACATCCATGCCTGAGGCAGGATCCGAACCTGCGACCCTAGCAGTCGCGCGGTTCCAGACTGAAGGGCCTAGAACCACTGGGTCACGGCGGCCGGCCACCTTAATGGTCTAAGATCATTTACTCCATAATGTCTTGATAGCCGAAATCTAGATTTTGCACAGGAAATCTACAGAAATATACAGTAAAATGGCGGTGTATTAAAAAGAAGTGTTTACGACTGTTTGTCAGTATTTGAAATGCCTCGTCCATCGTGAAATATGCTCAGCGTGCTGTGAGTCGTTCTCTTGGTGCTAAGTGTGAAATCGGCTGAAATTCAACGTCAAATTAGAGAAGTCTATGGAGAAAACATTATGAGGGATAGGATGGAACGGAAATTGATGAGAACTGTTAGAGAAGACCTTACGAATGTGCGTGATGAAGAATGAAATGGGCGGCCTTCAGTCGTTACTGACGATCTGACACAAAAGGTAGATAAAAAAGTGAAAGAGACGCTTTACGATTTCTACGGTGTGTTATGAATTAACTCAAGTGTCAAGAAGGGTGCTTTATGCAATTGTTGCCGAATCAGGCGCAGATTTCTGAGACGATGGTATACACAATCTGGTTTTACGATACGATAAGTGCCTTAATATTCGTGGGGATCATGTAGAAACGTAGTTTAAACTAAAGGCTTTCATGTACAAATAAAATTGTTTAGAAAAGTCTATTTGTTTCAGTTTTATTTTAGAAAGCTACTCATATAAAATGCGCGCCTCCTTCTACTCTCAAATTACTTTACAAGAGAGCACCAGAGAATGATCCACAGCCCCACTACTCGCAATAGCTACACCATATCCCAGACAGACAGTAGACAACGACAACACAGTCTATATGGATATACAGCCTATTATGGAATCTATAGTGAAACTGCATGAACAGCTAACACACTGGACTCGTCGTGTTTTCAAATAAAGAACAATAATAGTACACCGCGGTAACACCACAGCCACACCTTGTAAGTACACTTAAATACGATTACGGCACAATCTGATTCTATATTGTCTTGCCGTGCTTCTTCACAACAACGTTATCAGGCATACTCCAACGCAGCGGTGTATTTTCGCCTGTTTAAACTCCGACGACTACCAATGTTCGCCAATGGCAAATATGTCACACAAAAGCACAACTTATTCTCTGCAGTGTACCACTTAAACTCTTCACCACCATTCCTCCCTAAGAGCTTCCATCGTCTTCTGGACGCCGAATGGGAGACACGATCTGCTACCAAACCTCGACAACGTCCGAATTCCAGCCGGCCATGACCTACGCAGACCGCTACGGTCTACTACTGCTGAATCTACGCTGCTCTCGGCTCCAAGGCAGTCTTCTTCTCCAGGACATGCGTTTCTTACTGGCCGTCAGTGAATTCCAATGGCCTTCAGCCCTGGTCTCTGTACAGCTGCAACTATTTGGGGCAGCCAAAAACCGGTGTCTTAAGTAGCTTCAAACCGACTTTCACGGATGCTGCTAAGCTGGACTGTATTATTTAAGAAAGTTATTCAAAAATTTTAGTAAAATGCTTTCATGAAAGTCAGAATGCATCCTACGCTGAATGATTATAAAAACAAACGCAGCATGTCATTCTCAATCTAGAGAAGTCTTCAGAAGTAAGAGAGATTTCAGGTGTGCCGCAAGAGAGTGTCGTAGGACCGTTGATACAATTTACATAAATGACCTTGTGGATAACATCGGAAGTTCACTGAGGCTTTTTGCGGATGATGTAGTATATCGGGAGGCTGTAACAATGGAAAATTGTACTGAAATTCAGCGGGATCTACAACGAATTGACGCATGATGCAGGGAATGGCAATTGAATCTCAATGTAGACAAGTGCAATGTGCTGCGAATACATAGAAAGAAAGGTCCTTTGTCATTTAGCTACAGTATAGCAGGTTAGCAACTGGAAGCAGTTAATTCCATATATTATCTGGGAGTAAGTATTAGGAGTGATTTAAAATGGAATGACCATATAAAATTAATTGCCGGTAAAGCAGGTGCCAGACTGAGAATCATTGGAAGAACCCTAAGAAAATGCAATCCGAAAACAAAGGAAGTAGATTACAGTACACTTGTTCGCCCTCTGCTTGAATACTGCTCGCCGGTGTGGGATCCGTACCAGATAGGGTCGATAGAAGAGATTGAGAAGATCCAGCGGAGAGCAGAGCGCTTCGTTACAGGATCATTTAGTAATCGCGAAAGCGTTAAGGAGATGATAGATAAACTCCAGTGGAAGACTCTGCAAGAGAGACGCTCAGTAGCTCGGTACGGGCATTTGTTGAAGTTTCGAGAACATACCTTCAATGAGGAGTCAAGCGGTATATTGCTCCCTCCTACGTATATCTCACGAACAGACCATGAGGATAAAATCAGAGAGATTAGAGTCCACACAGAGGAATATCGACAATGTTTCTTTTCACGAACAATATGAGACAGGAATAGAAGGAAGAACCGTAGAGGTACTCGATGTACCCTCCGCCACACACAGTCAGGTGGCTTGTGTATTATGGATATAGATGTAGAAAACGCAATAATCTCACATCACTGGCCATACACTGAGATGACAAGAGTGGTAGGATACCTCCTAGTATCGTGTTGGACCTCCTTTTGCCCTGCGTAATGCAGCAACTCGGGGTGGCATGGACCCAACAAGTAGTTGGGAGTCCCTTGCAGAAATAATGAGCAATACTGCCTCTATAGCCGTCCATTAATAGCGGAAGTTCTGCCGGTGCAGGATTTTGTGCACAAACTGACCTCTCGATTATGTCACATAAGTGTTCGATGGCATTCACATCGGACAGTCTGGATGGTCCAATCACTCGCTCGAATAGTCGAGAATGTTCTCCAAACCAATCGCAAACCACTGTCTCCCGGTGACATGGCGAACCGCCATCCATAAAAATTTCATCGCTGTTTGGGAACAAGCAGCTCAACATAAACACTTTAAGTCAATGATCGGTTGAGTTGGACTAGAGGATCCAGTCCATTCCATGTAAACACAGCCTACACCATTATGCAACCACCACCTTATTGACAAGATGGGTCCATGGCTTCGTGGAGTTTGCGCCACACTCGATCCCTACCGTCAGCTCTGACCAACTGAAACTGGATCTCACCTGACCAGGCCCCGGTTTTCGGCCGTCTAGAGTTCAACCAATGTGGTCGCGAACCTTGGAGAGCTCGCTGCAGGCGATATCGTGGTGTTAACAGGGGAAATCGCGTCGGTCGTCTGCTGCCATAGCCCATTAAAGCCAATTTTCGCCGCACTGTCGTAGCAGATACGCTCATAGTACGATCCACAGTGAGCTCTGCGGTTATTTTATCCAGTGGTCTTGCCTGTTAGTACTGACAACTCTATACAAACGCCACTGCTTTCGCGCGTTCAGTGAACGCCATCGGCCCTTCAAGCGTTCGTGGTGACAGGTAATCCCTGAAAGTTGGTGTTTTTGGCACGCTCTTGACGCTGTGGGTCTCGGAATATTGAATTCCCAAACGATTTCCGGACTGGAATGTTCCACGCTCCTAGCTCCAACTACCATTACGCGTTCAAAGTCTGTTGATACCCGCCTTTCGGCCATAATCACATCGGAAACCTCTTCACGTGAATCACCTGAGTACAAACGACAGCTCTACTAATACCCTGCCCTTTTATGCCTAGTGTACGGCATAGTACCGCCATCTACACAAGTACATATCGCTATCCCATAATTTTTGACACCAGTGTAGTCCACCCAAAATTCCGATATACCGCTAAAAATAATTTGTATGCTAGTGACTAAATGAGCCCTTATAACTAAAATTACTGCAAAGTGCCACGCTCTTGCAGGCAGGTTTAATTTATAACTAAATGCTTCAAAGTTCTGCGAGGAACTTAGGGAGTTCGAGAATTTTTTCGATGTTTGAATAACCTTCTCTAGTATTCGAAATATCAGTGGAAAACATATACGATCGAACCAGACACAAATCGGACGAAAAATGTGAGACTAAAGAGTGCAGTTAAATCGATAGGAGAGAGAGGGTGGAAGGGAAGAGTGCACTGATGACCTCTATGAAGGGGAGGAATTATCCAATGACGAGTTAGAAGAAGAAATTGGGGTCCATATGAAATATTAGTCGGTACGTAAGAGAACTGTGGAAGACTTTAGATTAAATGAGGCAATAGAGACACATAGGCCAACGGCCTTGCCGCAGTGGTAGTAACACCGGTTCCCGTCAGATCACCGAAGTTAAGCACTGTCGGACTGGGCTAGTAGCACTTAGATGGGTAACCATCCGGTCTGCCGAGCGCTGTTGGAAAGCGGGGTTCACTCAGCCCTTGTGAGGCAAACTGTGGAGCTACTAGATTGAAAAGTAACGGCTCCGGTCTCGTAAACTGACATTCGGCCGGGAGAGCGGTGTGCTGACCACATGACCCTCCATATCCGCATCCGGTGACGCCTGTGGGCTGAGTATGACACGCGGCCGGTCGGTTCCATTGGGCCTTCCAAGGCCTGTTCGCCTGTTCGGACGGAGTATTTGGCGTTTTTTTTAAAATTAAGGATACATAACATTCCATAGGAATTTCGAAAATCGTTAGTGAACGTGGCAACGAAACGACTAAAGATGGCGTGTAGAATCTGTGAGACCGGCGACACAGCAACAGTCTTTTGGAAATAATATTATCCATCACTACCGAAGACAGAAAGAGCAGTTAAGTGCAAGAACTATCGTGCAATGGGTTCGTGCGTGCAAGTTACTAACAAAACTAATGTGCAGAAGAATGGAAAAGAAAACTGAGAATCTGTAAGATGATGACTGCACTGTCTTTAGGTACAGTCACCAGAGAGTCAGTTTTGACGTCATGCATGATAATGGAAGCAAGACTAAAGAAACACATCCACCTGACGGTTGAACCTTTGAAACGCTTTGTAGATATAAATAGCCGCTGGTAACAGTAAACTTGTTTCATCCTATATCGATAATGTTTCAGTCGTCTTTACGCAGTGCGTTAAAAAAATATGGTTCAAATGGCTCTAGGCAGTATGGGACTTAACAACTGAGGACATCAGTCCCCTAGACTTAGAACTACTTAAACCTAACTAACCTAAGGACATCACACACATCCATGCCCGTGGCAGGATTCGAACCTGAGACAGTGGCAGCATCTTGGTTGCGGACTGAAGCGCCTACAACCGTTCGGTCACAGCGGCCGGAGCAATGGGTTCAGTAACGCGATGCTGCACCCTGGCCTCCGATATCGTCAAATCCTCTTGCTGCATGAGTGCATGACGCCATCGCGAATAGCCTGTTAGTGATGAGTGAGGAGTGGCATATGAATAGTCTGATTCCACAGAAAGCGATGTGGTGTTGGTATTTGACTTTTCTAGTGTACTGTCTCTGGCTATTGTAAAATGAATGTACTTGCAGAGACAGACTGACAACGTCGTACGTATAAATATTAATGAAACTTTGTGAATAATTCTCACATATTTTTTCAGATTGAGATGCTAAAGTTTTTTCAACTGCAGGGAGATCATTCTCCATCAGAAGAGACTCTCACTGATTTACATGCAAGATTCTGTCGCATCTTCTCTAGGAAACTAGTTGCACATCAGCGATATGTTTCCATATAATATAATAACAAGCTGCTGAGCAAGAAAAATGTTCTCCTTACGGCATATTTCAGAACACATGGATTAGAAAATGCGAGACGATACATGTAGTGACTGCCCGTTGTTTATTCAGCAATAGTGACCATTTACGAACTTTTATCTGTATAGTTAACATGCAGTAAAGTTATAGATATTATCAGGATATTCTAAGGAGAAAATATTTTGTGCCTTCTTGGAATACATTTGGGGCTACTGACAAGTGGTGCTTCCTTTTCTGCACGTTACCAGTCTATGGAACACAAGGCCAGAGAAGCAGTGTGTAATGGTTCTTTATTTACCTGACCATTACAGCACTCCAACCCGCGTTCTCGATACCAGTAATATCGTACTACTTTTCTGCAAAGTAACAGACATATTTTTGTGACAATATTCACATTTGGTTTTATTAATGTACAGGTACTCCGATGTATCGATATATTACCAAGATATGGTTCTTGTGTGTATTCATTTCTGTGAGACTGTCATAATCTTTGACTTACTTGTAACCGTTTAGGCGCGAATGCACACAGAGCAGTCTTTGTTTCACTTTGCAGAAGTTAAGTTGCTTTTTCTCTTTGTAAAAGAACAGTCAAGTCTTGTGTTTGGTTAATGTAGAAATTAAATATATGAAGATTGATACAAAATTATTTTCTTGGTGATGTGACAATTAAGAGGAAGTATATCTGAATTTACAAGAAGCTTAATAAAAATGTGGATCGTGAACAGCAAGTCAAAAATTATTTCTACCATAGCATTGTTCTGATCTGTTATTGTTTGATCATTAAGAATTTCCTGAAAAACTCTCAAATATTGCTAAAATACAGGTCTGGACCTTCTAGCAGTCAAAGTGGAATAAACCTAGAATCAACAAGATGAGCCGTAACAACTTCGACGAAATCTACGTGCGTGAGCAACATTACTAATCTGATTTCTAACCTACTTTGCAAGTGGTGGTGTTGTTAGAAGTGGTACCCATCGTTCTTCGAAGGAGGCTTGCACATTGTTTGCCATATGTGACCGAGCTTTCTCGGGCTGGAATATGGCTGCGGAATGGTCAGTATCTCAAGCTCAACACCTCCATTATGTAGCGGCTGCTGTTGCTGTTCACAATGGACTCAATACGTAGAAGACAAGATCGTATGATACAGTCCATGGCGCCTCAGATCACCACATTTTTCGCAATTCCACATGACGCTCAACAAACCAGTCTCACCGACAGCGTTCAGCAGGTTAGCGTCCCACACGTACAAATCAGCATTGTTGAATAAGGAGGGAATCGTTCAAAACACTAAAATTGCTAATCAGCGTTCCACTGGCTGTATTCTCGAGCCCACTTGCAGCGTGAGGCGCTGGTGTTCTGTTGGTCAATGGAAGCCGACTCAATGCTTTGCGTGGCACCAGTCTAATCTTCACAAATGGTGTCTCACTGTCGAGGCAGACACGTCCACACCCGTTGCTGTGCTCCAAGTCAAGCCCACATTGTGGAAGAAGCTGTTCTGTCGGTAATGGCTATGTGCACAGGATCCTACGCTGTGATTACAATGCTTGGTCACACCCTCTCGTTGCTGAGTACGATCCTCTTCTATTCACCGGTTCTGCATGTGCATCAAAGTCGTAGCTGTGTGTTCGATACAAACCACAATGTCACGCTACGACAAACCCGTGTTCCAGTGGCGAAAGATTCTGTGTCTTGATCGAACTGACTGAAATTCTCGTTTTGTGTCCTTTCATGTGGACTCGCACATTCTGACACGTAACCACTTCGTTTGAAGGCTCAGTACCAACCTGTCCAGTTACACGAAAAAGTCGTTGTCGGGCATACATGCACGCCACCTCTCTGCAGTCTTAATGGCTTATTGCTCTGTTCTACACATCATCCTATTTTGGAGTGATTCTGACTATTTTTTTCTGGCTGTTGCCATTTTCACAAACTGTAGTCCACCGGCAGAACGGTAGCAACATATTTTTCCACGTGGTGGGTTCATCGCCCAGCCTTTAGTACATATTTGCCCCCGACCACTTAGTTCACTTTCTAAGTTCGAAATACTTTTTTCGAAACCTCGATTTCCTTAGAAGTATGCAACAAAGTTCTATATGTAGAAACGATTATTTATATTATGAATATGTTCGTTCCTAAGGCCAACGAGATCCGACTTGAAATAGTCGCGTTTGATAATCAGATATCATGACATAATTTACTAAAGTACTGGAATACGCTCCAGAATGGAAAATATAATTATAAATACCCGTGTAATGCCACCCGGTTGGTCGAGCGGTTCTAGGCGCTTCAGACTGGAACCGCGCAGGTTCAATTTCTGCCTCGGGCATGGATGTGTGTGGTGTCCTTAGTTTAGTTAGGTTTAAGTAGTTCTAGGTTCTAGGGGACTGATGACCTCAGATGTTAAGTCCCATAGTGCTCAGAGCCATTTGAACCTGTGAAACATTTCTATATTAATTTTCACATTGTTATTGGAACACCACAGACAAATGTTATTCACATTTTTTTCTCTCTGGGTATCCGTGTTGCATGTACAGGGCACAGTAGCGTTTCTTTGACACTACGTGTTTCCGTAGGGAAGAATATGTTTGACCATATGACATCTAATGATAAGCTTCTTTACTTTCCAAGATCCTTTTAACAAACAATAGCTGTAGGTATTTGTATATACAACGAAGAGGACAGGCCAGTTCTGGTGGAAGTAGAATATTAATTTTAAGTTCATAAATCGTCCATTTCAGTTACAACTAGAGTTTATGAATGAATCTACCTTACTAAAAAACGCGCTGAAGGTGGTTCTCAATAGTATCTTGGAAAAATGTATTTCTTCCCTGCTACTTAGCTTCCTGAAAAAACGTCACGGCTGTAATGGTTGGTTATTTATAAATAAAATGTTGGTAATATTTATAAACTTGAAGAAAACAGTCGTCACTACAACGTGTGCACGTTGCTTTTGCGGAAGTCGATTAGGAATTCCCCGGGTTACGCGTGGCGGTATACCAGTAAACAACGAGTTTCTATGCAGACAACTTTAACGTTATCTAACCACACTGCGTATTTCTTCCAGTCGAGTATGATTTTCTGCTGCGTTTAGTCTGTGTAATATCCAGCCGTGCTTGTCAGATTAGTGAATGTCAATTATGATTTTCCACTTCGCTATACTCACTAGGAATTCACTATCGTTTTTCCTTCTGACTGGTTATGGACTTGGAAGCAAGTGTTGTTTTTGTCGGCAACTACCACAGCAAAACATTCGACCGATTCAGTGGCTATTATTATTAATTTTGATTAAATATGCCCTCAAAAAAGACTAAATAATTAGATGTGCTCATAAAGAATTTACTCATTACGCAGGATTTTTTCTCTTTACCAAGGATGAAATCTAAATTTCAATAAATGCTAAAGTTCGTATTAAATTCTGTATTACAAATGACGGTTTTTTTTCTTCAGCTGCACGATTTCAACACATTACCATCAAACTCCAGTGTGCTGTAAATGAATTTTTTCTGCTTGATGTACAACTAAAGACTCTTCCATATCTTGGGAAGTAATTGTACCTCTTTTCCTCATCTCCATCTTTATTTCGCAACGCTCTGTTTATTTTTAGAAGTAAACATTTTTCATTTTCTTTATTTTGTTGACATTATTTTTTAAAACAAAAGAATATCAGACATTTTTTATATAATAACAACGGATGAAGGTGAGTAAAACGTACACTTCTTTACTTACTTGTCAACTAGTTTCGGGAATTATGTCATCTTTAGCAGCATGATTAAAAACATATGAATCATATTAACAATACATTAATATTACTAGTTCGGTGAATCTGTAACAAAATTTTTATATTATGCATCTCCATTCGTTGTTATATCAGAAATTATCATTGGAGAAAAATCGTAAGATCTGCTCCACTTTCTTTGAATACTCATGTAATTATTTCACGAATGCCTCTTATTGTTCGTTGATAAACGCTAAGTGAAGCACCCTACTTCCGTGTCCGTTCCTTTCCCTGTGCTCGAACCAGATCTAGGTAGGCTACCATTACCAATGAAGTAAAAAAGTATTTAATATAGTTTTTATTTAGAACAAATTACTTGGAATTTGCGGCAGAAGTGGTTGGTACACCATACGTTTCGGTAGATTTCACCATTTTAATTAGTCTTTATTTCATTTTAAGTGTTAATAAAACTTCTCACAAGTCAGCTTGTATCTAAACTGGCACTGTACGTTTGATTCCACAGTCCCTGGCAGCAGTCGATTTCTTCCACTGGTCAACTGGGCCGACATCAGGGAAAATAATCTTTGTGTGCGGGCATAGAAAACAAACACTAGTATAATTTTAGCAATGAGCATTTGCGTTCAGGATTTTCGGTTTTCTTAAGAAAGTAAATTCACCTGTTTTCCACGGAGTGTTTAGACTTCCATTGTTCCGAGTCACGCTTAGTTTCTAAAAAGCTTTTCAGATACACGCATTTCTGAAAACAACTTTCGCCTGAAATATTCACACTATTTTTTAGTCAGGTACATAATAGTTTTTTGAATCAGCATCAAATCTGGCATTTCAGATAGCGTCATCAGAATCAAATACTTGATATTCATTAAAATACGTAGCCCATTTCTCTAAGTAATAAAAAAGTGTGTTCAAACGTGTGTGAAATCTTATGAGACTTAACTGCTGAGGTCATCAGTCCCTAAACTTACACAATATTTAACCTAAGTACAGCAACCGCATTAATCAAAGTAACTGATGACATTAAACATGCTATGGACAGACGTGAAGCTACTATCCTAACACTGCTTGACTTTAGCAAGGCTTTTGACACAGTTGACTTCGATATATTACTAATTAAAATGAAACAGCTGAATTTCTCAAACAGCGCAATACAATGGTTCCACAGCTACCTCAAAAACAGAAGTCAACAAGTCATTTGTGGGTCGGAAAAGTCATCATGGAAAAGCGTGCGCTCTGGAGTTCCCCAAGGCTCCGTCCTTGGTCCACTACTCTTCTCACTGTACATTAATGATATTTCTTCAGTGATTCACTCCTGCAACTACCATCTTTATGCCGACGACATCCAACTGTACATAAGTGCAAGCCCCAAAAACATTGCTGGCGCAGTAGCGAGTATGAACGCAGATCTTTGTTCTGTTTCTCGATGGGCACAGAACCTAGGTCTGAAACTAAACCCCAAGAAATCCCAGGTCATACTTATATCTCATCCAAAGTTAATCAGCCGGTACTTTCGCGAAACAGTCCCTAAAATACTCCTCAATGGTACCCAACTACCATACCAAAAAACAGTAAAAGACCTTGGAATAATCTTGGATGAACACCTAAACTGGGAAGAACAAACAGTCACAGCTTGCCGGAAATCGCTCTCCTCCCTACATGCAATTCAAAAGTTTAGAAAAATATTTCCAACCCATGTTAAACAAAAATTAGTCCAAACACTAGTCTTGCCTAATCTTTACTACTGCGATGTAGTTCAACACGGCACAAATAGTGAAAATTCTAGATGCCTCGAGCTAGTGATGAATGCTTGCGTTAGATACGTGTGCAATATTCGGTTGTATGATCATATCAGTCCTTCATACTCCCAGCTAGGTTGGATACGCCCACATACGGCACGCGATCTCCACACGATGTGCTTACTTCATCGATTTCTTAGCCACTGGTGCCCCCAATACTTATCTTCTCACATTAAACACCTATCATCATTCCACAATCGCAACACCAGATCGGATACGTCTATCATCTTGGCTGTACCTTTACATAACACAAAATCTTTCTCTGTGTCATTCTCCATCTCAGCCATACGACTATGGAACGCGCTCCCCTGTGATCTGCGTCTTATCCAGAACTACTCAACATTCAAGAGGGAACTCAAAGCTTACATATTAGGGACGGTATAACCACCATTCTTGTGCCCCTCCCATCTCTTTCTTTCTCCTCTCCATCACAGCTTCGAATTTTACCGTTCTATTTCTCTTCCTCTAAGCTATCTACCTCTTATATATCTCTTTCACCCCATTCTATCGTCTTATGTCTCTGCTCGATGAGAATAACTCACAAGCTGCAAGAACATAACGAGAAAATTCCCAACTAACAATGGGACTGACATTCAGAAAAGAAAAGTATGTTTACTTTCATATACATGGTCATTATTATTATTATTATTATTATTATTACTATTATTATTATTGATTGTTATAATTATTTTTTGTTGTTATAATTATCATTGTACTACTGTTATAATATCTATTTTTTTCTTTAACATCAATACTGCATAATAGGCTATATGTCCTTAATGTTAAGTAGAAACTGTAACTCGTTCAACCTGAGTATGCCTGGTTAGGTGTAAGAGAGGGCCTGAAGGCCCTAATCTTGCCAGGTAAAATAAATGCATAAATAAATAAATAAAATAAATAAATAAATTATCCTAAGGACAAACACACACACACACCCATGCCCGAGGGAGGACTCGAACCTCCGCCGGGACCAGCCGCACAGTCCTTGACTGCAGCGCCGTAGACCGCTCGGCTAATCCCACGCGGCATCTAAGTAATCAAATGCTATTGAGTAGAAAACCATCGTCTCTTCCTTAAATTTCTAAATAAAATTAATTATTATTTTTACGGTTCCCATTACTTAATTTGTTCAAATTCATCTTGGTTTGTATGTCAGTAAAACTTAGAGCCTTCCTTTCATTCAGACGTCTTTGAGCGTCGATTAATATGTTTCTTATTTCAGTTATCAAGACTTTATTCTTCCCCACGCTTTTTGTATTTTTTTCAAACAGAGCCAAAACTGAATGGAGAGACATGAAGTAAATTTCACTGCTCGGACTACTGAAAAAATATGAACTTATTTTAGATGCCTTGCTTTCGGCGTCAAAAAATTATTGTAGTGGAATACAAAGCTTAAGACTTCTCTACTGCGGGCGTTAACGACAGCTATTGTGTTCTCGAATGAGACAGAAGAGTTTGACAATTGCATCAGTGTATAACTCTTTCAGTTTCTCTGTCGTTACAGTGTATATCGAAAAATAATTAAATGTTTTCATGATGATTATTTCCATGTTGACGGATGACTCCATCAGCACTTGATGTAGTATTATGGAGATACAAGCAGAGCGTTCAATTCCTTCTACATTTTTTCCTAATGCTGCTTTAATTTGGTGAAACACATTCCGTTGGCCGCGTCTAGAATCCCTCCACAAAAGCGGTTAACTCGTCTAGTGGAATTTGCAGTTGTCTTAAAGCGCCTAGACAAAACCTTGCATTTTCTCCCATGATTTGCTATTCAGTGTATCAAACTTCAACAACTTCCTTTGGATTCCGTCAGGTTCGATAAAGTATTGAACAACTAAAGGAAACATCTATTCAGCCTTGTGGTTCGCTGAGTCGGTGTCTATGCCATAAAATGAAACTTCTTGCAATTCTTTTATGCATTCGGACTCGGAGTGTGGTGAGAGAATATTTTTAACAATGGCTATAGTTTTGGTTGTGGCTGCAGACTGCTCTGCGTTTACTTTGGAGTCAGGATACATTACGGCACTCAGTTTTACGATACAGTCAAGTGAACGGAAAGAATGATGATGCTTGACAACTTTATAAGCTGTTGTTAGTTCTGCAGCAGCAACGAGCGATTCTTCCTGAGTATCTTCTTTAATCATGAACGTATAAGTAGGCTTTGATGTCGCTGCTACCCCGAATCTAGTTGTATGATTCTTCGCAGAAATGTGACACCTCACATCTGCCTTACGTCGGTGAGTTGCTGAGATAAAACATTCATAAATTTCACACAACGTTTCCTAATCCGTAAGTTCTTTCTTGGAAAAAGATCTCCCTTTTGTGTAACGGTCGGAAAAGTGACACTTTCTCTTTCCATCCTTAGGCATTTTCATAAGCTATGATTTTATTAGACAGTAAATAGTCGACAATGACACTGTAGTTATCGAGGTACACGTAACTAGACACTTCACACCCTGTATATCCGTCGTAAACACTTCAAACACAACTAACTTGGACTCGTTGTTCGTAATATAAAGTCAGATCACTGTTCAAATAGGAACTGCCCGATTCTTCCGCGTGGTGCTGTTTAAATGCTCCAAACCCCGTGCCACGGGAGAGCTCTCGTATTTTGTCAAACGATGGCGCTACATCTAGAAGGTGCTTGCATCGTCGGGACTGGATATGCATCATGCAGTGCTATCTGTGAGACGGCCTTCTCAACATAGACCTGTTGACATAAATAAAACTAAGTGAAGCTGCATTTACAGGTTGCGTTCACAGATGCCGTTCCTTCAGTATTTGAGCCCAGCTCGTAAAAGTAGTTTACAAAATCAGGTCATGGCGGGACAAGAAGGTCCATAACGGTGATGGTCCCGATATATCAAGACCGATGGCAACCATAAGGTAGCCAGATTTCTGCGTGTGGCGCTTTCCAGCGAAGCCGCAGCCAGCAAGGATTTTAGCGGTAAATTCCCGTCTACAGTATGTCTTTTAGAGCAAGTAGAGTCTGACGACACAGGGGATTGTGGAGTAAAACAAATAACCTAAACTGTTGTTGTTGTTGTTGTTGTGGTATTCAGTCCAGAGATTGGTTTGATGCAGCTCTCCATGCTACTCCATTCCGTGCAAACCTCTTCAGCTCCGAATAACTACTGCAACCTACATCATTCTGAATCTGCTTACGGTATTCGTCTCTTGGTCTCCCTCTACGATTTTCCCTCTCACCGCTTCCCTCCAGTACTAAATTCATGATCCATTGATGCCTCAGGATGTCTCGTACCCTTCTTCTAGCCAAGCTGTGCCACAAACCCCTCCCCAATTCTATTCAATACCTCCTTCTGTCTTCTTCTTGTATAAACTGTTTATTGTCCATGTTTCACTTCCATACATGGCTACACTCCATACAAATAATTTCAGAAAAGACTTCCTAAGACTTAAATCTATACTCAATATTAACAAATTTCCCTTCTTCAGAAACGCTTTCCTTACCATAGCCAGCCTGCATTTTATATCCTCTCTACTTCGACCGTCATCAGTTATTTTACTCCAAAAATAGCAAAACTCATTTACTACTTTAAGTGTGTCATTTCCTGATCTACTACTCTCAGCAGACTACAGTCCATTATCCTCGTTTTGCTTTTGTTGATGTTCATCTTATATCCTCCTTTCAAGTCACTGTCTATTCCGTTCAGTTGCTCTTCCAGATCCTTTGTGTCTCTGACAGAATTACAATGTCGTCGTCAAATCTCAAAGTTTTTAATTCTTCTCCATGGATTTTAATTCCTACTCCAAGTTTTCTTTTGTTTCCTTTACTGCTTGTTCAGTATGCACATTGAATAACATTGTGGATCGGCTACAACCCTGTCTCACTCCCCTCTCAATCACTGCTCCTCTTTCGTGCCCCTCGGCGCTTATAACTGCCATCTAGTTTTCGTACCTGTATTTTACCCCTGCCACCTTCAGAATTTCAAAGAGAATATTCCAGCCAACATTGTTAAAAGCTTTCTCTAAGTCTGCAAATGCTACAAACATAAGTTTTCCCTTCCTTAATCTATCCTCTAAAAGACGTCGTAGGGTCAGTATTGCCTCGCGTGTTCCAACATTTCTACGGAATTCAACTGATGTTCCCAGAGGTCTGCTTCCGCCGGTTTTTCCATTTGTCTGTAAAGAATTGGCGTTAGTATTTTGCAGCCTTGACTTATTAAACCGATAGTTCCGTAATTTTCACACGTGTTAACACCTACTATCTTTGGGATTGGAATTATTATATTATTCTTGAAGGCTGAGGGTATTTGGCTTGTCTCATACGTCTTGCTCACCAGATGGAAGAGTTTTGTCATGGCTGGCTCTCCCAAGGCTATCAGTAATTCTAATGGGCCTTTTTTCGACTATGGTTTTTCAGTGCTCTGCCAAATTCTTCACGCAGTATCGTATCTCCCATTTCATCTTCATCTACATCCTCTTTCATTTCCATAATATTGTCCTCAAGTACATCGCCCTTGTATAGACACTCAATATTCTCCTTCCACCTTTCTGCTTTCCATTCTTTGGTTAGGACGGGTTTTCATCTGAGTTCTCGATATTCATACTGGTGGTTCTCTTTTCTCCAATGGCCTCTTTAGTTTTCCTGTCGGCAGAATATACTTTACCACAAGTGACATATGCTTCTACGTCCTTACATTTGTTATCTAGCCATCCCTGCTTAGCCATTTTGCACTTCCCGTCGATCTCATTTTTGAGATGTTTGTATTCCTCTCCGCCCTCTTCATTTACTGCATTTTTATATTTTCTCCTTTCATCAATTGAATTCAATATCTCTTCTGTTACCCAAGGATTTCTAGTAGCCCTTGCCTTTTTACCAACATGATACTCTGCTGTCTTCACTAAGTCATCTATCAAAACTATCCATTCTTCTTCTTGTGGATTTATTTCCCCTGTTATTGTCAATTGTTCGTTAATACCTGTCTCCTGAAATTACTACCTTTTTGGAGAGTCTTCAGTTCATAGCCAATGAATTTTGGTCGTTGCCCACATCTGCCCCTGGACATGTTTTACACTTTATAGCCCAGTTCCTAAACCTCTGTCTTACCATTACATAATCTATCTGAAAGTTTCCAGTGTCTCCAGGCCTCTTCCATGTACTCGTATACAACCTTCTTTCATGATTTTTAAGTCAAGTGTTAGCTAAGATTAAATCATGCTCTGTGTAAAATTCTACCAGGCGGCTTCCCCTTTTATTCCTTACCCCCAGTCCATATTCACCTATTACTTCTCCTTCTCTTTCTTTTCCTACAATCGAATTCCAGTCCCCCATCACTATGAAATTTGCGTCTCCCTTAACTTCCTGAAAAGTTTCTTTTATCACACCACACATTTCCTCAATCTCTTCATTATCTACAGAGCTAGTTGGCATATAAGCTTGTACTACAGTGGTAAGCTTGGTCTTCTTGTGTGTCATAGCTACAATAATGAGTTCACTATGGTGTTCTTGGTAGCTTATCCGCGATCCTAACGTTTGTCAGACTTTTGAACATAACGCTACCAAGGCTGAACGTAATCTCACAAATAAATACTACCTGTGAGAGAATGCGAAACGTTGACGCTATGTCGCGGTCACTGACACAAATGTTATTTATTTAGTTTTCCTCTGATGGCGGAGGTCTGCACTCGTCCCAAGTAACCAATCAGCCTTTTTATTTTATTTATTTTTGCTAGTATTACAAAACTCTTGTGACGCAGTGATCATAACATTTGAAGAGACTTTGTCCGTTAAATGTATAACACCGATAAAGACAACTGTCTGCTGAAATATGTATATTTCGCTGCGCATCGCGGAGACCTTTAGTATTTCATAAAAGGCCAGTTACTGAAACGGGATTTTCGCTTTATAACAGCACGGGAAATTGAGCGTACGTTTACAATATTACTACTATTACTATTTGTCAGCATATCTCATTTAACTTGAGATTTTAATTTTAAATGAAACATTTACAACATTTGAAAGCTTTATGAAGGGTAAGGGCAGCCACATAATGTTGGTTAATGTTTGCTGTGAATCTCAACGAAAACATTGTTACCATATAATTGTAACTCACTTATCCCTTAGGAAGAAACACATGTTGTTTGTGTGAACTGTTCGTTTCGTGTAAATGGTTGGGAGAAGAGTAAAGGTAAAAGTTGTAATTCTTTTTTCTATTCCAATGATATGGATGGAACCGATGGATCACGTAGGTGATTAATGTTTCTGCATGTTTAAAATAGAAGGGATGAAGATCAGGGATAGAAAGACGATCAAGTATCCCTCCATCAAGTCAGTCATTCCACACGTACTTCCACACGTACGTACTGTTCTTCCTTACCTGTCCCAGACCCTCTAGATACATGGCCACCGAATCTTGGAACCCAGGTCGAATCTAGTACAGACGCGGAAAGTACAAGCTCTGATTTCGATTACAAAGAAAGTACGGGGCATCACCTGACACAAAATGATTTGAATGGCCTTGTTAGGGACACAAATCTTTCTAATGCATAAGCTGAACTTTTGTGTTTGCCTCTTCAGCAGTGGAAGTTACTGGACAAAGATGCTAGGGTTTGTGTCTTTAGACATCGCCATGTAGTCTTTGAACCATTCTTTGACATGGAAGACTTACTCTGTTACTGCAGTGTGATTGATGCTGTGAGAATGAGACATATATCAGCGGAATGGAGACTACTCGTTGATGGCTCCAAAACTAGCCTCAAAGCGGTAGTCCTTCACAGTATCAATGTTATCCTTCTGTTCCCGTAGCTTATGAAGGAAACATACTGCTGTAAGGAACATCTGTTGGATAAAATTCAATATAACAGCCACAAGAGACAAATCTGTGCGCACTTCAAAATAAATTGGGATACTTACAGGATTACAATCTGGGAATACAAAGCATTACTGTTTTCTTCGGAAATGAGACAGCCGTGATCGGAAGAGTCATTACGACAGACGGATTTGGCTGCCCGTACACAAATGGAAACTGATTGTAAGAATGTATCAAAAGTTCCACTGGTGAATTTGAAAGACATTTTGTTACCAGACTTGGATTTATGAAGTCGTTCGTTGTCGCAATGGACAAAGGTGGACCTGGTGTTATGTACTTACGCCAGAAATTCCCTGCGTTGAGTGAAGACAAAAAAGGAAGTGCGTGTGTTGGCTCACAAAATAGACAACTTATTCAAGATCCTGATTCTGTCACAACTTTGAGCCTTCTTGAACTGAAGTGCTGGAATTATTTTAACAAACTGTGTCTGATTTTTTTGAAGAGCAGACAGTGATGCCTTACTCAGCGAACTACTACAGTCTTACTGTAATATCGGTTGTAACATGTCGCTAGAAGCGTACGTTCTTTACTCACAGTTGTATTCTTTTCTGCTGGTGGTTTTGGACAAGTCTCCGATGAACATGGGTAAAGATTTCACCAAACAGCAACACTACCGTGGACAATGTGCAACAAGTGCATTATGGAGTCCAGCAAGGTATGAGGGTGGACACTGTTTGATGCTTTTTGCCTAAGTGCCTTTAATTCAGTTTGGAAGTTGTCTTCACCCATTGCAATTGTTTTTAGAGGATGTACTAGTGAATGAAAGGAAGCGTGTTTATGGGTCAATGGGTGTTGAAAGTTAGCAGGTATTGCTATAATTGTTTTGGTACGTTCCCTATAAATCTTGAAAGTATGAATATATTCACTAATGTCTCTAGTCAGAGCTAAGTAATTTAAGCAGTTATCCTCAAACTCCAGCATGAATTTGAAACTGTTGTGTTTAGAATTTAGCCGTTTGAGGAATTTCTGAAGTTGTCTGGTAGTATCTGTCCACAAGCACGTCCTCAGCATACTTAACGCAGTATCTAACTTTGGAAGAGAGTGCGTTCTTTTCCAAAATCCGTTTTTCGGAATTGTCCATAAAGATTTCAGCAAGGACTGGAGTGAGTGGAACTTCATAGCTAGACCATACAACTGTTTGTATATCCGCCGTTGAAACGGCAAAAATTTTGTTGTTGGGCTAGTTTGTGTAGCTAGTGTTATTTCATCTGCGACAACTGGATTAATTCCTAATTTATCTAGTAACTCTGTGAGAATGTTTAGACACTCCTGTATAGAGGTAGATTAGCGAATAAGTTTCTGACTTAAAAAGACTAGGCGCTCAGTCAGGAACCGCGCGACTGCTACGGTCGCAGGTTCGAATCCTGCCTCGGGCATGGATGTGTGTGATGTCCTTAGGTTACTTAGGTTTAAGTAGTTGTAAGTTCTAAGGTACTGATGACCACAGATGTTAAATCCCATAGTGCTCAGAGCCACTTAAAAAGAAACTACACTCCTGGAAATTGAAATAAGAACATCGTGAATTCATTGCCCCAGGAAGGGGAAACTTTATTGACACATTCCTGGCGTCAGATACATCACATGATCACACTGACCGAACCATAGGCACATAGCCACAGGCAACAGAGCATGCACAATGTCGGCACTAGTACAGTGTATATCCACCTTTCGCAGCAATGCAGACTGTTATTCTCCCATGGAGACGATCGTAGAGATGCTGGATGTAGTCCTGTGGAACGGCTTGCCATGCCATTTCCACCTGGCGCCTCAGTTGGACCAGCGTTCGTGCTGGACGTGCAGACCGTGTGAGACGACGCTTCATCCAGTCCCAAACATGCTCAATGGGGGACAGATCCGGAGATCTTGCTGGCCAGGGTAGTTGACTTACACCTTCTAGAGCACGTTGGGTGGCACGGGATACATGCGGACGTGCATTGTCCTGTTGGAACAGCAAGTTCCCTTGCCGGTCTAGGAATGGTTTGGATGTACAATGCACTATTCGGTGTTCCCTCGACGATCACCAGAGGTGTACGGCCAGTGTAGGAGATCGCTCCCCACACCAAGATGCCAGGTGTTGGCCCTGTGTGCTTCGGTCGTATGCAGTCCTGATTGTGGCGCTCACCTGCACGGCGCCAAACACGCATACGACCATCATTGGCACCAAGGCAGAAGCGACTCTCATCGCTGAAGACGACACGTCTCCATTCGTCCCTCCATTCACGCCTGTCGCGACACCACTGGAGGCGGGCTGCACGATGTTGGGGCGTGAGCGGAAGACGGCCTAACGGTGTGCGGGACCGTAACCCAGCTTCATGGGACGGTTGCGAATGGTCCTCGCCGATACCCCAGGAGCAACAGTGTCCCTAATTTGCTGGGAAGTGGCGGTGCGGTCCCCTACGGCACTGCGTAGGATCCTACGGTCTTGGCGTGCATCTGTGCGTCGGTGCGGTCCGGTCCGGTCCGGTCCCAGGTCGACGGGAACGTGCACCTTCCGCCGACCACTGGCGGCAACATCGATGTACTGTGGAGACCTCACGCCCCACGTGTTGAGCAATTCGGCGGTACGTCCACCCGGCCTCCCGCATGCCCACTATACGCCCTCGCTCAAAGTCCGTCAACTGCACAAACCGTTTACGTCCATGCTGTCGCGTCATGCTACCAGTGTTAAAGACTGCGATGGAGCTCCGTATGCCACGGCAAACTGGCTGACACTGACGGCGGCGGTGCACAAATGCTGCGCAGCTAGCGCCATTCGACGGCCAACACTGCGGTTCCTGGTGTGTCCGCTGTGCCATGCGTGTGATCATTGCTTGTACAGCCCTCTCGCAGTGTCCGGAGCAAGTATGGTGGGTCTGACACACCGGTGTCAATGTGTTCTCTTTTCCATTTCCAGGAGTGTAGCTTGGAACTATGGGGAAGTTTCATGTCTTAACGTTTTCATTAAGTTAACTGAATATAATGACTAGGTTTATTTGATCTTGATCAGCTCGTTTAACTTGTAACTTAGAGCTCAGAATGAAAATACAGCAGGGCCACAGTGATATTATTTTTATGGAGCTTAGGGGGTCATACAGTCAGGTAGTCAGGCAGCTACAGGATTCATATTTTTGAGGAAATAGGTGCCATAGTCTAATATTACACTTTCACAGTTTAATAACAATTTCAATTTTGTCGTTCTAGGATTATATGGGTACTTTCTGCATCTGTTGGTAGTTCGTAGAGTTTAAGAACTTTTCGAATTTGTTAACATAATCACCTTTATTCATTAAGACAACAGTATTTGCTTTGTCTCATCTGATTTCTGTTACATCGTTTTCACACATTTCAGTCTTGAAATTGATTAAAACATGCCGTTCATTAGCTGGTGGGCCAGGGGTTAGGTATTTTCAGTTGGCAGGACAAGAGATAGATAGTGAAGGTGTCATCACCTAATGTACATTCCAGATCTGCGTTTATAATTTCCACTTATTTTTGGAAAATGTTTGTGTCACACTTGATGCCTTTTCCGAGTACATTGAGTTTTTGGTTGGTCGTTTTTAAGTTGGAAATACACATATCAAAAAAAAGTTTGGCATCAACCCCGTTCTCAGAACTCCTGAAGATAGACGTTGACTGTGGATATTGTATCACAGACACAGTCCCTTTCACTGTTCAGAGATGTCACTAAACCCGCCCAAAGATGTAATCAACCATACATGAGCTGCACCTATGAGATGGAGGGGGTCCGACAGCCGGTCAATTCCAGTCATTCTACCAGGAAGGAGGTTCACGGCTTGCGCTGTCTGCAGTTCAACATTGCGTAGACGGTCAACACCGCGGTTGGATCGCGTCCGCATTTTTACATTGTGCCAGGAAGGGCTCTCAGCAAGGGAAATGTCCAGGCCTCTCGGAGTGAACCGAAGCGATGTTGTTCGGACGTGGAGGAGATACAGAGATAAGAACTGTCGATGACATGCCTCGCTCAGGCCGCCCAAGGGCTACTATTGCAGTGGATGACCGCTAACTACGAATTATGGCTCAGAGGAACCCTAACAGCAACGCCACCATGTTGAATAATGCTTTTCGTGCACTCACAGGACGTCGTGTTACGACTCAAACTGCGCGCAGTACACTGTATGATGCGCAAATTCACTCCCGACGTCCATGGCGAGGTCCGCCTTTGCAACCGCGACACCATGCAGCGCGGTTCAGATGGCCCCAAAAACATGCCGAATTTACCGCTCAGGATTTGCATGACGTTCTCTTCACCGATGTGTATCGCATATGCCTTCAACCAGTCAATTGTCGGAGACGTTTTTCTAGGCAACCCGGTCAGACTGAACGCCTTAGACACACTGTCCAGCGAGTGCAGCATGGTGGATGTTCCCTGCTGTTTTCGGGTGGCATTATGTGGTGCCGACGTACGCAGCTAGTGGTCATGACAGGCGCCGTAACGGCTGTACGGTACGTGAATCCCATTCTCCGACCGATAGTGCAACCATATCGGCAGCATATTGGCGAGGCATTCGTCTTCATGGACGACAATTCGCGCCCGCATCGTGCACTTTCGCGAATGACTCTCTTTCATGGTACCGACGTAGCTCGACTACAGTGGCCAGCAAGTTCTCCATACATGAACCCTAACGAACATGCCTGGGATAGACTGAAAAGGTCTGTTTATGGACGACGTGACCCACCAACCACTCTGAGCGATCCACGTCGAATCGGCGTTGAGGAATGGGACCAAAAGTGCCTTGATGAACTTGTGGATAGTATGCCACGACGAATACAGGCATGCATCAGTGCAAGAGGACGTGCTACTAGATATTAGAGGTACCGGTGTGTGCTGCAATTTGGACCACCACCTCTGAAGGTCTCGCTGTATGGCGGTATAACATGCAATGTGCGGTTTTCATGAACAACAAAAAGGGCGGAAATGATGTTTATGTTGATCTCTATTCCAGTTTTCTGTACAGGTTCCGGAACTCGAGGAATCGAGGTGATGCAAAACCTTTTTTTTATGTGTGCATTAGTACAAAATCTGCAGACAACTTCTGAATTGGTATGGCAACTTGTTTACCACTGAATAGTTAACTAATTTTATTTTTCTGATTTTCATAGATGGTATGCACGATGTATTTATCTTCCTGTCTCACTTCCCTGTCCAATAGATGGAACTCTACTGGGTGTAAAAGTGCCGAAATTTACATGTCCGATAATTTCAAGTTCGCGTTGACGTGTAACGAATGCTGTACCACCATTACATTTCTTCTGTAATGTATGTTTCTTGTGCAACGTCTACTGCCCTCTTAGAAACCGCAGTCTTAGATTTTAGTCTTACACAAGCATATATCGGAACTACATTCTTATGAATACACTGACTGTTGAACCAAATGTGATCTCCAGCTTTTGCGTTTTGTTTTGTTAACCTCTAGTAAATGACGAATAATTGTGCTGCGTTGGCACACTGAATTGCATTGATTACCTGTTCCGTCACTTCTTGGTAGAATAATTTATATATTACGAATGAAAGCATACACGACGCTGGTGTAATAGTCTGCAGTGTTTATTACTTGTCTCTCAAACCGGTTCTCAGAAGTTATGCCATCGTCAGGTACAAAGATAAATCGGCGAGTGCAGTGGAACTGTTGTAAGATCAAATATGTCAGACTAGTGCATCTACAGAGTATCTCCATTTCTGAAGATGAAATTGTTAGATTTAGGAATAAAACAACATGAATTACTTCAGTGAAAACGCGATGTAAGATTATTTAACTAAGGTAAAATGTGTGACACACTAACTAATGAGCTGCACAACAAATTACAACTGTTTTTAGAAGAAAATGAACTGAACAGTAAACTTATATGGCATGTTCCAAGGGAGTGGCTGAACAAAGTAGTATAGTCTTTAATAAGTACTAAATTACAAACAGATAAGATTTGGTTTGCTTTCAAATATTGTTTCCTGTGAACGCTTCCATGATATCTTATTTACTACACGTCACAGCATGGTTTTATGATTGTTGCCGCTATTTCCGGCATATTTTCTGTGTCTTACTGTTGCCTTTCTTCTCGGCATACCCCATGTCTTCTGCTGCTGTATGAGAGGCTAATAGTAAACAAATAGAAAAATGTGAACTTATGTATGCCAGCGTTATATAATTGAGACTGTAGTAGTGTTGTGGATACAGTTTTGGTGTGTACTACGTTGTTACGTAGTTTGTCATGTTCTCTCGTTCGTTGGTCGGCTTGCAGCTACTTTAATACACAGAATAACTTAACTTTCGCACCTCGATCATAAACCTAAACATTACGCCATGTTGCTGTTCGCGTATCGCATGTTGCAGAAGGTTATGAAAATTGTATCGGAAGTTCTGACGACTTCCTTTCCTTATTTATGTCTATAGTGTGATGGTGGAGTGTTTCTTTTGTGCGTGTTTCTTTTCTGTTCTGTGTCCCGTGTCAGTTCTCTTAGAGCGGTGAAGAGTATGTTTTTGCAAAGCATTGTGTTTTCGTTTATTACGTTTCTTCCTTCCACTACAGCCTGTTGTATGTAATAATTTTCATCTATGGTTAGTTGTCTGTATAAACTGTTGCTGTTTTACAGGATGTGTCGATCGCTTCTGATAATAGTGGGGTTACAGTAATACTTTTAAATATGGTTGTTTGACTTACCGTCCGACCGAGCGAGGTGGCGCAGTGGCTAGCACACTGGACTCGCATTCGGGAGGACGACGGTTCAATCCCGTGTCCTGCCATCCTGATTTAGGTTTTCCGTGATTTCCCTATTCGCTCCAGGAAAATGCCGGGATGGTTTCCAGCGTCATCTGCACTGCCACTCACGTACGCCATATTAAAAATGTTAATAATATTTAAAATGATAAAACTTTCTATAGTAGCCCATGTTCGTCCTCATGGTTCAATCTATATTCATGCCAAAAAGAACATCGAAATCGGTACAGAGGTAGAGTCGTCAAAACCTAACAGAGTGAGTTACTTTCGCAATTGTCAATATTGGTGTTGGTATGGAAGTATGGATTGAAAAGGTTGATAACTTGATAAGTACCGAATTGATTACGTTGAATAAAATTATGTGGAACATATCAACCAATGTAAGTATTTTCACAAATATGAGAAAGAGTAAAAAGCTTTTTCAAAGAGTAAATATTTTTCCTTAATTTGTGTAATATTCCTCAAATCAATAACTATCTTGTACTACACACTTTGTAAAGTAGCCTGCCTTCTTCAATAGGGTTCAAGCTATGTCACGCCCAATTTCGTGGATATCAGTTCTGCGATTTAGTCGTGAAAACATAGAGCTAATTTCGATTTATAATATCACTGTGGAAGTATGGATTGGCATGGATTAAATACGTGGAGGATTGTATAAGCATTGTATTCTAGCTGTTTGCCCTCGGCAGCACTCGCTTATCAGTAAAATAAAACGAAATGTGCATATGGCGTTATTGGCTGGGAGATCCTAGTGGGGATGTTCGGGAGCTTGATGCAAGTCTTTATTTGAGGCCACTTCGGTAATCTGCAAATCAATGATGATGAGGACGACGCACACATCCAGACGTTAGCACGAAGAAAGACGACCCAGGCGGGAACTGAACCCGAGAACCCATGATCGTGAAACAGAAAACGCTGACAGCATTACCAGGAGGCGTTCACGCAAATCTGAATTTTAAAAAAATAAAAAAAGAAGAAAAAGAAGTTATGAGATGCGCAATGTTCAGGGACTGCCGGCCGTTATTGCCGAGCGGTTCTAGGCGCTTCAGTCCGGAACCGCGCTGCTGCTACGGTCGCAGGTTCGAATCCTGCCTCAGGCATGGATGTTACTTAGGCTTAAGTAGTTCTAAGTCTAGGGGTCTGATGACCACAGATGTTGAGTCCTATAGTGGTCAGAACCATTTGTGCTCAGGGACTACAATGCTACGGGATTGTGACTGATGTTAGAGTGGTAAAATGGATTAAAGCCGTACAGGATTGTGTAAACATTATATTCATTACGTTGACTCATTATGAACAACATATCAAACAAAAAAAGTATTTTCACAAATATGAAAAACTTCAAAAGTAAAAGAGTAAACAGCTTTTTCAAAGAGTTATTATTGTTCCATATTTCGCACTATGTTCTTCAAATCAATAAACATGTCTTACAGTACACTGCCTAAAGTAGACTATGTTCTTCGTCAGCGTTCAAGCTATCTCCGTATCAACTTTTGTCAATATCGGTTGAGCAGGTTAGTCGTGAAAGCATAATAGATAGAGCTACTTTCTCATGTATAATATTACTATAGATATGGATAAAGGCCTGTATAGGAGTGCCTAAACATTCTCGCAGGCTTACTACATAAATCGGATGCTAACCCCATTGTCAAAGACAAGCTACACTAAAATCCCACATACCTCCGGAAACCTTTCATGAAGTTGTGAGATCGATTCCACGCAGATTCACTGATTTTTTTAATTCCAAAGGTTTTTCAATATACTTTTGTTTAGTAATAAAATATTTTGTAAATTATTAATTTCTTTTTCAATATTAAGTCTCAATTCATAATAGCAAAAATAGAGATAAAAGTAAGTAATTACTTGAGGGTTCTTCCTTGCCATTGTTCAGAACTGCAAGATTTTAGTAAATTTCTAGCAGCCCAAAACAGTTCAGCTACTACTACTTTATGGGGAGCGGAAAGATTCAGTTCGTAACCAATTATTTCAACCGGAGTCATTAACTTCTATGAAAAACTTCTTGTTTGTGTGTGTGTGTGTGTGTGTGTGTGTGTGTGTGTGTGTACTTAAGTCACCTAATGGGATCTCTGTATAGTATTAGTTTTATAGATTCCTGCAGTGGAGTAATTTTATTAGTGTAAGTGAATTTTGTAAATATATTTTGATTTTGCTTTGGTACATTGCCTTGCACTTGTTTTATACACTCTTGGAAATGGAAAAAAGAAGACATTGACACCGGTGTGTCAGACCCACCATACTTGCTCCGGACACTGCGAGAGGGCTGTACAAGCAATGATCACACGCATGACACAGCGGAAACACCAGGAACCGCGGTGTTGGCCGTCGAATGGCGCTAGCTGCGCAGCATTTGTGCACCGCCGCCGTCAGTGTCAGCCAGTTTGCCGTGGCATACGGAGCTCCATCGCAGTCTTTACCACTGGTAGCATGACGCGACAGCGTGGACGTGAACGGTTTGTGCAGTTGACGGACTTTGAGCGAGGGCGTATAGTGGGCATGCGGGAGGCCGGGTGGACGTACCGCCGAATTGCTCAACACGTGGGGCGTGAGGTCTCCACAGTACATCGATGTTGTCGCCAGTGGTCGGCGGAAGGTGCACGTGCCCGTCGACCTGGGACCAGACCGCAGCGATGCACGGATGTACGCCAAGACCGTAGGATCCTACGCAGTGCCGTAGGGGACCGCACCGCCACTTCCCAGCAAATTAGGGACACTGTTGCTCCTGGGGTATCGGCGAGGACCATTCGCAACCGTCTCCATGAAGCTGGGCTACGGTCCCGCACACCGTTAGGCCGTCTTCCGCTCACGCCCCAACATCGTGCAGCCCACCTCCAGTGGTGTCGCGACAGGCGTGAATGGAGGGACGAATGGAGACGTGTCGTCTTCAGCGATGAGAGTCGCTTCTGCCTTGGTGCCAATGATGGTCGTGTGCGTGTTTGGCGCCGTGCAGGTGAGCGCCACAATCAGGACTGCATACGACCTAGGCACACAGGGCCAACACCCGGCATCATGGTGTGGGGAGCGATCTCCTACACTGGGCGTACACCTCTGGTGATCGTCGAGGGGACACTGAATAGTGCACGGTACATCCAAACCATCATCGAACCCATCGTTCTACCATTCCTAGACCGGCAAGGGAACTTGCTGTTCCAACAGGTCAATGCACGTCCGCATGTATCCCGTGCCACCCAACGTGCTCTAGAAGGTGTAAGTCAACTACCCTGGCCAGCAAGATCTCCGGATCTGTCCCCCATTGAGCATGTTTGGGACTGGATGAAGCGTCGTCTCACGCGGTCTGCACGTCCAGCACGAACGCTGGCCCAACTGAGGCGCCAGGAGGAAATGGGATGGCAAGCCGTTCCACAGGACTACATCCAGCATCTCTACGATCGTCTCCATGGGAGAATAGCAGCCTGCATTGCTGCGAAAGGTGGATATACACTGTACTAGTGCCGACATTGTGCATGCTCTGTTGCCTGTGTCTATGTGCCTGTGGTTCTGTCAGTGTGATCATGTGATGTATCTGACTCCAGGAATGTGTCAATAAAGTTTCCCCTTCCTGGGACAATGAATTCACGGTGTTCTTATTTCAATTTCCAGGAGTGTATATAAAGAGTATTCAAAAGAAAAGGTACGAAACGTCGTAAAAACCGAACCGGTTTAAATTTGCGTATGTCACTTTGGGGCAACGAAGAGAGGCAAGTCAGGTCGCGAATCAAGTGTCCACCATGGAAGCATGCGTCGTCACCCCTTCCTCCCGCCTAAAAAATTCGATGCTGTGCCCTCAGCAGTCAAGGTAATGTTCACCATCTGTTTTTCCGTCCGAGGTCCGAAAATAAAATTCCTCGAGCACGGGAAAACCTTAACACTGACTTGTGCTGTGAGACCCAAGTCCATCAACAGGGATGACTTGGACTGCTCACAGAGGGAGTGATTCTGCTCCACGGTAAAGAGCGTCCATACATCTCCAAGGTGACACTAAGTGTAATGACCAAGTTCAAGTGCAGCTTGAGCATCATAGTCGCCCTCAGGCCTCTGGCGATTACTTTTGAATAACGACTTCAATTATACCAACAGTGTTGTTTCGTACACTTCCTTTTGAACACCCCTCACGTTTCAATGTGTACAAATTTTAAGCGTTTATGGTAAACACATAAAGTTATTAGGGAAACAAAAATCTGCTTCAGTCTTTCTTACTTGTTCTTGGAGATCGTTTGATATAGAACCGCCGGCCGAAGTGGCCGAGCGGTTCTAGGCGTTACCGTCTAGAACCGCGCGACTGCTACGGTCGCAGGTTCGAATCCTGCCTCGGACATGAACGTGTGTGATTTCCTTAGGTTAGGTTAGATTTAAGTTATTTTAAGTTCTAGGGGACTGATGACTTCAGAAGTTAAGTCCCATAGTGCTCAGAGCCATTTTTTGACATAGGACCCGTGTAATGAACTTTAAATATAATCATCAAACTTTTGTATTAAGTATATATTTTCGTTGAGGTTGAGTATAAATTTGCCTGTGCTCCATCCTCATGTGCACGTGGTATATGTAGAAATAATCAGGTGCATCTGCCTGTAGGGCAGAAAATGGAGATCATTTTAATGACGAAGACGAATGTATTCCTATTTTCAACTTATCTTAGGGCTGCGTTCCATCGACGATGGGAAGTGCAAATAACTTTATTTTTCGAATCGTTTCTTTGACTTTTCCACATTTTCAGGGATTTCTGCGGTTTCTATAGAAGATATACTGCACAGGCAACCATTACAAGTGTAATGTTGAGAAGCGAACTGTCCTACTTTTTTCATCGTTGTAACTACTAGAAATAAACCGCTCCTCTCAATAACGTTTCGTTTGAGGCGAAGAGACAAACATAGCACTCTGGAAAACGAGAAATCGAAACGCAAAAAACTCAAGAACCACTGTACTGACTGACAAAAGAACTATCCCATTAGCCTCTGCAGCGTATGCTTTGCAGCTGTATGAGGTGAATGGCCCAATACATTCACGCTGTCCGGTGAAGGCGTTTCAGACTGCGTGAGTTCACACAAAGATTGCAGTGGTCGGCCTCGACGATCACATGTCTGCAACCGGTCCAGGCCTCATCGACGTCGTCGTGCGCAGAAGGCAGGACAATGGAATGACTTCAGGCAGAGCACAACTGCAATTTGCCTTCTTTCTCCTCTCAGTTGCAATCTCGAATTGCACATTGAAACCTTGATCCACATACAGCAAAATCACTGGTATAAGGCGGCATGTTGTAACCTCCCCACAGATAAATAATATAAATAATATACACATTTAGTGTAACCTCCCAACAGAAAAATTCCGTAACCTACCAATAATAAAAATGTGACTAACCTCTCAATAAAAAAATTGTCGCTCACTTATAACATTTCAATAATGACTGAATTTAAACTGGCAAATTTTGGACGTCAGCAGTGCTGCGCCATGGCCCTGAGAGATCATTCTGAATAAATTGAAAATTCTTACCTCAATCAAGTCGCCGGACAACGCATATATATCTGCTCCTATATGAAACTAAACTTTTCTGGCGCAGCTCTGTGCAATGTTGACCGATAGATTTGTCATGTATAAAAACAAACAACTAATTTTCCTTTCAATAATCGGGATGACCAACCATTGGAGAAATTAGTAAATTCTTTAAATTGAAATGAATGATTGTCAAAAGTTACTTTTCATGAGAAAGATTAAGAGATTTTTTTTAAACATTTACATGGGACTTGATATAAGAATACTACATATGCGCGAGGTTGCATTTACCTTATACTACAACGCTCAGGCTCCGCCATCGCTCCCACGACTGGCCCAGCCAACTCCACACACACATGACTGCTCGCTAGCAACTACTTACTCCAAGTACCACACAGTTCCTACTGCAAACAACACTGCTCTTTGGTCTGAGACTCTCTTATAGCTTACATATCGCAGGCAGCGCGTGAGCAATCCTTCGAAATTACATCTGCTCGAGTGCGCGAGCAACAAATTCCTTCTCTTACATAACCCTCCACGGGGTTTACAAAGGCTACAGCACAGAGTATATACATTGTTGATAAGTGCAGAACATATTAAGAAAAGACAAAATGTATACGCAATGAGAACAAAATATATTAACAAATATCATAAAGTGCACACATGCTGTATAACTCGTTAGCATTTTTACATAAATTAGACACATGAAGGAGTGAAAAGAAGTGCACACGCACTGTAGAAGTCTTTAGCATATTTAGGACAACTGATCTTGTTAACAAATGAAATGAAGTGCACACGCACTGTATATGTGTTTATCATTTTACAAGAATTTAAACGCACTGTATAAGTCTTTACCATTTTATAAGCACTAGGAAAGGAATGGGAAGGATTGCATCATGGTTGTAGCACAGTAGGTTGCACGTAGCTGCACTGAAAGTCCATATCTTTCTACAGAAGCACAACACCAAGTGAGATAATCTGAATTTCTCTTCCCTGAAGTATTTATCAGCGTAGCCAAGACACTGAAATGTTGTATTAATATTCAATGTTACCATTTTGGTAGTACATTAGGTACACCAAACAGTAGGACCATAATAACATCTTCATCGTTCAAGGTGGTGGGCAGCTTGATATGTCAACACCACGTTCTTGTAGAATCCATACTCTTACAGCAACGTAGAATTAGTGCAAAAACCAAATATAGTGCTCCATGATCATGAGGATGGACAGGACAAACGTATATTGCAGTAATTGCTGGTAATTAGGTCAGAAGGTGAAGGACACATTAAGTCTTATGCTAGTCATCATTCAGGATTACACTAGTTTATCAACCGATCTGGATAATTATTGACATTCATTGGCTACTTACACAGCATTTAGGTAGTATGTATGGAGTATTACAGAACATTATTCATATGTCATCTCAATACAGTAATTATTGGCTCTCATTACAAGCATTTTTATGCATTATTCAGAAGTCATCATTCAAAATGAGTTAATTATTGGCATAGCATTTAGGCATAAGTCATCTCGTTACAGTGATCATTGGCATTCATCTATAGAGTATAACATGTCATTATTAAGAAGTCACACCATTGCAGTAATTATTGGCACTCATTGGCCATTTACAAAACATTTATTATTCATTATTCAGAAGTCATCATTCAAAATAGGAGTTAATTATTGAGTGTAGCATCACGTTACTGGTGTTTATATACGATATCATGTAAGTGACATAAGACATATTTAAAATGTAAGACATTGGAACTAGTATTCAAGGTGTTTAGTCCAATAATACATAGAAATAATGGAATCAATATATCAGAGAAATTTGCATTACCTTTAGGACCAGAAATATATCTTAAACTGGTAGCATTATTTAGTTGTATACTGGTAATAGTTGGGACTGGTAATAAGTTTTTTTTTTTTTTTGCTAGCAATGCGTGCGTTGGGATCGATAATTAATTGCTGGGGCATGAAAATATTTGCTTTTGATTTATTGCTGGAAATAAGGATTAATAACGTCATTCGTCATGAGTCAGCTGTAGCAAGGTTATGAAACAAGTAGAGTATAGGTGATCATATTCATGAATGATACACGCAAATGGGTAAAAAAAATGCAAGTATTACAACACGTTTCATAACTAAGTGTTTATAGCATATTAATATCATGCAAAGCTTCTCCTGGAAAAAATACAAATTGGATTATTAAGCTGAAAGAAGAAATGCGTATAATGCTGAAAAGTAGTGAACTTCGAATTAACAGGTAATGAAACGTGTACTCAATATGTATGTACTCTAGCTGTCTTCTCCAAAACATTCAGTCATTATACTATGCGACCTAAGACATGTTGTCAAAAGGAGCTGCAACAGATGCTTAAATAACTACGTAGCATTTCTTAACTAATAGTAAATATATAAACGTCATCATTATCATCATTTGCAAAGAAAAACTTCATTATTCATATTAGCATATTCTTCATATAAATATGCATCATCTTTCATTATCATCTGCAAAAAATAGACACTTCATTATTCACATTCATATTACCATTTACTTCATACAACTATTCATTATCATTCATTACTTCCTATAGTATAGAGTTTCTTACTTCTAGCATATTTCATCATTAAAATTAACATCTGTAGTTCTGTCTGACAGTCTGCATCAATCGCCTTGTATTCTGAATGAAAAGTAATTAGTCAAGACTGCTATCATACGATGTGTACAGTATATTCTGGTTAATGCTTGTTAATTCTGATCCATTTACTCTTCATGATACAGTACTGCATTTTCTTTCGTTCATTCCGATGGTGAAATTTCCATTCCATAGTAAACCACTGTGGATTGTTTAATTTATTTCTTTAACACTGTACTGCTTTCTGAAAACTATGAATATGAATTAATATCTTGCATTTAAATCATATGCTCATTAGATAAAAACTTGTTTCTACTGATATAACTAAGCATACAGCATAGCATGACAGAAAACGTATTATGTCAAAAACAGACAGTATTCAAGTGCTTAAAATGTACACACAGTATCATAATGTAGTAGCAAAAAATGTAGAATAGTCAAGATAATGAGATATCATAAGGAAAAATGTCAAAGTCAACTGTTGTTTGTTATATCTTAAAGATTTCATAGTGCATACAGACAAATATTCTACTTTCGATAGGAAAACAAACATTCATACACCAAAAATGGAAAATGTGCACTGTCTGATACAAACGACAACAAAAGCGACCTGCTAACCTTACTTTAATGGGCACTTGCCAGGAAAAAATATTACCGTTAGTAAGTGGTCATATAATTCTCTGGAAATGGCATTACACTGTGATAAATGGTGAACTATGTTCATTGAATAAAGGATTTAATATTGGAAATATGGTGATTGCCCTTGCTTTTTCTGGTTCTCAAAGTTTCGACATGTACTACATTGGGGTGAGGAATGCTGCGAATTCTATATGGACCAGTGTATAGAAGCTCAAATTTACTGCATCTACTCTTTCCTCTGTTGGATAAATAGTGTGTGTGCACTAATATCTTCTGTCCAATCTGAAAGTCACGGCTTGTACAAACCTGTTTTTCCTATCTTCTCCGGCGCTCTGTGGCACGTTTGATGTTGTTGAGCGCAATGTCAATTATTTCATGGTGGCGTAGTCGACGACGTGTAGGAAAGGATACTAATTCTTTAATTTTGTTAGGTGGTTCAACATTTTTCAATATAACAGTTGGAGAGAGCATAGTAGATTCATTTGGTATGCAGTTAATTACATCACAGAATGAGAGTATGTGTGTATCCCAATCAACATGTTTTTTTATGGCAGTATATTCCACATAGTTTACCAACTTCTTTCATTAGTCATTCACAAGGGTTCGAAGAAGGGTGATACTTGGATACATAGATCGGAGAAATGTTTCTAGCTCGTAACATACGAGTCCATATTGCAGATCGAAATTGTGATCCATTGTCGGAAATTACTTTCAATACATGCCTTACATGAAGTAGAAAATGTTTTACAAATGCATTTGAAACATATTTAGCAGTAGCTTTGCGCAACGGAGTGAAGGTAACAAATTTCGAAGTGAGTTCCACAGCGACAAAGATGTAGCAAAAACCTCTATTAGTTCTGGGAATCGGTCCAAAACTGTCTACAGCGGCCATGTGTCTCAATTTAACAGGTACAATGGGATGTAACGGAGGAATATGAGAAGTCGTGTCTGATTTAGCTTTCTGGCAGATTTTACATGACGCTAAAACTCGTCGAATCCGGTTTCCCATGTTGGCAAAATAACTGTTCTGTCTCAGTATAAGAAAACATTTCCTGGCTCCATAATGTGCGTAACTTAAATGGGTATACCAAATTAATTTGTTAACAAGCTCGTCAGGAATACATAATAACTATCTGTTGCTGTCAGGGTGAGAGTGGTGAAACAGAATGTTATTGCGTAAAGTGTAATGGTTTTTAATGGTAACATTATTCCTATCTTGCCAAAGGTGTTTAATTTCTTTCCATGTCTTTGCCCTGCTCCTGTGCTATGTGTCGTAATGACGACGAAATGAGGTTTTCAAATGCGACTTGTTGAGTATACATGACGCTAAAATTTGCTTGGCACAAGTTGGTTGCGATGTCTTGCTGATTGTTGCTGAGAGAACGGGATAGAGGGTCTGCTACAATATTTTGTGTACCGGGAATACCTGTAAATAAAGTTTCCATCTACTTAACCTGTCATGTGTAAATTTAGCTGAAAGTAAAAACTGTTTAGCTCTATGATCTGTGTAAACGGTAGTATGTCTTCCATAAAGAAAATGCCTAAATCTCGTAAATGCCCATACAACACATAATGTTTTAAGTTCTGTAACAAAATAATTGCGTTCAGCAGGTGGCAGAATGCGACTTGCAAAGGCGATGTTTTTAATTACTGTAGTTACATCTCCTTCAATTTCCTGAAAAATGTGTACGCCTAAAGCGGTGTTAGAACTGTCGGTGGCAATGGAAAAATTTCTAGTAAGATCTGGGTGTGATAAAAGAGGTGCATTCAACACGGGATGTTTCAAATTAACAAATTCAGAATGTGCTTGGCTATCCCAGGACAAAATAGCGTTTTTACCCGTCAATTGGCATAATCTAGGGGTGTCTAAAGTAGAGTAATGAATAAATTTACGGCAAAAGTTAATTAATCACAGAAAGCTGCGTAGTTGTTTCTTCGTAGTTGGAACAGCAATGTCACGTAAAGCTTGAAGTTTTCCCGGGTCAGGCGCAATGCCTTCTGCTGAAATTATATCTCCAAGGAATTTAATAGATGTTTGCCCAAAGTGTGATTTACTAAGATTAACTTTGAGTCCATGGGCGCGAAACGTTTGCAACAGTTGTCCCAGACTCAGATTATGTTCAGACCAGTTAGCTTCTGCAATAAGAATGTCGTTTACATACGTTGTGATTCTGTCTTTAAGTTCTGTCGGAAGTATACTATTCAAACCGCGAATAAATGCTGCTGAAGAAATTGTTAAACCGAACGGTAATTTGCAAAATTGATAACAATCACCAAAACAGAGAAATGCTGTGTACTTTCTGCAGTTCGGATGGAGCTGAATTTGCCAAAATCCCGACTTCAAATCTAATGTGAAATAAATTCTGTAGAAGTTCTTCTAGTGTCTGTGGGCGATCTGTTTCATTAATAATAATGTCATTGATGTGGCGCGAATCAAGTACGAGGCGAAGTGAGCCATCCTTTTTCTTAACAATATGGAGCGGGTTTATGTACTAGCTGCCGGTTCAATAATTCCTTGGTCTAGCATAGCTTGTAATTCTTTCTTAACTTGTTCTCTGTAGATATACGGAATAGGATAATGTTTGACTTTAAATGTGTCATGTTGTTTAACTTGAAATTCATACATAAAACCAGACATAGTACCAGGGATGTTGTCAAAAACTGGAGCTTGCTGTAAAAGAATTTTGCATAGTTGCGTACGTTCGTCGTCTGTATTTGCGCTGCTATGTTTTACTTTATCAAAAATCATTTTCATAACGTCATAGTCAGCTTCGTCTGGTGTATTATAGTTGTGTACGTACGTACCTGTGAACAATGTGGAATGACAGTCCGTGTTACGCGATGTAGAAAAGATCCGTGTTCGGTTAATTGCCTGTTCATCTGCAGATAAAGCGTGCTGAAATTCTAATACAAGTTGTACATTCTCATCCTTTAACTTTAAATAGTAATTTTGAAAGTCAATAATTGCGTCATGTTGTACCAGACAATTCGTACCTAATATAACGTCTGTTGTCAATAAGGGAAGAATCCAAAAATTTGAGTGAAACGTATGACCTGCAATACAAAATGATCAGTGTGTCTAATTTTACATCTACTCCTTTACTAGATACTGCCCTTTTACTTTAGTTCTGCCTACTGGTAACGTAGGATAAATATTCTCTTTGTTACATTCATTGAAGGTTTCTTCATTTATGAATGACATAGGTGATCCAGAATCGATTACTGCTGAAAATGTGGATGAACCAATCTTTACATCAATGACAGGGTGGGAAATGGTTTTTTGAATAACTGGTTTTTCATGCAAAAGAGTGTCTCGGATGTCGTCAAAAGTAACAACATTTTCGTGAACAAGACTCTCTGTGTCAAAAGTATTGCTTGCGTTGCTGGAAGATGCAACCTGTACTGTATCTAGTCAAATTCTTTCTAACATGCTGTTACTTGCGGGAGGATGCTGTGGCATTTCAACTATTTGTACTGTTCTACTATTTCGTCCTGACGCATTAGGTTCGGGATGATACCTACTTTCTGGTTCATTCATGATAATCTGTTGTTGCGGATGATTCTGCTGCTGGTAAGACTACTGTTATTAAATGTACGCTAAACTTTGTGCTCACTACTTTTACGTCTGTCATGATAGTCATTGCTATACGGCGCTTTGCGATAGGAGTTGAAATGGTGTGTTTTCTGTAAGTAGTGATTTCCTTGTTGCTATGCTTTACTATTTGGTGGAGCCGACGCTATACGTCTAGTCGGCGAAACATTAAAGCTTGTTTGACCTTGCACACTACATTGTTGGTTAGGCATGCTAACCGGTTGGTTTTGTTGCTGTTGTGGTGAAAAGCCTCAATTGTTACCAAAATGTGTTTGCTGTTGCTGATAATTTTGACGGTACTGATAATTAAAATTTTGTCACTTATTAAAATTATCTTGGTAGTTTTGCCATTTCGGGAGCGTCTAATGAAAACTGTCTCTTTCGGTAAAACTTGTCATATCAGGTTTACTTTACTCGTTCTTAATCCTAGATAGATCGATAGCTGAAGAGTTGTTTTGATAGATATAAAGGATAGTAAAGAGAAGGCAGCAGTGCAGAAAACTAAACAAGAAATAGCACTACTACGGCTCGGGGCCCTGTGCACGCTACGGCACATATTCATCGAAGTGTAATGAATCCCCTGAGGTCACTTACGCGCTGCAAATAAATTTTAGTTTCTGCGTTACAGGCAATGACGGTGACAATGCAAAAGTAAATCGTTGTATCCAATCCAAAGGGTGAATCTGTGTCTTGTCATTATTAAAAAGCTTTAATTTTTCTCACGGATAGAAAGTGCTTACAATCAAAATTTTCGTCTCTGTATGTCTGAACAGCTTCAGGATTGCATGAGAATCTATTTATCTGTGTCTGATCGGAATCTAAGTCACGTACTCTCCGTAAATTAAATAAGTTACACTGGCTGTGTAAAGGTGACAAATGCTCAAGATGTGGCATATGCTGTGACGTGTTAGAGAATAAAACATTTTTCATTTCTGTCAATTTAAAACGTTCGTCAATTTGGCTGTTCTGTTGTTCAAATTTCTTATCGACTTTCGATTCCAGAGTGCGTGAAAGTTCTGCTGACATTAATTTAAACTCGTCGCGTAACTGTGTTGCATTTTCTGAACATTGTTTACCAACCGCACTAATTTCATGTCTAATTGATTTTGTTGTGGCCGCATGTGTACTACGTAACTCTTCACTATTATTCCTAGCACAAGCCTTAATTTTCTCATATAACTGTTCTTTAGTATCATTACATTGCACGGAAATGGCTGTAATCTGTTCATTAAGCTGTTCAATAGGGGTGTCAAGTATTTCATTAATTTGTTTAAATGACCTGTCGTGTTTTTCATTCGACTGTTTGAAACTTTCATTAAATTGTTTGTTCGATTCATTAAGGCTGTCGTGTTTTTCATTCAACTAAATGAGTTTTTCAATAAGTTCTTTATAATTATTGGCTTGTTCTTCATTAATTTGTTTGAAATTGTTGTTTAGTTTTTCATTCCACTGTTGGAGTTTTTCATTACGTTGTTTGAAATGGTTGTCTAGTATTTCACTCTGCTGTTTGAGATTTTCTTTAAGTTGTTGTTTGAGATTTTCATTAAGTTGTAGCAATAATGCCATAACTCGATAAATGCCAAAATTAGCTGCTGTATTCTCTGTGCTGTGTGATGGTGTATCTGCATGTGTCACGTTTTGTGTAACCATTTGGCCATTGCCTGATTCACAAAAAGGTTTGCCAGTCGTATGTGCACTGTTGGTCACTACATCGGAATCAAATAAATTTGACGTGTTTTGTGTATATTGATTATCTTCGTAAGAAACAGTTATCGGTTCACTGTGTAAATTTTGCAAGTCAGGTGTGTCAAACTGGGCAGCGTTCATTGTAACGGAACGTGCCGCGTCATCAATTGTCGTTAACATAATTGGATTTGTTTGTTCATCATTTGAAATAAAATCATTACTGGTGATCGGCACGCACTGATTCTCTGTAATTACAGGATTATCACTATGAGACTGAGTGTCGCTAATATTATCAGTCAAATTATTTAAGTCGGCTTTTTCACTCATTACGGATCGCCATGAACTGTTAGCAGTTTTTCGCGGCATTTTCGCAACTCAAAGATAAGCACAAAATCAAACAAAGACAAAACAAAAAATAAGGAACAAATACAGTGACAACAAAGAGTAATAAACTGCCGATGATCTGTGAAAGAAAGAATGACAAGTTAGTAAATGCGTTGTGCCAGATGCAAACTACGTTGAACAATAGTGTAAATAAGAGCAGATATATAACTGACTACTTCTCATAGATTCACAAAAATACGATCCTGGTCGGTTGTCGCCAAGTGTAACCTACCCACAGATAAATAATATAAATAATATTCACATTTAGTGTAACCTCCCAACAGAAAAATTCCGTAACCTACCAATAATAAAAATGTGACTAACCTCTCAATAAAAAAATTGTCGCTCTCTTATAACCTTTCAATAATGACTGTGAATTTAAACTGGCAAATTTTGGACGTCAGCAGTGCTGCGTCATGGCCCTGAAAGATCATTCTGAATAAACTGAAAATTCTTACCTCAATCAAGTCGCCGAATAATGCATATATATCTGCTCCTATATGAAACTAAACTTTTCTGGCGCAGCTCTGTGCAATGTTGTCCGATAGATTTGTCATGTATAAAAAGGAACAACTGATTTTTCCTTTCAATTATCGAGATGACCAACCATTGGAGAAATTAGTAAATTCTTTAAATTGAAATGAACGATTGTCAAAAGTTACTTTTTATGAGAAAGATTATCATTAAGAGATTTTTTAAACATTTACATGGGACTTGATATAAGAATACTACATATGCGCGAGGCTGCATTTACCTTATACTTTAACGCTCAGGCTCCGCCATCGCTCCCACGACCGGTCCAGCCAACTCCACATACACGACTGCTCGCTAGCAACTACTTATTCCAACTACCACACAGTTCCTACTGCATTCAACACTGCTCTTTGGTCTGAGATTCTCTTATAGTTTACATATCGCAGGCAGCGCGTGAGCAATCCATCGAAATTACATCTGCTCGAGTGCGCTAGCAACAAATTCCTTAATCATGGACCTCTTACAATGTGTTACTCACTTCTTGTCCCTATTTACTTTTTTTCCTTTCTCACACTGTACCGTCATGTTACTGACACGCTGCTAAGTGTTAACCGAAGGTCAAGTGGGATGATGTGCCAAATGTTTCAGGACACTATTTCCTGGAGTGTTTGAAACGTCCACTTTCGAAAATTATAAATGACTGTGTTGGTAAGCCTCTTACGTTATTTTATTTTCAAACAGCTGAGCAAAACTGAACGTGCTTGGACATTTCTCTCTTTACTTATTCTCATCACAAATAAACTGACACACAATATTTTTAGCGCAACGCAATCTGACTTTCAATAATCCCTATAAAAGAATGGCCCTGACTAACAATAACCTATACCTTTCATGAATCACTTACCTCACAAAACTCTTCGTTACTCGAACTACTGCAATACAGCGAGCGCCAATACTGCCAGCTAAATAAAAGGTTCTAACTACGGAAGGCACTAACTACTGATAGGCATAGTCAGCAAATGAAAGATTTTGATAGAGACTAACAATATATTTACCTTAATAATGTTCCAAAGTCATCATATATATGATATCCAGTATTACAAATTTACTTTTTCTGATGGACACACGTCGAGATCGTCCGCTCTCAGAATTCTGCCACCTCTCTCCCCACATCCACCACTGCTGGCGGCTCATCTACAACTGCACAGCGCTACGCTCCGTTCACATCCAACTGCCCAACACTACAATAGTGCATATTCCAACAATGCCAACCAGCCACAGATTGCACAGAGCACTGTCAGTGATTTTCATACAGAGCGCTACGTGGCGTTGCCAACATAAAAACCTAAACAGCCTACTTACAAGTCGAGTGACGTTAGGTTTGTTTCTGTTCATTATAAGCGATGGATTAGTGTTCAGATTGATAAAGTAAACTATGTAACTGTGTTTCTTTTGTTTGTTTCATGCCACCGAGCAGGAGAAGAGGAGATCAGCGTGCTATACGTCCTGTGTGACTGGCTTGTTCAGCTCCAGTCGCGAAAAACCTGCCAGCCGATGGCCAGCCAATGAAAGATCACGCTTAACTCAGCTACGTCGCCGATATTTATTATTCTCTATTGTTATGGAAAAAGGAAGTCTACTGTATGTTGGTTTCAGATAAGTCAGTTCACAATGAGCAGCTCATGTGAGAATATGTACAGTTTTTATTTGACGCTTATAAGTATATTGTAGAATTGATAAATTTCAGTAACGGCTGTGGATATCTTAACTGAATAATAGGAAAAGAAAATTTTAATGAAAGAGTTTTCTTCTTGCTAACCTAATTGTACAAGAAACTAAGAAGAAACTATAATGATGGTTTAAGAGTGTAGGTCACATATATAGTTATCCAGAAAGAGAGAAAATTCGTCCTCGGTCACAGATGGCTACCTTCATATCCTTTCAGATCATATTCTAATACAACAAAGATAGTTAGGCATCGTCAAGAGCTATAAAAAATCACATCGACAATAACATTCCGGCTTTTTTGTGGTGTGATGTATTATAAACAGATCTGAAGATAGCAGTCGCTGGCCGAATTTTTTGTGATCATTGACTGCAATAAAAATTCGACACTTCCTCGATTACATTTTTTTTATTCGTATGTTGCAGCTTGTGAAATCTCCCTGAATAATGATCCTTCCAATCAGCGCCGTGAACACGAGTGTTTGCATCCACTCCCACTGCATTCGCCAGCTTATTGCTACTGTACTACGGAGGAACCTGATGGCAAACTAGAACTCCCTTTTGTAGGACAAGTTTACGTCTATAAAAAATTGTGATATATTTGAGGAGTAAAAGCGTCAGTTATTCGTGAAGCTATCTCCGCCGCAGATAAAAAAACATCTTATTTCGAAGCACATTTAATGGGCGGTTTATAGGACAGAAACAGTCAATAACGAAGTGTCTCTTCTTCTTTTGACCTCTAGCGATATAACTTGCTGTAGATATTGTTTCATATTGATGCGATATACAGGATGAGGCAGCAAATCAGGCACAAGGCTGCCTTCTGCAACAAATCACGATAGTAAAATACTGTTGGTCTGTGGATTCTCGGTCCATCGTGTCACGCGACTTGAGTTTACCGATGGTCGTTCGCACCAACAACTGACTCTAATGGTAAACCGTGGAGGCTTTGCTTGCTCCTCGGCGGGGAAATACACTCTAAATCAATCTGCCGGTAAAAATTCGTGAGTAAGCGACGATGAATAGATACGAAATGCCCGAGTAGGCTAAATATTATGTCAACGAGATTTTCTCCTTCGTGTACAGGGTGTTAAATCATTTATGCTCCTTGTTCTGCACCCTCTGACACTCTTAAAAATTACATTGCTAATTGAGTTACACATAGGACAGATAATGTTTCTGCCTGATTACCAAAAAATTCATATCCACAATATTTAATACATTTTGTTTACGATATTACTAGCGTTTATAATACAGCTACTTTGTTTTCTTTCTTTTTTGGTCGACTGGGAAAGAAAGTGTGATAAGTATGTATGTGCATGTGTTACATTTTCTTCTCACAGTAGTGTCAATATCTAGATAGTAATTGTACGAAAGACAGTTCATTATATTTCTGATGTTTGGTTTGTGGAATAACATTTCCTGAGAGATGATTTAATAACCAAGATCACACTCACAGTCATTACAGAAAGCATTTTAGTGATATATAAAGAAAAAAAACATGTTACTGTGGTTGTCTTTCCAGATCCCCTTTTGTAAGAGTTATAAAAGATTTGATCCGTCTTTATTAGTACGCACTTCTCCCATTACAAAGACGAGCACAGTACCCTAGCAACATGAGATTCATATTACCGTTAACAAATTTTTAACTAGATGGCATTACTACCGTACCCAATAAGCTAACTTTTTGTTTCTCTGAATGAGGCTTACGAAAACTATCAGACGGTGCTAAGTGTCTCTACGGTTGATGTATCTTTTACAAACCACGGAAAAATAAACTTCGCAATGTAGTGGATAAAAAACGACTTCTGTTTATCAGTCTGTGGTGCGGGTTTTCCAAGAAATTGGTCCCTGTTTTATTGACAGAATTAAGCACTGATGCATGCATCTACATATCCTAACAGACGTGCTGCCGCGATTGGCAAACGTCCCACTCAACAAGGCGCAATTCATGTGCTGCCAACATGACAAATGCCCCTCCCATTCTTCCCAAATAACTACAGACTTCAATAGAACATTCGGATTTCGTTGGGACGGCCACTCGGGAGAGAAAGAGGTCCTGCACGCACACGAAATTTACCACCGAAGTACTTTTGTCTATGGGGGAAGTTAAAACAAGTGGTCAGCAAGGAGACGCCGACTACTTGCGAACGCATTAAATTCCGTGTAACACGAGCCTGTTATAAGTCTGTATGAAAATCAACGTGCAGTTTTGTCTGTACAAAACCCCATTTATAACAGGTAACAATGCTCTATCCCAACACACTCGGTTCAATCCCGTGTCCGGCCATCCTGATTTCGGTTTTCCGTGATTTCCCTAAATCGCTCCAGGCAAATGCCGGGATGGTTCCTTTGAAAGGGCACGGCCGACTTCCTTTCCTGTTCTTCCCTAACCCGATGAGACCGATGACCTCACTGTTTGGTCTCTTCCCGCAAACAACCCAATCTAACATACTGGGCACTTGAAATATAAAATAATAAACACACTATCCGCAACTGTTATGTGTTCACCTACCTTTGCAGCAATAGGGCAAACGTTCGTGATACCATTTCTCTCTAGGGGGAGGGGGGGACAGTGAACTTAATAGCTATTATCCTGCTATCTTCCAAATGTGTGATGTCGAAGTCCTCTCCGAAGGCTATTTGCAGTATATCTTATTTTAAAAATACTGTCACAATTCTCGTGCTATAAACGTACATGTGCAAGGGTGGTTCAAAAAATAACACAACTCATCTTTTATCGGCCAATTTAGGTTGAAAAAATACGAAATTTGTTTTGGGACATCATGGAATATTCCCGTTTCATTAGTTCCGATAGGTGGCGACGCTGTTCGTACCCTTCAAAGTGGCGTCTGTCACGGAAGTGCGTTCCAAGCAGGCAGCTCTCACTGAATTTCTATTGGCGGAAAACCAGAGAATCGCAGATATTCATCGGCGCTTGCAGAATGTCTACGGAGCCCTGTCAGTGAACAAAAGCGCTGTGAGTCGTTGGTCTAGGTGTCTTTTATCATCACAAGCACCTCGCTGCACAGCTGGACAGCTAGACAATCTGATGGATTCTTCCGCCAGATTGGGTACTTAGTATGTGCCCGGTGTGTTCATCGCCGCCTAACAGAAGATCATCAAGAGCAAAGAACGAAATTTGTGTGGAACTGTTTGCTCTTTACGAGGCTGATCGTGACATTTTTTTGTCGAATACACTCACAGGTGCTGAAACATGAGTTCATCACTGCGAATCGGAAATGAAACTGCAATCCATGGTGTGGCGACACACATCTATATCTACATCTACATCTACATCTACATGACTACTCTGCAATTCACATTTAAGTGCTTGGCAGAGGGTTCATCGAACCACAATCATACTATCTCTCTACTATTCCACTCCCGAACAGCGAGCGGGAAAAACGAACACCTAAACCTTTCTCTTCGAGCTCTGATTTCTCTTATTTTATTTTGATGATCATTCCTACCTATGTAGGTTGGGCTCAACAAAATATTTTCGCATTCGGAAGAGAAAGTTGGTGACTGAAATTTCGTAAAAAGGTCTCGCCGCGACGAAAAACCTCTATGCTGTAATGACTTCCATCCCAACTCGTGTATCATATCTGCCACACTCTCTCCCCTATAACGTGATAATACAAAACGAGGTGCCCTTTTTTGCACCCTTTCGATGTCCTCCATCAATCCCACCTGGTAAGGATCCCACACCGCGCAGCAATATTCTAACAGAGGACGAACGAGTGTAGTGTAAGCTGTCTCTTTAGTGGACTTGTTGCATCTTCTAAGTGTCCTGCCAATGAAACGCAACCTTTGGCTCGCCTTCCCGACAATATTATCTATGTGGTCCTTCCAACTGAAGTTGTTCGTAATTTTAACACCCAGGTACTTAGTTGAATTGACAGCCTTGAGAATTGTACTATTTATCGAGTAATCGAATTCCAACGGATTTCTTTTGGAACTCATGTGGATCATCTCACACTTTTCGTTATTTAGCGTCAACTGCCACCTGACACACCATACAGCAATCTTTTCTAAATCGCTTTGCAACTGATACTGGTCTTCGGATGACCTTACTAGACGGTAAATTACAGCATCATCTGCGAACAGTCTAAGAGAACTGCTCAGATTGTCACCCAGGTCATTTATATAGATCAGGAACAGTAGAGGTCCCAGGACGCTTCCCTGGGGAACACCTGATATCACTTCAGTTTTACTCGATGATTTGCCGTCTATTACTACGAACTGCGACCTTCCTGACAGGAAATCACGAATCCAGTCGCACAACTGAGACGATACCCCATAGCTCCGCAGCTTGATTAGAAGTCGCTTGTGAGAAACGGTGTCAGAAGCTTTCCGGAAATCTAGAAATACGGAATCAACTTGAGATCCCCTGTCGATAGCGGCCATTACTTCGTGCCAATAAAGAGCTAGTTGCGTTGCACAAGAGCGATGTTTTCTGAAGCCATGCTGATTACGTGTCAATAGATCGTTCCGTTCGAGGTGATTCATAATGTTTGAATACAGTATATGCTCCAAAACCCTACTGCAAACCGACGTCAATGATATAGGTCTGTAGTTAAATGGATTACTCCTACTACCCTTCTTGAACACTGGTGCGACCTGCGCAATTTTCCAATCTGTAGGTACAGATCTATCGGTGAGCGAGCGGTTGTATATGAGTGCTAAGTAGGGAGCTATAGTATCAGCGTAATCTGAAAGGAATCTAATCGGTATACAATCTGGACCTGAAGACTTGCCCGTATCAAGCGATTTGAGTTGCTTCGCAACCCCTAAGGTATCTACTTCTAAGAGACTCATGCTAGCAGATGTTCGTGTTTCAAATTCTGGAATATTCCATTCGTCTTCCCTGGTGAAAGAATTTCGGAAAACTGTGTTCAATAACTTCGCAAGCCATCGTACGGTGCGTGACGGAGGGTACTCTGTACCACACCAGTCAATTCCTTTCCTATTACACTCGCAAAAAGAGCTAGAGAAACCCAGTGTGTACATACCTCCGTATGAGCCCTCATTTCTCATATCTTATCTTCGTGGCCTTTATGTCCAATACATGTTGGCGACAGTAGAATCGTTTGCAGTCAGCTTCAAATTCCGGTTCTCTAAATATTTTCAAGACGTATTTCTCGAAAAGGGCGTCGCCTTCCCTCCAGGGATTCCCATATGAGTTCCCGAAAGATCTCCGTAACACTTGTTGTTCGATGCTACCGGGAACAAATCTAGCAGTCCGCCTCTGGATTGCTTCGATGTCTTCTTTCATCCCGACCTATTACGGATCCCGAACACTGGAGCAGCACTCAAGAATATCTCGCACCAGCGTCCTACATGCGCTCTCGTTTACAGGTGAACCTCTCTTTGCTAAAATTCTCCCAATAAACTGAAGTCGAACATTCGCCATTCCTACCACAGTTCTCACATGCTCGTTCCATTTCATATTAAAGGACTTGACTGTATCAAGCAGGACTCAAGTAATACTGTATCCGAACGTTACATGCTTGTTATTGCTACTCATCCGCACCAACTTACATTTTTCCACATTTACAGCTAGCTGCCACTCATCGCACCAACCGGAAGTTTTGTCTGTCGTCTTGTTTCTTCCTACAATCACTCGACTCCGATAGCTCACCATAAACCACAGCATCATCAGCAGTCAATGTTAGATTGCTGCGCACCCTGTCCACCAAATCATCTACGTATAGAGATAACAATAGCGGCCCTACCACACTTCCCTTGTGCACTCTACACGATATCCTTGCCTCTGATGAACACTCGCCGACGAGGACAACTTGCTGGGTTGTATTACTTAAGAAGTCTTCGAGCGACTCACTTATCTGTGAACTTACTAATATGCCCATACTTTCGTCAACAGCCTGCAATGGGGCACCGCATGAAATGCTTTTCGGAAATATAGAAATATGGAATCTGCGTGTTGCCCTTCATCCATAGTTCGCAGTATATTATGTGAGAAAAGGGCAAGCTGAGTTTCGCACGAGCGGTACTTTCTAAAACCATGCTGATTCGTGGACATAAGCTTCTCGGTCTCAATAAAGTTTAGTATATTTGAACTGAGAATATGTTCAAAGATTCTGCAGCAAACCGAAGTTAGGGATATTGGTCTGTAATTTTGTTGGTCCGTTCATTTACGCTTCGTGTATACTGGACTTCCCTTTCTATTTATTCAGTCACGTAGCCTTTGTCCTGGGCGACAGATTAACAACATGTGCAGGCTAGGTAAGGGACCAATGCCGTACAGTGCCCTTTGTAAAACTGAACTGGGATTACATCAGGACCTGATGACATACTTGCTTTCACATCTTTCAGTTGTTTCTCTACGCCAGGGATGACCACTACGGCGTGCGGAGTGGCCGCCCGATTTGAGACGCCATGTTACGGATTTGCGGGGCCCCTCCCGCCGGAGTTTCGAGTCCTTTCTCGGGCATGGGTGTGTGTTATTATTAGCATAAGTTAGTTTACGTAGTGTGTAAGTCTAGGGACCGATGGCCTCAGCAGTTTGGTCCCTTAGGAATTCACACACACTTGAACTTTTTTTTATGCTCATTACTAATGTCATCCAAATGTGACTCTGTCTGATGGCAAAATGACGGTATATTTGTACGATTCTCATGAATGAACGTTTTCTTGAACTTCGGCCTTCGTTTTGTTATCCTCTACTGTTACACCAAACTGGTCAACAGGGGACTGAATGGAAGCCTTAGACACGCTTAAAGATTTTACGTAAGACCAGAATTTTCTCGAGTCCTTTGCCACTTTCTCTAAGGTGTGACTGTGGTAGTTGTGTACTTCACGCATAAATCTTTTCACAGACGCACGAATCTCTGTTAACCTTTGCTTGTCGTCATATGTGCGTTCACTTCTAAGCAAGAGTGCAACAGCCTCTGGTTTCTCCTAATTTCTTTATTGAAAGATGGTGGACCTTTCCCATATTTCATCCACTTACTAGGCACATACCTCTCCAGATAACGATTTACAATCTGCCTACACTTTGCTCATAATTCCCGTACATCCACCTTACTGGAAGTAAGTGATATCAGTTTACTGTGTAAGTGAGATGCTAACAAATATTTATCTACTATGTCTAGCAGAAACACTCTCCTAGATTTATTGCCTGATTTATTGACTTTCGTAATCATATTTAGTATAACGACATCATGATCGCTAATCCACGTTTCTATACTGACACTGTCGGTAAGGTCCCACCTAAGGTAAGGTCGAAGATATTTCCACCCCACACGATGAATCCATAGACATCCTTCCCTATATTCGGTATGTTAAAGTCGCCTCCAACTAATATTGCATTCTCTGGGTATTCACGCGCTACTGACCGTAGACTTCCTTTGAATGACTCTAGAACTGTCACAGTGGAATCGGGTGGCCAGTAAAAATATCCAACAGTTAACTAGCCTTCACCTACACCTGTTGTATGCGACCAGGTAACTTCACTGTCACACTCAACTTCGACCTCAATATAGACCATATTTTCATCATCCACAGTGAACAATCCTCCTCCTTTGGCCTCTACTCTGTTTTTCCGACATACTTTCCACGACTCACTAAATATCTCAGAGCTTTCCACTTCGGGTTTCAGCCCGCTCTCGGTCCCAAGAATAATTTGAGCGCGAGAACTTTCTTGGAGGGCAGTAGATTCTGTAACTTTACTAGAAATACTTTGACAGTTTACTGACTGAAATTTTGACAGTCGAATTGTCTTTATTCTGAATGGCGGTTGACTTCCCTTGCTGCATGTTGACTGGCGAGTGTTCACCAGAGCACCTCAAACTACCGCCCAGCCTAAAAACCCTCATGGGCAAAAAGTGTTCAAATGTGTGTGAAATCTTATAGGACGTAACTGCTACGGTTATCAGTCATAAGCTAACACGCTACTCGACAAGTACTCTGGTCTCCGAGTAGCTGCTTCCTTTGTGTGGTGCACCCCTGTCCTAACAAGGGGATTCCTACAAATCCCCATACGATAACAGGTATATAAATCTTCAGCCAAGGCCATCACAGAGTCGACGAAGCCTTTCGTTGAGACCGTCCAGTCAACTCCAAGTCAAAGGACCCCGATCAACTCTGGGAAAAAAGCTGCAAATTGCGAGTTGTGCTCGCATCCCGCGTGCTTGACCAGCAATCTTCACCACCTGCGTCAGCCACCTGCAAGAACTGCGACAGGCGTTGCTGGTGCCGATATGAGTCACAACTCGCAGAGGACTGCACCCTGCATGCTCGATAGCCGCAGGCAAGGCCACCTCCAAATCTCGTATGAGCCCCCCCCCCCCTTCCCATCACCCCGGCGGACATACCGAGTGAACGTAGATTTTCATTCCAGAAAAAATTCAAAGCCACACCCTCAGTCCGTAAAACCATGGTTTTCTCGGACTCTTAAGGGGTTATTCTGTTTGATATCCTCACTCATGGTGGCACAACAGTCACTTCTGGTGTGTACTGGGCTGCTCTTAGGAAACTGAAGAAACGACATCAGCATGTTCGTCGCCACAAACGAACTTCGCCTTCTCCACGACAACGCAAGGCCTCACACAAGTCTGTGCACTCATCAGGAGCTCACAGAACGTCACTGAACAGTTCTCCCTTGTTCACCTTACAGCACGGCTCTCGTCGCAGCTTACATCTCTTTGGCTCAATGACGGATGCACTCCGCGAGAAGCAGTACGTCGATGACGGGGAGGTTATTGATAGAGCAAAACATTGGTGAGCCGTGCACGGCTCGTGATCATGCCATTTATTGCTTATAATCTTCTATTACCGTACTGCCGCCTCGTTTTCTTATTCATTTACTGCCTCACTAACTTCCTGCCTCACCTGCCCGTGAGTGGCAGCAGCAGCGCGTATCGATAAGTGCACTGTCGTACCATCTCTGCGGCGACCGATAGTATTTCCGGGTCGTCGTGTGTCTGGCAGTCCATTGGAGACGGACCAGCAGTGCAGTCGGGACGCAGCAGCAGTGAAGTTGGGGACGGAGCGCCGGTGAGGTGCCGACAGCCAGTGCTCGCCGACCGCTGGCGACACACATGAGCTGTCCGACGGAGGCAGATTGGAGCGGGACGACCGTTGGTTGGTCGTTCGGTTGGTCGTCTCATCGGCCGACGTATATTTGGTCCTTTCACCGTTTCCGGGCCAGGCAGTCGGTCGGTTGGCGTGGAGCAGCGAGGAAATCTCTGCGGGACGCAGTTTGGCAGGATCTGCTCTCGTTGTCTACTTGTGTCACAGTGTGTGATGCTGTTCCAATTGCTGCGAGGTTCGTGGCTCGCCGATCCTGGATATGAAAGTTGAATTTTGACTTAATCCACCAGCAAGTCATGACTGTTCACATTGTGTCGTTAGGATTTCGTTGTCGGCTGTTGGGACATTTGCACGAGCAAATGTTTTTAAGTTGGCAAATTTTAGCCACCCTCCGGTAGAGTTTAACTGTGCTTGGTTATTTTGAACTGAAGTGCAGCAGCGGAATCTTCTGCCTTGTGGCCGTTAACGTTCCGGTTACCTGCCCTGGCCGTTGACGTAAATTCAGGCAATGTATTTTCCTCATCGTGTTGTTGCTGTCCAACACGGTCTGTAGTTGACAGCTCAGTGTATAATTGGTTGTGGGCGCCAATACCTTCTACGTTGTTCCATTGAACTCCCTTTTGTGTGTTGGTCGGAAGTTATCTTGTCGGTGGGTCCGTTGACTGTATGTTGGTTCGGTTGTCGTCGGTTCGAGAATCGTTGGGCCAACTGGTTGTCTCACCTAAGCGAGCGTTATTGTTTGAATTCCAGGCCAACCCTCGGAAACTTCTGAGAGCCATTCGTATTTGTTCTTGTTATTTGTATTTGTATGGCTTCTAGCCGATTTTTAAATTAACGTTGTTTCGCCCTGAAGGCGTAAGATTCTTTGGGTCTTCACCCTAATTTAAAGAACTGTTTTAAGGTAAGGCCTTGGCCTTTCAAAAATTTATTTTGATTTGAGGCTTAAGTGATGGGCCTTCAGCCGATTTTTAAATTAAATTTGTTTTGCTCTTAAGATGTGAAATCGTTAGTGCCTTCAGCCTAGTTGAAAGAACTGATTCAAGATAACGCCTTCTGTCTTTTAAATTTCTGATTTTGGTTTGAGTTTTAGCTGATCTTGCCCTTAAGGCATGAGATTGTATGGCTCATTCAGCCAGTATTTAAGTTCCAAAAATTAATGCTGTGATATTTTTTAAATTTTCTTTGCTCTTGTAATGTTTGGTAAGGTAAGGAATGAGGAGGTTATACGCAGAATCGGAGAGGAAAGGAATATGTGGAAAACACTGACAGGGAGAAGGGACAGGATGATAGGACATCTGCTAAGACATGAGGGAATGACTTCCATGGTACTAGAGGGAGCTGTAGAGGGCAAAAACTGTAGAGGGAGACAGACATTGGAATACGTCAAGCAAATAATTGAGGACGTAGGTTGCAAGTGTTACTCTGAGATGAAGAGGTTAGCACAGGAAAGGAATTCGTGGCGGGCCGAATCAAACCAGTCAGTAGGCTAATTAAAAAAAAACAGTTTTGTCAAATAAATAAAGTTGTATGTTCGAGTGTAACTGACAGCCGCTTATTTTGGCCCCTTTCCCCAATTTAAACTACCTCTCCTGTCCTGCGGGCTTAGCTGGGCGTCTCAGTTGGCTCCGACGTCGACCAATAGAGTGGTGCGCCATTCGGTCACAGAGGACTTTCCAGTAAGATTGGGTGAGACCGTCCCAGTTAACGGTCATGAAAAAAGAAATAGAAACTGTAACCTCGGGAGATCACCTAATTAATGATTTATTTCCGATCTTACATGAAAACTTGTTCAACGAGGAATGGTTACGTGAAAGACTTATCTTGGCGCCCAAGAATGAATCTGTGGCAAACATCAATAAAAAAATCAAAGCTCAAGTAACTGGTGAGGTGACCACCTACAGGTCAATCGATACAGTGATGACTAGAGTTAACGCAACTTCATACCCCACAGAGCTAAATTCATTAGAGCCGTAGGGGGTGCCATCCCACAAATTGGAGCTGAAGGTGGGTGTGGCTATCTTATTGATGTGTAACCTGGATGCACCACGATGGTGCACTGGCACGAAGTTAGGCATCACGGACCTGAGAAGATATATCGTGCAGGCCTCCATCATCACCGGCGGAGCCAAGGGAGAGACAGTATTAGTATCATAAAATCCTATCATTTCAACAAACTTCTCATTCGAGTTTAAACGCCTGCAGTTCCCATTTAAAATGGCTTTCTCGACCGCTATAAATAAAACCAAAGTCAAAAGTGGCAGGTTTTCGTCTGGTCATCAAACGTATCTCTCAATGACAGTTCTACGTTGGCTGTTCGCGTTTATTGAGAGCCAGAGATCTCTACGTATAGACGGCAAACATGAAGTGTCGCAACGTTGTTTACAGAGACGTTTGCAGTAGAGTTCTGTCTCTCTATACATACCAAGATAATTACATATTCCTTTCTAGGTATGTCGCAAATACTCGTGCAATTCTTTACTCTCTTTCCTGGCATAATTTTTACTTTGCTACTCCATTGCGTACAATTTTTTACCTTAAGTAAACGAGTGAGTTTTGAGGGACCGTTGTTCTGCCAATGTTTCGCTGTCCGCAAGTGGCTTACGCAGCAGTACCTCCAAGAGAATGTTTGTGATGACGAATAGGAATGGGTAATAAGTTTCTACGTTAACGTTACCTTACAATTGACTGTTTAATCGCGGTTAACACTGCGGGGATCAGCTAGTCTGTAATATACGTTCTCTACGTGGAAAAAGTCTAAATCCATCCGCACAGAAAGATGGGACACCAATTTTTTCCTGGCGCATAAAGCATGTATCTGTAGTAACTCTGGTGTGGAGGATATCGTTAACAGCGAGCTCCATAGCAGCATGCGCTAGAGGGCGAGTTACAGAGTCTAGAGTGTCTTGCCGTTTCCCGCCATTTCCGGCACATATCACACTGCCATGTCGCACGTACGGTCTTACTAGAGGACAGTATCGAGATGGAGTCTCTTGAAAGAGTGGATGGGTGAGATAAGTGGAATTAAAATGAAAAGTGTTTTATAGGCGTGTTTAATTGATAGAGAAGCGTGGAACAGTCGATGCGTTTACAGAGTAAATCATTTTTGTCTTCTTTGGTGTCATCAAAGTGAGTATGCGAGAAGTCTGTTACTCTTGGAAGTTATATAAATTACGTTAAAGAACATCGACTGCGATTCCAGAAGAGCCTGACAATCGTTTATGGTTAATTTGGTACTAGACACGTCACGCACAGTTAGGCTGCAGTTTAATGCTATCGTGGCTATTGTCTCTCTCTCAAGGATCTTATGGCAAAGCCTTATAGCAGTGCACTAAAAATTACGGGAGATGTGGCAGCTCAAACTAACAATTGTAGACAGCAGGTGCGCATTCGATCAGTCAGCTGTGAGCACGTAGCACGTAGCGGACTTGCGGACTTATACTGAGGTGACGAAAAATGATGGGCTGGCGATATGCACATTTACAGATGGCGGTAGTATTGCGTAAACAAGGTATAAAAGGCAGTGGTGTATTGGCGGAGCTGTCATTTGTACTCTGGTGATTCATGTGAAAAGATTCCCGACGTCCTTATCACCGCAGAACGTGAATACACAGCCTTTGAACGCAGAATGGTGGTTGGGACTACACACATGGGGTATTCGATTTCGGAAATTGTTTCGGAATTCAGTATTCCGAGATCCACAGTGGTAGGGGGTTTGACGAGTCAACCAAATTTTAGGCATTAAGTTCTGCCACGGACAACGCAGTGGCCGACGGCCTTCACTTAACGGCCGAAAGGAACGGAGGTTGAGTAGAGTTGCCAGTGACAACAGACAAACAACACTGCGTGAAATAACTGCACAAATCAGTGTGGACGTACGACGAATGTATTCTTTTCAAAAGTGCGGCGAAATTTGGTCTTAATAGGCTATGGCAGCAGAGGACCGACTCGAGTGCCTTTGTGAAGAGCACATCACCTGCGGCGCCTCTCCTGGTCGCTTGACCATTTAAGTTGGCCCCAGACGACTGGAAAACCGTGGCCTAGTCAGATGAGTCCCGCTTTCAATTGGTAAGAGCTGCTGGCAGGGTTCGAGTGTGTCGTGGACCCCACGAAGCCATGGACTCAGGTTGTCAACAGGGCACTGTGAAAGCTGGTACTGGCTCCATAATGTTGTTGGCTGTATTTGTATGGGACTGAACCGATCATTGATTGGAAATTGTAATGTTCGGCTACTTGGAGACTATATGCAGCCACTCGTGGACTTAATGTTCCAAAACAACGTTGAAATTTTGATGGATGACTCTGCACCATGTGACCGGACAACAATTGGTTTGAAGAATGTTCCAGACGATTCGATCGAATGATTTGGACAACCAGATAACCCGACGCGAATCACATCGTACATTTATGGGACGTAATCGAGAGGTCAGTTCGTGAACACTTTTGCCCTTATAAACGCTTATAGAGGCAGCATGGATCAGTGTTTCTGCAGGGGAATTCCAGCGGGTTGTTGTGTCCATGCCACGTCCTGTTGCTGCTCTACACCGGGTAAAAGGGGCTCCGAGGCGATATTAGGCGGTATTGCATGACTTTTGTCACCTCAGCGTAGTTTGTCAACGTTGTTCAGTCACAAACCGAAAACGAAGCAACATCTCTAAATGATGTGTTCGAGACAAAGTTTGTTCCTCGCGCATTCACCCCTGAAAGTGACAAGGACGCCTAGGTTCCGAGCGATGAAATGCGAAATGCCTACAATTTTTTCTGCAAAAAATCATCAAGGGTGACGGAACTTGTTGTTGTCAACCTACCACAAAACCACAATGTGCAGACAGTCTCATGAAGGGTCAACGCTTTGACAACGTACCGACAATCAAGACAATGTGACACGCGACGTGAACAAATTTTCAAAGTAGGACTTTTCAGATAGTTTCGTATCGTTGTATGGCTGTATGAATGTTCCTGTGCGTTGTACTTACGTCGGAGGAGAGTACTTAGAACATCTGAAGCATTAAAACTACCATCTTAACTTTTCTCAATTTTTTTTAAATCCAGTCTCGAAATATTCTAGAATGATCGATATTACTGAGATGTTGAATCTTCAGTGAAGCGCACCTTTAAAGTTCCAGTTAAGTAACTACATATTCTCGCAACTCATTTACGAGTAACAAGGAGGAAGCGTTTTCGTAGACGGTGAATGATTTGGCGATTTAATAATACAAGGGGGTCCATGAGAAACTTCCGCACTTTTATAGTTTTAAATAAACTCATTACTTGGAATTAGTATAGTCGTTGGGATAAGGGCAGTTGTGGGAATAAGGAAAAACATCTTTACAAGTGAACCGAGCAACGTGAAATAATAATGCTTAATTTCTGATACATTTCCATGTATCCAATAATGTATTTTGCATTTGGAATGTTTGTCCCGGGTTCTGTGAAGGACAGAGAAAAGAGGGGGGGGGGGACGGTCAGCAGGGCCATATAACTTTAAGGCGACAAACATTTTCATTTAGAGTAATCACGCAAGGCAGTAGTAGCAATAGGTAATTCACAATTCTAGACACCAATGACAAATATGTTTGTCGTTTCGGAAAGTGTATTCGTTTAGAAAAATCAACTCGTACGACGGGCAGAGATAATGGAGTACTGCAGTGGTCAGGGTTATTATCTATGACAATGCTGTATATAAATTATACAGTTAGTATATACTTTATAACAAATAAAACGGTATTTTTAATAAGATAATTTGAATAGGGAGTCTCTTATTCCTAATTAATAAGTTAGATTTGTAAAATATAGGTATGAAGTTGGGCATCTAAAATGTCATTTAACCTAAGTCAAAAGTCTATTTTTTAAAAAAAACTTTCCAACAAATAGTAAGTTTTAGCTCCAAATTGGTATACAGTGTCAGAACCTGGCTAAAAATATTATTAATGATACCTCATTCAACCCTGTACGATTAGTATGTGTTGAGAAAAAGAAATGTTGACCTGATAAATAATATATATAGTCTATTTGATAGCAACGTACAGAGTTTCCTGCATTTTCACTGGCCACCTGTGTGTGCTAAGATTTTTTTTTAATCAGAGCGTCGAGGTTGTTTGGCTGTAAAGGGTTCAGCAGAGAGTCAACCCATATACACCTACTGTTCCGTAAAAGATATCGAAACGAGTTACGTCCTTTACATATCGTCTCCGACAAATTTAGCGTGAAGGAATAACCGTTCTACAATAGTTATTAGATGGATATTGAAGAGTTTGGCGTAAAAAATGTCCAGAGTTGTATAAATTAAATATCTGAAGAGAGCATGACCAAGGGAGAGGCTGCTTATGGTCGGCTTAGGTTAATGTCGTTGCAGGAGCGCAGCAGACGCCTATTTCTCCTTTATGTTTTATGCATTCCTTAGCTGCACCTGATTCAGGGAAAAAATGATGATATGGGAGGGCTAGAGTTATCGTTTATCATTTGGAATTCAGATGGAACGTGTAGGGACAGTAACCTGGCGCCATTATGTCAGCTCTGTTTGGTTGCTATAAGATTTCAGTTGATTTATCCCCTCATTTAAAAAAAAAAAAAATAGGAACGTTGGCCTTTACTAAACAGAGTGATGATAAGCTATCGATGCGTTCACATGTTCCTCGTGGCTATTATACTTGCATTATTCTTCTCTGTGAAATAGTCTAATAGGCTCCAACCACATACATTTGATAGACAACAGATGCTTACTGAGGAAGCGCTGCAATATAAACGAAAGTTTTGAAGTATATCTTCAGTAAATAAGTTACTATGGGCGCTGTTGAGGACAGGGAGGAGGAGATTATTGCTTAACATCGCGTCGTCAGCGAGGTAATTAGAGACGGAGCACAAGCTCGGATTAGGGACTGAAGATGAAGGAAATCGGACGTACCCTTTCAAACGAACCATCCCGGAATTTGCTTCGAGCGATTTAGATGAATGACAGGAAATCTAAATCAGTGTGGCCGAACGCGAGTTTGAACCGTAGTCCTCCCGAATGTGAGTCCAGTGTGCAAACCAATGCGCCACCTCGCTCGGTGCGTTCTATTGAGAGATCAGTAGTAAAAATTTGTTCCTATTAGAATAGCTAGTCTTAATTTCAGATCTGTGACTCCAAAACTGTGCAAAGTTGTAACAATAGGCACACCAAAACCACTCGCTTCCAAACTAATAGGTTTCGTTGCAATCGCTAACAGCTATTCTTGTATTTTATCACAGCTGTCGCATAACCGCCCTCATCACGTAAGCTCTTCTCTTTGCTGTAGGATCTTTACTGGCGGGACTCCCTTCATTTTAAACCTTCAAGGAGAGTCAGCTGTCACCACAATTCCCGCGCGCAGCTCCGCTCACTCGCGAACCAGTTCTTGTCACATTCGTTCTCGCGGCTGAAGTAGCGACGGTATGTCGTAAACCACAACTACGAAGCGACCGCAAGGTCAGCATCTCTGTGTTCTCGTCCCTGAATGCATTTATGACCTCTGCCAAGGATATTCAGTTCACCTTTTGGTACTGCTTACAGAAGATTAGATACTGAAGTTTGTTACAGGAGGCAGATCACCATTTGTCTGATACGACACCTCCAATTATTCAATTTAATCTACTTTAACAGGCTGTAGATTACAACTCCCTCACTAATGACGTATGTGCAAATATGTGATAAACACGTTGAGTATCATTACAACTGATTTAACTGGAGATGATTATTGGAGCCTCAGGCCATTAATGAACACTCTGAAAGATGTAAGCCATAATCTTCGAGATTCCCCGAAGTGTACTACGTGTATGGATATGTGATTTATTAGAATCTCAGGGCAGCCACACACAATAAATAGGAGTGGCTCCATATACAGGGTGCCCCTTTCAAATGTAGTAGATACAAATATGTAATTGCATTATATACTACGCATCTCGAAGTATTTATATTCCCGCGTCAGCTGTGCTAACTATTGTCGCCAAAGAGCAGCATGATAGCATGAAGTGATAATGGCCACTCCGCAGTTACGTTAGCAAGCAGTAGTGTGATTTCCAAAAAATAAAATCGCCAATCATTGTGCAAAGAAGTTCTCGTAGACATCGAAGTCTTTCGCGACGGAATATGAGGATGTGGAAGGGGAATTCGGTACGTAAGGGGAGATGAAAATCTAATAGTAATGGGAGGCTGGAGTGAGGTTATAGGGGGAGGAGTAGAAGAAAGGTATAGGGAAAATATGGTCTTCGTACTGGGAATGAGCTCTTCAATAATTTTCAGCTAGTAAGAGCAAACACTCTATTTATGAGTCACAAGAGGAAAAGGTATACTTGGAAAAGGCCGACAGATACAAGAAGATTTCTGTTAGATTACATGTCGATCAGGTAGAGAGTCCGAAATCGGGTACTGGATTGTAAGGCGTACCCAATAGCAGATATACACTCAGATCACAATTTAACAGTGATGAAGAGTAGGCTGAAGTTTTAGAGACTACTCAAGAAGAATCAAAGCCCAAGAAGTGGGATACGGAAGAACTAAGGAATGAAACTGGGACGAGGAATAACTCACTAAGCAATTAAGTTGAAGAGAAACGGACATCTCTAAAAAGGGCACCCACAGAAATTAGAAAAAAAGACCATAGGTACAATAAAGATAATTGTGAAGAAACAAGTGATAACAGAAGAAATACTTCAGTTAATCGACGAAAGAAGGAAGTACAAATATGTTCTGAGAAATTCAGAAATACAAATCGCTGAGGAATAACATATACAAAAAGTGCAGACAAGCTACGGCGGAATGGCTTCATGAAAGATGTGAAGAAATCGAAAAGGAAAACATTGTTGGTAGAACCGACTCAGCGTACAGAAAAGTCAAAACAACCTTCGGTGAAACTGAAAGGAAGGGTGAGATGAAAGTGGAAAGAGTACACGGAAGGCATCTATGATGGCGAAGCTTGCCTGGTGTGCTAGAAGGAAAAAGAGGAGCTGATATAGATGAATTAGGGGATACAATACTAGAATCAGAATTTAAAAGAGCTTTGAAGATTAAAGAACACGGTCGCAGGTGCGAGTCCTCCGTCGCGTATGGATGTGTGTGATGTCCTTAGGTTAGTTAGGTTTACGTAGTTCTACGTTCTAGTGGACTGATGACCTCAGATGTTAAGTCCCATAGTGCTTAGAGCCATTTGAACTAAAGATCAAACATGGCAACTGGGATAGATAACCCTCCCTCAGAATTTCTCAAATCATTGGGGGAAGTGGAAAACAAAAACGAGTGTTCAGGATGGTGTTTAGAATGCATTAGTCTGGATAAATACCATTTTACTTTTGGAAAAACATGACCCATACAATTCCGAAGATTACAAGAATCGACAATTGCGAGAATTATGACACAGTCAGCTTAACAGCTCATGCATCCAAGTTGCTGTCAAGAATAATATACAAGGAATGGAAAAGAACACTAAGGATGTTTTAGATGGCGATGAGTTTGGCTTTAGGAAACGTTAAGGCTCCAGAGAGGCAATTTTGATATTACAGTTGATAATGAAATGAAGACACGTTCATACGATTTGTCAACAGTGTCTTATTATGCAAGATGTTCGAAATTCTGAGGAAAATAGGGGTAAGGTGTAGGGAGAGACCGGTAATATACAAAATGTACAAAAGGCATGATGGAATAGCAAGAGAGGTATACCAAGAACGTAGAGCTCGGATTAAAAATGGTGTAAAACAAGGATGTAGTCTTTCGCCCCTACTGTTCCATCTAAACATCGAAGAAGCAAGGATGGAAGTAAATGAAAGGTTCGAGAGTGGAATTAAAGTTCAAGGTGAAAGGATATCAATGAAAAGATTCGCTGATGCCATTGCTATCCTCATTGAAAGAGAAGAAGAATTACAGGGTATGCTGAATGGAGTGAAAAGTCTACTGAGTACAGAATATGGCTTGAGAGTGTATCGAAGAAAGACGAAAGTAATGGGAAGTAGCAGAAATGAGAACAGCAAGAAACTTAACATCAGAATTAATTTTCATGAAGTAGATGAAGTTAAGGAATTCAGCTACTTAGGAAAATAATCTACGACAGACGGAGCAAAGAGGACATAAAGGCAAATTAGCACTGGCAAAAAGGGCTTTCATGCCCAAGACAACTGTACTACTATCAAACAAAGGTCTTAATTTGAGGAAGAAATTTCTGAGAATGTGCGCCTAGAGCACAGCATTATATGATAGTGAAACATGAACTATGGGAAAAGCAGAAAAGAAGAGATATGAAGCATCTGAAGTGTGGTGCTATAGTGAGGTATTGAAAATTTAGTGGACTGATAAGGTAAGAAACGAGAAGGGTCTGTGCAGAGTTGGTGCGGAAAGGAAGATATGGAAAACACTGACAATAAGAAGGGAAAGCTGACAGGCCATCTGATAAGATATCAGGAAATAACTTCCATAGTACTAGAGGGAACCATAGGCGGTAAAACTTTAGAAGAAGATAGAGATTGGAATACATCCAGAAACTAATTGAGGCCGTAAATTGCAAATAATAATAATAATAATAATAATAATAATAATAAAATTAAAAAATAATAATAAAAAATAAATTTAAAAAATGGTTCAAATGGCTCTGAGCACAATGCGACTTAACTTCTGAGGTCATCAGTCGCCTAGAACTTAGCACTAATTAAACCTAACTAAACTAAGGACATCACACACACCCATGCCAGAGGCAGGACTCGAACCTGCGACTGTATCGGTCGCTCAGCTCCAGACTGTAGCGCCTAGTACCTCAAGGCCACTCCTGCCGTCAATAGTGTTGAAAATATGCTAGACTGATAAGGTAAGAAATGAGGAGGATCTGTGCAGAATCGGTGCGGAAAAGAAGATATGGAAAACCCTGACAATAAGAAGGGAAGGCAGACAGGCCATCTAATAAGACATCAGGGAATAATATCCACAGTAAAAGAGGGAGCTATAGGCGGTAAAACTGTAGAGGAAGACAGAGATTGGAATACATCCAGAAAGTAACTGAGGGCGTAGATTCCAATTGCTACTCTGAGATGAAGAGGTTGCACAGGAGAGGAATTCGTGGTGGGTCGCATCAAACCAGTTAGAAGACTGATAGCTCAAAACATTGATCAGTAATGGTTACTAATGGCTAGTGGCCGACCGGTGTGGCCTTGCGGTTCTAGGCGCTTCAGTCTGGAACCGCGTGGCCGCTACGGTCGCAGGTTCGAATCCTGCCTCGGGCATGGATGTGTGTGATGTCCTTAGGTTGGATAGGTTTAAGTAGTTCTACGTTCTAGGGGACTGATGACCACAGATGTTAAGTCCCATAGTGCTCAGAGCCATTTGAACCATTTGGACCAATGGCTAGTCTGGATGTTGTGTCACTATTTACGAGAGTGCCAGTACGACACATGGTGGACGTTTAATCGAACAGAAGCCCACGTAAGTCAGTTCGGCAGGCATACAGGCAACGTAGTGTATCCCGAGCAGCATTACATCGTGTAGTACACCCCGTCTTCGTTTGTATTTGTACAAAGCGAAAATTCTGCAACATCTAACGCCGAACGACAAACCGCGCCGTAAACAATTAGCTACGGATATGATATAGTGTACTGACATGAATGATAGCTTCCTGAAGATACCTGGTGGCTATAACTGGAGTGCAGCTTCTTACAGAGATTCAGTGTGGTCTGTAATTATGGTATGGCAGCGGAACGTGACAGATACACTAGTGTGTTAATGCGGAACCGTTCTACGACGGGAAAAGCGATTTCTAGTTTTGGCCACCAGGCGCAAATCCTGCGTTGTACGCTGATGACGGTGTGACATCCACGTTGGTATCTGACAAGCCATAACGTGAATGAATAATATGGCTAGAGAGACCGTGCGCCCTTAGTGAAAGTGTTTTACGTGAACGGCAGCATTACAATACTGCAATGAGAGACTATTGCCGATTCAAAGGTGTGACGAGAGCCCGTTGTTATTTAGTGGTTTAAAGAAGATGATAATGAAACTCGAAAACACTGGTGCGCTTCGTGTGGCACCTGGAAATGGAAGGCGTCCTATCTCGGTGGAAGCTATAGACGAGGTTGCTCTTGCTGTATCTTATCATGCATTAGGCGCCCCAGGTAGTGAGTGCAAATTCCCCTGGAGTGTCACGAGAATTGTCCATCCTTTCGTCAACAGTTCGGAAAGCTTTGCGGTCTATTTTACATTTGAACCCGTACGAGATTCAGACGGTGCAGAAACTGAAACCTCACTGTCCACAGCAACGTCCTGAATTTGCTCATCGGTTTCTCGCACGGATGGAAGTTGATTGCATGTGGCTGGGAAATATTCTGTGGAGTGACGAGAGACGTTTTACGCTACACGGTGCAGTGAATACACAGAACTGCCGATTTTGGGGTACTGTTAAGACGCATGCTGTGAACGAAGAGCAACTGCACTCACCGTCTCTGACTGTGTGGTGCCGATTCACAAGCACCTGTATTCTCGGTCCGTTCTTATTTGACAAGAATACATTCAGATGGCCAATCGGGTGTACCATGACGTCTGCACGTTATCGAGACCTCTTTTTACAGCATGTTATTCCTGCACAACTGTGTAGAAACTACTGTTCTGGCCGGCTCTGAGTACTATGCGACTTAACTTCTGAGGTCATCAGTCGCCTAACTACTGTTCCCATTCAAGATAGGGCAGCACATGTCACCCGTCCAGCGAAAGATTTGCTTAACGGAACCCTCCACGATCGTGTTATCTTCAGAAGTTTTCGGATGCATGGCCCACATGATCACCTGAATTTATGTGACTTTTGTCTCTGGGAATGTGTAAAAGAAAGCGTTCATCAAGGACACATTCGGTCTCAACTTAATCTGAAGTCCAGTATACAGGAACACGTTACTCAGATCCCATCAGAGTTGATGCGAGTAACTGTTGATCACGTCGTTTCATGGATGCAGCATCTCATCTCCGGCGCTCATATTGAAAAAATTGTGTAAGCAGTGGTAAATAATAAAATCAGCATTATGTCTTTCGCACTTCTTTCATCTTTTTTGCTCGTGACCCATTTCTAGTCCATTTTATGCGAACACATTCACAGTGTCATATTTGCTACCGCTGGTCGAAATGGGAAACAATTTCCTTCCATCTTTAATCAGTTCCAGTTAAAGCTTTATGATATCTAACAAGTTTCACTGCCATACTGCAACTGTAGCCAACCCTGGACAATAAACAAAAGCTACACTAATTACACAAACTACAAGAAAAAATTAGAAGATTCCACTGAGGTATCTTCGGCTAAGGGTCGACATATGTAACGTCCCCTTAGAAAAATTAATTAATTACTGTGCTGATAAACCTCTTACATTATTTGATTTTCAAACAGCTGAGCAAAACTGAACATACTCAGACATTTCGCTCTTTACCTATTCTGATCAACACTAAACTGAAACACAATAATTTTTTAGCGCAACGCAATCTTACTTTCAATAATCCATACAAAAGAATGGCCCTGACTAACATTAACCTGTACCTTTCGCAAATCACTTACCTCACAAAAATCTTCGTTACTCTAACTACTGCAATACAGCGAGCGCCACTACTGCCAGCTAAATAAAAGATTCAAACTACTGAAGGCACTAGCTACTGATAGGCATAGTTAACAATAGAGAACAATGTATTTACCTTAATAGTGTTCAAAAGTCAAAATATATATAGCAGTTCATGACATCCATTCTTACAAATGTACTGTTTCTGATGGACACACGCCCAGATCATCCATTCTCAAAAATCCGCCATCTCACTTCCCCACATACACCACTGCTGGCGGCTCACCTCCAACTGCGCAACGCTACGCACTGTTAACATCCAGCTGCCCAACACTACAATGGCAGACAACAATCTAAACTATATCACATCGTGCTCCGTTGTTTCCTATCATTCTTTCTAAATTAAAAGAATTTGCTGCTGTTGATCTCTTGGGACCCCTTGTCAGAACATCGAATGGATTTTCCTACGTTCTAGTCGCTGTTGAACTTACTTCAAAATTTGTTTCCTTCGCTCCGCTACGTAAAGCCACTGGACGGTCTGTATCCAACGCCTTTGTTAAAAATTTCTTACGTGAAGTTGGCCACGTTGCTAAAGTCATTTCGGATTACGAACCGCAATTCAGATCTGCTGTTTGGTCACGCATGCTTCTGAATCATAAAATCAAACCTGTTTTTATTTCATTGTACTCACCACATTGTAACCCGTCTGAACGGATTATGAAAGAAATCAATAAGCTTTGCAGACTTTATTGTCACAGAAAGCATCAGCATTGGGACAGATATTTACACTTATTTCAAAACGTGCTGAATGAAATGCCTCATAACTCCACTGCTTTACCACCTATTCGTGTACTGAAGAATGAGGTACCACCGAACAGAATCATAGAGCTTGTACCTTTTTCGAATACACGTAAACTTCGACACAAAGACATAATTGATTTGGCTATTAAAAATGTACATTCTGCAGCAGACAAAACGGAAAAACTACACGGTAAAGCAAATGCAAAGAAATTATATATTGGTCAGAAAGTTCTCATTAAAGCTCATTCATTGTCACATAAGAAGAAACACTTGAGTCACAAATTCTTTCTGATTTACTATGAACCTTACAGAATCCGACGTATACCACATGATAATTGCGTTGAAGTTGAAACTCTGGGTACTAGGAAGAGTAAAGGTTTACACCACATTTCACATGTAAAACCGTTTATTGAAAGATAATCTGCTTTTTAACTTTGTCTTTGCCATAAAACTTTTCACTTCACGTTACTAGTATGCGTTGTCACACTTTGAAACTGTTATCATGCAACAATGTTTTGAAGTTAACTATCCAGTCTCCAACCTAGGGAACATATTTAGACAGTAATTACCACTGCATTGTGATAGTGAACAGAGGACGCAGTGTTACTGTGTGTGTACATTCTTGCTTGTTAGTTGCACGATTACGTAACGACTATAAGGCTTACATACTTAGAACATATACTGATAATGAGATTTTAATGCAACGTTTTGGTTTACTTGAAAAGACATTCCTTATTTGAAGTAGTTTTTGTGAGATTAAAGATGACTTAGTATTTGGTTTCTTTGACAGCTACACGATTATATCACGACGCTACTAATGTGTGATACAATATACATTGTTGCTTTTGTGCTGTATCTGCTTTATATCTGCTCAGTTTTTCTGAATTCTTCTGGAAAGTAAAACATGTTTTAGTAGTAACTTTTGTGGTATAGCTATAATGAGACAGCCTTTTCTGTAGCACAACAATACGTTACATTATAGTACTTTCTTGATCATGGTAAGGTACGTAATAACTACGATACCTATACGCAAAGCATTTCACTTTTGTTTATGATGAAGTAAGTTCATTGACTTCAGCAGAACGTGCTTACAGAGGACGATAACTATGATACTTCCACAGAATTATCTTACAGCAAGATGCACATTTAGCGCTACAGGACACGCATTCGAGTGATTAATTTTGTACTTAAAATAATTATTTTTAAAGATTTTTGAATTACAAAGAAAGTTTTCCGTGATACATTTCATTCCATTGCTGTAATCTGTAACACCTGAGGGTGTAACTACATTAATCTTCATGGGGTACACGCCTACTTTGTGTGCTAAGCGTGTAGCGAGCGCTAGGAGCCCTAGCTAATATGGTATTTGCTTATACAACTTTACACATCGGTACCATATTTCTCTAACACATAAATTACACAGCCATCTGATTATTTAATAGAGAAACAAACATCTTTTTACTACATCAGTGACACATGTTTACACAGTTACACAGTTGGATAACTTCACACTTATGAAACTGTATTTTGTATGTACTTTGTGAACTCTTCATATTTTTTTAGAACCATTGTGATACTATGAGAGCTTTGAATAATGTATTTGGTATGAAATCATGATTTTTAAAGTACGTTTGAGGTAGATGACACTATTGAAATGAGCAGATAATATTTTTTAGGGTTTGAAATTATTGCAGAAAGCTACCACGTTTCTGAGATTTGACTGAGTTGTTATTATGTTATTATTACGATGACAATGTGCATTATGCTGTTAGGTATGTTTATGATCAATAAGCTGATGCTATATGAGGAATTTGATTATGCTACATATTTATAATTATGAAATATTGAAGAATGTCGGCGAATATGTATTTGTGTAATAAAATAAGGAATAATGAGTAGTTGTTAGGGACGCTGTTTTGTGAAAAAGGATGTTGGAAACCAAGAATCGTACTTTAAGAGTTATGAAATGTGTGTAAATGCCTGAATGTATCACAATGCCGACGAATATTTTTTGGACACTGTTATATTTATAGGATTTTGTTTCTACAGATTTGCAATTCAAATTCTCGTGTGAAATTTTTATATGAGACTGTCACTGTAGTGCAAACTGGTGTTGTAAATATTTTGGTAAGGTAGTTAAGTGACCACCTTTACGTAATGCGTCGTGGGCACCCAGCTGCGTGACAGTCGTCTGGAAAAAAGCCATTAGTGTGTGCCTTTCAGAGGTACAGGTGGAGAAAAAAGGAGGCCATTATCCTCGCTATCGGCATTTCTTTGTAGAAAGCACTGCAAATGCGACACGCTCAAACTTGGAAACATATGATTATACTGTGGAGCACGTACTTTGTGCTACTTACTGAAATGCTTATGAACTGATGGGAAATCTTCTTACATCTGCACACTTGATTATGACAAGTGTCTTTCTACGAGAGTTGAGAGAATTTCTACTAACTTATGAAATGCCACATGACTACTGAATGATATTTTTATGCTTCGCTTTAGAGAGAGTTGCTTATTTTATTTGATATCTGTTTTACAGGTGTGTTGCAGCATTGGTTTTATAAAATAAAATTAAATGCATTTGCTAATGTGAACACTTTCTGTCAACAGATCTATTAAATAATAATTTTATGATCCACGTTCTTTGAAAAAGGAGCACTTGAGAAGGAAAGAACAATAAGAAGGGATTAATAACAGTTACTGCATACATAATTTTCTTTTCAACTACTTGGTAATTTTTTGGTAGAATAACTTATTGTGGTGCACCACTTTAATGACCTAGATATTAAGATGTGAATATACATTTCCCTTATCTGCATTGTTGTCTTTAGTGTACTACTTTTTCTGTTGGAGCTTTGTCATGTTTAGGTATAAGTTATTGCATTTGCTGCTGCTGATTGCCATGCATAGCACTACTGAATTTCATTTTGTATTACGCTGTTACGCCAGTTTTACTACTGTTTTATTTTTCTTGTTGCTGCTCATTGCCTCATATTAGTTGTATTTGCTTTGCTAATTTCTATAATCCTGCTTGCTTTGCATTTTTTGTCATTGCTGTTTGTGTTAATTGTTTTGTGCTGCTGCATTGCCTCATCCCTTAGTTTATGTATCTGAGCTCAGTAAATTTAAGTTAGCTTAAGATGGGGTAGGCTATATAAGAGAACGAGTTGTGATGAACTGGAAGAAATGCATTGAGAAGCTATAAGAAAATTGTTTGGCCAAAAAAGGATTTTGAAAGAGGATATGAAGAAAAAATAGGGTTTAGAGACAACAATTTAGATAGGATTTTCTGGGAAATAAATGATGAGGTAAGATAATGGAAAATAAATAATGAGGTAAGAAATATGTGAACATATAAATACAGAATGCATGCTTGGATAGTATGTTTTGGTGGAAACAAATGTTGAAATAGACGAAAGATCTATGGAGTGAAGTTTTGGGTTGGACTGCAGTACCAAATGTTACACTGAAAACAAACACTCCCCTTTTCTCTAGTGTTATCCCACTATGTGTTTGTGTAGCCTTGGGTATTTGTGTTCTTCCTGTCTTTATGTGTTTGTCTGATGAGAGTCACATTGTAGAATTTTCTGATAATATGTTATTTACTTTGTAAAGATGTTTAGACATTATTTATTCTGTTTTGTTTTAATGCTCATGTGTGAAGTTGATGTTTCAAAAATTACTCTGGTCTTTTATGTATTTACTTATGTCATAATTCCTGTAACACTGATGTATATGTTATTTCGATTATTTTGTAAAGCCCCTATTACTACAAATGTTATCTGTATTGTTATCTTCTTTAATGATGTATTTTGTGCCTTTGTTATTGTATTCTTATGTTATAAAATTGTAATTGACACCAGTTCATCAAATTAAGTAACTTGTAAGCATTCATTTCACTGCACATATTTCTGTTGGTCATAGTATATGCACAATATGTGAAAAAAAGAGGACTGTTAGTGTTTGCACGTGTGTTAATAATTCAGCAAGGGACTGATTAACAGCATTGCTGGTTCTAAGGACAATTCCAAAAACTTTGGGAGTGGTTTATGGACTTGTTACATTCTCCGCACCTGCACAGTCGCAACAGAAGGCTGCTGCCCGTCTCTACAAGGACTGCAGGGGGTCTGCATCTTTGATGGCCCACCAATACCATTATTTCTACAAGGACTGCAGCGGGTCTGCACCTCTGGTGGCCCACCAATACCATACACTCTACCACGACTACAGTGGGTCTGCTCTGTGATGACCTACCTATCTATATTCTTCAACTTCGACTGACTATGCTGTGGGTTTGCTCTGTTGTGGCCCATTAGCTGTCTGCATGTCAAGAGTCAGCACTGTCTTTCCGTTGGAAGGGCAACACTACTTCTTCAAGACTGCATGGAAACCCACTACTTCTGTGTGCATTTTCTTTTACTGCTCAGACTTTGAGAAAAAAACACTGTAATTTTACTGTGATGAATGATCAGGACTGTCTTTATGGACTGTGAGAAAATTTTAGCATTTGACCAACATTGTATCAATAAGTGATTTCCTTGTTATTGTAATTGTGAAATTTTTTAAACAAGTATGTATTGGCCAGCGCCCAAAATAATTTGTAAAATTTTTTGTGGGGAGCATGGGGGCAATGTAAGTAGGCTGTTAAGGTTTTCTTATTGGTAACGCCATGTAGCGCTCTGTATGAAAATCACTGGCTGTGCTGTGTGCAGTCTGTGGCTAGTTTGCATTGTTGTCTGCCATTGTAGTGTTGGACAGCTGGATGTTAACAGCGCGTAGCGTTGCACAGTTGGAGGTGAGCCGCCAGCAGTGGTGGATGTGGGGAGGTCAGATGGCGGATTTTTGAGAGCGGATGATCTGCACGTATGTCCATCAAAAACAGTACATTTGTAAGAATGGTTGTCATGAACTGCTACATATATTTTGACTTTTAAACACTATTAAGGTAAATACATTTTTTGTTCTGTATCAAAATCTTTCATTTGCTAACTATGCCTATCAGTAGTTAGTGCCTTCAGTAGTTTGAATCTCTTATTTAGCTTGCAGTAGTGGCGCTCGCTGTATTGCAGTAGTTTGAGTATCGAAGATTTTTGTGAGGTAAGTGATTTGCGAAAGGTATAGGTTAATGTTAGTCAGGGCCATTCTTTTGAATGGATTATTGAAAATCAGTTTGCGTTGCGCTAAAAAAATATTGTGTTTCAGTTTAGTGTTGATCAGAATAGGTAAAGAGCGAAATGTCTGAGTAGGTACAGTTTTGCTCAGCTGTTTGAAAATCAAATAATGTAAAGGTTTATCACCACAGTAATTCATTTATTTTTCTTAGGGGACGTTACATATGTCGACCCTTAGCCGAGGATACCTCACTGGAATCTTCTGATTTTTTTCTTGTAGTTTGTGTAATTAGTGTGGCCTTTGTTTATTGCTAGTTCGTTATTGTAGAGAAAATCTCCTTTGTAGTTGCAGTCTTTCATTGTTGTACAGTAAAACAATTGTGGCATGCATGTAGATTTGCACCAAGTGTTTCGCAGCTGCGCTTGCAATTAACTAGATATCATTTTCAGTGCTATGTTAATGTGTTCACTTGTTTTTTCTCTTCAAATTGTGCTTTTCTGTGTTATCGTGTGAAATATTGTGACAATAAAGGTGTGTGAAAAACGTAACACTAGGCTCCAAAGTAAACTGAGAAATATTAGTGACAACGAGCGTAGCTTATCAGCACCACTGTGTAATGAAGTAACAGACATTCAAAGTAGTAATTTGGTAATAGTGCATAGGGAAATGGAGCGGGCGGCAAATAATGGTGTAGACAGTGAAACAAGTAGTGAACAGGGAAGCATTATCGATCGATCGGTCAGCAACACCTCAGGAATCCGAAATGAAAGAACACAATATTGCAAATACTGTAAATTCTGGTTTTGGGTCCTCACCGTTTTCTCAAATGAGTCAAGAAACATTTTCTGCTTGTCAAAATGTGAATGTTGCCGGTGAAAATGCACTGCCAAAAAGCATAGAAAAATAGATGCCTGACACTATTACATTATTATTGCAATTAATGCAACAAATGGAACAAAATCAGAGACAAACACAGTAAAAGCTTCAAAAGTTAGACGCAATGGAACAAAAGCTTCAAAAGGTAGACACCACACTCGAACAAACACGTGAAGATTTAACTACTGAGTTACATAAGATTCAATCGAAATGTCAAAAAGTCTGTAATGACGTAAAAACACAAGTTTGTGAGCATTTTAAACCTATTTTTTTGCGGCATGAAAATGCATTACAGTATTACGAAGCAGCCATAAAAGAATTGCAAACTATTGTTCATGGAAATCATGAGACCTTGCAAGCTAAAATTGATCCAGTTGCATCTATAGATTCGGTTACGCAACTTGCAAAAACTCAGGAAAACTTAAAGGACAAAGTAGATACTCTGAAAACTGGTTCCGAAAGACACATGGAGGAAATTAGTTCATTTTCAGAGAAAGTAGCTGAACTTTCGGAACAGCTAAATAATTTATCTACGAAGGTAGATGATAATCTGAATGACACAAAACCGGTAGTCCTTAATGACACAGAAGAGTGCGAACAAATTAGGAAATTCAGACAAAATCAAAATATTTAATAAGCAACACCAAAGAGAAATCCGGGATGTACAAGATTAGCTGACACAGGTAATACAAGAATTACATATTTCAGAGGACACTCGCGCTCCAATACGATAGAGGGACATAGAAATATGGAACAGCCACAAAATAATAACACAGGGCACTTCGGAAATTATGAAAGAAATTGTCAATGAACATCGAATTTTGAAATGGAACCGCCGAAACGACGTAACAATGACTGACACGCAAGTCGCCGACATGATGATTTTGACTATAAGCTGTTCATTACTACACGTAAATTCAAAACATTTAAGGACTCTGGCAACGACATTCATCCACAAGCATGGCTCCATGAATTCTCTCATTGTTTTCCTCCCAACTGGTCATTAGAGCACAGATTAGAATTTATGTATGGCTACTTAGAGAATGAACCAGCTGTAAGAATGCGATCGGTCATTCACGATTGCCACAGTGAAGGAGAACTTTACCATGCCTTCCTCTCAGCATATTGGTCTCAAGCCACACAAGACCGAGTGAAACATATCATCATAATGATGAAACATTTCGAACAATCTGAATTTTCCGGTCTTGTGAAATATTTTGAAGACATGTTGCACAAGAATCAGTACCTGTCAAACCCATACAGCCCCTCAGAACTCATCCGCATTTGCTTAATCAATTTACCTGAACATTTACGACATATTATTTTGGCAAGACGTTGCAAAGACGACATTGAAGCTTTTCAGGGACTCTTACAAGGATTAGAAATTGACACTGATAACTACGGAACGCGAAAACAGGAACACAACAATTACAGGTCACATCCGTCGCAATTCCGCGATGAAAGAAATAATAACTGGACACGACAAGACTATTCTCACAACACAAATCGTGACCAAAACAGACACCACCCGTGTGACAACCGTTGGCAGAGTAGTAATAATTACAGGCACGGTAATGACTATAACAGAGACAATCATAGAAACAGACAATATGGGAACCAAAATGAATATTATTAAGGGAGACAGAATAACTTTAGACGCAACGGTCCAGCGTGCAGTTACGATTCAGGGAGAAATTCTCCACCACGTGACCGACAAGAATGAAACTATGGAATCTACCGACATGATGACAGACGATATGATCGTAATGACAGACCTGAATTGCATCACAACTGGCGGGATTCAAACAGGGCAGGGCCCTCTGGACAAGTTAGGTCTCCAAATCCCAATAACGACGCGCGCCAACAAAGAGACAATAGGCAATGACTCATACCGCTGGCAGCCACAAAACGTACGTATGAAACTGACGACGCAGCTGCCGTAGCTAGTAATTACGTAAAAATGGAAGACATTAGGGACATCTTACTCCAGGAACACGACGTAGAACATAACAGCATTGCTTATCCTGTGATTCACATTACAGTAAATGACGTAAAATTTACGGCTGTACTTGACTCTGGAAGTCCCACTTCAATAATTAGTGAAACAGCCTTTAGCAAATGCAACAAATCGAACGATTGCCCCACACTTCCGTTACGTAAGATTAAATTACAAGGTGCAATCTTTGGAAAAAGTGTAGATGTACGCCAGCAAACCAACTTAGAATTCTTTTGTCAAAGCCACAGCTTCTCTATGAGCTTTATTATTGTTCCATTACTGGGGACGGAAATTATATTGGGAGTAGACTTTTTGAATGAATGTAAAGCAATCTTAACCTTTCACGACGCTGAAATAAGTTTAGAGAAAGAAGGTAAGTCAATAGCTTTGAAATTTGAAGATTGGCTCTCAAACCATGACGAGGAAATTAATCGGCTTTACCTTCTGTTAGACAACAGTTCGGAATTTCCTACGGAACTAAACACTAACAATCACTCTCCAAGCACTGACAGGGATGATATCGACGGCATATTTGATACTAATGAGTTAATTCAGAATAAAATTCAAAGAATTGAGAACTGTAATGACACTGATAGGCAGGACCTTTTTGAGATTTTACAAGCACATTCTACAGTTTTTACTCACAAAACAGGAACAATCAAGGGATTTCAATACCAATTTCGTGTTCGTGAGCATACTAAATTTTGTGTTAGACCATACGTACTTCCAGCACATTATAGGGACCGTGTTAGAACAGAAATACAATTTATTCTTGACGAGGGCATTATTGGACCTGCAGTAAGCTCAGACAACAATCCATTACATGTTGTTGAGAAGAAAAATGGATCGATCAGCCTTGCCTTAGATTCGAGACAAATCAATACTATCATCATTCCTGAAACAGACAGGCCGCAAACGATGGAAGAACGTTTTCAAAATTTTAATAGTGTAAAAGTGTTGTCTTCAGTTGATCTCAGATCCAGCTTTTATCAGATCGAACTACATCCAGCGTTCATTCGCGGGCTAAATTCCATATTACCTGATTCTTTAAAACGTCACATCACCTTGTATGTGGATGATATTCCAAAAGCAGAAGCCTCATGGGAACAACATAATCGCATCCTCAACGGTTTGTTAGGTATTTTTGCAGAATCTGGAATTACAGTTAACTTGGAAAAGTCTGAATTCGGTAGGTCCAAGGTGAGGTTTTTGGGGCATATTATTTCTTCTGAAGACATTCAGACGGATCCTGAAAATTTAGAAGTAATCAGAGCCATTCCAGTTCCATCCCCAAAAAGACAAGTCCACAGTTTTATAGGTCTCGTAAATTATACCGACGTTTTCTGAATATGCAAATTCTAGTTACGCCAAAACTTTGTTCTCTCACTGGAAAAAATATTATTTGGAACTGAGACGAACAAGCACAGTTGGAATTCAATTCTTTGAAAGAATCGCTATTTAAGGCGCCAATACTAGCTCATCCAGATCTCTCACAAGACTTTTGCCTTAGCACGGATTCTTCTAAATTCGGTCTTGGTACCCATTTATTTCAAGAAGCCATAGAAAATGACACTACTGTTCAGAAAACCATTGCTTCTGCCAGCCGAGTGCTAACAAAATCTGAAAAAAAAAATTATTACGTTACTGAATTAGAAGCTTTAGCTATCGTTTGGGCATTTAACAAATTCCGTGTCTTTCTTTCTGGTAAGCACGTAAAAGTATACAGTGATCATCGTGCATTACAATTTCTTATGTCTTCAAAATTAAATCATGACAGGTTAAAACGTTGGGCATTATTTCTGCAAGAATTCCACTTGACAATAGTCTACATTCCCGGCAAGGAGAACATTGTTGCGGACGCACTGTCACACGCGCCAGCTGGGCTTGAGAAAAGTAACACAGAAGGCAACCTCGAGAAAAATTTCAGTATTCTTTACATTCAGAAAGTCGCCTTTGAAAACTTCATCACCACATCTTTAAAGGACATTGCTCATGAACAAGATAAAGATCCGATTTGGAAAGACATCAAAAGTAAATGGCATGAAAAGCCGCACACTCTGATTCGGCATTATTATCTGGTTAGAAACAACATACTCTTCAAACGCTGCACTGTTGATGACACGCTATGGGTACTTTCCATTCCAGACTATTTTCTTAATAAGCTCATTTGGTACATTCATTTCAGTTACGCACATTTTGGTCCACGAAAATGTTATCATATTCTTCGAACGACTTGTTATTTTAACAATTTGGAAAAGAGAATTCGAAGAGTCTTGTCTATTTGTGGCGGTACCGATATAAAAACCTAAACAGCCTACTTACAATATGTTCGTGATAGCCAAAAACTGAACGTCTGGTTTGGGATCATGCACGACACGACGGTTCTTCCTGTAGAAAACTTTCTGAATGGATCAGTGTTCCTGGGCATGATGGAGCAGTTTTTATATCATCAGACACAATACTTGTAACAAGATAGAGCTCCGCTGCATTGGTCGACCCCTGTTCGTAGGTTTCTCGATACGAAATTTCCCAATCGCTGGAACGAACGCAGAGAACCTATTGCCTGGCCATCACGTTCCTCCAACATTAGGCTACTTCCTTGGGTTTCGTATTGTGCGGATTCGTGAAGGACCGCACGTGTGCGACAATATGGAGAATATTCCTTTATTAAGATGTTCTGTGCCATAAAAAGGAATAAAAATTTAGTGTACTCAGGTGATTTATGTGAAAAGGTTTCCGGCGTGATTATGGCCAAAAGACGGGAATTATAGACGTGGACGCGGAATGGGAGTTAGTCGTGTGGCATATTCCATTTCGGAAATACTTAGGGAATTCAACATTCCAAAATCCATAGTGTCAATAGTGTGCCAATAATACTTCATTTCAGGCATTACCTCTCACCACGAACAATGCAGTGGCCGACGGTCTTCATTTAACGACCACGAGCAGTTGCGTTTGCGTAGAGTTGTCAGTGGTCATAGACAAGTAACACATCAATTTGAGACCTATTATGAACATATCCGATAGGACAGTAAGACGACATCTGGGGTTAATAAACTAAGACAGCAGACGACCGACGCGATTGCGTTTACTAATAGCACGATATCACCTGCAGCGCTTCTCCTGGAGTGGTGTCCATATCGGTGGAACCCCAGAAAACTGGAAAACCGTTGCCTGGTCAGATTATCCCTGATTTCATTTGGTAAATTGTACTGGTAGGGTTCGAGTGTGGTGCAGACTCTGACCCAGGTTGTCAACGAGATACTCTGCTAGCTAGTGCTGACTCGATACTGGTGTGAGCTGCGTTTACATGGGATGGAATGGATCGTCTGGTCCAACTGAACCTATCGCTGACTGAAAATGGTTATGTTCGGCTAGCTGGAGACTATTTGGAGCAATTCAGGGAGTTCATGTGTCCAAACAAGGATAGAATTGTAATGGATGGCAATGTGTCACGTCACCGGGCCATAGTTGCTCGTGATTGGTTTGGAGAACATTATAGAATGATCTGGCGAATCAGATTGCCTGATGTGTATCCCATTGAACATTTATGAGACATAATCGAGAGGTCAGTTCGTCTGCAGACTCCTGCACCAGCAACACTTTTACAATTATGGATGGCTATATTGACGGCACGGCTAATTATTTCGGCAAGGGACTTCCAACGACTTGTGGAGTCAAAGCCACGCCGAGTTGGTGCATTACGCTGAGCCAAATAGGTCTGACACGATATTGGGAGGTCCCCACAACTTTTGTCGCCTCACTGTGTATCACGTGTAAGAAGATCGAAAGAGTACATTGAAGATCTCTGTAAGAGAATGACTTGTCTGATACTGTGACAGAAGAAGAAACAGAACTATAGAGCGAAGAAATAGGGGTTCCAGTATTAGAATCAGAATATAAAAGTGCCTTGTATGTCTTAAGATCAAATAAGCTGGGAAGAATGATAACTTTCCATCGGAATTTCTAAAATCATTGGGGGAATCGGTAACAAAAGGACTATTCACGTTGATGGGTACAATGTGCGAAACCGCCGATATAAGATGAATGTTGCACAAACATATCATCCACAGAGTTCCAAGGACTGCAAGAAACGACAGCTGCGAGAATTAGTGCATAATCAGCTTAACAGCGCATTCATCCACGTTGCTGACAGGAATAATATACACAACAGAGAAGAAATTTGAATATGTATTAAGCGTTGGCTTTAGGAAAGTTAAAGGCACAAGAGAGACATTTTTGACGTTGCACTTAATAATGGAAGTAAGACTGAAGAAAAATCAAGACACATTCATAGGATTTGTCGGCCTGGAAAAATCGTTCGAAAATGTTAAAACGTGCAAGATGTTCGAAAGTCTGAGAGAAATAGTGGTAAGCTATATAGAAAGACGGGCAATATACATTAAGGACAAAAACGGAGTAAGACTGGAAAACCAAGAACAGATGCGTACGGATTAATGAGCGTGTAAGACAGAGATGTAGTCTTTCGCCCCCTGCTGTTTAGTCTATACGGCGAAGAAGGAATGACGGAAGTAAAGGAAATGTTCAAGAAGGGGATTAAAATTCAAGGTGAAAGGATATCAATAATAAGATTCGCCAACAACATTTGTATCCTCAGTGGAAGAACAATTATAGGATGTGTTAAACGGAAAGAACAGTCTAACGGGGACAGAATAAGGATTGAGAAATTAACGAGGAGTAGCAGCAATGAGAACGAGAAACTTCACATCAGAACTGAGAATCACGAAGTAGACAACGGTAAGGAATTCTGCTAACTAGGCAACAAAACAAGCCATGTTGGACGGAGCAAGTAGCATTGGCAAAAAGGGGATTCCTGGCCACGCGAAGTTTGCTAGTATCAAACGTAGGTCTTAGTTTGAGGAAGAAATGTCTCATAATGCACATTTGGAACACAGCACTGTACGTTTGTGAAACTTGGGCTATGGGAAAACAGAAAGGAAGACAATCGAAGCATTTTGTATGTGGTGCTACAGAAAAATGTTGGAGATTAGGTGTACTGACAAGGTAGGGAGTTTCTCCGTAACACAATCGGTGAGGAGAGAAATATATGGAAACACTAACAACAATAAGGGACATAATGATAGGACATCTGTTAAGAAATCAGGGAATAACTTCCATGGTACTAGAGGGAACTGTAGAGAGCAAAAACTGTAGAGCAAAACAGAGACTGGAGGGCATCTACCAAATAATTGAGGACATAGGTTGCAGTACCTACTATACGCATTTCTTGCAACGTTTCTGCAATGAGCAGGTTCCCTTCGTAAGAAGTGATTAAGAAAAGTCAGCAAAACCCATAACTAGGGCAGCCAGAAATCGTTGCCATAACTCTTTACTAGAATCAGTACGTTTTAAGGTCAAAATTTTCGTTAAAGAAAGAGGGCGTAAACGAGGTGAACAGCATCAGTGCTCCAACATTTTCGTTTTTCAGGTGCATACATTGAGGTGACAAAACTCCTAATATCGTATTGGACTACCTTTCGCCCGGCGCAGTGCAGCAACTCGACTTGGCAATGGCTCCAAAATTCGCTGGAAGTCTCCATATTGAGCCATGCTGCCTCTACAGCCATCCACAATTGCGAAAGTATTTCCTGTGGAGGGTTTGTGCACAAACTCACCTCTCGATTGTGTCTCCTATATGTATAATTCGGACGATCAGGATATGTCAAACCTTTCACTCGACTTGTCCACAGAAAGTTCTTCAGACAAATCGCGAACAATAGTGGACCAGTAAACTGGCGCATTATTGCCCATAAAACTTCCGTCGTTGTTTGGCTGCAAATGGTCTCCAAGTAGCCGAACGTAACCATTCCAGTCAACGATCAGTTAAGTTGGATCAGAGGACCCAGTCCACTCCTTGTAAACAGAGCCTATACTACTATGGAGACACTAGCTTTCACAGCACCTCGTGTTCCTGACTTCGTAGGGTCTGCACCACACTCGAATATTGCCATCAGTTCTTACCAATTGAAAGATTCATCTGACCAGACCACGGTTTTCCAGTTGTCTGGGGTCGAACCTGTATGGTCACCAGCCCAGGAGAGACGTTGCAAGCGATATCCTGCTGTTAGCAAAGGCACTCACTTCGGTCGTCTGCTGCCACAGCCCATTAATGCCAAATTTCGCCGCACTGTCCAAACAGATACGTTCGTCGTACTTTCCACATTGACTTCTGCGGTTACTTCACCCAGTGTTGCCTTTCTGTTAGCAATGACAATTCTACGCAAACGCCGCTATTCTCGGTCGTTAAGGGCAGGCAGTCGGCCAATGTGTTCTCCGTAGTGAGAGGTAATGCCTGAAATTAGGTGCTCCGGGCACACTCTGGCTACTGTAGATCTCGGAATATTGAAATCGATGAGGATTTCTGTGTTGGTATTGCCAACGGCTGAGAGCAAGTGGAAACTACAGCCGTAATTTTTCCCGAGGGCATGCAGCTTTACTGTATGGTTAAATTATGATGGCGTCCTCTTGGGTAAAATATTCCGGAGGTAAAATAGTCCCCCGTTCGGATCTCCGGGTGAGGACTACTTAGGACGACGTCGTTATCAGGAGAAAGAAAAATGGCGGTCTACGGATCGGATCGTGGAATGTCAGATCCCTTAATAGGGCAAGTAGGTTAGGTAATTTAAAAAGAGTTCAAATGGCTCTGAGCACTATGGGACTCAACTGCTGTGGTCATCAGTCCCCTAGAACTTAGAACTACTTAAACCTAAATAACCTAAGGACACCACACACATCCATGCCCGAGGCAGGATTCGAACCTGCGACCGTAGCAGTCGCACGGTTCCGGACTGCGCGCCTAGAACCGCGAGACCACCGCGGCCGGCTTTAAAAAGGGAAATGGATAGGTTAAACTTTGTTATAGTGGCAGTTAGTGAAGTTCGGTGGCAGGAGAAACAAGACTTCTGGGCAGGTGAAATCAGGATTATACATATAAAATCAAATAGGGGCAATGCAGGAATAGGTTTAATAATGAATAAAAAACAGAAGTGGGGGTAAGCTACTACAGACAGCATAGTGAAAGCGTTTATGTGGCCAAGATAGATACGAAGCCCACGCCTACCACAGTACTACAAGATTATATGCCAACTAGCTCCGCAGATGACGAAGAGTTCGGTGAAGAAAACAAATTATTCAGATAGTGAAGAGAGACGTAAATTTAATAGTCATGGGTGATTGGAATTCCGTAGTAGGAAAAGGAAGAGAAGGAAACGTAGTAGGTGAATATGGCATGGGGGTAAGGAATGAGAGATGAAACCGAGTTGTAGAATGTTGCACAGAGCATAACGTAATCATAGCTGATACTTGGTTCAAGAATCATGAAAGAAGGTTGTGTACATGGAAGAGGCCTGGAGATACTCGAAGGTTTCAGATATAATATATAATATTAAGACAGAGATTTAGGGACTAGGTTTTAAGTTGTAAGACATTTCCAGGGGTAGATGTGAACTTTGATCACAATCTATTGGTTATGAACTGTAGATTAAAACTGAAGAAACTGCAAAAAGGTGGGAATTTAAGGAGATGGGAGCTGGATAAACTGACTAAACCAGAGGTTGTAGAAAGTTTCAGGGAGAGCTTTAGGGGACGATTGACAAGATGGGGGAAAGAAATACAGTAGAAGAAGATTGGGTAGCTTTGAGGGATGAAATAGTAAACGCAGAAAAGGATCAAGTAGGTAAAAAGACGAGGTCTTGCAGAAATCCTTTGGTAACAGAAGATATATTGAATTTAATTGATTAACGGACAAATTATAAAAATGCAGTAAATGAAGCAGGCAAAAAGGAATGAGATCGACAGGAAGTGCAAATTGGCTAAGCAGGGGTAAGATAGATACTGCCTACAGGAAAATTAAAGAGACCTTTGGAGAAAAGTGAACCACTTGTATGGTTATCAAGAACTCAGATCTAAACTCAATTCTAAGCAAAGAAGGGAAAGCAGAAAGGTGGAAGGAGTATACAGACGGTCTATACAAGGGCGATGTACTTGAGGACAATATCATAGAAATGGAAGAGGATGGAGATGAAATGGGAGATATGATTCTGCTTGAAGTGTTTGACAGGGCACTGAAAGACCTAAGTCGAAACAAGGCCCCGGGAGTAGACAACATTCCATTAGAACTACTGATAGCCTTGGGAGAGCCAGCGCTGACAAAACCATACCATCTGGTGAGAAAGATGTATGAGACAGGCCAAATACTCTTTGACTTCAAGGAGAATATAATAATTCCATCCCCAAAGAAAGTAGGTGTTGACAGGTGTGAAAATTACCGCACTATCAGTTTAATAAGTCACGAATTCTTTATAGACGAATCGAAAAACCGGTAGAAGCCGACCTCGGGGAAGAT